>NC_089528.1:2552803-3185303 GCF_963924715.1 Thunnus thynnus
TTTTGTTCATACCTGAAAGAAAATTCTAAGTACAAGAAAACTGATGAATGCTGTAAATTCTCTGAAAACGCTTCTCAAGAAAGAATCTTGTTCTCTATGAGTGCTTCTTGCATGTGCATGTCTTGTTAAAATGGCACAAAATCACAAAAATTGTTGCAAAATCTATGGGTTTTTTTTTTCAATACAGTGCTTGTGAGCATTGACATGCCCACAATGATAAGTGAGAAATGTCAGAGGCGGGGTCATGCAAGTGTTACCACTCTTCATAGTAAGAGTATGACAGGAGATGTGAACCCATACAGCAGGTGTTCAAGGCAAATACCTGTTTACCAATTCACCTCCACACCTTTACTTTTCACTGTGCAACACCACCCTCACATGACTGCACTAGCACCAAGATCTAATATTGCATTTAATGAACTAATGCCCAACAGTGGCTTATAAGCAGAAGTCCAAGAGACAAGGTTAGCCTTCATGCTCTACTGAACAAGGAATGTTACTTATGAGGAGTTCTTCTTTAAAACTTGACATTTTATATGGTACAAAAAAACCCAAAAAACTAAAACTGTGGCTTGCCACACTGGAATGATGATAACGAGTGGGAACTGCTTTACTGATCAGCGGGGAGTACCAAATTAGAGGTAATGCCCCCTGTCCCCATCAAAGGGACAATCCCCTCGTAGCATCGCATCCCTGCTTAAAATGGTGGTCCCCTCAGCAAAGGTAGCAGTTCCAGCTTCCAGTAGGCCCCACCCCAGGCTGCATATCCACTCTGGTGATATGTTCCCTCCTGCTGACTCAATGATCTTTGGTGAGGCAACCATGCCCTCGTCGCTGTTATTATGATGCATCTGAAGTTGCATTGTCATTACTTGTATTGTTACCCAGTGAAGTGATCCTATTATTTATAACTTTATTTTTCCATGATGCTCCAAAAGTCATACCAGCTACTGGTCCCTTGGTGTAATTCTATCTGATGTTTTCTGATTGACAGACAGTTTGTGGAATTTGTTGCTGTGAGCAGATGATTCTCACCTGAACACAATGTATTTTAAAGATGTGTAAATTCAAAATAAGAGCATATCTCCACTTACCAAAGCATCCAGCCACCTTCCTCTCTCCTGCACACACTTGTTCACGCAGACAGACAATGAGCTGAGGCAAGATAATGTTCCTTGGTAGACATTGATAGATGATTCAATTCAATACATCACTACATAATTCTGTTGACATTTTAAGTGTAATATCATCAGGCCAATATATGTAATGTAAGTAATGAAACCCAAACCCAAACCCAAACAGTAGTATAACACTATTGTGCTCAAGAGGTAAAAAGTACAGTACAGAGTGTGTGTCAGAAGTTTGCACACCTACACCTACTAACTGAGCTTTTCAACACAAGTTTGGTTAACGTGTTCTCTTTTGAAACTTTTCTTATCTCCATTCAGCAAGTAGATTTCTTTTATTATACTTCTGCTCACTAGGGGCCTGTATCATAAAGTGAGATGAGTGAGTTAACCAGCTATCTTTGAACTTAACTCAGGTTTAGAGCAATGGTGACATTTTTATAGATGAATCACTTTGCTTTTCATGATAATTATTTAGGAGAAAACTACAACAACAACAAAAATCGCACAGCAATGTTTTCCACTCTAGGTTTAATGTAATGGAGTAAATGTACTACCTACCTTTAATCAGAGGCAAACACATTGTGGTCTGTTAAATGACAAAAAGTTCTCAGCCTACCTGAGTAAACACATTGTTATTGCTTATATGTTTTATCAGCAGATTGATAAAATGACAAGACAGTGTTGCTGCCTTTTATTTAAAGTTTGCTTTCATCTCACAGGTTCTTTTTCAAAATAAACCCTGTCAAGGGTTCCAAGGTGGATAAAAAAGCACCAGAAAAGCATCATGCTACATCATTCATTCCAAGGTCAACTCCCTGATCTCGAAGATTGCAGACTTTGAATGGAGGGAGTTGTCCATCCTGGTGTGTCTCATTAACAAAGTCAACACCACCAACTCACTTTATTTTGACTATACTGACTAGTTTTCATTTTTTTAGTTCATTTTATTTGTTTACTTAACATTACTTTTTTCAGTTGTTATGCACTATTGTTCATTGTGAAAATTAGGTGATGTTAAAGATGTGTCACACTAACAGTATAGCATGTTCTAATGGAGACAACAGTTCTAAGTCATCAGTCTTCAGCCACACAGGATGTTTTGTCAGCTTCTTCAAAGACAGGGCATGTTAGTCTACCTAATCTTTCTCCCCAAATGTTATGGTCAACGGTTGGAAAAACCTTAAGAGTTGTAAATAATGTTGGTTTTGATGGTTTTATTGTTGGACATGTGCAATTGATAAATGAATGTATTTGTTGTTTTATTTATTTTTTTGCTGTGATTTTATACTGTAGAAACTTTGATGTCCAAGGCAAATATCCCACTGGGACAATATCGTCTATCTTATCTTATCTTATCTTATCGTATTTGTTTTCCATACTCATTCTAGACTACTTCACATGTTAAAAATAATGGCCTGAGTTAATAAGGCCTATATTATACTAAACAAGCTATATGTGCATATTTTTCTACTTTTTCTATCCCTCCCTATGTTAATCTATCTGTGTGATCATATTGTAAACTGTTGCTTTTTCCTCATTATTGCATAATTTTGGTAAAGGGTTAATATGCTGCCCCTCTCATTTGAACAAGCTCATAGCAGTATTGGAAAACCCTGAGTTACCAAATCTAGTCGATAATCAGCTTTCAAGATACCAGTTACCCAGGATCACTAATGTTAGGCTCGTTGAGTGCCATGCTAGGTTGAACTGGCTTTGTGATGCAGGCCCCAGAAAACAGCAGAGTAGAATAAATTCAACTGTCAATTTATAAATTAACAACCTGTCAGATACACATGCATATGCACAAACACATACACACACACACACACACACACACACACACACACACACACACACACCCATGTGTGTCAAGTCATTTGTAAGTTCAGGAAGTTTAGGTATGCTAGGTGTTGTTTGCGCCTTCCAGCAGAATAAAACTCAAAGGTGTTTGTGCTTGTGAGATAAAACTGTTGATGAGAATCATTAGCAGCTTTATTTAGTGTGTGTCTGCCAGAGGAACAGTGGCGTGGAAATCACATCAGTCAGTGCGCTGGTTAAAGAGCTGGTATTTGCAGTTTACTATGTGAAGCCCTTTAAATGCTGTCTTCACTCAGAACCCCAATTACATTTGTTATGAATAATTCATTTTTTCAGCGCTGCTATTACACCAGCCACGATAACTATGTGTTGAGGTCACTGTTGTTTTCAAAGACAGTAAGCACATCAACCCTCCCTAATTACCTCTTGAATAAATAAGCAGCACAAGCAGGGACGGGGTTTATAATTTGTTGTATGACGCCGGAACTTTTAAAAAAAAAATTTCTTGTGTGTTTTGAAATCATTCCTTCACTCAATCCTCTTTGCCTTTATCTGAAATTATTAACCAGGAAACACCTAAGAATAGGCAACCTAAGCATTTTCCTCTAAACATGAAATAAAAGAACATTGTGTGAAGTCAAATAAATGAAGAACTTGCTTTACATACTAATTTTTCATGCTTAACATGCACAAAAATATTATGTAAACAGGCAGAATATCTAAATGTTAAATACCTCGACTAATTCAAAACAACCACCCCTGTAAACAAAGACTGTACTAACCATTGGGAAGGCTTTGCAAAAGACTTTAACAGTGATTTATTTATGTCCCTTTGTTGGGCCTCCATGGATGAGCTATGTAGGTACACCAACAGGCAAACCGTTCCCTGGGCAGATTTACAAATCCCTCGATGGCTGTAAAAGCTGCACTCCAAGGCGTTTGAAGCCAATTATTACATGTAGAATACTGCTGTGGCCCCAGTTAAAAACTTTTCTTTGTGTGAGGTATTTATTTCCCTGTTAAACCAGCTAGAGCTCTGGAAAAAAAAGAGAAAAAGCAAGAACTGAATGTGTTTTTTTTTTCCTTTGGTATCAGACAGTGTAGGGTCAGATGGTATGTCGAGAAAAGACATACCTCACAACACTTAACAAGAATCCTGAATGGGCCATCTGCTGCATTCAACCTATTAATATAGGAGAAGTCAAAGCTTTGGTACCTTTCAAGGATTGAACATATGGATGGATGTAATCACACTACTTTTCTGAAATCAGTTGTCTTTTTATTCATCAATAAAAATATACACCAGGGAAAATAAGCTTAATGTCATCCATCTTCCTGATTATTCTTCAGTCAGCGCATTCACTCAATTCCAATCTGAAAAGATCTGAAAAGATACTGTCCTTTCACTGATTTTCAGCCCAGAAAAAAATGCATACTCAAATACAAATTTCCATATATTCACAGAAGTCAGCAAGGTTACCAGGAGAGTGAGAGACAGAAAGAGGGAGGGAAGGGGGGAGGGAGAAGAAAGCCTGGTCTGTTCTTGCAGCTGGCAGGGAACTTGAAAAATCTTGATTATTAACTTGTCACTTGTCAGTGTTACTAAGTGTTTCCCTTGTATCACTGTCAGACTTGCTGTCCATGTCCCTACTTGCCACTGGAGCCTTGTCACTGCTCAAAATGGATACCTGCCAGCTGTTTCCCAGACGTGGATGTCAACACATAGCCTTTCTCCACTGCAGGGACTTAATGCAATATAATGTAATGTGTAGCCATTTCCATGTGTTCTGGATTTGTTTCCACTGTTCTCCACCTGCTTTAGGGACAAGTTCCTGGAACTAAATTTGGGCAATGCTCAGGAGGTGATATTAAATGCAAGCTCTGGGTACTTTTAGTGGTGTTGCAGATCCTGACTCGTCAACTGCAACACAACATTAAGAACCATTTTACTACTGCAATTGTATGTAACTAGACAACAAAAATTTGAAGTGGGCTTGTGGGAATAATAAAATGCAAAATGCCCAGCAAGTATTTGGGTAGGCCATTCAATGTTTGAATTTAACAATAATCTTGTATCTCCTATGTAATGTCTTTTCTTGTCTCTTGTCCTGTGTATGTGAATGGTGTGATGTGAATCTCCCCTGTGTGCATGTGTAGACTATCCTCCTGCCAGGTCTCCATGGTGATGGAGATCACATGGCTCATGTCCTATTCTGTTCTGGTGGCGCCTGGGGGCTGCTTGGTGTCTTCGTCATCACATTCTTCATATATATCAAAAATCCATTAAAATTTTGTTATCCTGCTCCATGCTGTATTTCTGTAACTTGTCTTTCTTGTTCTATTTTGTACACACGTCTACTGCACATCTTTCTGTCCTAGGAGAGGGATCCCTCTTCTGTTGTTCCTGCTGAGGTTTCTTCCTTTTTTTCTCTGTTATAGGGGTTTTTAGGGAGTTTTTTCTTATTTGAATCAAGGGTCTAAGGAGAGAGGATGATGTATTACTGTACAGACTGTAAATTTGTGATTTCTAATATTGGGCCATACAAATAAAATTGACTTGACTATCTCATGTTCACGTATGAAAGAAAATCACTAACAATACCAGTGCCACTTCTTCCTCGTGTTGGCAGTCTTCTGAATTGTGTCCTGGCAACAGAATGTTTTGGAAGAGTTGTTAATGATCTAGTACAATGAACTGAGTGAGTGAATGAGTCTTTCGACATCATTCCAGGTGAGGTCAAGCTTGAAGGGTAATGTTTTACATGTGTAAGAATCCTGTTTTTGTGACTGTGTTGAAATTGGGTTGTAATTAGAATCAGAATTCAAAATATTTCCTAAACTCACTTCAGATTTTATAGTTGCCAAACTTCTGAAACTGTATGTCAGTTGGTGTTGGGGTCAAGTAACCAAACTTCCATCTTGTCTTCATTTAGCTTTAAAAAGTTATTGTTCATGCAAATATTAACGTCAGATAAGCAGGTTGTAAGTGATGTCAAACCCTTAGGATCATCTGACTGAACTGTATAATAGAGCATCATCAGCATAACTGATAGACATACTGTAGATGTTATTATGTCATGATGAATTCACCCATCTGAGGTATAGTGAGAAGTGGACTGAGACTTAAACCAGTTAAGAAAAGCTGCAGAAAGACCAATCCAGTTATCAAGACTTTGCTGAAATTGCAGAAAACAAGTTCAGTGACCATTTTTGAGTAGTTAAGGTTATGGGCTGTTAAGTTTCTGCAGTGGAAAAGGGCTAAAAGAGATCACCTTGTATTCTTGTCAATCCGATCAGGGCATTTTTCATGAAACGGGAACCTACACTAAACTATACCAGGGAAGCTGATGCTTCAGGATCCTGCCGTCACTATGAATGTAGACATGTTTAGGATTCCTTCACCTTACAAAATTTAAAAATAATAATTCATTAATTTTAAGGGGGACACCTTGTAGCTTTCTTTGGCACTTAGAACATCTGCCACTTGTGTGCCTTTCATTGGAGCCATCAGCTTTCTTTAGACCTTTCTTTCTAGATAATACTTAGATCACAGTCAGCCTAAGTTCAATTTTTTTGTTTATGAATAACTAATCAGTAAAACTCCATGTTTCCATTATTCAAGCCAATTAATGGTTGGTGACCTGAACCTTGAAGTCATTGTGGTCCATGCCAATTTGGTATTCATTTCCAGAGTAGTTGGGCAAGTGTTTTTAAATGACTAGAATTTTTTAAAAGACTAGAGTTTCACCAACAGTGAGGATCAAGACCAGAATTCTTTTGGTGGGGACTAGCTGTACTTTTTCCACTAAAAACACTCAAGCTACGATGTTTCCCCCCCAGGGTCTCCTTCCAGACTGTGTGTGTTCTCCACCCCCGTTACACATAAATGGCTTTTCTTATCCTCTGATTTCACATGATATTCCAGTTCTTAATTGCCAGCTTTTTGTGGCAGTGATTTTGCATCTTTGCACCCAGGTTTAAATGGCACAAGTAAAAGCAGCCTGCTTCAGCAAATCTGTCCAGAAGTGAAGAAAAAAAAAACCCCAAAACCCTCTGATGATAATCTTTAAGCGTCAGAGTTATCTTGGCCTGTAGCCAGCTGCTCTCCACTAATTTGTTCCAGAGTTTGCCTTTCTGGCTCCCAGTCTTCCAGGTCGGCATAGTTTAGTTCTGGCACTGCAGCAGTCAGGCCCAAAGAGCTGACTGACCCTGCCAAGGACCCGCGACCTTCATAGGCATATGTTTGAAGTGAGTCATATGGAGGGCCCCTTGTGTCTAAGTCTGCCTCAGCCACCTTCTGCTGAATGATCTGTTGAATGATGTCATGTCCATCCAGCAGAAGCGAAGGTGCCGACTGGCTGATCTCTCGAGGAACACAGTCAATAACAAACCAGGCAGGTTCTGACTCTGGGCTGTAGTTTCCATATTCAACCTCCTTTGCTTTCCTTCTCCTCACTACCACAATCCCCTCTTCATCGTCCTCAACTTCGTCCTCCTCTCTATACAGGCCTGGTCCACGGCTGAGGTAGGAGTGGAACTTCCTGCGAGACTCAGAGGCTTTAGGGTTTCGAAGTGCAGTAATATCGAAGGCCTCTGTGTCCTCCTCCCCGCCTCCTTCGTCATCATAGGTCACCACGTTTTCTCTGATGTCCTCTTCAGAGAGAATCAAGGGCTCTTTGCTGGCCTTCTTATTTCGTAGCTGGGTGAACAGCATCACTATAGCTGGAGTGGAAAGAGAAGGAGAAAGGTGATAGAACAATGGTAAAAAGAATAAAAAGGATAGAGAAGTACATACTAAGAAAAAGAGAATAACAATGTCATCAACAAAATGATGATTGCAGATTGGATTCTTGAGAAAAAAAACCTTCTGTCAAAGAAATTATCAAGATGATTATAAATTCACATTTCATAATACTTAACAAAACATACACTTAATCACGGAAACCTATTTTGAAGAATTTTAAAGTCCAACTGGAATTCAGTTGCATTTTTTCATCTAGTACAGCATACATATCTGCTCTTAAATCTTTAAATCACTTCCTGTGTTCTCTGAAACAAAAAGGAGAGATTTATATTTTTTTGTTTTCATGATGGCACCCCCTAGTATAAGAAAAAACTGAGCTTTGTAGAAATGGCCTCCAGAGTGTGTAAATGTGAAAACGCCAGCTCAGCATTGTAGTGTGTACAAAGAAAACTGAGTTTTGTAGAAACACTATCATGTCGATGACAAAACAGATGGTGGCAGAAGCACAGCGTTTCATTGGAAGAGGAAGAAGAAACACAATGATAATAACAACAATGGCAGACAGCTTCATGCCAGTGTTGTTCTCTTCATTATCTACTTTGACAGCTTGTTAAGAGTTAAAACTCTACCACCTTTCTCTGCTTATTTTCTGTTTTACAAACAAAAACAATGTGTGTTAACATGTGTTATCTGGAACAAAATCATGTGGTCTCTAGAACCCCACTGCTGTGTACCAATAAGGTTCAGGTTTATGTAAATGACACCTGCGCCACTAGAGGTCATCATATCTGAGATCTAAGCAATACTCACTGCAGTCCTGGTGTACCTGAACTTTAAGGCAATACAGTTGAGTATGAGGGCAGATTTTCACAGCTCAGATCATTTTATGAACTTCTAAAAGTTTTCTTGTTTTCATATGATGAAACTATAGTATGTGTCAAACGAATGTAAAATTGTGTAATTACATTTAAAAGGTGTCACATCTGTCTCAGTTAATTTCTAACACCAGAAAGCAGGTCACTGACAAATTCAAGAGGTCAGTTCACAGCAAACAACTATGAACTAATGCACCAGTTAAAGTCGAATACCAACAGTACAAGAATGGCATGTGGTCAGGTTGTCAGTTATATAAGCATGTGAGACATGAATTGCTCAGCCACCTGAGTCTGTGAGTGATGTAATGCAAGACCAATTCCTACTGCAGTTTTAATGTTAAAATGTTTACAAAATGTTAATGTTTATAGATTATTTACAGCCCTGAGGACTCTAAAATACCTGAGTGTTTTCTGGAAGTTTGTTACAAGCTTTTTTACAAGGAAAGCTTCATTTGGTAGTTGATTTACTGATCTTAAATCTACTGGGCCTCATGACAGGTGACACCATTCTTGAGATACCTTTAAGCTACCTTTAGATCCTACTCTCACCCAAGCAAAATATCAACAATCTATCTACTATTAAACTAGCTAAACTACTGTGTCTTGTCCCACTGGCTTAATAGGCAGTATCATCTTAATGCCATGGCCGGCTCAGTGGTCTAGCTGACCCCCCTGCTTATCTAGCTCCACTAGTGTTACAAATAGCTATTAGTTATATTAGAAAACTTTTCACAATATTCTCTGACCTAATGCACCTTTAAAGCATCCTTGCCAAGCAAAGAGCATATACTCAGTGGCTTGACCTGGCCTTATATCTACATTGTATCTTCCAACTGTCTTGATAGCTAACTTCATCTGAATGTCATGTTCCACTCAGTTGTTCAACCACCATCGCTGTTTATCTAGTTCCACTACTCTTAATAGCCTCTATCATTATATTGGGGAGGACATTACCATGTCATGTTTTAGATATACTTGTACACAAACAAAGGCTCATATTTAAAAATTACGCTGAAGTAATGTGAATAAGCCACTACAAATTAGCATATCATTAATGATTCTAAAGCTATGTGTAAAATTAAAATCCTTCATTGGTGCCCCCCACTGGTAGTACCAAAGAAGACACTGTGACCTTCATTTAGGAGATACTGAAATGAATCACCTGAAAGCAACACATTGACTTCATTTGTGATTGTCTCATAGTTCACATATGTGTGGAAGTAAGGGGAAATATATACATAAAAGAAATACAAATCCAATTTTCATTAAAAGAAAGCCATAAGTGGTAAACAAACTACTTAATAGTAAGCAACAAACTCACCATTTATTAAAGAAAATAAAGAGGTCATCTTTAAAATGCTTCAAATCATGTATGTGAGTTAAAAATAAATGACTACCTTAAAGTATCCAAAAGTTGTTTAGAATGAGAGAAAGTCGATATGATTTGATAAGAATTTGCATGTTTAAAAAAGGACCAATGTAAAAATCATTGTATTTCAGTCAAGGGGGTGAATTTAT
Source organism: Thunnus thynnus (assembly GCF_963924715.1). NCBI lineage: Eukaryota > Metazoa > Chordata > Actinopteri > Scombriformes > Scombridae > Thunnus > Thunnus thynnus. The sequence goes on from NC_089528.1 coordinate 2,562,889, forward strand.
GGAACAGCAGGGAGGAATTGAAAACATGTACGACACTTAGTAAGTTAAGAAAATGTTTAAAAATAATTTACTGAACAAATATACAAACTTATAACTTATAACAAACTTACCTAATAATATGACAATACACAGTAGTATGGCCACAAATGCCCCGGTGCTGAGGCCAGCTGAGGACAGGAAAGCCTGGGCTTGACACACATTGTTGCTGTTACGTCCCCTGGTGTTCCTCTGGCAGACACACAACCTTAGGGAAAGTGTGGTGGTACTGCTGAGAGGAGGCTCCCCACCATCAACCACCACCAGCACCAGGCTGAAGAACTCCTGGTCTCTGTCCTGGCTAAAGCCATCACGCCGACGAGATATTATACTGGCAGTGTTGTCTGAGGACAGGGTGGAGGATAGTAAGGTGAGAGAAGGAGGTCGGTGAGGTGGATGATGGAAGAAAGGTAAAGGAACGGTGAAAGAACAATTAAATGATATGAGACAGGTGGAAGAAGGATGGAGACAAAAAAAACAATACTGTAAGCAGGCAGAGTAAAAAATGCTGTTTGAATGAGCTAGCTCAGCCTATACAGGGATTGTTCTTCATGATCATGAATCAATCCACATGATTGTGGAGAGCAATGGAACCGGACAAATAACTGCCTCTGAAATAGGGTGAATCACTTCAGAGTAATTCAGAAATGAGGTTTAGAAGAGGGAGAAACAGACAAAGGATCCACACACTGGATTAACAGCTCCCATAAAAATGGATAAAGCAACATTTCAATCTCAAAGTGTGTGAATGTGCTTACTTTCCATTGTGTTTATATATCAAAAAAGGAGCAATAATATAATTTGTGTGACTGGATGATTATGGCTGCATAGTAGCTAGATTTTCTCCACTGTTTTGCAGTTGGTGCACTATAAATAGTTTTAAAATTCCCCAAAGGCCCAATGAATCTTTTCAAGTTTATGTTCCTTTTGCCATGGCATTTTAATTTGTCACTCAAAATGTGAAAGAGAACAATCTTATAGCAGTAAATATAGGCATAAGGCAAAAAACTAGCAGGATTGATGTAGCCCTGAAGCATGGCAATGAAAACAATTCAGATGAACTCCAACCGAATTAGGTTTGGTCTAAACGATCCAAACTACTGAAGTAAAATTGAAAACTGAAATTCAGTTTCTATGTTTAGAATACATTTGGGCAAGCAAGATATGTTGATAAAACTCAATATTGAATCCAGTCTTTTACACGGTTGTAGCCAGGATTTTAGAAATACTGATGTCAGTCCTAATTCCCCCAGCGTACCCACCTCACAAACCAACCAAACTCTGTTCAATGTTCTAAGTATTTAAAGTCCATGTAAAGGAAAATCAGAGATTTCTCTTTAAACACATTATACATGTTAGAAAATAATTGCTGAAAACATGTGAAAAGACTGTGAACTATGAAGTACTGAATTGTGGAGTTAGGGCGTTAAACTGTTTTTCACCATTTCTGTGTTCAGGATTTTTTGGGTGGGTCTGAAATAGTGGCTCGATGGCGTAGAGTGGTTACTAGCATGACTCCTCCCCCACTATACAAATGCTAGAGTGCACATACTCATACTTAATATTTTTACACCTGGTAGTTTTGCAAATTTTCATCAGAGACAACTGGGATTCACTTCAGATAATCTGCTGATACAATACACTGTAAATATGGACATAGCTGCCGTCACCCATTGGTTTCTGGCGAAGTGGCGACTCCAGCCATCGCCATCTTGGCAGTACCTGACTCTGCCTAACTCCAGGCTAATCCAAAATTGGCAAAGAGACGGAGCTGAGTCAGGCCGAATGAAGCCTGAATGCTGAAACAAGCCACCTAGCGGCTAACAACCTGTCACTCAAAGTGGCCATGTCCTTGATTATACATAACTTTACAGCTTAATAAAATTTAAACGGGTGAGTTATAAAAAAATTCACCCCCCGCACAGTTGTCCTGAAAAGGGAAATTAGCTATAGAGACCAAAAAAGTTTTTTGTACCAGGCTGCAAACATGTTTATTTCTGCTGTAAATTTGGGCATTTTAACATGGGGGTCTATGAGGATCGACTCGCTTTTAGAGCCAGCCTCAAGTGGCCATTCGAGAAACTGCAGTTTTTGGCACTTCTGCATTGGCTTCATTTTTCAGCCCCGGAGATTGCCGCTTGGCTGTTACTGGTGAATGGGGCCATTTTCGGTCAATGTTAGCAGTCAAGGACTTATTTTAAACCCAGCTGAAGCATCCATTGACAGGTGGAGTTGAAAGCAGCTTCAGCACCGGCTGTTCGGCTGGGAGAACAGGTAGAGTCAACTGACGCGGTGCCATCAGCGGCCGATACTGGCTGCCGCCCATGTCCTCGGCTTCAGCACTGGCTGTGCGGCTGGGAGGTCCATGGTCAGAGGGAGAGCATTTGCCACAAATAAGCTGCTTTTCCGCAGAGAAGTAACATTAAGTGCTCCGAACTCCTTGGTATGAGTGTTGTTAACTCAGAGGCTGTTCAGTTGGGCCGTGCTTTCAGCGCCTTCAGCAGACACACCCCAGTGTTTCAGAGCAGAGAATACTGCTCATTTTTCCACGATTTTGTAACCTCATTTTATATATTTGGTGTTTTTTTTAATCATTCAAATTTGGCAGGGTGGTTAATTACACATTTTTCTGTGGTATGACAAACTCAGAACACGTATTTATTATTTCTTTACACTGACTTTAAAAAACATTCTAAAATTAAACATTTTACTTATTCATTTACAGTAACTGCTCAATATATTTCCTGAAAATTTGATCTCTCTACATTATTGTCTGATGCCAGGTATGTAATTTTGGTACAAAATACAAACCTTTCATTTTAACTGAATATATTTATTTTGCCTAAAGTGAACATGAAATGAATTAAAAAAACAAAACAAAAAAACCCCCAAACAATTAGAATCAGTCTTAAAAAAAGAAAATACAGCATGTGTAATATGTATGTAACTGTAGACTGTAAACTCTTCTCCTTATCATTATAAACCCACCAAATGACCTTGGTGTCCTCAGGGGTAGCTGTTCCACAATGACAGCATGAAGGATTCTGGTAATCTTGACACTGATAGTTTGCAAATAAATGGAGGGAGGGCTGAAAGAGTGTGCCAGAAAAATAAAAGCTTAACTGACAGAGATACAGCTGTTGAATATGGATGAAGAGTGTATCTTTACAAAGCAGTATACATCCAACCTGCCCTGGGGAGCACCAAGCCATGATAAAGCATGTCAGCCAGCAGACAGTGGCATGTCTATATATGTGCGTGTCTCTCTACATGTGTGTGCTTAATGTGTATGGAATTTTTAATGCATTGCAGCAATGCCCATGGGACTCTGCACAGGAGGATATCTTCATTTACATAGTGTGTTTCCTGTTGACATGCATGAAGTCTCTGGGAGTGCTCACACACACACACACACTCACCTTTCATTCATTTTTTCGTTCTACATCAACATTGACTTTTTAATCTTGTCACTGGTTCATTTATTTTCATTTTTCAACTGTCTTTATTTCCTCTTAATTTTCTCTCAATATCAGTTTTATTTAAATTTCAGGGAGGTCCTCGCAGCAGGGACTGTTACATATCCCTCACATCCCTCCTTTCTATTGGTGGGACACTTTTGTTTCTTTTCACCATGTTCACCATCTTCACTATCTTCACCATGAAGGCTTCAGAAAACTGCCATATATGTCGTTTTGGAGGGAAATTAACCACGTATTTTCTATTTCTCATCTCAATTGCCCCCGGTGGCTGGGTGCAGGTTAGATCATAAGTCCCGCCCCCTCCATGTTAGCGGATGGGACATGAGCCAAACTAAAAAAATCAAAGTACACAACAAATACATTTTTCCCAAAGACAGTTCCTGTCAGTTTATGTAGTTCTTACCATGCTGATGTATGTTCAAGTGTTAATTTTGGGTTTAATTAGTTATTTGATGCTATTAATAGGGGGTGTCACATCATGACTGACAGCTGTGATTGACAGCTGCTCTGAGTGAAGTAGTCACGGAGGCACCTGCGGACTCCTGTTCAGGAATTGTAAGTAATATAGGAATGTCAAGAGGAGATGCGATGTTAACGCTAACGTTCCTTAACCATGATTGTCTGTTTCAAACCGACAAAATGAGTTGTTCTGCAGTAAACTGAAATAACTGACCTGATGGATCTGAGGGATCTTTGCAGTTTTTTAGGTAAGTTAAATTTGTGTTTGTAAGCTAATCAGTGAGTTAATGTTATTAGCTAGCTAGCTAAGACAACAAGCAGTCTAGCTAACGTTATGTGGGGAAAAAGCAGGTGATTGGTAGCTAGTGAAGGTAAGGTAAAAATCTGAATTACTGTCTAAAGAAATCATTCTTGAACTTTAATTAAAAAGCCAGTACAAGGGGAGGAATTATACCACAGCTGCAAGATTTCTCCCCTTAACAGCTGACCCACTAGCTAACATTAGCTGACGGTTAACGTTATTTGATAAGCACAAGCAGCTAAAAAGTGTACAGTGTAAGTATTAATACATGTTGTGTTAAAATTTAATTTTGCCCACCCTTACCCATTTATAAACTTTATTTCATCATTAAAATATAACAGTAACAGTTAATATAATTAATTGTTCACATTTTTAAAAAAATCATCAGACAGCGTTTTGTTGAAAAGTCAAGCACTTTGTACAGTTTTAATAAATTCAGTACTTTTTTTCAATATACTAACTACTAATTGGTGATTGTATACTGTATTAAAGGATATAATTATCACTTATTGTTAATGCACCATTGGTTTTGGCCTTAGCGCCCTACATTTTGGCTGTGATGCCCCAGTAAATTTGTATTTACCAGGGCCAAAGTGGCCTTGCCCTAAAAATGACTTAATTCCAGGCCTGCAGTATACAGCCATTAATGTTAGTTTTGCATCACTGACTGTAATGTTAAGGATTTTAAGACATGCAGCAATTAAGATGAAAAAAAAAAATTAAGCTTACCAAACCTGTCTGCATGTAGCCGAACTGTTTAAATTCATTTGTAAAGTATAATAAATCTAGTCTTGTAAACTTATATACAGGCTGAGACAAACCAGTCCCTCCTCTACCAGCAGTACCTGTAGGCAGGTCATATTTCCAAACTTGAGTCAGTATTTTGATGTCAGGAGTATTATGTATTAGGGGTGTGCCCGAATACAAATACATTATTCGGCAAAGCACAAACAGTGGGTTTTATACGAATATTTGTTTCATGCAAATATTTAAAAAACTATCTGTTGGGGGTGTTCCCCAGAGATAAAGCTGAGCTACTGACACAAGCAAAGTGCTCCCAAGGGATTCTCCATAACCTGTTATTCCCCTGTCCGTAGTTTATTCATGAACACTAATTGTAACACTTTAATTTTCTAAAATTAAAAGTGTCATAAAAACAAAAACAGGATTTTTAAGCCTCTTTCCACTTTTATTCGAATACAAATACAGATACAAATAATTTTGCTGCCTCAAGAAATACCGATACAAATACAAATACTGGGCTCTCTGCACATCCTTATTATGTATATTACTGATGTTTTAGTTTAGTTTCCAGTGAGATATTATTAGGTTTATATAGTGAATTTGATGTTGTAAACATTACTATTGCTGCTTTAGAAACAACATTTAGTTATATTTCAATTACAGTCAATTCTAATCCTGTTCTGAATTCATTCTTTTTTAAAATAATATAGTTTTTAAAAATAAATGATTTATTAATGAAAAAGAACCAATAAGAATATTGATAAAATCCAAACGATACCCATCCTTATAGTATAACATTAGAACATGCTTTGTTTTTTGAAAGTTTTTAAATTTTGTTAGACATAACTGTTAACCATCGTTTAAAAATCACATTGCTAAATTGTTTAGCTATGGACAATGATTCACACAAAATCAGTGATCTGTCTTGAGGATGCAGATGTCTATTGATGTGCTCTAACACAGCTACAGTGTTAATAAAGCCAACAAGTTTTAGTTTAATGTAGAAATTGATAAGGAAATGTTTTTCCAGTGCAGGGATATGTTATATAAATATCCTTTAGACATCTTTCTTTATGTTATGTTTACTGCTATCTGTTAAAACTTATCTCTTTACTTTTTTTCAACCCAAAGGTACTCAACTTGAATGAAACACAAAAAAGCAGCAAATCCTTATATTTACCATCTGAAACCAAATGATGTTTGGCATATGCACTTTATTAATGATAATCATTTTCTGTCGATTGAGTAATTATTTTGTCTCAGTGCCAACTTTTAATACATTCAACTTTGGTATTGAGAGTTTTTATTTTAAATTCCCAAGTTAGAAAGCAGTCTCAATTATTGTAAATGAATTATGGTTCACATAATTACATTTACTTTGCACAGCCTATGTCCTATGATAGAATAATAAGAAGCATTAATATTGCATTGTCCATTGTTGTAGGCTAACACTGCTGTTACAATGGATATCAATAATGAGGATTATAGTTATGCACCATCAACAGCTACACAGGCAATACTTAGCTGTACTCAAGAGAACCTAAGTGAACCATATTCATGCATTGGTGAAAATGGCCTCCTCATCATATTGGAAAATCAGATTTAGTTACTTTGCAAGAATGGAAAGTGAAATGGCATAAGATGGCAAGACGGTTTGCAGACAGCTAACCAAATCGATCAATTTTTATGGGGGGCATTTTGTGGATATTTGTGTCTGTTGCCAGTTACCATCAACTGTCCCTCTGCTGGCTATGACTTACAGTCCGTATACACAAGACTGAATCATTGAAAGAACAAACCTGGACTCGACTGATCCTCCTGAAGTTGCTGCTGGTTCTGATTTACAGTCCGCATAAACAGAACTGAATCAGTTCCCTCATTCTCTTAATACACTGTTGCTCTCATTATTGAATAAACAGAGCATAAGATTGTGTTTATGTCACAGGAGGCCCTTGTGAATAAAGTGTTTTACTGCAGTTCTGTGTAAATCAGTTTAATGCACTTCATACCTTTGATATATGAGGTGGTTGTTAAGTTTAAATTGTAATCATCTGCTCATTGTTCCTTTTAAGTTAGTAGGTTGACTGTTCTGTTAAAGGGAAAATAAGTTTTAGTAGGTTTGCACTTACACCTTGTCTTGGTGACATCTGACATCTGTTGTGTAATTAAAGGAGGAGGACCACACACAGATTTTCTCTTTTCATCAACTTCTTTATTTAAACAAATCTAAACTGAGCTGAATCAAAGCCCAATGTTTCAACTTATGCATTCATCAGGGGCCAAACAACAATACTTGGTCAAAAAACACTTTTTATATTTCCAAACATCACAAGGCATCCTATAGAATAATCACATCATTGGTAATTAAGCCAACATGAGTATCATCAATCCAGCCAAAAGAACCCCAAAAATTGCATCAAAGCTAATAATAACAGTCAAACTAGCTTGCAAGGAAACACCTCAAGTCCAGCTCTTCATTCAGTCCATTTGGAGAGAGTGTGTTTAATTTATGTTTCCTAAATGTGTCACATTTCAAAAGCAACAGATCCAGATTGCCACCTCGCTTATTGCTATTCACTTTCTCAAAGCCTTTGAAGCGTAGACTAGAAATTGTGTGGCTATTTTCTAGAAAATTTGTTTGTTACAGGAGAAGTTAGATCCTGTCTTCTAATAGTGCTTTTGTGTTCTGAAATCCAAATTTTCAATTAACAAATATCAAGCCACATGGATGTTTCAGCATTTCAAACGTTGGTTTTAATTCAGCACAACACTGTTGAAATAAAGAATTCTGTGTGCGGTCCTCCTCCTTCAACTAATTAATAGTTCCAAGGCTACTAGCACCAGCATAAATATGACAGGGTTGAGGTGTTTTTTCCATTTGATACTAATATTTTAAAAAACTTTATCATAGGATCATACTAAGTCTATGAGAACCCTCAGTCTTTGTTAACATTTAGTTTACTGTATACGTACGCATTACATTTTCTTTCCAGGCCTGATCTGCAGGCTCTCTGAGTACAGCTCTTCAAATTCACGCTGCCTGTACCAGTAGGTAGCATCAGTTACATCAGACACAATGCTATTGCCAAGTCTGTTGGCAAAAATGAATCCTTGTGGCCCATTCATGACATGTCACAACTTATGCATGAAGGGGATTCTGCAGTCTTCAGATCAGGAGTTTATCTGTAAACTATTAATGTACCATGTGACCCCAGTTCAACAGTTTCCTGCAGTCCAGAGCAGCAGCTTCCATCTATTCTCTCTGTATAATCATCCTCTGCCATCTGAATCTCCTCATCCTTTTCTCAGGCCAAGCTCACTCTATGACACTATGGCCGTATTCAGACCAAATTAGGTTTTGCTGCAGAGTTGAGTGGAGTTGTGGGCGTGCTTGTGCTCTAGAACGTAACCAGAAAATAATATTTTATTGACTTGATTCACCGGCTTCCCTCTTTTCATTCACTCTCTAGCTTGCTCAACCACAGCTGCCCCCCCCCCCCTCTCTCTCTCTCGCTGGTGCTCTCAACTCTCTTTTTCTCTCATCTTTTTTAAAATGAGTTGGGAAGCAAAGTCAGCAAAGTCTAACTTTACTTTTAACTTTATCAAACAAAAAGAAATGTCCTCCCCTCCTCCTAGTAATGTCTTTGTCCTCCATCATGGCAGGGTTTAAAAGCTCTGGTCAGTCTGATCGCCAGCTGTGATTGGCCACTGCAGTGTGACGTCGAGTTGCGTTTCTCCAAAAGTTGACTATCAACTTTCCTGCAGGCTGGTGTGGTGCCGCTGCAGCCGCACACCAAGTTCATCCACTCATCAACTGATTTGGACCACAGCAAATAAATTATAGGTGTGAAAATGCCAAAAAGGTCAGTTCAAGCTGGATCAGAACTAGTCTGTACAACATGTTGTAAGACCATGTCGGAAATCAATAGTTGTTTTAAACAGCTGCACTTGAAGGCAGTGAAAAAGAAGGAGATGTGATATCGCGTATATGTTTTTTTAACAGTCTCTCCTGGAAGATATTATTAGTGTTGTACTCAATTGTTCAGATGCAAGGTGAGAATAATTAAGTTGAGAATGAAAAAGAGCTAGAGTAAGAAGTTAAAAGGCAAAATGAAACAATAGTGCAGCACTGTTTGCCTATTTAGACTACAAAATGGCTTTCATTCTCAAGGACAACCACAGACAGAGCAGCTTTGTGGTAAAAGTTACTGAGGTCCAGACCTCAGGACCTTAATGGTAGCTACGACTTTGATGAAGTAACTGCATCAAGCCTCCATCGGAGTTCAATTGATTTGCTCAGATTTAGAAGTCTCCTGTGCAGTTTAAAAGGCTCTAATGAAAGCAGTCATCTTTATGTGGATTCAGCAGTGAAAAGACTGTGCCAGAAGTCCTACAGTCCTGATAGATTCATAGTGAATGCAATGTATCCCCTATAGTAGTACAGAAAATATTTTTTTAAATGCCAAATGTATATGTATATACCGAATATCCATTCATTCAGAAATCAGTAGCATTTGGGAGCCTTTGAGCAGCGCTGTTTCGAAATGTGAGTTAATGTCTGTGTTGTTGCCTGGAAAACTGCAGGTAGTGCAGCTTCTTTTAAGGAATAGGGCGGTACATAAGTGAGTGGGTGGTTAAGCGAGAGAGCGAGCGTCAGAAAAGTGACGGTGAATGTGAGCAGAGCAGAGGAAAAGGCTAGCAGTAAGGCCATATTCAGACAAACTCAGGCGGTGGGGCGTTCAGCCGCAGGGTCGAGCGGATGTGTGTGGGGATGTGGGTGTGTTTATTTGTCCTCCAGAACGTAACCACTGTTACACAATCAGAAAATAACATTTTATTGAACTGATTCACTGGCATTCTCGCTACCAGCACTCCCTCTCTTCATTCACTCTCTAGCTTAAGTTCCCTTAAAGTCCCCCTCCACTCAAAAATATGTTTTTCTTTCTTGTTCCTACAGTTGGATATGTAAGCTTCACTGTGCAGAATGATGCATGTGCAGAATTTGACACTAGAAGGCTGTTTTCACATTATTCAGGCCCAAATGCATTGAAAGCATCTGACGCGCCCGTTTTGAAGTACACCTATTGTTTTAAATGGCTGAACACGCACCAAAAGTGTTATGAGGCGTGTCAAACTGCCTTGACGCCCCTGCTCCAACCTTGTCTCGATTTTGGAGCATCAAATGAGGACCCAATGACCAAAGCTGTTTTATCTGCAGCCGGAAAAGAAAGAAAGAGCACGAGCGAACTGAGAGAGAGAGAGAGAGAGAGAGAGAGAGAGAGAGAGACAGCGTGGCAGTGGTCGAGCGAGGAGAGGGAGCGGCAGTAGTGAAAATGAGAGAAATAAAATGTTACTTTCTGATTATTTCATGGCGGTTATGTTCTAAAGCACAAATACATAACCATAAAATACTCAACGGATGATTTACTGTGGAAACAGACACCCTTAGTTGTCATTTCAAATCTGATGCTTGCAGTGCACTATAGGAGCAACAATTGACGCTTGTCAAATGAGGAACATCATTTATCACTTTCAGTGCGTTTGGGCCTTTCTGCTGAAAATGGAAAGTATTCCAGTGCTCATTAAAAATGTGATTTTAAGGGGCAGGCCTATGAGCGTGATATGTGACATCACAACTAGTTTTGAAGCCAATCCTGGTCCAATATTCAATTTAGTGTGATGTGCAAACTTGATGCCTCCAGTGCACATACACTGAGAATGAACCTTGTAGGAGGACGAGAGCCAGGTCGCTGTGACCTGGAATGAGAGCCAGGTCACTGTGACCTGTACCAATGCCAACCATGTCAGTCCACTAAACCAAAACAGGAGACATCTGGAATGGCGAAGCGCTCAAACACACACACACACACACACACACACACACACACACACACACAGTGCAGAGACGCCCACTCACATTTGGTCAAAGTCCAAGATAAGTGAAATTGAGAAATGTCCCATTCTTCTTTAAAATTTGGGATAGCCAAAAAGTCTGGTAAACAGGATGAGACCTATCACGCAACATGAACACATACACACACACAGCCTGTCTTCAATATAAAAAGGCATGTCACATTCTGTAACGTTGGAAGATATCTCTGACTTGTTGTTAGTAGGGCCATTGTGAATAAAGAGATTCCCCATCCGACACCTGTGTCTCAACCATCTGATTCCTCTGTTATCCACCTCTTCCTGCCACAACTTTACAGTGAAGTAGGAGACATCTTGTGTCCAGCAGGAAAACTTGAAAAACTTGAAATGAATAATATTTCCATATTCATAGATTCTGGATTTTTAATGAGGGAGAAGTAGTAGATGCCATTTAAAGGACTTAAGTGTGGTAATTATGTTTTTTCCACAAAAAAGTGTATCAGCCATACATTATTGTTCCAAGCAGAGTATTTTTATATGTCTTAATACGTGTCTGATGGAGATATTTAAGATCAGGTTTCAGTTGACAGCACAAGCTGCCTCATTTTATGACAAGTGAAGTTACTCAAAAAAAAAAAAAAAAAAGAAAAAAAAATTGAGGTACATTTGTCCCTAAATTTTTTTTTTCTTTTTTTTTTCAACTGAAACCTGATCTTAAATATCTCCATCAGATCATAAGCAAAAAGCAAGCAACTTAACTTTTGGCTAACAGGGGTTATATTTTCTGGTGACAAAGTAATCTCATGTTAGTGTTACCTAGGCTTCTAAAGTAACTCTAAGTTACACAAACTACCTCTGAGTCTAGCATAACTGGGTTTATTTTTTGTTATAATTAGCACTAATATTAACCACACATATTGCCAGATGCATCCACATTGCTTTCATATATTTATCAGCGCTGTGGTAAAGTATGATTGTTCATTAGCTTGTTATCTCCTTAACTCACCGATATGTAGCTTAGCTGGTTATCAACAGAGCTAAGTTACATAAAAACATCCATTAGACTGTATTTTCCATAGTGTGTGAAGATGATGTTAGTTGTGGTACATATTACATGTTTGGCGACTCACTAACTTCCTGTTGTGATGGCTACACTGGTCACATGATTAACTGGACATTTACAGTTTTTGGCAAAGTATGCCCTTCTTACTTTTTAAAGGTGAGTAATTCATTAAAAAATGATTTGCAAATCATGATTGAACACACGAATAAAGGTTCTAAGGTTTTGATTAACAAATTCTATCTATTTTACTTTCAGTTTTCATGAAAAACCTTGGCCTGGCAATAGTTCAAACACAGCCTTGACAAAGAGAGAAGGCACTTACACTGAGAAGAACAGGCAGCTTTGTAATTACCCCTGACTCAAATGTGTAAAAAACTGCAGTACAAGAGGTTTTCAACTGTGGAACAAAACTTCAGGCTGGAAAAGCTTTCTGTAAGCACTTCTAAAGATTCTGCTCAAAGAGGAAAGAGGTGTCTCTTGAAACACAGACAGAAGAGGAAAGAAAAGTGAAGAGTAAGAGCAAGAGAGAGGAGCAATGGCTGCTACAGTACACACACCGTATACTGCCATTAACAAGACTAGTGCAGGGCCTGTTCGGAACGGACCAATTGCTTGGCCTCTGGTATTGCTGCTTGCAGCTTTCTCAAGAACCGCTCATCTGAACAACTTCACAGTTGACACTGCACTTCCTTTGGTCAGCAGCAATACACCCACCAAGTGTGAAGTTGATCGGATGAATGGTTGTCGAAAAAATTGAAGGACAGACATACATACAGTCCATACAGACAGAGATTACTTCCATTTTGCTTAGATTTGTGGTTTGTTTCATTGAGGTGAAATTGTCCTTAAATAAGATGTGTGATTCTTATTTCCATCACGTTTTCTGTATCAGCTCCTTTTTGTCACTTCGGGCAGGCTCGTGTTGTCTTGGCAGCTTCCGGCCTCCCACTCTTTGGCTCTGCTCTCCTCTAGTATTGCTCTTGAGAACGGCTCAACCAAACAACTTTACATTCAACATTGCGCTTCCTTGGGTCCTCAGTACAGTGTTGCCAGATGGGAAATGTTAAAGTTTCGTACCAGAGGCTTAAAATGATCATATTTTGAGGAAAATCATCGTATGTGAGTCATAACCAAAAGAACAAATAGGCATAAGTGTACAAACTTAGAAAACACATATTTATTGAGATGAACGACTTTTTGACACCGCCTACAAATCTAGCTTAAAAAAAAAAAAAATTGCTGATGTAGTTATATGATGCGTGGAAGGTGGTAGTCTTTCGAGACTCACTCAAATAAAAAGGTCCCAACATCGAAAACAAAAGCATCTCTACAATAATCTAAAGGCTTTCATACTAAACGAAAACAACGCAACTTGTAGCCTGTTAATCATTTGCATGGATATTAAATAAATAACATACTTACCTTATCAACTCAAGTTCCATATAGCGTACCGTTGTGCAATCTTGAAATAGGCTACTCTGTGTCCATAACTCCATCGGTCTGATTCAGCATCAGCTATCTCTTGTGCAAACTCTCTTCAAATGAGCGAGCCAGCCAGTCATACTTATCGTGATGAACCTGAATCACGTTCATCATCACAATAAGCATGATTTGCTGGAAAGAGGTCACATGAGAAGAGTTGTGTAAACACAGACGTAGGATCCATATTTTACTATCCTGATTGTATTGGGAAATGAATTAAAATGAGACTGATTACAACTATTAATGCTAAGTGTCACAAAATGATCAAATTATTGTACATAATGGGACTTTTGGAATTATTGTTTGACCTTTCACAGAGGGCAAAATTATTATACAAATACCATAGTTATCGTATGTCTGGCAACACTGCCTCAGCTAAGTGTGAAGTCGAGTGGATGAATAGGTGTTGAGAAATCTGAAGGACAGACATGAATACGTACATACAGAGACTCCTTCCATTTTAGTTAGAAGAGGACAGAAGAGCAAGAAGGTAACGCAGAGTACAGGTAAACTGGTAAACAGGTTTAAAGAGTGCAAAATACTAGTGCACTTTATTTTTTATTTAAAAAAAAAAGAAAAGAAAAGAAAAAAACTTTTTCATTTATCTCTAGCAGCTTAAATATGCTGAAAATACAGGTTTCTCTTTATACTGCACATGAACAGAAGCTTGAAATGTGATTAAATTACAACTGATAACACGATACTCACACCTAATGCCACTGTTGTTGACACTAACCCACCATATTGTACAAACTGCACCTTTATTTTTCTCATTTTTCCTTGACATGTGATCAAACTCTAGAGATATGAAGCTTGTCTAGATGTGGAAGCTGATATTTTGTCCACTCTGCTCTGTATAGCCAGCATTTTTTTGAGTGCACTGCACCAAGAGATCTGGGACATTGGAGAGGAGAAAGTGTTGATGCTGGGGAGGAGGTTAAAGGACTTAAACTAAATTAGTCAACAACAAATAATTGCTTGGGAGTGGAGGAGAGGTCTGCTGTCAACAGCACTATTGATTGTCCACTGACTGGAGTGGAAGAGGAGTGGAGAGAGAGGGAATGAGGTGATACACCAAGCACAAGTGTAATGGCAGGAAACAACTGCTGAGAAAAGAGGAGGGGGGGGGGGGGGGGGGTGAGACATGAGATGTTTCTGTTAGGCTGGCGGAGAGGGCAGGGAGTTGGAGCCATGAGGGGAAAGTCAGTGAAAAACACAGGAGGGAATACAGGAAGAAACAAAAGAAAGTGGAAAGAGAGTAGGCTGTTGGAGGGAAAGGGGAATTTGAGAGAAGTGAAGGTGTCATAAATGAACAGTGGGAGAGGAAGAGAGAGGGAGGGTTGAGGTAAACAGCAACAGAAAGAAAATAAGAGGTAATATGAGGTCATGGAGAGACTTAGGCCACATTCGGACCGAAACTGGCAGTTAAGGGTAGGCAGGCGATATATGGAATATACTTGATACGTGGGATGTAGTAAACTATATCAGCAGCAGTGTGATTATACCACACAGAAAATAAAAAACTCACATACAAATGTTGCACACATTTGCCCGTCCGACGTAAAGGGCTCAGCAAAAAAACGCAGCGGTTGTCCAGCAAAAAGTTGAACTGGGCTCAACTTTTGCTACAATGCAACCTGGCGTCATTTGCCACACTGGCCAATCACATACCTGATGGATTACTTTGTAACATGAACGCTGTATTTGACTGTGTACCTCACTAATGTTGCGATAAAACATTTCCCGCCATTTCCAGAGTTGTAAAATCCTGCATGTGACTTTTACAAACCGCTTTGTAGTGTTTTGGCTTCTGATATGTCCTTAAATGCATTAATCTGTAACTCCAACTAGACTTCCTGGATTGTATTTCATTGTCTCAGTGATATCTCAAACAACACGCTCCCACCACTGCAGAACCCTGCACCATAGTGCTGCACTGCCAGTTTTGGTCTGAATGTGTCCTTACAGCAGAAAGCTCCCAGTTTTGCCAGTGTTATTCACAGAAGCTATTAGATTAGATTAGATTGTTGTATGTCAGTCTGTGCATTAAAAACAGGCAAACTTTGGGCAAAAAAACCCATAAAACCTCATGACTAAAATATAATAATCTTGCATGTGATGGAGAGATAAGCTGGTGTAATACTATAACAACTAGATAAAATGTAGAGCTGATGATATATACATGCGTGTGTGCGTGTCCTACCATATAAATGTGATTATGGTAATAACATCATTTGAGTGTGGGCAGATTTTTACAGTGACACACAGGAGATTTATACTCCTGTGTGTGATAGATGGCTGAATCACAGGATGTGATACCTCTTTAAAATAACTCTCTGATCAGAGTCACTGATGTAAACAGACCTGCCATACTGCTGTACAGTAGTCAGTTGAGTCAAGCTGACTACTGCTGCTGTTTGACTAGCAGCTCTGGGGCCTCATTTATAAAACAGTGCGTAGGATCCATACCAAAAGTGTATGTGCAAACAAAAGCCAAAAATGGCATGCATCAAAAAATAATCAAATTTATAAAACTGCGAGCATGCACAAATACATGCATGTTTCTCTTTATAAATCACAATCAAACTTGAAAATACGCGCACGTGGACAAACCTCATATGCCATAACCATAAATGGTCAATGCAAAAACCTTCATGAATACTGATGTACATGTTGTTCCTGTAAAGAATGACAGCAGTAACAGACAAAAGTTTAAGAGGCTGACGGCTACAGCAGCTGTTCATGCAGTCGGTGCAACAAACAAAACTATTCCCAATATTAAACAAAATGGTCAGATATGGAGGTAGATGCCAAGAAGCACATTTCTGCACACTGTGAGATTATAGACTAGTGGAGACACAGGGACACTGACGCTCACCGCATGGTATTTTGTTAAGCATCTACTGTATATAGACACATGCATGACTGATTAGACCACACACTCAATATCTCAAATATAATTAACACTGAATTCATTTCTATTCAGAAAATCCAGCATACAGGTGTTTCTCTAATTTACACAGTCCATATATGAGTGCAGGTGGTGAAAATGTGGCGGTGAGATGACTGGAGAAGGTGGAGTGTGTGTAGCAGCCACTCCGGTGTCACCAGTGCGCTCTGTGCACCTGACAGCAGCATAAAGGTGCACTTTTTCGGTAAAAATGTAATTTAAATGACTAGTTAACAAGAGATCCATCACAATCATCATTATGTTAAATTGTCATTTTTTTTCAATGGAGTTAAGTGTTAGCACCAGTGAGGGGCTGGATGTAGCAGCCTCAAGAGTACGTCTGTAGTAACAACGAAGGCACTGGAGTGGTGTCCGCAATGCAGCCCGAGGCAGAAAGGCTGAGACTGGACAGAGTGTGGGCAGTCACACGACTCCCGCACCAGCAGTGGGACATAGATATATCCTCTGGGTGGACCATAGCTTTAACGCCGACTCTACGTGTCAACGGACGCTTCAGCCGGGTTTGAAATAACTCCTTGAGTGCTAAAATCACACGTCACATAACCGTAAATGTGATATGACACATTTTGACAGATTGATGTTATTATCATGAATGATAATACTACACTGTTCATCTCTCAGCATGCGTGACTTAAACTTGGTCCTCCATATTTCTAACCGACTTATTTCACAACAGAAATTTTGATTTGTCGTAGCAGGAAAAGCACATTTGGAACTCAATTCCATGTGAGTGTCCAAGGAAGCCATACTGGTGAACCATCATGCACTATACCAGGGCTATTAATTTGGAAAAACTAAATTGGATTCAGCTATAATTATTGTTACCAACTGCAATCATTTGTAATTGCAGACCTGACGCCCTCATTTACTGCATCCAGTGGACATGAGGGGTAAGCTAAATGACCCCTTAAAAGTGAACGGCGGTTATAAATAGCTATACAATATACAGCAGTAACAGAGGTGCGTGTTTTCTTTTTTTTTGGGGGGGGGGGGGGGGGCTGGGGGTGTACATGCAAGTGGGCAAGTAGAGAGGAGAGGGTGAAAACACCAAAGAACAGAAGATCTCAGCGATCGTGAGGAGCGAGTGGGGCTTGCTTTTATTTTCACAGACACGTGGCGTGCGAATGTACGCTATATGCCAGCCATGGTCTGATTTAAACAAATAAAATGCAATCCACAGTGTCACACACGATGGTGAAGTAAGACAAAGCAGTCCAGGCAGTTGGACAAACACAGATCGGTTTAGTGTGACAAGCACAACTAAACAAGCAGCAACAACAACAATACTTCACACAGTATCCTCGGCAGCAGCAACCGGGCTCACAGTCCGTTAACTTGACAACATACAGCACTGAAGCTGAAAATAACAAACTTTAATATCTTATCTCTGCCCAGACTTAAGCCTCTTACTTGTGTTGCTTAAGGAAGCGAGTAGGATGTGTTTCAGTCCGTCTTTCAGCTCCGAGATGACGGGGCCGTCCTCTCACTCTGTCCGCAGGTTCACGGCAAGCTGATCCTCAGCGGCATTGCGGGGGAAACAGCGGAGTCGACTCAGTTAAAGACGAGCAGAGCATAGAGGTTATCCTCCGTCTCTCTTCTGCAGGAGAGGTGGAAGAGGACTGGGTTGCACAGCAGTCTTCTTTGGATCCAGTTGAACACAAAGAAATATCCACTTGTCCAGCGAGGTTGAGATTGTATGGCCTAGTTACAGTCACATACATATGGGAGCTACTTCCTTACATCAGCTGGAAGCGTAGTTCAGACAGTTAGTGGAGTGTTTATACTCAGTGACAGGGGAAGAGGAAATCCCATGCCTTTCCGGCAGGTCTCGTCCAATGAGAGCCGAGAGTTTGACTCTGCCGGATTTCACTCCTAGGTGTGAATTGAGCAGAGCATGATGGGAGTTGAAGTCTGTTTGGAGTCTTTTTGTTTGACTTGGCACCTTTCTTTATCAGGCTTTGTGACTGCATGCAGACATAGTAACATATCCATCTATTGGGTAAGATTCCAGGTACAAGTCCTCACAAGACTTTGTTGATTGTTTGCCAGATCACAGATGTCATATAATCAGTCAGTGTGATAACAACAGTAATTGACAAACAAAGTAACATGATGTTTGATTTGTCTTCTCCTTTATGTACACTGTGTTGGTTGTTGGCGATTCAGATTTCAGATCTTTTGGAGATGGAGATGTGAACATGCCAGAGGGTTGGCTGTGCTTTGGTTTTATGTCCACATAAAATGTGCGTTTGCGTCTCTCATCTTGGTGATACTCCATGTACTCCAGATGCAGTGTGCCTATCTGCTCCAGGGAACAACATCACCTCAAGTTGCACTATTGAGGTATGTAAAATCTAGGGCTTATCCATACACATTGTATAGGGCTTTGACTGCAGTGAGGCCGTGTTCATGTTAGCTTTTGCATCCAGATGACATGTAGACTCTAACATTGCTAGGGGACGCAACAATGTCATGGCAGTTGTATTGCTCAGGACCCAAGGAAGTGCAATGTCGAGTGTGAAGTTGTTCGGATGAGCGGCTCTCCAGAAAGCTGCAAGCAGCAATCGGCATATAAAATTGTCCCCCCCCTCCAATTTCATTGTATGTGGGACAGTGATATAGTATGATGCAGTTTGTTGTAATATTCCAAGCTATATTCTGTTTGAATACGGGTTGCTATAATTCAAGAGGTTATGATATAAATTATGTTGGTGCATGGTGTTTTAAAATCTTGCTCCATGTGCCTCCTTTTAACTTTGAGCATCTGCCCCTCTAAAGGTCTAAACACGGCCCTGCATTTGAACAACGGATGCACCGATCTGACTTTTTCAGTCCCGATACTGATACTTGGACTTTGGATATCGTCAATAGAGTACTGATCCAATACCAGTATTTAATTAAACAGCTGTACGTTTCACTGTGGAGGCGACTGGGATCTTTCTTTTATGTGTGAGGCAGCATTATACTTGACTTTGCTTTCCCAACATTGTTCAACAGAATGTAAAAAATAAATATGTTTATTTGTTTAAAATTATACAATATAATCATGAATTCATGGCTGAGTGATTCAAAGCATTTGTTTGCAGGAGGAATGGGGTGTGTTCAAGATAGCAAATATACAGCTGATTTGGTGATAAGTGGAGGTATTTTCCTGTTAAATTTTAGGTCACCCGCAAGTGGTTTTCTCTTAGCAAGATTAGCTACAATAGCTGGTCTTTTAGAGGGCTCCTCGAGACAGCTTCTATTTACTAAAGATAATGTCCAAGACAACTTCACACTTACACTAACTTATAAGTTAGCATACACTTTGTGCTGTCTAAGCCTTGTGCTTCACAATGCTGAAACAACAGCAGCAACCCTGCTCCAGTGGGAGAAACGAGTCTAACAACACCAGGGGCCCTGCCGGTGTGTCTTCCTTTCTAGATAATAGATGAGCCCCATTGGCACCTATACCCGATCCAGCTATTTGAGTCAGTTTTGGACCAATATTTGATATCAGTATCGGATTGGTGCATTCCTAATTCGAACCTAAGAACATAAAATAACTTGAACATCATAAAGTAGATTTTAGCAGTCAACTAGTGTAAAATGACATGACACTGTGGGTTGGATTTCCTCCTGTCCTCCCAAATTTGGGTGTTCATGTCAACAAACCTACAGATTACATTTCTGTCGTGAGACTGGATTGGAAAAAGAAGACAAACCATAATGAACCAGTTCATTCTGTTTCTGTAGTTTAACTTGAACCAATAAGCTAATAACCCGATGCTCTTGGTACACCAATTTAGCATTTCACTTCTATAACATGTCAGACTCACTATAGACAATTAAAAAAAAAAAAAAAGGATTAAAATCGATGCAGCAGAACCACAGATGCCATCTTTTTTATTCCACGCTCCACACTTTCTTCTTCCTTATCAAAACCTGGCGCCTACATTACCCACAAGATAGCCCAACTTTATTCACTCAACTGTACAGATTCAGGTGTGTTATACTAGTAGTGGCTTACATAGCCTGGAGCTGCTAGCCTCCAGCAGAGATGAGGAGCTATATAGGTCTGGTAACATCACTTCTTTCTAACTCCACACCCCCAGATTTTCTCCATTTTCAAACTTCTATTTTTTAGCCCAAACCGATGCTGACTCAAGTGACATCACTTGAGGCAATAACCACAAAATAGTCTGTTTAGGCTGGTTTGGGTTTACATTGCCATCATCTTTTCAAATTAGCTAAAAATTATATTTTCAAAAATGAAATTGGCTTAAAGTTTGATTATATGCAGCAGTAGTTGGAAGTTAGTGTGTAGCATAAGTGAATTGTGTTCCTTTGTAAGCTGTGTTTAGACAGGTGAAAGACAAATGGACAAAAAGGCATAAATGACAAACTAACAGTATTGGCATCTGCGGATATTTTTGTAAACAATCTTTAACAATCTTCTTTTATTGGTATCAAGTACATCCATATCAGTGCATCCCTCACATTTTAGTCTGTTTGACTGCTGCATGTATGCAAATGATGTACAATAATTCATTGTGCAAACAGCAGTGATTTGCATCTGACACATCTAGGTCACTGAAGTGGTACTCAAAAAGTTTGTCCAGGGTTGGCAGGTCTTCATTTAAATGAATGTCCATTACATTCAAGCCCTTGCCAAACAAGTTCACACAATGCTGATTAAGCCTATCATCGCCATATAAATCTCTCTGTATTTTAAGATGTATTTCACAGTACAGAGTTTTTAACCTGGTGTTGGGTTTGACATTCTGCTCATGCTCTATGGGCAGAGTGTGCACACTAGAGACTTCCACCAGCCGAGCCAGCTAACTTCGGTTAGCCCTCTGCTAACTTGAATGGTGATAAAATAATTTAATCGTGTGGCTCTTCTAGACTTTTCAAATGTTGTCGGACCAAATGGATCAAATTCTGATAGTGAAACAAGTCATTTCGTGGGGGATGTGCAACGATCAAAACAATTTATCCACGGTTTTAAAGCCACAACAGTAGCAACAGAGTAGGCGGAGCCTATAATGTAAGCATGTGTCGACAGTGTTTTTGTAATTACTCTCACTGCCAGGAGGGGGAGACGAAACTCCTGCACTCCAGCTTTAATTACTGTATCGCCATGTCAGAAGATTTAAATAATTAATGAAATTTCCTTTACTTTGCCATCCACGCATAAACTGATACACAGTCCCTCTCTCAAATCAGAGACTGTAGATGAAACAAACATTATTCCTGCTGCTGTGTGATGACGACAGCTGTAATAACATGGAAAAGATCTGACATTCTACAAGTTGTGGAAAACAGAATCCAACAGAATGTATGTCTGAGTTCTGAATCACCGGATAATGCTCATGTGGATGGTAAGAATCTTAATAATAAAAATAAAATTGTGTTTTGATCCCCATGCCAATCTGCTGTAGATGAAAAAACATGTAGCAAACTGAAAGGGGCAAAACTTAATATAAATGAAAGGTGTTTTGTGATTTTGGAGAAGTCTGTGTGCGTGCACCTCTGCCAACTGAAGCCACAAAAATTGCTCCGCATCTGCTTGTGCAGTATAAGGTGGTCTGAGCAGGTTTTATAGCAGCCTCAGCTGTGCTTCACCTCCCACGTTGGTGCAAGTGCGCTCCTTTGGTGCCCGGAAATCACCAAACAGGCACAGATGCAAAAAAAGTAGACTTTGCGGGAAAATTGCATAAAGACTGCGTTTGGACATGTGCGGGCCTTATGCTTGCAGGAAAATAGGCCCCATAATGACACACAAATCCCATATGTCATAAGATCAAAATTACAATCTATCTCAACTGAGATTTTTGAAGAGTTTTCCCAACTAACTGAATCCATTATGTTATATTATGGTAATCTGAATCTTTATTCAGCTATAATATCAAGTCACAAGGCTTATGATGTTTGCTCAGGAGCCAAAAGAAAAAAAAAACACCTGCAATGCAGTGAGGCAGCCAGGCTCTGTGTTCTATGGAAGCACAAGTAAACAACAACACAAACTGCCTGAGGCATTTGGCTCACAGACTGCTGTCCAACCTCCCAGTCCGAAACCTGTCACTGTGTCTCATTACTGAGATTGCTGTCAACTCTCCTCAGTCCTGTATCTGTCTCAGGTCAACCACAGAAAGCAGTGCAATTACATCAGCAGAGATGGAGGACACAGTAGAAGATGGAGAAGAGAATAGAATTTGACAGAGAGAAAGTGAGACCGAGATAAAGGAGCCCAGGGGCGGGGGAATCGCTGTGAACAGAGAGGAAATGGGTGAAGCCACATAAAAAAGACAGAAGACCAAAGCTCAGAGAACATCACACAACCTGACACATAACTGAAAACTAAAGGATGACCTACCCCCTTCCCGTTTATTCAGGAGAGATAAAATCAAAAGCTAAATGAGACGAGGAAATAAACAGAAAACTCCGGCAGCTGGGTAACCTAGGCAACAGCACCACAGCTTTTCTCTTGGACATTAAAGCAGATGTCAGTAGGGGAGGGGAAGCTGGGGGCAGTGGGGGGGGGGGGGGGGGGGGGTGCTGATACCTGTTCCACCAAATAGCGAAGAGACAAGACACTTGGCTGTGGTACTGATGCCAACGGAATGTGTTGATACAGGTACAACACTGAGCCATGTTTCATTATACTCAACTCTTAGCCCCAAATTTAATTGGACCGGAACTGCTGTACCAGACTTGATATAATATGAGCCTTTAATACATTCAAATTGGTGATATTATGAATGGCATTTCAGTAATCTACAGCATTTCCTTATCCTATGATGCTGATAACACAATCTTTTTATACCAGTACCTAGTGTAAGATGGAGCATGGTGTTCAGGCAGTTGTCCTTGCATTTGTTCATTGGCATCAAATGTTTCATTCAGCTGATGTTCAGTCATACGCTGCTCAGCAACCAGGTGACTAGCAACATCCAGTCTGATTCATACAGATGTGCACAGTCGCCTTTAGAATCTAATACTTCAGACTGGATTTCACAAGTTCAAGTTGTATCGTGCTGTGGACAAAAGCAGGTGTCGGCAGGGATCTAAACATAAAGTACTGTTCATTCCACAAGTTTTGCATTATATTTATCTTATCAAACAGTTTATCATTAACCTCTATCACTGTTCTGAGGCCTGTAACACCAAGCAAGTTCAACTTCGTGGGCATCCAGAATGTTAAACAGCCCTGCGTTGGGTGGGGCATGCTGCGAGAAACTGAAATGCAATCCAGGAAGTCCAGTTGAAGTAGAAGCTCTGGCATTTGGAAGGCTTAGTCGACACCAAAAACCTGCACAGCAGGATTTTACAACTCTCGTGACAACGTCACAATCGCGAAGTAAACAGTAAAATACAGTGTTCATATTACACAATTACAAGTAATCTAGCAGGAATTTGCACTTGCTTTTTGCTACAGTACCTCGGTTGTGCTGTTGGACTGGCAAATGGATAAGAAAGTTGTATTTTTTCACACAGGGCTCATATCGATCTGAATGTGGCCTTAGTCTAGCTCTCTTTGGGTTACATGGCTTCACTGAGCCTAACTCAGAGCTGTTCATGTATGATATGAGATGAAACAGTGATATCAGCAGGGAAATTCAGTATTTGTGGCAGCCAAAAGTGATAGCGAAAGTGATTTTTTTTACAATATAATCACATTTCATGACAGAGGAGGCTGAATGGTGGGTGTAAAAGGAAAATGCACTTTGTGATGATTTATCATAAAAAATAAACAGATGTATTTGTGATTCACTATTGCACATAGCTTATAGTAGTCAATTTCTGATAACTGTAACAGCACTGACATAATGAGTTTTTGTGAGAAATTAAATTTAGAGTATATACACTGCTGTTCACTCCACATCTGGTGTGTGTGTGATGTCACATTTCTTAGTGCATGCTTGATCATATTTCCATCTGCCAGTGCTTGAAAAATGTAACATGTATTCCCCAACTGTTTTTATTGGTCCATAGTATCTTTACAACAGTCAAATATATGTATATATAACCACAATATTTGCACTTATATTTTACAACTTGTCCAATGATTAGAGTCTTACCTCCATTGTCCTTCACAGTGAAATTTGGATTAACTTGATGCTCAGCAGGCACATAGAAGGAAAACCTTCCGTTTGCAAAGTTGTCCAGATCCGCGGCTCGGATGGTCTGAATCACCTGATGGAGACAGACAGAAGAGACATGAAGGAAGTAAAGAGCAAAGGCAATAGAGAGGACAAGATATACAGGTAAGAAAGAAAGAAAGGGTTCAGAAAGGGGATAAGTTGGGAGCTAAAGATAGAAAGATTCTAATGAAAGAAAGAGGCTGAAAATAATGTAGTTTGTTTTATTTCTCCAGTGTGCACACTCTTAGATGACATCAAGTCAATGACCCAGTCTGATCTCTTGCAATTCCTTACAATCCATTACACACAATATCAAGTTAATTGGCCGTGACTTCCTGTTTACACACCACACGGATATTCATTATTATCACAAACCACAACCTTACTTGGCATTTAATCTAGTTTTCTAAAATGGTTTTACTCCCAAAGCAATCAGACAATTAAAGCTACAGGAAACTCAAAACTATCAAATTGTGTTAATCTTGCCATCAATTCCAAGAAAGATCAGTTAATCACCCTAATGATTATTTTTGTTTCTTTTCTCTTTAGTTTTCTTATCCTTATACCCTGATGCAATAGTTCTGTTCTGAATGGCTACATATTGTTTACCTGGGTATTGCCATGTGATTAAAAGGTCATTAATCAGCTAATTAGAGTTGAGAGAACATGTAGTGTTCTGTATATTTACATGCAGTGGCCAAAACTACAAAGCAAACTGGTATAAACACATTTTATACCCAGACATGGAAGTTTTTAGCATTTTGTGGAACTGCAGGTGAGTTTTTCTTTCCTGGTGAGTTAATACTTACTCATATTTTACTGTTAGCTGTAACGTTTGGCAGATGTATAATGTTAAAGGATAAGGGTTATAAAATGCTTCTCTATGTTGCATCTAAACAATGTGCACAGGTACAAGATAGTTCAGAAACATTTTTTCTGATCCTTGCATGAATTTAGCCATAACATGAATGTGTGTTTCCTTTTCTGTTTTGAACCCACCTCCCAGAAGTTAGATAAACCAACCAGCTTGTTTGACACACAAAGCCCCAGAATGCATTGGTAAGATTATTAGGTAACACTTAACACTATTATGTAGCTGTTAGCAGATGTAAGAGTATATGAATGCAGTCAACAACTGTAACTCCTGTGGGCACCTATAAGTATTTGCTGCTGTATAAATAGACAAATATAGTGAACTGCAGTTGTAATATAACAATATGTCTTCCTAGGATAAGTTCTAATTGTTGATGAATGCTGTAAACACCCTGAAATTGTCATTATGTCTGCTACACATTTAATAAATTGTTTATAATATACTACATTGCCGTGTGTTATAAACAATTTAGAATGCCCGATGAGGTCTATCTGACCAAACGGTTGCATTATAATGATGGGATATTAGCAGTGTGTGTATTACTTTTGTAATAGAAGACAACAGAAACTTTAGTTTTGATTTCCAGTTATCATCACACAGGTGTCTCATGTTATCCTGAGCTGCAGTGATTGAATCATGGTGTAAATCACTGACATTGTCAGCTGTCACTCCAGAGATGTTTTCCACTGATCTGATTGGTCAGTTGTCGGGCAGTTGGCAGGTTTTAATCCGGTTCTCTGCTCCAGAGCAGTGAAGCAACTTTGTGATACCGGAAAACTTGAGTTAAGCCCAAAGATAGCTGGCTTACTTTGTGGTACAGGCCCCAAGTGTCCTGCTACATATTTACAGTATACAGTATGTACTGTATATGTGTCAGGAAACTCACTGTCTGGTCACATATTTGTTTTTGTTTGTCTTGGTATTGCAGCCCTGCCTGTTCATTGGGTTGAGGTCTGATGACTGGAGGGAAAGCCATGGGAGCACAGCATACCTGGCATAGATTTGATGCATAGAGCATATGTCAAGGCAAAGTGAATTATTTCTCTAACACAGACACAGAACAAATGAAATAATAAAACACCCTTGCACACATAGTTTCACCATCATAACTTCAGGTTTTATGGACTGTTGTTTTGACCTGTCACATCAAGCTTACAGTCATAGCAAAAATATTAATTTACAGAGACAATCTAGTGTCATGAAGGGAGAAAAAACTAATTAGTGTGCATGGATCATGCTCTCAAATGAACAGTAGGTGAACACAAATGATTCATTTTTGCTCTCAATTTACATAATTAGTGCCCTTGAATGAGTTAAAGGTGCAGTGTGTAGAATTTCGTGACTTCTAGTGGAAGGGCAGAAATGAAGTATGTTTTAATTAGACCTGAAAATAAGAATTGTTGTGTTTACGTTACCTTACAATGAGCCCTTTATATCTCCATAGAGAGCAGGTCTCTTCCACGTAGGCCCCCATGTTGCTCCATGTTTTGCAAGTTTTGCAGCCATCATAGGTTCTCTTACACGCTTGGAAGTGGAAGTGGAGGGGGAGGGGCGGGGCATTCAGTTGGTTGCAATCTGCAACCTCACCGCTAGATGCCACTAAATCTTACACACTGGTTCTTTAACTCCTGATAGTGATTTAACAATATAATGTTAAATGATTAATGTATGTGTGGGAAAGTCTGAAAGTATATACACAAAGCTGTCAAAATAAAAACAAAAATGCAATAAATCCATATATGTACATATAGTACATAGAGATTTGCTGTGATGTACGTGGTACATCGTGGTTGTTTAATGCTGATACATAATTGATACTGCAGTGTAATCCCATGCTGTGTATGAATACCAGTTTATTTTTCTTCAGTTTGGGGTACAGGCAATAAAATATAACAACATAATCTTTCCTTTTGTATTACATGGAAAGTATAATGATTCTCTTTGACATGCAAAAACCCAATTAATTAAATTTCATTTTTAACGGTTTTAATTTACAAATGTGTAAATGGGTGGTTTGAAGCTAACTCCAGAGTAAAATGTAGTAGTTTCCTTGACATTAAAGCAAGAGACAGAACCACACCGTGAAATGCCAGATGTTTGTGCTCATCTGCAACAATACATTCCATCCTGTTACCAGACCCAGGAGATGCTTGTTAAAAATCCATCAGAGCCTCAGAACAAAGCCAGAGGGTCCATTTCTAACACTTGCTTCTCCAGTATAACTGGTACTGTAACTGTTATTGACCTGACTGCATGCAGTCAGGCCAATGCAATGCATTTGTACCTTTCCAAAGCCATTTTTTCAATATTTTGGAACATGTGTGTCGTTTACGGTGGTTAGCAGTCCTCTTTTTTTCTTGAATTTTCCTGGTGGTTTCTTGGTGTGTCATAGTCACCAGTGAAATAGTGTAAAAAAATAAAAACAAAAAACAAACCATAGACAGGAATGTGTATCACATCACTTAATGTTCGTTTTCATCCTTGTAAGCACGCTTGAGAACAACCCACTAACACTATCAGTGGTCAAAAACTTCAGGGTATCTTCTAAAACAATCAAAACACTTTGCATTATTTAACTATGTATTGAAATAAGACCATGCATCAAGTGATCTGTACTGGTATACGAGTAATAATTAATCCTACAAATTAATCCTCCAACAAATCCTATCAATCCAATCCAATCAAATATTGTCAGAACAGATCATCAAGATTTTAGTCATAAACATTGTTCTGTCACAACTTTTCATATTATTGTTAAAAATGACATGAACTTAAAGAGCCCATGAAATGGATGGTTGGTGCGTTTTCACACCTATAGTCTGTTTGCTTTGGTCTGAATCAGTGGATGAGTTGCTGCTTTGTTGCATTTTCACTTTGGGTCAGTTTGGTTTCACATGGCAGAAATTCAAGCAAACTAAAATGTATCACCAAAGCCATGTGAGAGCTGTCACTCCATTCATTGGTCAGAAATCTTGTGGGGTTGGTGAGGGGAGAAAGCACAGTTGGCTATCCAAAATGGACCATCAGCAGAATTGGCATTTCTTCATAACTGCTGTCGTGGTTTGGGCCATATACCAAGCCAAAATATGCGAGCAGAATGGCACAATTGAATTCACCTCAAGGCAGAGAACATCTGGGTTTCCCTGTCATGGGCCGCCACAGTTTAATTTGTCCTGCTACAGTTTCATGTCAGCATCCCCCCATATATAACTGACACCTGGGACACTGACACATGTGCACGCAAACACACACACACTCCAGCATATAGTATAACGGACACTTGCATTTACTGACACACACTCTCTCTCTCTCCAAATAAATGAATAAAAGAACCATACCAGAGTCTGTTTGTTTGTAACTGGACCGAGACTACCTCTTCAATGAGGATTCAGTCTGGTTGTTTTGGTCCACACACGAGTGCATGCTGTGTTCACACCTGCCCCAACGAACCGCACCAAGGAGGGTAAACGTTCCAGGATTCTATTCAACTGAACTAAACAAGGGAGGTGAAAATGCCCTTATACTCCTGGAAAACTGCTACTTGTTGGAAAATGGTACATCTTAATTGTAATAAATGACTAAAAACTGTTGACTGTTAAACTAAATGACTGTTGTATGATTATTATTCATGATTATTATTCATGATATATACTGTTATGGGGCTAAATAAGCAGTCAACCATGCAAATTAACCCTAAGTTCTTCTGGTGACATATTCATAATTGTCTATACATTTGATGGACTATGTGTTATTTATGCCTCACTTCCTGTTGCCCGTAAGCTATACTACATAAGTGAAATATCAATACAGCAATACATTAACCAGATGGCAACTGACATGGATATACATTTTCATGAATATTGGACATTGCATGTAGGAGATAACTATCACTTCCTGCGTTCACTATTTGGCGCTAGAGAACACCCACTAATTATAGGTCATGTTGCTTTATATCATGTGAAGATGTTAATTTCATGAAAATTGGATGATGTTTGTCACATAAGGCTGATTTTTGTTTAGGCATGTATACATATCAGACATACGAAAGCATTTGACAGGAAGATTTGGACAGAAAAATACTTTTTAACATCCACCGGGTCGCCGGCAACCCGCCTTAGCCAGTTGTAAGTGGTAGCATCACACAGTAATGAGTCAAAGCAATTGGCACAATTTGGCCAATTGGAGATGACTTGAGAGGTTCAGGGACACCAGTGACACCACAAACTAAAAACTCCTGAGCTCCCATAAGTTTACGCCTAGAGGTCTGGAATATTATACAGGTTGACAAGATGTAGAAGGTATATGGTGTTCTGCATAGTTCTGGAATAAAGCCTTATTTGAACTGATGTAGTTTTGTTTGTGTTTTAAACCAGATGCTAAACAAACACATTTCCAGAAACTAGAAGATGTCACTTGTCAAATGAAGCCTAATACATGCATCATGGCCTTACAGTTCCTCTGTTATAAGCTTTTCCATTTGGGTATGCCAAATAGGTGAAAATTCTATAAAAAGGGTGGATGTCTTTTTTTATTCTTCTTTTTTTAACATATATTTGACACATAACAAGAGATAACTGAACAAGTAACACATGAACACAGGATTAGTACCAGAAAAAAAAAAAAATCGCTTTGTCTTTAACTAGCACCTGCAAGTACTCCCTATGTAACCCCAAGCTTCCAGGACTATTTCGTAGGAATCTCAGGTGAACTTTGTTGTTCCACTACGTGCAGTAATCAAGGCTTAATGTGGCAACCATAGACTGTATATAAAGATGGATTTAGCAAGGTTTGATGTCACCTGTTGGTGACAGTTTGAAGCCCACAGTTCCTGCTTATGTTCAGTGCCATCTTTTCTGTTTGGAGCCAGGACCCTCCAAATAAGGAGTGTGCAGTGTTACCTTTCATGCTCTGGAAACATGCCTTGGCCCCTAGCTAACGCTAGATTACTGGGAACACTGAGCGCTGCACATTTGGTCTGTGCATTTTCCTTCAGGCACTTGGCAGAGGTTTTTTCAGGTGATTCTCCTCTGTTCTTTTTATAATTTAATTATGACTTGAAGTAGTTGTTAGATCACACACTAGGAATGACGTTGCTTAGCAACTTAAAATGTTTAAACATAAACCACCATAAATGCATTTCATATATGGGTAAATTTTACCCAGCGGTGTTTACAGGTATAAATGCTTGTGTTTTTAATCTGGATTCATCTTCACTATTTTTAACAATAGGGGGTGCTACACAACATTATTTTAGGAAAAGTCAAAGACTGGAGGACATGAATATTTTGGCAGTACCGGTGTTAAGGTACTTGTGCATTGGCTTTAGCCTCAAGCTGTGGTAGTTGCTGCTTGGTGGCAACAGATGCCGTACCGTTGGTAGGAAGTCAAATTCTGCAGTTGACAGCAAATTATCATGAGAAAGAAACTTTTTCATTACAGTCAGTCTCAATACACACTAAATGGTTATTTTTTATCTTATTTTTCATTCTATCCAACTTTTATTTCTTCATTTTCTACGATGTTGTGTCCCTTGCTCTGAGAGTTCTTTGTATTACAGCAAACAAAACACATTACAATCACACATATAACTGGCATCTGCTTTATCAATCTGTTTTTTTCCATAATTTCATCTTTTATACTAAAGGCCACTATTTGTTGCAAATAGATAATAGATGTTAGACACATCAAAATTGTCTTTCCCAGAAAGTTCAACACAAGCAAAACCTGTCAGCCTCAGGCAGGAGTGGACTGGCTGCAGGTGATTTCAATAATCTGGAGGTTTTACCCAGAAATCAACATAAGCACCTTTGCAGCACAAGTCTGAATACGGATAACTGTCCCTGATTATGTTCTGACTTAACTTCTCAACCGAAGCTTCTTGACTTAAATCCCAAAATCTGAATACAGCTCCTTGAGTCGTCTTTTCCCACATGACATCAGGGGAAAAGAGAGGGTTGCTCACAAATATAATTAGTTCCAGATTGTCTTTATATCAAAGTAGTGGCATAAAAATGTGATCCTCTGTATTTACCAAATGTTCCCTCCAGATTACTTGTCCTCCAAAATCAGCAATTTGTTAGCAATGACGGAAATCTATTGCAATTCCACACTGTAATCACCAGTAGGGATCATTGACTTCTTTCTCAGCAGCACACATGCAAAAACAAGTAAAAATGTCAAGTGTTGCAGTGTATTCTAAGCCCTGAGGCTCATATCTGCCACTGGTTTTCACGCTCTTAACACAGCAAATAAGAAATCAGTATTACATGTATTGTATGCCCCACAACCTAAACAGCTAGTCTCATCGTTTTGCAATCAATTATGCAAATTTAAAACACAACTGTGTCACCAAATGTAGCAGAAAAAAAAAAAATTTGTCACGCCAGATTGACGTGCCATGCATGGAAATTTCTTAGTGTCGATTTATTGCAATGCCAGCAAGATAAAAAGTCTACACTGACTGTGCTAGCATGTGTTGTCTGTTGCCTGAAGCTAAGCTAAATGATTACACACTCATACATGCACACAAACACACACTCGCTTGAGCTTAATTTTGCATAAAAACCAGAGAAAGTGGGGAAAAGATAAGAGAGAAAGATACATATAATAACACAGAGGGAGTGTGTGTGATGTGTGATCTGTGTGTGTGTGAATGTACACATGAGGACAGCCATTGCTGTGATGCAGATCTGCGCCTTTGTGCTTTATGAAAAAAAAAAGTGCTTTTATCATTGCTGGTTCAGAATTGGCCCCGCTGTGGAGCAGAGAGGCTGGCAGTGTGGTGGTGGAGGGGGGAGGAATAGGAGGTGATAGGGGAGGCAGTGAGGCAGGCCCGTGTTTGGGTTTAATATGATTGTCTCTGCTGCTATCTGGCCCAGCAGCGGAAGCATCAGCGAGCTCTGCAGTCTGAATAATTTATGGGTTCAAGAAGCTGCAAAGTCTGCAGCTCAGCTGATAAATCCCCCGCTGATGGTGTCAAACGCACAACAAAAAGGCTACAGATCAACATGAATGTACGTGTGTGCCAGCATGTGTGTGTGAGAGAGAAGATGAATGTCTTTTTATGCATGTGATCAGTGGTGTATGTACAGTATTTGTGTTTGCAAGCAGAACCTGGGGTCATGTTTGCATTGTAAGATTTAATTTGCACATGCTTTGGCCATTGAGTTCTGTGAGAATGTTTTTTTTTTTGTTTGTTTGTTTTTTTCTGCAGACCAAGCATACTGAAGCTAGTTGCATACTGCTGGTTAGTTGTAAGCATACTGTAATAATAACTTAAACCCAAATCTTAAGCAAGATTTCTGTGATGTAGATGGTATAGCAATATTTGATTTGAAGTACAAGTCTGGTGGGATTCCATATTTTATGTATTGTCAACAAATCCCATAAAAACACCAAAACCAACAATGTGTTAGTCTGCCTCTTGATACTTTCTAGCTTTCCTAGCTTGCTTGTTGCTCTCAGCCCCAATCCCATTGGTTCCAACTGAAGATCTTTTTAACAGCTCACAAATACATATTTTCATCTTTTAATAAAGGTTCAGTAATTTCCTAAAACTGCTGGTTACTGTAGTTTTTATAAAATGTTACTTAAACAGGAGGAAATAATGTATTTGTTGGGGACCATATTCAGTGGCAGATAAATCCACCAACTGAGCTCTAGTGAGTATCTCTGGCAGCAGGACGGTTTGTGTGGGATTGAGTCAAAATAAACTACAGTGTGTATTCATGGTGACGAAGGAACATGTCACCCAGTGCAGCGTGACATGTCACAGACAGTTGATAACAAGTTTATGGAAAAATGCTAGTAAGTGGACGTTTAGTTATCATTGTTTTGTCTACTGTTGCCCCAAGGTCAAAAATGAAGTTTCATTCTCAAATATTCTAGTACAGTATATTCAGTATTCATTGCAAACATTGTGTGAAATCCCACCCCCCATATGGTGACACTGCCTAGATACACGCTCAAAAGTAGCAAAGCTGCTGTAGCTAATATTCTAGCATGCTAATGTCTGCGGTAGAGATGTGGTGGACTACTGCGAATTACAATATGCAGTGGTAACATTTATACAGTAGTAAATGGTCATTTCAAACAACATGTATCTATTACAGTTACTTTAATTAACCACTGTCCGAATTTAAGTTATGACACTTGTCAACGCCTCAGATTTGCTTCTTCAATTGGAATACTCAGGTGATTGTAACTTCTTCTCATGTTTGATGATAGCGTGTCTGCCTCTGGGGTGCTGCAGAAGTCAGAGTGTATGAGAAAAATCTTATCTTTAAGGCATAACAATATCTGGACCTTTACAAGCCACAAATCATTTCAATCACACCAGAGCTGGGTCTTCAGGTGAGATATCAAATGAAACTAAACAAAAAAGAATTTGAGAGTTCAAAGCAGCTATCCATATTCACTTTGTATAAACCTTATAACATGATGTGAGGTTCTAATGTTGTGAGACCTCATGGTCTGTTCAAGGTGTACTACAGATGTCAACAGCGTGCCACTGCACTATATGCCTCCAGTGTATTTTTGAATATTCAGGATTTTTTTCTCATTTGTTTATTTGAATTTCCATACACCAGTCCACAAAGAGAAATGCAAACATTTTAAGTTAGTTAGTGTAAAAGTTCTTATTTTCAGGCCATGAAATCATCATCTAGTTGCAGCAGCAGTTAGAAACTAAACACAGACTCACTTTCTTTGTTAAGAATATCAATGGTCGTTGGCTGGAGTGTTAGCAACCCACCTGTCCAGTTTTGGTGCTGTCACATACTATGATGGCGTTGTTTCCCCCAGAGATAGATGGAATGTTGTCGTTGATGTCCAGGACCTGGATGGTGACTGGGACGTGACTCACCATACGTGGGTTATCTGCAAGTAAAAACATGAAAAAACAGGTTGTAGTTGGGCGTATTGTATTTTAGAAATTATATTTTCAGGTTCATTTTTTTAGCAATCTAAAAATCTTTGTTTTTTATTGTTTTTTGTTTTTGCTCAGCAAATTCACAAATTGCAAGTGTGCATCAGTAACAGCATTCGTAACGGCAATGGTGTCATATTTCATTAGGCCTATCACTTATAACACAGTTGAGTTGAGGCCTCTTGGAGCCTGGAAGTAACTACATGGATCAACAACCTACAGTTTACTGTATTCTATTATTGTGCAGTATCTCAGATGAACTACATCAATCCTCCAACAGAATAGTACATTAAGTTAGTCTTTTTAAGTTTTAGGGATGTTAGCCCTGTCTCTGTGTTGTCCATGCCAGACAGTGTAAAGCCATGCTAGCAGAAATGAGAGGCTACATTTGGGTGCAGTTGTGCTTTGACCTAAATGTGTTAGCATGCTCACAATGACATTGTTAACATGCTGATGTTTAGCAGGTAAAGTTAACCACATTAACCATTTCAGCTTAACGTGTTAGCAGAGCAAGCGGCAATTCACGGGTTCAAACCCTTTTGTGCTCAACAGAAGAAAGCAGCTCAATTGTTGAAAATTAAAGCAGCGAACACAATGATCAGGTTTCAGGCTTCACAAAGTTGAACAAAGTCACTTCAGCTAGTTTAATTCTGTTTAAGGAGAGCATTCACACCTTGTTTCATCATCAGAAGGCCTTGCAACATTTCAATAATGGCACACTCAAAGTTCTGCCCTTCATCCCCCCTTCATTGGATTTGAATGAAACTTGTCCATGCCCACTTAGACCAATTAATATGGCACTTCAGATTTTGGTTAATATTTGCTCCCAGAGCATACACACCAATTGTGGCGAAATTCTGTGCACCAGGTTTTCAGATAGATGTTTGTGGCATTTCAGTAAACCTATTCACAATCGCAGACTGAAGTTATGTACCAAGATTTATGATGACTGGACAAATTGTTAATGAGTTATGGCCAATATTCTCTAAGCCCTGCCCTGCGAAGATATTTTGGTTGATGGTGGCCATGTTTTCGGACTGTTCTTGCTCATCTATAATAGAATGTATATCTCAGTCCCCCAAGGGTATATACCAAATTTGGTGTTGATAAAGTGAAAATCCAAAAGTAGATGTCACATTACTGTTTTTCACATTATGCATATTAGTAAAAAATCCATCCTGGCAGACCAAGAGGCATTTTGTACGGCAAATTGAGCTGGACTTATGTGTAAAATTTCAAGTCAATTGGACTTATTGTATGCATGGCATGGCCTTATGGTGTGAGTGGCGTGGCCTTTCCAAAATTGAATTTTTGGGCATTAATTACAGTGCCACCATCTGGCCAATTGGGGTCATATTTCTTGGGAAGTACATGCACGTCATTCTAACCCTTTCAGGGTTTGAACCCTAATTAGCATTAAAAACATAGTAGGCCACAGCTGAGGCTGATGGGGATGTCATGAGTTTAGCAGGTGTTTGGTCATAAACTAAAGTATTGGTGACATTAAAATGTTAAACTAATGGTGGCACTAGAGGAAAAGTCATTGGATCACCAAAGTTATTACAATTTGGTACAAAACATGAATGTGTAGATGTCTCAATTTTATAATCATCCAACAGTAGTTAAGGCACTTTACCCTGAACCAAAAATGTCAACATGAATGTCGGTACAAAGATCATGGCAATCCATCCAACAGTTGTCGAGGTATTTCAGTCTGGACCTAAGTGATGATTCAAGCTGACGTTGCCAACACTAGAGCTAAAAACACTAGTCTTGCCAACCATTGTCAAAGGAAAGTTGCTGTAGCCAGCTCAAAAAGCCACTAGAAGTCACTATCTCATTGGCTGTGGCTCAGGAGGTAGAGCGACCCGTCCACTAATCGGAAGATTGGTGGTTCCATTCCCGGCTCCTCCAGTCCACATGCCGATGTGGACTTGGGCAAGATACTTAACCCCAAATTGCTCCTGATGGCTGAACCATCAGTGTATGAATGTGTGTGAATGGTTAGTTTCCTCTGATGGGCAGGTTGGGACCTTGCATGGTAGCCCCTGTACCCACACAGTGTGTGAATGGGTGAATGTGATTCGTAGTATAAAAGCGCTTTGAGTGGTCGGAAGACTAGAAAGGTGCTATACAATTACAGTCCATTTATCATCTCATCAATATGCAACTTAATCTACCTGTAATTCCAGGTGAATAATTAGTCGGCTGAACATGCTGCTGCTCTCTCCCACTCACTGAACACAGTCAGATCAGAAAGCTGTGAGCAGGATGAGTGCACATTACAGAGGAATATTGGCAATTCTGTCCAAGGGAGATGAGAAATGTCTGCCTAAAAAAAGTCCCTGAAGGGATCCTTAAAGACACATCTAGTGAGAAAATACGTAAGTAGGCAACACTGCTTTCAGTTCACCATAATATCAGTTCATCAAATGTCAGTTCTCACGCAATTCAAAAACTGTTCATAGACAAGGCTGTCCAGTCTGAACACCATGTGAGTTTGTTAATCAGTCCGTCAAGTGGTGTCCCTATATTGCTTGCCTTCAGGAACGCCATTCCACCATGGATAACAAGCTCTGGGACTAGATAGACACCATATTGGAGCAAGGTATAATATGGAAGGAGTGGAATTCATTAAGCAGGAAGGTGGTGCCCAATCAAAAAAGGTCATTTGTACTCAAGTGATTTATGAATGAAACTGTTGGGGACATATTTGTTGGTGATATGTAGTGACTACCTTAATCAAGTGCAACTTTGTGCAGTTGTCACACTGTGCCCCAGATCAAGTCTTGATTACAAACATGACCAAGGAAGTCCACTGTTCCTATTCCTGCATTTTTAAAATCTAGCTTTCAGGAGAGCGGGGGCCAGATGCATAAATGTTACAGTACACACAAAAACCATGCATACACATAAAAAACATGCATACGCCATTTCTTGCACATAAATTGGTATTTATAAACACAGAATGTGCTCTGAGAATGTGCGCAGCTCACACATACTTTTGACCATACATACACAGTCTTCCAGAGCAAGCCAAGTTAGATACAGTGAAGTGAAAATGCAAAATAAAGTGAGACACAGAATTTAACATAAAACAAAATAGCCAACTTCATGGAGCTTACATGCACTATTATCATTATGAGTTTTGCTGTTTACACAGCAATAATAATTTTACAATTCATGAACGGTATTGCAAATAATTGCACTTGTGTGCTCAGTGTTTCCTTTAGCATCGTATAATCTTGTATCCTTATTGTTTATTGTGAGGCATTCTGTAAACTGTTTTGATACCATTTTAATATCTACTAATCATTGCAATTTTGGACAACTGTCTGATAATTAAGACATCACAGCAGATGATGACACTGTGGGTGTTATAATAGCTACAGCCGTGCATAATGGTCATGGCGAGGATGGCAGCTCAGGTGTTGTTGGAGGACCTTGCCAATGCAGCCATAAGACGAGAGAGAGTATTCAGAGATTGTTCTAATTTTCTGAATAATGATGATAATTGGCTCGTGTGCTGCTTTAGGCTTCCAAGGGCTGTTCTGCTTGAGCTGTGTGAGGAACTGAGTCCACCAGACCCAAAGAAACCACGCAAATTCCTTTCAGTCTTCAGGGGAAGGGAAATTTCAGAAGCTGTTGGCAGACAGGTCGGTGATATCTCAGTCAACATTAATCCATGTCATACCCACAGTGTGGGATGGCATTATTAATCTAAGTCGGACATACATCAGATTCCTATATGATGTGGGTGAGCAGGCCGACATCCAAATGCAATTTGCAGCCTCTCCGTCCTCAATCTCCTGTGTCTCTTGGGAGCCACTGTGATCATCACCCAAATCTATGGAACATTTTGTTTAATAAAAAAATATGCTTAGCTTAATTTACCCATCTTAATAAATCAATTGATATACCATGTTCCATCTGTGCGTCTATGTCTCCCTCATGGTCACCAACAATTCCACACAAAGCTGTGTGGCCCAAGATACAAGCAATGCTTTGATCCATACTGGATGAAGCAGGGGTTGCCGGCCCTCCTCCTGTTGCCTTCTGGCTTTCTTTGTGTAGACGGATGTGCTTTTTTGCCTCCTGTTTATAATCCGACCATCTTTTTTTTACTTCTTCCAGGGTTCTTTGCTCGGAAGTTATGGAGTTGATGGTCTGTGTTACGTTTTGCCATGCTATATTTTTGTTTCTGTTTGTGAACCCAGAACTGAGACCACCAAATAACACTTTTTTTTTCAACTTCTCTGACAAGCGCCTCAATTTCACAATTGGTGAAATTAAGCTTCTTCTTTGTTGTTCTCTTCATTGCCATGTTGTTATTAAGGCTGGTGCAGGTGCAGGTGCCAATGGAACCATGCAAACGCACGGTTTTACAATTTTATAATTCTGATGAAAAAAATGTGTATGTATATTTCTGGCTTTGTGTATACACATAGTTTTAGTCATGAATCAGAGTTTTATGCATCTGGCCCCTGGAGTTGTGGAATGCTAAAGCGAATCGGCAAATACAAGCGCAAAGTCAGCGCTCTGTCTGAACTTATGGTAGGTTGAAATGGAGCATAGCATTAGTGACTGTTTACTGATCATTTATAGCAAATGGTTATACAGATAGATTTGGCCGAAAAAGGCTCTGCTGTTTGAGGAAGCTCTCACAGATAAGTATTAGCAGGGAGAAGATTATAACCCCTTCAACAGGTAATTGTGATCCAATAACTTAAATGTATGCGTAATATGCCTTGAATGTTTGCAAAGCCCACCTCATCTGATAATAAGCTCAGACATTAAACCTCAGATGAACATTTAACAGTATTCCAATCCAAGGGAAATATTCTAAACTAAATGTACCTGACCTATGAGTAATTTACATTTGAGTTTGCAGAAATTTCAGGAAATCCCTTTAAACTTACAATATTTTAATGGAAACATAACTACTGACACATGAATGCCAAATATCAAGCAGTTGCTGTGTCTCACTATCTGCTTTATACCTACAGCCCCTTTATTTTAGGCTGTCTGTGATCGTTAATTCAAACCAGTGTTCCTAAGCACGAGACATGTCCACTGATGGCTGATGTGAAGCTTTGGTGACTAAAGACCGCCCGAGGCAAAAAGTCAAAAATTTAAGACCAAATTCTCACAGTGTGACTGCTCCTATGACCCACATTCACCAACAAACCAATCAGTGACATGCAGTAAATGTACACTGTCGTCGTTGCACAGTCTAAAGGCGTCTTACCTTGTTTGTAGTAACAGAACAATAAAGGCACTGATGAGACTGGCAATATGCACACAGCTTACTGCTTATAATATGAGTTTTAATATTCTTGTGCTGACCAATGATTATGGACAGCAATAATAAGCTTACTAGAAGATAACAATATCTTCATATTTGATAAAAGTTCACCCTGTACTGTATCTCTCACATTTCTGTGAGGAGCTTTCGATTAGTCTGTTGGCAGTGAAAAGTTTTCAACTGTATATTCGAGCCTTATGAATGTTTCATTACCAGTCTTATGCAATTAATATAGCATATATAATTATGAAAATTAAGTAAAATGTGAAATGATTGAATACATTATTTGACTAAAAGAAGATCTCTGTCTAGTTCTGTCTCTGCTCTCTAAGAAAAAGAAAACACCCTTCTTTCCTCAGAGGCCTCATTTGCAAAAATGAGTCATTGCTGGGTCAAAACAGAAATCAGGAACGTTACTAAAAACTATTACCAGCTGAGGACAGTGTCCTCTGTAAAAGAATTTAATTTCATAGAGGTACATAGCCTTAAAGGTGCACCAGTTCAAATGCACTAAAATGATTATAGAAATGACATCAAGAATGATGAAGTCTGTTCTCAACTGTGATGCTGTAGTTTGATGGTTGACATTTGACCACAGGATGGCAACTAAGTGATGAGGGCTGAAACCACAGGGTTATATGATTCATGCCACTGAGCAGCTTTTCCATACCATTGTGATGCAAACCAATCACTACTACTGCAATGAAAATAGTCCTAACCATGTGTTTTGAAATAGAGAAACAGTATGAATTTATGAAAGATAATTAAGGTCCGCTGAAATGAAAGAAGGTCAAAGACATGGAATCTAAAGCAAATTAAAGAACCATGAGTCTTGGAGCCATAATGCTGAATATGAAATGTTAATATGAAGAAAGATGGGCTGTGAGGATTATTTAGTTCTAAACTTAAACTACTTCAATCCTCCAACAGAATAGTACATTAAGTTAGTTGTTAGCCCTGTCTCTGTGTTGTCCATGCCAGACAGTGTAAAGCCATGCTAGCAGAAATGTGAGGCTACATTTGGGCGCAGTTGTGCTTTGACCTAAATGTGGTAGCATGCTCACAATGACATTGTTAACATGCTGATGTTTAGCAGGTAAAGTTAACCACATTAACCATTTCAGCTTAACATGTTAGCAGAGCAAGCGGCAATTCGCGGGTTCAAACCCTTTTGTGCTCAACAGAAGAAAGCAGCTCAATTGTTGAAAATTAAAGCAGCGAACACAATGATCAGGTTTCAGGCTTCACAAAGTTGAACAAAGTCACTTCAGCTAGTTTAATTCTGTTTAAGGAGAGCATTCACACCTTGTTTCATCATCAGAAAGCCTTGCAGCATTTCAATAATGGCACACTCAAAGTTCTGCCCTTCATCCCCCCTTCATTGGATTTGAATGAAACTCGTCCATGCCCACTTGCACCAATCAATATGGCACTTCAGATTTTGGTTAAAATTTGCTCCCAGAGCATACACACCAATTGTGACGAAATTCTGTGCACCAGATTTTCAGATACATGTCTGTGGCATTTCAGTAAACCTATTCACAATGGCAGACTGAAGTTATGTACCAAGATTTATGATGATTGGACAAATTGTTAATGAGTTATGGCCAATATTCTCTAAGCCCTGCCCTGCGAAGATATATATTTTGGTTTATGGTGGCCATGTTTTTGGACCGTTCTTGCTCATTTATAATAGAATGTATATCTCAGTCCCCCAAGGGTATATACCAAATTTGGTGTTGATCAAGTGAAAATCCAAAAGTAGATGTCACATTACTGTTTTTCACATGCATATTAGTAAAAAATCCATCCTGGCAGACCAAGAGGCATTTTGTACAGCAAATTGAGCTGGACTTATGTGTAAAATTTCAAGTCAATTGGACTTATTGTATGCATGGCATGGCCTTATGGTGTGAGTGGCGTGGCCTTTCCAAAATTGAATTTTTGGGCATTAATTACAGTGCCACCATCTGGCCAATTGGGGTCATATTTCTTGGGAAGTACATGCACGTCATCTCCAGTTATTGGGTTAAGTTTCATGCTTTAGTTCATTCCAGCTCATGGCAATTTAAAACTGTGGCCTTCAAGGTCTGAACCATATAATAATAATAATATAATAATAATAATAATAATAATAATAATAATAATAATAATAATAATAATAATATTGTTATTATTATTATAAACTGGGACAAACACAGAAAGGTTCTAACTCTTTCAGGGTTTGAACCCTAATTAGCATTAAAAACAAAGTAGGCTGCAGCTGAGGCTGATGTGAATGTCATGAGTTTAGCAGGTATTTGGTCATAAACTAAAGTATTGGACACATTAAAATGTTATACTAGAAGATAATAATATCTTCATATTTTATAAAAGTTCACCCTGTCCTGTATCTCTCACATTTCTGTGAGGAGCTTTCGATTAGTCTGTTGGCAGTGAAAAGTTTTCAACTGTATATTCAAGCCTTATGAATGTTTCATTACCAGTCTTATGTAATTGATATAGTATATATAATTATGAAAATTAAGTAAAATATGAAATGATTGAAAATATTATTTGACTAAAAGAAGATCTAAACTCAGATGGCTAAATAAATATCTACAGTCTCTGTAGACCACTGGTTAAACATTTTTCTGTCAATGTTTTCTCCAATAGCAGACTAATAATTCTCACTTTTAAGCAAACAATCTTTACATTAGTGGAGCATCAGGGGTTGTGAAGGGTGCGGCTACACCCAGGTCCGAGGCATAGGGGAGCCTGGCAGAAACCCCAGTCTGTGAACAGTAGAAAAATGTACAACCATGCAATAAAAATTGATGACAACCAGGGTTGGACATCGAGAACCGGTTCCAAATTAGAACCAGTTCCAAAATTCAGTTTCTAAAGGAATCATTAAGAAATTTTAATTCTGATTCTGCTTATCGGTTCCTAAACGCGCCACATATCTGCAAGGACCTGTCTACGTCATGCATCAACGCGACAACATGTCGGTTTGTTTACATACTATGTATCATGTATGTATTTATGTATTTATTGGGACCATGTACAGTGTTAAACACAAATGTTATCATTTTATGTACTGTACCAGAGTTAGCTTATAGCTAATTTTCATCTGCAGTCCCTTAGGCATTCACAATTAAAACATCTAACAGCACAATAACAAACAGTACAAAGCAAAAAACACACAGGACACATAATACAAAAACATAATACAAGCATGCATGGTTAACATCACAACAATGCAGAGAGAAAGCAGGACCGCAGTAAACACTCTAATATGTGGCTTCACTTTATTAAAGAAAATGACAAGGCAAAGTGCAATGCATGTGGGAAGCTAATTAGCTATAAGTCAGGTTGCGCATCAAATCTGACCAAACATGTAAGGCAGCAAGGTGTCAGTCTCCTAGCCCGAGTGTGTTATCAGCCACCATTAGCACCTTGCTAGCACTTCCAGTAGAACCTGGGATACCAAGCCGTGACACACCATATACGTATTTAAGTTACTGCTGCCTGTGGTACAACTCAGTACAGGAATTCCTCAGCTCCATTCAGACCTAAAACAGCACTGTGTAAAACAATACAAGGGGCTGTGTTGGTGGGGGGTGCTGTTTAAAGTGCTGGTGAGACAATGAAATATGATCAGGCAAGTCTGGTTGGAGTAACCAGAAAGTCTGATCATAAATACACTGCATAACAGTTTGTAATATTCACAGATTGGATTTTACAACGCTGGAATGTTATCATGCTGCAACCCTGTTGACTTGTGTGATGTCTGTGTACGCGGAGCTCCGAAAGAGTATGAATGGAACCGCATGTGCGTCCCTGTGCAAGTCCATGACTTGGCCTTTACAGTGAAAGCACACTGTTATTGAGGGAAAAATGAGACAGAAGTACTCAAAACAAAAGCAGAATGTTGAGTTAAAAAGACTTTGAATTTACTTATTTTAATGAAACAATAAAAGTCAAAGTAAATGCTTAAAAGAATAAAGATATTTTTGTTATCTTAACATTTTGCCTCTGTTTTTTTCTTATTTTACCATGTTGGAATTGAAACTGGGAAATCAATTTGCATAATCGGAATCAGAATCAGAACTGATAAAATCCAAATGATACCCAACCCTAATGACAACATTATGGGTTGTGGGTGAGGTTTGATTGTAATGTTTGCTAGTGATTTGTGGATTTTAACTTTGTTTTAAAGAGCAAAATGAGAATCTACTGTACAGTATGTTCAGATTAGAGGGGATTGGTGATTTTGCAAGCATTTGGAGTCTAGAATGTTTGATGATAACATAAAATTGCTATTCTTGAAATACTGCA
Source organism: Thunnus thynnus (assembly GCF_963924715.1). Lineage (NCBI taxonomy): Eukaryota > Metazoa > Chordata > Actinopteri > Scombriformes > Scombridae > Thunnus > Thunnus thynnus. Next base: position 2,606,846 of record NC_089528.1, read on the forward strand.
CTGATATGACAACAAGACTAAGGCCCTAAACATGCTTCATGTAGTACACAAACACTTCTTTCATTTGGGTACTGTGTGTTGTGTGCACATGCACATTTGACTTCCCATGTGTCTTTCCACTCACACATGAACAGGCTTACAATTACATGTACAGCATATTTCAACCTGTTCTCATTCCCAGGTTGTCAAATACCGACACTTTGTCACACCCCTCAGTGTCTCATACAGATGCACAAGGTACCCTTTCACATGTATTTCATATACACAGGGGGCTTTCAACTAGATGGGGCTATAAGACACTTTGAGCATCAGTCCCATTGGAGAACCAAGGGTGGGCGGACCTGCCACCTGGAAGTATTTTCCTCACTGTCAGTTCACATGTTAGGGTTCTCTTTTAATGATATCCTCAACATTTCTCAACACAAAAACATGAAAGTGTGATAATTAAAGAATATAAATGGTTAATGTTATGGTCATCAGTTTTAATTATTTCTCCTTCGATTGTGAGAAATAATGCATTTGACAACCTGGGAATGACTGGCTTGCACCAGCTAATCTAAAGTGTTGCTTAAATTCCTACAAATTGCTAACTAGTTTCAAACTAGTCATTTACTAAATCATGTTTGCTTCATTAAAATTTAGGAAAACATAACACTTTGGAAAAGTATAAATACAATAGTTGTGAGGAAACAAACAAATAAGACGCAACCAACTAGGTAAACAGAAAATGACTGTAGCATCACATACTGTAACACAACTTCCAAAAATAACAGTTTTAGGAGCCAAAAGAGACATGACTTTCTTTTATTTATAACTGCATACCTGGCATAAAGTTCTGTAATTTGAGGTATTTTTCAGTGAATTGTAATGTAAAGTCTCAGATCAGAAATGTGGACCCTACTCCATATTTCCTCTTTTTCTCTTCAATCTGAATGGGTCAGATATTAGCACGCTGAAGTTAGCTCTGTTGCCAGCTTTAATTCAAATCTTCACTTAGTAAACACTGACGTTATAATAGTGTTGTTAGGTCAACTGACAAAAACACTCTGTTAAAGGTGTACTATGCAGGATTTGTTGGTTGGTGTTTGTAAACACACGGCATTCAAAGTTGGCCCCTCCCCCCGGCCCAACGAGCAAAAGCGAGAGAGGGAGAGAGAGAGAGAGGTGGTCAAGCAAGCTACAGAGTAAATGAAGAGAGTGAGCAGTGCTGGTCAAAGAGACACTCCAACAGCAGTGGAGCAGCACACAGCAGAGGAGGGAGACGAGAAAACACTGAATCAAATAAAAAACAGTGATGCCTGGTCTCTTACACTACGAGTCCTGACCTCACACCCTGCGCGCTGTGATTGGCTGGGTGCTAAACACCCTCTGCCCAAAGGCACAGGGCAGAGTCTCTCCAGATAAATACACCACCATATACTTCTAGTGGGTCATAATTGTTTTATTTGTTTTTTTAGGAAAATCCTGCATAGTATACCTTTAAGCTTAGGGAAAGACGATAGTTTTGGTTAATTATTGAAAAAGTTAACATGTCTTGTTTTGTGCTAAAAGCCACTTCAGTATTTAACCAAAACCACCATCTTTCCCTAACCTTAACCAGGTTCTTTGAGTTTTCTTAACATAATCATAAACACATGATTTAATGCATTAGTTGCTACAAGCAGATGTTAAAAGAAAACATTTGAAAACTATTGATAGAGAACTATGTGCAGATATGTTTAATACAAACATCTCCTTGTTGATTTAAAAAAAAACAAAAAACACACACTATCCAGACAGCATTACATTTCCAACAAAACAGACTGGAAATTTTTGAAAATTATGTTTGCATAAAGCACCCTGGTTTGACGCCTCTCTTGTTTGGTGCAGTTCAAACTCTGATGTGTGTTTACTTTGTGGGTTGGCATGACAGACAAAGTGAAAGTAAAAAACAAGTGGACCGAGACCGCCTGAAAAGAAGAGTCTCATTCCACATCCAAGCAGACTGCGGTGCAGTTCGTTTGTGGCCTGAAAGCGTGTTGTATTTCAGCAGCTCCTCATTAGAGGCGGGTGAAACCTAGCAACCGCACAGTTCATCTCCATAACATTATGGTAGAAGATAACTCTTATTTCAGCATGTACCTGCCTGTTGCTATTATTCATATGAGGCTGAGTTACAGTCTAATAGTGCTCACAATCAGTTGATTATTTATTTATTTTTATTATTTTTACTCCTTTTGCTTTGTTTGTAATAGATCAAGTGTGACCATGAACTCCACAAGAACTAAAAGGCAACAATGTGTCATTTTTATTCCTTTATCCAGTCTAAATGAACCCGACTACAAGTTTGAAAGAGACATAGTTTATCTACTAATTCAGATCTATTTTATCACAGACACTACACTTAAAGGACAAGTTCACAGTTTTTCAGGTCTGTCTTAAAACAACAGTCAGGAGCCCAAATGAACACTGAAACATGTTTTTCTTGCTGTAATCATTCCTCCTGTTCATACTGACCATTAGAAGATCCCTTCATGATGCACTTACAATGGAAGTGATGGAGGACAAAATCCACAGTCCTCCTTCTGTGTAAAAATGTATTTAAAAGTTTATCTAAAGCTAATTTGAAGCTTCAATGTCCAAATGAGTCAAATCAAGTAGATATCTTTCAGCGTTACAGTCTTTTTAGTGCCAAAGTCCCTCTTTTTGTTACTATACTTCCACCGCAGCTCAACAGGGAAACACTGTCTGAGGAAACACAAAGACTGTAAATGTGTCAGATATCCACTTGATATGACTAACTCAGACTGCTGAAGCCTCATAAAAGCTTCACATCAACTTCTAAATGAATTTTTGCACGAAATGAACATGCAAAACACCTGACTGTTGTTTTAAGAAACACTTGAAAAATCGTGAACCTGTCCTTTAATGTTCACCTTCACTTTTCATGTGAAAATTCTACATTCTACAAATAGAATTTCATTCCGGGGTGACATCTCAGTTTTCTTATTGTGTTGAATAGAATAGCCTGTGCTTAACCTGATAGAGAACACATTAGCACTGCAGCATCTGTTGCCATGGTGATTTACACTGCTTAAAAGGGAGCCAACTATCTGAGACCAAATAGCCAGGGTTAAGCCCAAACTTAACGCACCAGCACACTAATCTTGCATTGTGTGACTAGCTTCAGAATATCTGATCATGAGATACCAGGACATAATAAATAATAAAAATACTGAAAAGGAAAAAAGGATATTGCAGAAATCCTTACCAGCAAGATGTCATCTGTCAGTTTTCTCCTTCTCTTTCATTGTTCTGTCTCATATCTCATATTTATCGGGAGTGTGTGTGTGTGGGGGGGGTCTGTGATTTCCATTTGTTTGTTCATTCATCTGTCACATACAATATCTCACACACCACTGATTAGGTCTTAATGACACGTGGTAGAGGAATGCATTTGTCCACCGCACTGCCAAAACAAGGACTGATTTTAATATCAAATGTTTAGGACGTTCGGAAATTCTCCACTTTAGCTGGATTGAATTCCGCAGGCGAAGATTTAATTTCATCCTCACCTCCTGAGAGTCGAGGCACATGTGTTGAATTGTTAAAGGGAGATGGATGGAGTGAACAAGCTGCAGCCTGATGAAGACGGTTGTTCAACTAGCATCAAAACCTGCCATGTTTACATTTTCTTAGCTATTACAGGTTATTGGACAGTAAACTTTTAGTCCAAACTGCAGACCTGACTTCTTGTTTCTTACTCTATCCTGTCCTCATCTCTCTCATCTCTTCCCTCCCTGTCATCTTTCCTCTAAATCCTCTCTGCTTTGCTTTGCTGGGCTTCTCTCAGCTCATCCCATTAGAGAAGGCTTATAGAGTGTATCTGGGGAGCAGCTCACCACCGCAGGAGAGGCACTTTCTGATCACACCTGAGGTAATAGACAAGGGTTAAGGTCAGATACCACATCTGAAAAAATCTCTCTTCTCTCTCTCTCTGCTTAATTCTTCAGAGAGCTGAACTTTTTTTTATCCAGTCCCAGCTGCACATAGAATGAAGACGACCTTTGCTCCTGACCTCTCTGCTAGAAACAGTTCAAAGCAGATATGTAACTGTGTGCTGACTTTAATAATGCAAGGGCAGAGGGAGATCTGCATGTGTCACACATACACATGCATCTCCTTTTAATATTACAGATAGACCTGTGGTTTCACAGTGGTGTGTGTTCTCCCATTTGTGCTGGTGCACCGCTAGGCTGGGTGTGTTAAGAATATTCTGCCTACACTCTTCAACTTTGGCCAGATCAAAAGGCACCTGTGACAGACACATTTATTGCTTGCTATCTCGAGAGCCTTTGAACAGACTGACAGTGGTGGAATATAACTAAATACATTTACTCAAATACTGTACTTAAAGGACCAGTGTGTAGGATGTAGTGCCATCAAGTGGTGAGGTAGCAGATTGCAAGCAACTGAATACCCCTCCCCTCTCCCTCCCCTTTCAAGTGTGTAGGAGAACCTACGGTGGCCCTAAAACTCACAAAAAATGTGAAAGGCCCTCTCTAGAGCCAGTGTTTGTTTTGTCCGTTCTGGGCTACTGTAGAAACATGGCGGACACCGTGGAAGAGGACCCGCTCCCTCTGTAAATATACAGGGCTCATTCTAAGCTAACGAAAACACAATGATTCTTATTTTCAGGTGATTATACAAATATTGAGGTAGTTGTACTTTACTTGAGTATTCACATTTCTACTCCACTACATTTCAGAGTGAAATATTGTACTTTTTAATCCACTACATTTATCGGACAGCTGTAGTTACTAGCTACTTTTCAATTACATTGCTGGATCTGAGAGGAGCACAGCTGGTTATTAGCAATAATTAATAATCATCAGATATGATTATTAATTATTACAATTAATACAATTATTAATATGAATTAATAATAATGGGGCACCACCTAGAAACCGGGACCAATAACCAAACAATAAGGTAGTCTCATAAAAGGAGTTCACCTAGAGTTCTGAGGGGTATCAACATTCACAGGTGACTCTCTCAATCAGCCACTTTTCACAATATATAAACACAATAATGACAAAAGACTTCTCTTTAAAGATATAACCGTGTTTATTAAACAATAGCAAAGTTAACAAAGGTAACTTTGATTCTTTGATCAATAAACTACTATTCTAAAATCGAATTCTACCTAAGCAATGACAACAGATATGTCCTCACGTGTACAGTGACCACGTCAGGAAGTCATGTCATGAGAGAACCATATGGCGTGCCCGCGGTGTTTCAGTTAAACAATAGCAAGATGGCACAGACTGGCGTCTCTGCACTCAACCAAACCAATGTATCAAACACACGTGTCTGATAACGAGGGGCAGAGCAGCGCTTTGTCCCATGTTATCTGACCGTCAGATGTGTAAGAGAGATGCGTGTGTTGTGTATATGTGTGTGCGCATGTGTGTGTGGGTTAGTAGCAAGAGAGTGGAAGAAAGAGGAGGGAGAGCAACCTTGGGGGGGAGAGAAGCGGTTCCTTTGTCCACAGAGAGTGCGCGTACAGACGGCAGTCTGTAAAGCACATTGTCTGATTTCCTATCGACCAACAACTTACTTTCTCACTCACGGTGGCACAAACACAGCAGTCCCAAGTGGGACAAACACAAGACTGTCTAGCGTGGTGAACACAACTAAACAGGCAGCAAACTTCAAATACTCCTCGAAGTGTAGCAGGCAAAGGGATGGCGGTCCATCAATTCACACAACAAACAACAGCACTAAAGCTGAAAAACACAAGTAATAAAGCTTAAAAAGCTAAAAGCTAACAACACACAATATAACATGGTCTCTGCCCAGACTTAAGCCTCTTACATGTTCGCTTCAGAAAGCAAGCAGGGTGTGTTTCAGTCTGTCTTTGGGTATGACTTGGTTCCTCGGCTGGGACGCTGATAGGACCAGTCTCGCACTCTGTTGGTGGGTTTGATGGCAAGCTGATCCTCAGCAGCATGGTGGAGAAAACAGCGGAGTCGACTCAGTTAAAGAAGACCAGAGCATAGAGGTTATCTGCGTCTTCGTGAAGAAATCCTCAGCTCATCCAGCAAGGGGAGAATCTTCAAACTCGGTGCACGGGGTTATCTCCTTTAGCAAACTGGCTCACAGAGAAAGCAAAGCTTCCTCCGGCGCAGTTACAATGGACAGGCGATCTTCAATTCATGCAGCCAGTTATTAAAGCTGCTGTGACGTCATGGCCGTGTTGCCATGACTCTGCCAATGAGAGATGATTTCACACCAAGGTGCGAACTGAGCAAAGCATGCTGGCAGAAGGAGTCCATTGTGGACTACTTTTGTTTGACTTGGCGTCCTTCCTTGTTATCAGGCTTTGTGACTGTGTGCAGGCCTGCCTTTGTCTCATGCACATAGAGTATGATGTATGATATAACATATGAGTAGCTTATAAATTATGTAGCATTGTTTTTGGCTTGTTGTCCTTACAAAGAAGAAAAATAAAAGTCTTTCCTTTACCTGATGCTACTGCTCCTAATGCTAATCTAATTGTACAAGTAGAGGATCTAATCTCAGAATGTACTGTATTCCCACTAATACAAGGTGAAGGGCATCTAAATTTAGGACTTATTGAATATTTCGTATAAATATAAAATTGTTTACACTGTTCAAGTTCATAGTTTTTTTCTTATTGGATAATTGTGTGTACTCAGATCCTCTGAGCTGAGTTTATGAAACATCAGTTTATAGAATAAAGTCTGAGCTGCATCATTCTAAACTGCTCCTGCTTCCTATTCAAGCTATTACAAGTTGTTACATTTTCTAATGTAACAGAAGTCTTGTGCAGTAGAACACACCTCTATCCGTGTTTGATCACAAAACCCACATAGCAGGCTGTGTTTTGTCTTCAAACCACCATTTGATTTTCATTGCTACCTGCTTTTTTATCTCATAAACCCACCTTATCTAAAGCTGGAGAGTAACAGGTTGAAGATAAATTATATCTCGTAGAGACACATTTTAATTAGTTGTATTTTCAAGTTAGAAATCATTTCGGTAGAGCAGGTGTGTCTTTTTAAAAGCTAAATGTTATCCAGTAATGAAAACTGCTCACATCACAGCAAACATGCCTGTACATCGATTTTCATCGGTACGCTAATAAGCATAAAACCAGAAATCATCTGACTGACATATTTTATAAAGAGCAGGTGTTTCAAATCAGAGATCAGAGCAAGTCCAATTGCTCATCTATGCATCCAAATATTTTTTCCACTTTTCTAACTATTTCTTCCATTCTACATGAGTGACTTATCTGTGGACTTTATGCTCATGTTGTTGCTGTGATTGCTCCTGTGATTTAAACACATCTCTCAGTTTTAGAGCCAGGACTTCTTCTTGAAGAAGATTAAAGGGGCCCATTAGTGCCTTTCTAGGGGGGTCACTGTTCCATCAAAGAGAGAAACTGTTCACGTGTGTATTCAGCGCGAGTTTATATTAGACATAATATATTAGAGGTGTAACTAATATGGTATAAATTAGAATTTTTAGGAAATTAGGAACTTGGAATTTAAGTTTGTAATTGATACCTTGCTTAGAGAGGCTATGTAAAAATAAATCAAAAACTTAAAATTAACCATGACATTCAAAAGTGGTATTACATTTATTGATGACTTTCTTTATGGTAATAAGGAAAAATTGCTGGTAAGTCACTGCAGACAATTACAGCTAAAAATATCAGAAATCATCTGACAGCTTTTGGAAAGTACAGCTCTCTGTCTGCACTTTGGCTGTTGAGCTAACGTTATTTTATTTAGGTGATGACCTTACATTGTTGTGAAAGTAAAAGTGCAACTGAGGGATTTCAACTATTTTCTGTATCAACTGCTATCTTTGTTAGAATGTACGGGGCAGGAAAATGTGACACATGTCTCACTTGCATCTTTTCCTTGCATCCATGGTCACTCTGACTTTTTGTTTGTGTCTGTACATACGTATATGCATGTCCAAAGAACAACAAAGGCACATTTATCACTGCAGAATAGCAGTGTTTTCTCTCTGTAACCCACCTGCACATGAATAAAAAGCTGTGTTCATCAGTCCAACCACAGTGTGCAGACAGGCTTCACTGCTTTGACATTGAAAGTTTTCATTTTATTTATTACTTATTTGCATCTGCATTTATTGACATTCAAATTAATTATTTAATAATCCAGGCTATGATCTAATGTTTTATTTCAGAAATTATTTAGTAGCCCAAATGTTTCAGAGAAAGTGGAAATAATGTAAATTTATCTTACATCAAACCATAGTTTCAACCAGACACACAGATTTTCAGCTTCCCATGTGACTGAACAGAAATGACATAATGAGAGAAATGAATGATAAATAATTAAATGTGTTTCTTTCTCCTCCTCTGCCTGACTGCAATATTATTTATGATGCAGATTAAAAGGAATAACTGCAGAAATAGGAGAAAGTTATTTATGGTCCTTTTGTCAATCAGACCTACAGTTAACAGATTATATTTTAGAACTTTTCTTATTTTTATAAGTTATCTAACGCGACATCATTTGTGTGCAGACAGACTTCTTGAACAGCAAAAAGACTCGATAACTTTTAACACATCAAAACAATAGGGATCTTTAGCTGAGCATACAGACACTGGCTTGCATGTATTCTCGATAACCAACAGTTTCACTTTGTAGTTTAGCTAACTCACTGAGTTGATTATGCACTCAATCTGTACAGAACTGATTCCGTCCTTTGTTTTATGGGGGACAACTGAGTGCTTTGACAGGACATTTAATATTTTAAGGGGTCGTTGTTGCAGTGGTGTGTACACTGGTAGCACAATATAGCATATCAGTCACATGATTACAGGACTTAATCCTGAAGAAAAGAAGATGTGTCAAAACATTGATCTATACAATTTCAACCAAAAAGATAAATCTGAGTTATGAGTGCAGCTTTCCCATCCTTGCTTTGTCTACATGTGAGCCAGCACCAATAGGTATTTTCCTCAAGTTTGCTATCTCTGACATCATATTACATGAGAAAAAAAAAAAAAGAAAGAAGAAAAGGTGATGGCTTTTAATTTGCTTCTACTCCCATTAGGATGAAGTATTAAGATTAATTTCCAACTGTTTCACACGAGGAGAAACACTCTAGAGTAACATCTTTAATTCTTAGATTATAGGGTAGGTATCCCTCGCTGCACAGGAGGTTCGCTGCTTAGATTAATCCCCAGAGACTCGCCATCAGGGTGACTGAGCCGCCTGGCATTTATGAATGCCCCCGCTCAGTCCATTACTCACACTATTGTGCAGTAAAGGGTAGGAGAAAGGGTAATTGGCAAGATAAGCATCGGCTGGAGAGAAAGGAGAGGGGAGGATCAAGAAGAACTGATGGACTATCCCTCAGATGAATTCAGTACAGACACAATCTCTGATGTTACTAAGAGAACACTGAATGAGTTTTAAAGGGAAACCAATTTGCAATATCTTTCTGAGGCCAAGCAATGCTCAAATACAGTTGGAAGTGTAATCCATGAAGTGATACATCTGCATCGGCTGAGATGGTTGAAGAAAAGATGTTGCATACATATGGATTATTTTCTTTCAAACATTTTGTAAGTACATGTTTTTGCACTCAGAAATACTGTACTCTCTTCAAACCAATGTAAAAAAGAACAGTCAGTGTTCATCTCTGCAGAACAGCGGGCTAACAAAACACTTTTAAAATTTCAACAGTAGAGCTGGGTTTGAAAAATGTGTTTCCAATACAATTACTGAGTATTGGTACTGATAACAAAACCTTAATTTGGGGAATATAAACATCTTTTAACCTTTTTATCATTGGTCAAACTATGCTAAACTGCTCAGTGCATCAGTGTTAAATCAAGAACTTTACCTACAGTCCAAAGGTGCTTTGATTATCTTATCAAAGAATTAGCTAAGCAGTTTATACTTTTGATAATGAACACTATGGACACATTTTGGTTGGTACCCACCTCTAGTCAACAGGGAGGAACTTCGGGGCTGCTACTGGGTGTCTACTGACATATTATCACCCTATGAAGGTGTCACATGGCTAGCTCAAATTAGCATTCGTTGGAGATGTGTTTTAAATCAAATCATCATATCAAGTTTATTTAAAGAGCACATTTAAAAACAGCCAGAGTTGACCAAAGTGCTGTGCAATAAAATAATATAAAAAATATACAATAACATAACCTGGTAACTCATAAGCATACACAAATAAATAAGTAAAGGAACAGTTGGAAAACACAGAAGAGTAAAAAGTGAAACATGAAGCCTAGAGAACACTCAAAGGCCTGAGAAAACATGTGGGTCTTAAGTGTAGCCTTTAAAGTGTCTACAGAAGGGGAACACTTAATTGAAGATGGTTAACTGTTCCAAAGCTTTGAGGTGGCTACTGCGAAGGCCCGATTGCCCTTACCCCTTAGCCTTGGTCAAGGGACAGCCAGGAGCAGCTGGTCTGAGGATCTGAGGGATCTAAGGGTTACAAAGGGGGCAGAGGAGCTCAGAGATGTACTGGTGCACCACACCATATAAAGTTCTAAAAACAAATAATAGAACCTTAAACTCAGTCCTATACTTAGTGCGTTAGCCAATGCAGGGACGCCAGTACAGGTGTGATGCTGTTTCTCTTCCTGGTAGTACTCTAGCAGCAGCATTCTGCACCAGCTGTAAGCGAGACAAGGATGATTCCCAATTAAAGAGCATTGCAGTAATCCAGCCAAGAGGAAATTAAGGTTTTTGTGACAATCGTCAGGTCATTTCATGAGAGGAGTGATTTGAGTTTGGTGTGTTTGAGTCCACTCATCTTTTAGCTTTGGTTTGATCTCCACCATCCGGCTATTTAGCTGCTAAATACTCCACTGTGTTCACCAGCTACTCTCTAACTTTGTCTGTCTTTGACCCCTGGAACATTGAAATTACAATTTTTTCAAAGTAGTTACCGAAAGTTTAATGATCACAGGCTGAAACTGGCATTCATATATGCAAGTCATTGTTTGCTTTACATTACATTCACTTTGCAGATGCTTTTGTCCAAAGTGACTAACAATAAGTACATGAAACCTCCACAGGAACAATAGCTAGATGTCATCCAAATGAGTAAGTGCAACCCTCCTAAGCAGACACCAAAGTGTTCAGTGGTACAGTATGAGTGCTTAGAGGTTACTGTAAGGACACATACAGTGGATGATGGATGGATGGAATGATTTATGGATGTTAGTCTGATGGATGGGTATGCATAAAAACAGATAGTAGACAGTTTGATCATGTCTGCTGTTGCTGTGAACTTACCAACCTCTGCAGCCATCACAGTGATGTTATGCCACGCTGTCTCCTCCCGGTCCAGAACCTGGGTAGTCCTGATGATGCCATTGTTCACCCCGATGGTGAAATACAAAGGTCTCCCCTCTTCATTTTCTATGAAGTACCTGTGATATAGAATAACATAAACTTTAAAGATAAAGCTCAACCACCAAAACAGATTTGAATTCTATTTAAAGGAAATATATACAAGAGAACCTGCCACATGATAATGTCTATGCATTCACAGAGAGCACAAAAGTCTACAGATAGTAGTCATGGCCAATATATTTGTAGTTGGATCCCAACTTAGAGGTCAGGTCTAGCTGAAAGAAACTTAAATTTCCCCTCCACTCAAAAATATGTTTTTCTGCCTACAGGGATGTTTGAGCTTCACTGTGCAGAATGATGTATGTGCAGAGTGTGACAGTAGAAGGCTGTTGTCACATTCATCTGCTGAAAGTGGAAAGTTTCTCTGCGCTCATTAAAATTTAGTTTTAAGGGACGGGCTTACGAGCAGGATTTGTGACATCACAAATAGTTTGGAGCCAATCGTGCTGATGTGGAAACATCAAGCCTCCAGTGCATATACACTAAGAATGGACTTTACAGTGAAGTAGGAGACACCTTGTGTCCTGCAGTTAAACATTTTAAGGATTTTAACATGGTAATTATACTTTTTTTTTCCCTGAAGAAACAATTTCAGACACACATTATTGCTCCAGGCAGAGTATTTTTATATGTCTTAATACATGTCTGGAGGGGATCTTTAAATAAGGAATATGGGGTTATGAAATAATTTGTCACAAGAGAACACACAGCTCTGCTTCACAAATGTATTATTCATGCCTGTATTCTCCTGATTATTTAAGCCACTGGTTATCGGTCATCCAAACTAGTTGTGATGTCACAAATCATACTTGTACATGTTTGTTACTTGTTAAATTCAGATTTAAGGTGAGCACAGAAATCTTCTCCGTTCAGCAGATGAATGTGAAAACAAACTCTGCACATCCATCATTCTGCACAGTGAAGAGAACAACATCCAACTGAAGGAACAAGAAGTAAAACACATTTTTGAGTAGAGGCGGACTTTAAAGAGCAACTTATATCATATGGGGTGGATGGGAAAGATGAGAAAGATTCCTATGTCGTACTACTTGGAAGCTGGAGTGAACACTATTTACAAGTTGTAACTCTGTAGTTATGATGACTCCAATATGACACCACATGAGTGTGGCATTAACACGCTGGTTCAGCTTGAACTTGCCCCCTTCACAAATGAAGAAACGCAACACAGACAGACAGACCCCTGCAGTTATCCCACAAGCAGTGACACCATCACTCCCTCATAGCTCCATCAGATCATTGCTCCAGTGTCCCTCTATCTCTTCCCTTAACAGTCTACACCACATGTGTCAAACTCAAGGTCTGCGGGCCAAATCCGGCCCGGCACCTCATTATATGTGGCCTGCGAGAGCTTGCAAAGAATATAATATGCGGAACATGTGTGGGTATAGGTCATCTCAGCGTTCAGGAATTACCAGCTCTGAACTGAATTTGATTTTCAGTATGAAATCTGTGAGAAAGTTTATATCATACATACTTAATAGGCAGACTCTGGTCCAGATCTGGACAAATAACAATTTAATCTGGACTGGGAACCAAATTTAACTGCAGCCTGACCCAGATCGCTTTTGAGAGACACATCGCTATCACGTCACCTCAGCAGTCATCATTCAGCTGCTACTAGTTAGCAAGGTTGTTGAGGAATAAAGGAGCTCTGGTTGATAAAATAAAATGTTTTGTTAAAAACTAGCCCATACAAAAAAGAAAAAAGAGGTTGACAGTGAAAACATGCATTGAGAAGAAGTAAGAGACCACTGTGCTTGAATTCAAACAGTGCCCATAATAAAGAGTGGGAATGCAAAACCCCACCATGACACCAAACATGCCTGTTTTGAACAAAACTACCCCCAAAACACAAAGAATACACACACACACACACACACACATATATATATATATACACACACACACACACATTTTGATCAGGGGTTGCACATCATGTCATTATTAGGAGTCACAACCCGCACAAATGTCTGTTAGTTGTTCTGCTGTTTGTTCTCAATGAATGCACAAATATCGACAGGAAGTTGTGCCTCTTCTGTTGTGTTCTGTTAACATCTGATAATAAATCATTTTGAAAATGGTCAGTGTCCCAAATCAACTTCTACTTTTACCTTGAAATTGCCAAGCAAAATAATCAGTTCAGCTTCAGAACAAAACTTGCCCAACCATTAGAATTTCAAGACAATACAGTAATTAGCATACCTACTTAATCACCCTGTAGTGCAAAATGAGTAAAGCAAGGCCATAATAGTATATTTAAAATGTCAGGATTACTATTGTATACAGTATAGAGCTTGTTTACCCCTTTAAACATCATTAGTTAGAGAGAAAGTTAATTACTTAGACATTTGACCCTGTAAGAACCCAGCAGTGCTGTCACTCACAGCTCTGTTGGGAATTGTGTGTGCTGGGTTAAGTATAGAAAGCTGTTGCATGCCTCTCTGGGCCTTGTTAGTGAACTGCTCCAGAAGGGCAGATGCACCAGTATAAGGCCAGAACCAAAAGGGCTCCTGGGGGTTGTTTCCATGTTGGCTCCATTGCAATCCTCAGTGAGCTTTTCCCAAACACATCTATTCTCCACTAAACCATAGAGCTAACAGTAGTGTACATAAAAATACAAGTAGTTAACTATGACTTCCAAGTGGCATATCTGTAAGAAACATCCAATCACCAAGATTAAAATTCTGCCGCATGCACCACTAACAAGTGTAAACTAAGTCAACGGTTTTTAGAAATCTGATAACACAATCAGGAGCTTAAATAGATTCTGGGTCAATTTGGAATGAGTTTGGCAACAATGTGTTTTGCACACTGCAAATACAAAGCTTTTGGAATTTGCTAAAGCTCTGATTTGTGCCTCTGGCTGGCTTGAGGGGTAGATTCATGGGTGTTGTAGTATTTAGAGCCATCTGTCATGCCAAACAAAAGGAAAAAATATTACTTTTCAGAAGCAACATCCAAAAACATCAGTTTCAGGAAGGCACAAACCTTAAGGTACTGTGTAGTTATCCAGGAGACTTTTGTCTTTCTATGTTCAGCAACACTGAGAAGATAATTCAAAGTAAACTTTGACACATGAATTTACAGTGAGGAAGGCAGCAGATCCTTAACTTTGCAACTCTATTCGGATGAAGATATTAGCTTGAAGACAAACAAAAAAATATAAGAATGAAATAAAATAAAATAATCACATGATACTACCTCTCTCTGAGAAATGTGTATGTCACCTCCAAGTCCTCATTAAATCCAGTGCAACCAGTAATCTTATGTTGGAATAATACTTAATTAGTATTTAGTTTTTAGTTTAATTTAACACAACTTTCTTAAGAATATGCATCATTGACACACTTTCCCTTCAATTAATCAAATTACCAGAACCAGTTGACATGCAGTGAATCTAGAGTTTTGGGCCCCTCTGGGTATGGGGCCCCAGGGCAGCTGCCTACTCTGCCTGGTTGGTAATTCATCCTTGACTGTACACACTTTTGGACAGTTTTTCCTTGCAGGCATGTATGCTGTTTGCAATTGATACACATGGAAAGGGACAGAAGCAGAAATGGATAAAATAAGGTTGAGAGAAGTTCAAACCTTGCATATTTCCCCCGCACACCTGGCCAATCACTGTGTGAAGTGGGTGTGCTTGTTGGATTATCGGTTTCAAAAAGTTACATTAATTGCCAGCTGCAGAACCACAGGTGTGGGCAGAGGGGGATACAAAATCTAAATGACTATTTGACAAGCACATTGATTGAGCATACTGCTGCCTTCATGGTCATACAAAATGCTCTGGCTCACTGCTGCAAGTTTTTTTGTCAAATAACTAAGGAGTTTCCACATGAATTTTATCCTCAATAGCATAAAGTTTTCAACTTTTTACTTCTCCCTACTAGGGTTGTGCAGAGGGCCCAGTATTTGTATTTGTATCTGTATTTGTTGAGGTAGCAAAATTATTTGTATTTGTATTTGAATAAAAGTGGAAAGAGGCTTAAAAATCCTGTTTTTGTTTTTATTACACTTATAATTTTAGAAAATTAAAGATGAAAATGAAAGTGATGTCCAAATTAAGAAATATCCATCATGTAGCAGGTGGATGTAACTCCCCTCATTGAGACCTGCTGATACACGTAACAGCGGAGCAGAGGTGAGAGACTGAGATAGCGACTATAACTGACCTGCTTGCTGGTATTTGACATGTTTTGTTTTTTTCTTCCCAAAAACAAATAATTTAAAAAACATTTGTATGAAACAAATATTCGTAAAAAACCCACTATTTGTGCTTTGTCAAATAAGATATTTGTATTCGGGCACACCCCTTCTTCCCACTATCCAACAGTACCGCAGCCCTTGGAGATGCTGCTGTCTTGCCCACATCAGGGTACCAGCAACGACTCAAACTATAGCAGCAGTTCTCACTTTCTTCCAGTGTGATGGCCCAAGGATAAAACAATATTTTTCCCTGTGGCTCCTGGCCCAGACAACTCCCACTTGCCACCAAACTAGGCTGTGTGTCTGGGTAACATAACAGCACAAATGAGGGCATTAAACCACAATCGGAATTTTGCCTGAGCTATTGTTCACCAGCAAGTCAGCACACAGGCAGAGCCACAGTAATGACCATAACACTCAGTGCCTTCTACCTGCCAGGGCTGTGAGGAGGGGGTCATTAAAAAAAGCACCACTGTGGCCATGCTGCGACCCATGTGCCAAGGAACACATCAGCAGATAAGTGAGAAAAAGGTAGAATTTTCAGAGTTGCGAGGTTTTCGCAGAGGTAGAATTCCTCAATGCTGTACATACTGGAGCCAGACATTGTGACACAACTGCAAAGCTTCTTTTCTTAAAGAACAGTTGAACCCCAAACAGATACCAGACATGCACATTCAAAAAACACCTACATCATCATCACCAACTTTTTTTTTTCTTACCTGACAGCGCTGCTGGTGCTATCAGGGTCCACGGCAGTTACAGTGCCAACCTGGGTGCCAGTGGGTGAGTTTTCATAGATGTCCATGATGTAGTAGTCCATGGAGAAGACAGGTGGTTCATCTACATCACCCACAATGACTCGCAGCGATGTGGAATCCTTAAATGTCCCCAGGTGAGAGAAGCGGGAGTCTGGGTGGGTGTTGACGCCTTCAATATTTAGTGTGTGAACTTTTCTCTTCTCATAGTTCAGAGTCTAAAGAGGAGACAGAAAACACAATTATCCTACTAAGGACACTTAGTCTAACAATTTGAATCTGGTACTAGTTGACAGGTTTTTAAAATATTCATGTCCCCTAGTCTTTGGCTTTTCCTAAAATAATGTTATGAAGACTCTCCATTGTGAAGTGAAGATAAATCCAGATTAAAAACACAGGCATTTATACCTATAACAGTCACTGGGTAAGACATGGGGACATTGAGGGACATGTATAATCAGATGTGTTCAAATGAAGATAATTTAGCCTACTCACAAACATTCATTATGTGTAAAACTTATCTTTTGTTCATTGATTATTCATTCATTTTTGTTTTGCCATGTTACCGTTTATTGTTTAGAGGCTATTTAGTCTATTTTCCCCCATTGCCTTACTCTGTTTTAATGAATGGAACACCAAAAGAGAAATATATATTTGCATTATGATGTTATAAATAAAAAAAGCTTTAATAGTTACCTCAAGTTTCTTGATGTCTTATTCACACATTAATGAAATGCCTAAATTAATAATTAACGGGGTGAAATTGTGCGTTTGACTTCGTCATGTCGTGTATGATGCAACATTAAATCACCCATAAGTGTGGTGGTTGTTTATTGTTATTATTATGGCTTGTTATAGTCTATTTGGGGTATTTGAGCTACTTTGGTAATTTAAATAACATGGGTTATCTCAATATGTGATGAATACTGTTTTATAATATCACACCACCCAAATATGCAAATATTTTCTTTTAACACCCATTTTCAGTGTCATTTTAGACTGAATTATATTGACGGCCATTCAAACCAGTTAGAGATCTTAAAGATACATAAACATATATAGATTATAAAACACAAGACCCAAAACAGAGGTGATGATTAAACAAACTTCCTTTGTGAAGACAATGCCTTAATACAATGACACAGTACATTTTATAGTATTAGAAATGCAGTAGCCAGGCACACAGATAAATTTAACCTGTTGGCAGTTTTAGGTATAAAACAACCCTGGCGGTTCTTGTGTTCTATAGCAACTAAACATACCACCTTCACGTTCATAATAAAAAAAATACAATCAAACCCAGCCTCTAGCCTGTGCTGCTCTGCCACCACAGTTTCCTCTTATATATCTGAAACTTTGCTAAATATCTTGTTACAAACTTTGCTGAGAAAATCCCCCTGGTGACAGAATGTTTTTTCTTTTAGTTTAGAATAAAGGAATAGCCTAAGTCTCCAGCCATGCTAGCTGTGTGAGGCTGTGCTTAGGCTAACCCTGTCTCCTAGAAATTACATTTATATACGACTAGATGTAATGTACACAAAATCCACAGTTAGATATGTATGGTAAGGTAGGAAATATTATTTTGGTCTTATATTTTGAAAAATGTAAACATCCAACAGTGGCTCATTGGTCATAAATATTACTGAAACAGTTTAGTTGCTGCAGTGCAAAAGGAAAACAACCTTTCTGCAAGGAGTCAGGACACCTGCTGACATGATGATTTATGGTCTAACTGTATATAAAGTAGTAGACACTAGCTCCACTACCAGCAGCTACAACAGTAACATGCTGCTCTAACAGTGATGCTTCAGTATTAATAATCTAATGATGTCATATATAATAATATTTATTTATAATATATGGAAAAATTTAAAGCCATGTTAAAAGTCCATGTAACTGAGAATTGCAACTGCCCTATTTGTGCTGGATTTAGTTTCCTCCTTGTGTGTTTGATGTTTGTATTCTCTATCTATCATAAACTGTAACTGGTGTGCTGTCTTTGCCAGGTCTCCCTTGGAAAAGAGATTTCAATCTCAAGGGACTTCCTGGTTTAATAAAGGTTAAATAAAAAAATATCAGTCAGAGGAACCAAACCACTACTTTTACGTTGATACTTTTTAACTACATTTTACCCTAAGGACTGGTGCTTACAAGTGCTGTCTGACCACATCAGAAATCAAATGTTTTTATTGTTGTTCTGAATGGCTTCACTCAAAGGCAACCGTCACAGAGAGGGGAGAGAGAGATGCAGTACTGTTTCACTACGGAGATTAAGGAGCATATTTTAATAAAATTGTTGCACTCAGTCAGTGTTATGGGCATAGATGTATTATAAGAGCTGGATAAATAAAAATGGCACCCATTTGGTCCAATAAGAATTGCTCAGCTGGTGCATATGCCAAAAAAAGTTTCTAGCTTCTGGTTTCTGAGTTCCCGCTCAGCCCGTAGACATTACAATGTGATGATGTCACAGATTTTTAAATTGCTTTTCTCAGCTCGAGGAAAGTTTTACTAATGTAAAACCTCCATGGATCAAAAGTTCATAATAGAAAGAGTCATAATTGACATTGTTTGCAGTCTGAGGTTTTCTGTCAACAGTTTTACAGACGTCTCTTTTACAATGGTGGTCAATGGGGATAATGCTTATTGGGTCGCAAGGGGGATTTTTCGCTGCAAGTGACCACTAGGAAAAATTGGCTGCAAAGCTGAGTGGCAGAGCCCTATCCAGCTCTTATTATATATCCATGGTTATGGGTCTCTCGTTTGTCATTTTGACGGCAGCAACACTACAGGGTAACCAGGGTAACCAGGCAACTTGGCTAAGCCAGCTAGAATACACCCATGAGCATGCTATAGCTAAGTGGTGCCAAGACGTTCTGGGTGGAACTTGCACTGTAGAATTATTGTTCTGCAGATTAAGTGGATTATTAAACTATTTTGACAGTAATTGTTTGGGTCATGGAGTGTGTCCTTCGTATGACTGCATGCATCGAACCGTAACATCTGTACTGTGACAGTTCAGGACAAATTCATGTACTGTTACACCCCTATACACCCTATATACGACTTAATTACAACAGCAAATGTGTTTTGCCAGAAACATAATGCTGACTGAATTATATTTTCTCTCAACATAATGTTGAGAGAAGATTGTTTTAATTAAAGTATTTGGCAAGTTATCAGATATCACATATCAGATCTTGCACTATAATATCTGCTGGTAGTGACTACAGCAATATGAAACTTATTTATGGTTATGGTTATTATGGTGAGGCAGTGGCAGCACTTGGTTAAGGTTAGGGAAAGATGGTCTTGGTTTAATACAGAAAAAATCTGCAGTGACTTGAAACACAATATGTTTAGTAACATTTAACCAAAACCACAATCTTTCACTATCCTTAACCAAAGTGCTGCTGTTGCCTAAACCAAACCACACACAAGATGTGAACCTCGGCCTCTGGTGCAAAATTCCAGCATCTTGTATGCCCTCCATCCACCCAGACCACCTCCCTCTGACATCAGAGCAATACAGCACTTAATTAAAAAAAATTGCCTGTGAATATAATCCAGGCAACGTAATTGGGAAAACAATTTACTATTGTATATAAGCATAATCTCTCGGAGACAAGGTTGTTTAGGCACAGTGATTCTTTGAGTTCAATGCTGAGTTCACCATGTGAACTTGCTCATGTTTAGCAGGTGTAATGTTCAGTGTTAGTTAGTGTGTTGACATGATAACATTCTGATTAACCAAACACAAAGTATGTCTGATATCTGAAATATCATTTCACTGAAATGTAACTTCATAAATATTGCACTGGCATCCTATTACAGCTTTGAAATTTCTCATCGTACTTTGGTCATAGGAATTGCCAGTCGTCAATGCCCCCACAAAAAATATTCACAGAACACCCATTGATAATTCTTCACAAAAAACTTAGACATCCCCAGAATCCATGGTATTACAATGTGCTGATAAAAGCACACTTCAAACTGTGGTAGAAAAAGGAAAACAATTATAGACTTCTCTTGTGCAAGAGCCTTCCTCTGTTCTCAAGTTTGCGCAGCTGGAGAAGAGGTACAAAGAAAATCAAAACCACTTTTAACTTGTGGCTCTGAAGACCAGTAATGCTCACTCCTGCCGAGCATGGGCTTCCCTGTTGTCGTAGTTCAAAGGCTGCAGAGGCAAATCAGACACACTCGACTGTCAAAGGATTTTGGCTAGGCTGAGAAGCTAGGTGTACCGGCCATGCATGCTGAATTGGATTCAACTTCATTTCCTGTACAATTCACTTCAGTATTTTTGAAAAGAGAGAGAAAATAGTTCAAACTGTGAAGGCACAATATAATTTTGTGACCCGTTCCACTTGATAAAACTGGTGCTTGTGTCTCTCATATGACTAGCTAGCTCAGAGATGCTCAATCCAATTGACTTTTGAATAGAATGTCAGATCATCACAATCATCTCAACAGCAGCTCTTGCTGTAGCTTACTGACTTCCCCAGCCAGATTACTGATGCAAATAAAACTAACACAAAGTGCATTTGTTGTACTGAGTGCAGTTTGTCTTACAAATATAGGATACTATGTGTTATACAGAATATGTTCATATTACAGTAAGGAATTCTTCAGGCATCTCCACCACCTGAATGCAGCCCTGGAACAATCACCTTAACGATATAACTAGATCAACTCTATCTAACCGCAGTATTGGAGATTAACTAAGTACATTTAAGTACAGTTCTGAGGTACAGTACCAGTTAAAAGTTTGGATACAACTTTTGACTGGTACTCCAAGTCTTGATCCAATAATAACCAGGGGTTAAAGTGGGCCAGAATGATCTGGAATGGCATTCTGGCACCTTCAATTAATAAGTAAAAAGTAAATAAATCTAATTGACAGTTTCATACATACACATGTCAAGCAAGTTCATTTTTCATGGAAAAGGGTCCGGCTGCGGTCTGTTGAACAGGGGGTGTGGTGTGAGGGGTAAACCCATGGATGTAATCCCACCTCTGACCACAATACGGGTTGCAATAGCAGAGTGGCACTGTTCGTATTTCCACTCGTTGACTCGATGGGAATTGAAAAAACAGAAGCAGCGATTCAAAGACCAACTTTAGCCAAAACATGAGATATTCATGTCTTTTTATGTTTGTAGTGAATAAAACTCGCAAGACTCTTCTTTTATAGATAAGTTATAGATAATCTCTATACGTGATAACATTGGTAATATGAATTGGTAATAACAACAACAAACAACAACAAATGATCGTACTGCTCTGTCTCCTGTATTTGTGGCTGACAGTAAACCACTGTAGTCAGACGTAGTCAGACGCAGACGTAATCTGATGTAGTCAGACAGATAAACTGATTCAGATAAACAAAGCCATGGCAGACTTTGATAAACAGTAGACACAGTTGTGCAAGATGTAACTCAATAAATAAATGACAATGTAACTCAGTGATACTTGAAGTGTGAGTCACATAAATGACTTGTGTGGGAATTCTGCACCTTTTTGCCTGAGCTGTCAGAAACTGATCTGGAATCTTTCCAGACTGATACTGACACAAGCCAGAAGTGTTAATTGTTTTTCCTTTTCTGGAATACATGAGCACACAGAAATTTAACTAAGTTATTGACCTTTTACATTGAAATGTCTTATTTTCATTTAATTTCTCTGGTGCTTACACCCTACCCCTTCATCCTGTCTATCTCCTGTGTTCTGATAACAGCTGCAGGTTCAGTAAATCCAGATTTCTTTAGTTCTGCCTTTCTCTGTCTGAAATCAGTGCAGTTCAGGTCCATTCAGCTGCTGAAGAACTATGTGGAAGCATGAGGAGCAGCAGGACTGGTTTATATGTTTGTGAATGATAATAACCTGATAATAACCTATATATATTATGATGGAGCACTCTGAATGCAGCCATTCTGCTCAATAAGTACTTTTATTGATGATAATTGATATTTTGTATTTGCTGACATATTTTTTTTCTAATTAAATACTGTTACATTGTGGTATTGCTACATTCACTTAAGAAAAAAATCTGAATACTTCTCCCACCACCTTTTAACTGTAGATCAGCTGTTCTTCAGTATCATTATAGCCTGTCAGCAAAAATGTTACTTTTTGGACTTCAGTGTCTTTATTTGCTTTGTTTGTTTACAGTGTTGTTGCTTTCTTGTACTATTTTTAGCACTATCCAAATATTATGTTTCCTATCTTTTATGGAAACTGCTCATTTAGCTACATACCAACAACAGACCTACTGTAGCTACAGATGTGGCTGAAAATATTGGTATCCTTCCTCCGCTTTTTAAAAAAAACAAAATTTCCTCCATATTAAGTTGAAACTGACAGAAATATATGGTGTCCATCGTTCTTTATTTCACAATGATAATAACTGAAACTTTGCTTTTGATTTACAGCTTAATATAGTATTTAATACAATAAAACAAATGAAAATGGCCAAAAATATTGGTACCCTTAACTTAATATTTTGTAGTACAGCCTTTGGGGGCAATAACTGCAGTCAAGCGCTTTCTGTAACTTTGAATAAGGTTTCTCCACTTCTCCACTGGTAGTTCGGCCCACTCTTCTTGAGCAAAGTGCTCCAGTTCTCTCAGGTTTGATGGGTGCCATCTCCTAACTGTAAGTTTTAGCTGTTTCCACAGATGTTCAATGGGATTCATCGGGACTCACAGCAGGCCACCTCAGAATGGTCCAACGTTTTCTTCTCATCCGCTCTTGGGTGCTTTTTGATTTATGTTTGGGGTCATTATCCTGCTGGAAGACACAGCTTTCTGACACTGTGCTGTATGTTTCGCTCCAAAATGCCTTGATAGTCTTCTGATTTCAGGCCCCCAGTGCCTGAGGCAGCAAAGCAACCCCAAAACATCACTGAGCCTCCTCCATGTTTCACGGTAGGCATGGTGTTCTTTTCTTTGAAGGCTTCATTTTTTCTGCTGTAAACATAGGGTTGGTGTGATTTACCAAAAAGCTCTAATTTTGTTTCAGCTGTCCAAAGCACATTCTCCCAGAAGGACTGTGGCTTGTCAACATGCATTTTGGCAAAGTCCAGTCTGGCTTTTTAGTGTCTCCCTCTTAGAAGTGGGGTCTTCCATGGAGCCCATTTTCATGCAGACAGCGACGGATGGTGTGACTTGAAACTATTGTACCTTGAACTTGAAGATCAGCTTGGATCTGTGTCAATTCATTTCCATTCAAGCCATCTTTCTGTTTAATCTTGGGCCAGTTTTCCTCTTGTGACCACATCCAGAGATGTTGGCTACAGTTCCATGAGCCTTAAACTTATTCATAATATTGGCAACATTGGTCAAAGAAACATCAAGCTTTCAACATCAACCTTTACGTTGACAGTGCTCGGTTATTACCTTTTTTTAATGTCTTCAGACCACTCTCTAGTTTTCCTTCTGTTTTCCGTATTCTGTGTAATGCACACAGTGGCACAAAACAGCAGAATGAGTAATTTTCTCCTTTTAAACTGGCTGCATGAGTGAAAACTTGAAAACATCTGTGATTCTAATTAAAACACAATAGTCTGCTTAAAGTATCACTACAAGTTTCTTACAACTTCTAAAGGGTACCAATAATTTTGTCCAGGCTATTTTAGAATGTCTTTGTAGAATAAGCATGAATTCAGTTATTTACACAACTTTTTTGTTTTGTTCCACTACAAACCAAACACAGACATGCATTGATAATAAAATATCTTATAATTTCAGAACTGTTCAGGGTGAATGGTGCATTATTTTAATAAAATGTAAGGGTACCAATAATTTCGGCCATGTCTGTATGAGCATTTGAAATATTCACGAGCAATAACAGTTTTTGTCAGTATGGATTAGCAACCATTGTGTTTTGTAGTGGGACAATTTACACTGTAATCATTCAATGATGACTTCACATAAATGTTTTGCCTGCAACATCAGCCCTCACAGTCACATATGAAACTGCAACTCACACTAAAACATCATTATGAATATATATGTGTATATATGTGTATTGTATTTTTGTGCTACATTATGCAGCAATATTAAGTTGTACTGAACATCAGTGTAGATTTGTGTTGTGTTGTGATCTCTGCTTTATACCTGCTTTAGGGAAATAATTCCTTCCCTGTGGTCAGCATCAGTGGTGATGGTGAAGATGGCAGCTGCCTCGGTGTTGGTGATGCTGTAGGTCATCTCAGCATTCTGCCCTTCATCTTCATCGTTGGCTCTGATCCGTCCCACTGCCTTCCCCACTGGAGCCAGCTCCGGTACGTACAACTGGTAGCTCTCTGCAGCAGCAACATGACAGACACATCAGTCTGGACATTTTAATATTTTTTTGATCATTTTGATAATATTTAGTGCAGTTTGAAATCTGCTCTCACTGTTTCCTACATCTGTTTTCTCTGATTCAGAGCAGTGGAGAGCCAGTTTATGGGCAACCAAACAAATAAAAAGACTGGTGGAGCTCACCAGAGACAGCCTGATGTTACTTAGCAGAGTGTTACAATATGACTCTTCACATCCAACAATGCCTTTACAGGACCATTGTATATAAAGTTATACTATATGTATTTCTTAACCAAAACAAACAAAAAAATTTAACCAAACATTATATTTTCAAATTTATTTATTTTATTTAAATAAACTTAATAATGAAATATATGCACTTCTGAACAATAAATAAGCAAATAGATTTATCTATAAGATTCAAATCATCCTGTGTTCATTTTCACTATTTGCTGTTTGATTAAATAACCAGCTTTACACTTGAAAAATGACAATTAAAATTCAAATAATATATTCTGTCACATCACACTGGATCAAAGAACAACATTATGGGGCCATTTTTACCCCTCATACAAACTGCTGTATAATGCTGCACTCAACATTCGCACCACTGTCTGGTTGCTTAGCAACACACATTATTTAGACATCTTTTGACAAGCAGGCTGACATATCACAAGCTAAAACTAGCTAGAATAGATAGATAGATAGATAGATAGATATATAGATAGATAGATAGATAGATAGATAGATAGAGTGACTACTCAAGAAGTTCTGGAAATGATCCAGGATATAAGCAAGGGAGAATCGGATGCGGGAGACATAACGGCAGACGTGAGTGAGGGAGAGTCAGATGGGCGAGAGATCAATGGCCCTTCATTTTCGCTCGACGTGGAATCTTCATCTGAGGACGAGGAGCCAACATCCCAAAAAGGCCCAGGCTTCTGGTGACAGGAGAGGGACAACCTACCTTGCCCCTATCATGATGTGAGAGCGCATATGACAGTTCTGTGGATCTGTGCGAGCTGCATGAAGACTGGCAAGAATGGAACTACCTATACAGCCGGGAGTGCACACTGGGAGAGTGCAGTCACAAAACAGAAGGAGCACACATGCCGCAACATTGAATGCGTTCATGTGCTTGATGGATTGTGTGATGCTGCAGCACATCTGTGACTGTACAGTGGCGGAGGCGCGCAGGTGTGGAGCGGAGGGCTGGGAGTTGAACCTGGCTGAGCCAAAGCCGTTCATTGCACTCCTCTTATCCAGGGGAGTGCGTAACAGGAGGAACACAGATGTGGAGGACTTGTGGTCAAAAGAATGGGGTCTTCACGTCTTTAGCACCACCATGTCAAGGAACAGGTACAGGAGAATCATGTGCTACCTACAGTTCGACTGAAAAGACACCAGGCACATCCGACTCCCAAGTGACAAGTTTGCTCTGGACAGTGAGGTGTGGGATAAGCTAATTCAAAACAGCATCGCTTCCTATAAACCAGGGGCAGAAATTATTGATGAAATTGAAATTGATGAACAGTTATTTCCCATAAAGTTGTGCTGCCCCTTTACCCAGTACATGCCCAATAAACCTGACAAATTCAGCATAAAGTTCTGGCTCGCTGCTGATTTGGAGTCGAAGCACATGTTGAATGAATGAATATCCGTATCTGGGGAAGGATCCAAGTCGCCCTGCAATGCAGAGCCAAGGGGAGAGTGTGGTCCTGAAACTGATGGAGCCTTCTTTGGGGAAGGGGAGAAATGTAATGACAGCCAATTTTTTTACATCACTCCCCCTTGCCCACAAACTCCTTGCCAAAAACACCAGCCTGGTGGGCACCCCGACAAAAAAAAAAAAAAAAAAGGTCACTGATCCTTCTGCGCTGGACTACACAAGACAAAAGTGATGCAGAGCGACAGGCCAACGCTCACTATCCATCAGAGAAAAGCAGCACCAAGCACACATTTGTGGAGATACTTCATGACGCAAAAAAAGAAGCTGGAGACAGTTCACTATTATGAAAGGACAAAGGTGTGAATATATCTATATGCATTGATAGACTGTACATATATTCAGACAGTCAGAGATCCAGTGCAGATATTTTATTTTATCTTTATTTTTACTTATATTTCTATTCTTTATTCTTATTATCGTGGTTTGATTCTGGAGTCTTACCTGTACCTCTCCTGTGTTTCATTATCATTGCTATTGCTGCTATGACACCTGAATATCTTTCTGTGGATAAATAAAGGCTTGTCTTATCTTATCTTATCTTAGATGGAAGTTGATGTGCTGGACAAGATGTTGAGGCAGTACTCTGCCCAAGCTGCTACCGGAAGATGGCCAGTCACTGTATTCTACAACATGCTGGACTTGGCCACACTGAGCATGTGTGTCCTGTACTGGAGCTGCATGGATACAAATATGACCCGGCGAGTGTTCATCCTGGGGCTCTGCAAGCAGTTACGCAGTGAACACATCACTAGGTCAAGACAAACACAGAGGCCTATCAACAAAAATGTGCATGAAGAGCCTATGTGCAGTGTGTAGACAGTGCACTGTGAAGGTCTACAGCTTGTGTGCTGATGGTGAGTAGCGTGAATGTGTGTATGTGTGTGTTTGTGCACTACAATCAGACTACTGCACATCAGTAGTAAAACAGCTTTTCTCCAGCTCCTAGAGAATACAGAAAGTGTTAGTGAAACTGCAGGACCATGGACAATGCCTCAGTCAAACTCGTCTCCATGACTACTTTTTGCAAAATATCTTTTTATCAGTTGGATTAATGTTGAATTTGCATGTCATGTAAATGATCTGCATATTGAAATTCATGTGTGTGTGTGTGTGTGTGTGTGTGTGTGTGAGAGAGAGAGAGCTCTGTTTCTTTATTCCCAGTAAACAAGTTATTTGTCCAAAATTTATTCTCTTCCTCTGCAATAATTAAATAATTTAATTATTTTGTTGTTGTTGTTGTTGTTGTTATTTGTTTGTTTTAGCCTACAGTTTATTGTTGACTTTTACAATGTATTTGGCCTTTTCGATCTTCGATCTCTGTTTCTTTATTCTCAGCACGTTTTTAACTTTTACTTAATGTTCTACAAGAATTCAATTATTTAAATGTGTTAAGTATTTTGTTGTTTGTTTATTGTAGCCTACAGTTTACTGATGAATTTTAAAATGCATTTGACCTTTTTGATTTGTAATGAGATAGCCTAAAGCGATTTTAACATTAATAAACCCCATAAACTGAATTTTAAATAGTTATTTTGTCAAGTCTTATTTATTATTAAATAAAAATAGATGAAAATTAACAACTTAACTGCTTCAAGAAATTACATCTTTGTTATGTCATCATTGCTGATGCTGTTGCAGCAGGGGGTAAAATGAATCCAATCCTTTAATTTTATATTATCAATTAAATGTGATGTGATCTATACATATAGAAAGCCAAAAGTCCACAGAGACAGCACTGTTATACAATGTTACTGTCCAATAAAAACATGAATCTTAACTTTACTGTGAGAAAAAACAATATGGCAGCAACAAATAGGTTTTAACTCTGAGAACAAAGAATTTATATATTATGTTTAAAACGCTGCAGTGAGGTCAGTGCCACCACCAAAGGGCTGCTGAGATATGACTGTTCCCCCTCAGATGATCGACAAGATGGTAGATTTGGCAGATTTCTTACATTCAAAATAAATCTCAAACCTAAATTTGGTGACAGCTGTGGTATGAAAACTACAACACTTCACCTGGTTCACTGTCTCTCCCCTGCTCTGCTCTGTGTGCAGCACATATAGGGAGGTCTCAGCCCCACCGGTGGTGAAACACAGAGCAGTAACCATAAATGACAGCAAAATGCAGTAGAGACTATGTTTATTTATGTTATTTGCCTAATTTATATGCACTCATTTAATTTCCGTTCAGTGGGATGGTCTCTACTGTGTTTTGCTGTCATTTATGGTCACGCTACTCTCCTGTCTGGGATTACATGAAGAGACAGAAGCACTAAATCCACAGAAGAACTGTGGCAGCTTCTCCAAGATGCAGGAACAACTGACCTGCCAAGTACCTGAAAAACTCTGTGCAGGTGTACCGAGGAGAACTGCTGCTGTTTTAAAAGCAAAGTTGCTCACAGCAAATATTGACTTCATTTAAATTTGTTTACTGAACTTTGTATGAAGTTAACTGATAAATAAAAAC
Organism: Thunnus thynnus; assembly: GCF_963924715.1. Classification (NCBI taxonomy): domain Eukaryota; kingdom Metazoa; phylum Chordata; class Actinopteri; order Scombriformes; family Scombridae; genus Thunnus; species Thunnus thynnus. Next base: position 2,635,773 of record NC_089528.1, read on the forward strand.
TATTCATAACATTATTTTTGAAAGCATCCTCACTTTACTTTTAGAGCCTAAAACTTTTGCACAGTACTGTACATGGAGAATGTTTTTTGTCTAACTTTTGTTTTGTTTTTATCACTCTTTCCCCTCACCGAGGGACAGCAGGAAACCTGCAGTTACACACTTTTGTGTAACCGTGATTATGTACAATAAGCCTTGTAGACTTATTTGTCCTCCCAGTTGTTTTGTCATCAATTAACTTCCACATTTTCCTCATGCAAACATTTTGTTCCCAACTTATAAAGCAGTGATTCTGTGTGTTTTGTCTATGAATTTATTGGTGAACAGTTCTCAGACCATGTTCATTGTTGCATTGTGCATTTGTGCATGTGCATTGTTCATTTACGCAATATGGTTAGAACATGTATCATAAATCCAGGAACAAAGTGACATGTGAATTCAGTCTCTGTCCATTTCTGTTCTTTATATATGGCTTTCTGTTTCCACACAGCGGAAAAACTTGTGGTTGGTGTTGATGTTCTTAGCTGAATGATTTTGTACATACAAAGATACAAAGATCCTTTATGTGCTTCTGTATGAGTGTGTTTCCATGCCCTTGAATCAGAGACAAAAAAACAAATGTGTGCATATAAAACAAGTGGGTTGAGTTGCTATACCATTTGTGATATAACATTTCTTGACATGTTTACTAGTGTCATTAGCATAATCTTATATTCATTCTGGCCTGAAGCTGTAATTGTAAAACATGATGTGTCTGCATATGTGTGTGTGTGTGTGTGTGTGTGTGTGTGTGTGTGTGTGTGTGTGTGTGTGTGTGTGTGTGTGTGCGTGTGCGTGTGTTATTGTGTGTTGAGGTCATTAATCTATAGTGTAGGCACACACACTATTTATCAGCAGAGCCAGATAGTCACAGCACAGTCAGAACTGTTGCAAATATTGTTAATATTTGGGGTTTTGCCCAGCACTGGCATGGATGCATACTGTAACATACGGTCACAGTTGTCTAACTTCAAAATGATCAGTGCCAGTAATAACTGTCTCACAGAGAAGGTTCTGCCATTTTTTGTAGTTTTACACATTTAAAACAACAGGACAACATGAGGAGTGGATATACTTTTCTAATGTTGCAATGGCTGGATCAAATAAACAGCATGCTTAGATATCATTTCTGCCCCAGACAATAAAAAGAAAGCATCTATTTGAGGCAGCAAAGAGGCCGAAAGGAAGAGGGACAGAAGTCACTGAAAGATGATGGTAAAACTTCCAGAGGACGCAAACGTGACGCAGAAAAGGCACAACCACAACGTATGGACAGGGATTCTGCTGTAATTTGTCAATATGCAATCACTGCATTAAGATTTCTATGTACACTTTGTTAGTACGATCACCAGAATTTAAAATGGCTTAATACTGCAGCAAATTCAAGTAATTCCAATGGAATGTTCAGGGCCATAGAGTTGCCAAGTGGGAGGAGCTTAACTTAGGACAAATAGTAAGGAAATTTGTGTTTGGTAGATTATTTCTTTGTTGTAACAATGCTTCTTGGCAATAAATCTTATACCACTGGAAAGCCTGATTATTTCACTTTTAAATGGTGCCACATTTGTTAGGAATATGCATTTGTGGGATGAGCAGCAGAGCTGAGTATGTGGGTTGCGCCCATGAAAAATTTGCCAAATCTTCTCTGCCAATGCCAAACAGCTTATTCTGCCATTGACTCTTTATAATTTTTTTATAAATGAATATTAAAAAATAGGTGTGATGACAGACAGTTCATACTATCAGGATAAAAGCAGTGGGGGGCTGACGGTCTACAGTTCTGAAGGACTGTAGCTGCCCTGTGTTGTTTTCTCTTTGATTTAATCATTCCATTCAGCATTTTTAACACTGGCTTGACACTGTTTTGGATAGTTCAATATAAATTAAATGTTCAATACACATGTGTAATAGTGTTTGATATATATAATGTAAAGCTATGGTATTCTGGAAATAAGGTTTAATATAATTACATTGAATAAGTGATATAAGTGATAAATGTGCACACATACAAATCATATGTCAAAACATTGCTGAATTATAAAAGCCAGAAGTGGTAGAACTGTGGGAGCCGAAAGAGAAGGCTCTTATTGATGTGCTGAGCCAAATGATCTAGCTCACTAAAAAGAGCCAGAATTCACATCACTGATGTGAATCACAGTTGGAGCTCTTGTATCGGCATGAAACTCTCCTGGTTAAATCATGAGCAGAAAGATGAACAACTGTATTAGAAGATATCTGGTTCTTTGATAAAAAGTCAAAGGTACAAGACTGTGTACATAAAAATTTCATGGTAGATGTTAACTGCAATTCCCAAGGTCCATTTCAGCAAGAAACAGCCACTAATCAAGCTTAAAATTCGGTCATATAGGGCGCTAACAGCGAGCAGAAACTAAAGGTTACGATGTTGAGAAGACTGATTTACAGTCCACAGAGTGAATCAATTCATATAATTTCTGGGTCATATTTGAGTGAATTCAGCAACTATGACAGCAAGCATTTTGTTTACAACTTCAGCAACAAAGCAGTTTCAATTCATTATGCTCTGATTTTTGCCCATGGTTTCTTCTCTATAGCAACAGCTCATGGGTATTGTAATATTCTGAGCTGTCCGCCAAAAACAAAGACAAAATGCTATTTCTCAGAAACAAAGTTGAAATAATGTAATCTGGTTATCATAATATAAACCTATGGGAAAGGTATATTATATGGGAGAGTCCTCAGTTTCTATGTTAAGTATTGAGGAGATCATTTAAAGAAATATTTGAAATGGAAATACAGAATGGGGAAAAACACTTCTAGAAACAGCAACCCCTCCCACTTCGCAACTCTCTTGGATTCGCTCACAGGGTGGAAGTAGCCTGACAATGAGTACAACTTTGACCTGCAAATTCTTGACTTTTATGTTAGTTTTTGAGAAAATACTTTGCTGTGGTTGTCTTATATTATATTAAAAGGTGTTTCTGATGCAGTATTTCACCCACCTCAAAACTTGTCTTTTTATCTTATTAAATCTTATTATAACAGTACACAATATATTATTATTATTATTATTATTTCTATATAACACTTTTCAGGGGTTTTCATTTTATATATAAGTCTATAAATGGCACTGAGCCTCATAGGATGTCCGCAATAACTATTTGCTATATAAAGATTAATTAAGAGTAATGGTAACCTGAGCAGTGAAAGTTAGTGTCTCTTGACAGGAGAAAAAATGGATCAAAACAAATAGTTCCACATGTGGCCCAAGTGACTTACAAGTGAAACAAATATGAATGCATTCATTTTACCTAATTCATGGCGGGACACTTTCTCTCAGTCTTAGATTATGGCAACATTATCTGTATAATGATGACATCTACAAGAACTTATCAATCAACTAAACCTGAGCAACAAAAAATAAAGGACTAACAAAGCCTGCTGGATTGAAGTGAAGAAAGAACTAAATGATGGTGAGAGGACACTTCTTGTCAGACACAACTGTACACTGTGTATGAGTGTGATCACTTACTCTGTGGAAACTTTGGAGGGTTGTCATTGACGTCAGTGAGGGTGATGTTGACAGTAGTGGATCCAGACAGTCCTCCAACTGATCCTGCCATGTCTTTGGCCTGGATCACCACAGCATAGTGGTCCCTGGTCTCACGGTCCATGCTGGACATCGCTGTACGGATGACACCTGAGGCACACATGAGGAGAGGAGCAAATATCAGTGTTGCTGAAGCTCAGTGGTGGTCTGTGGTATAGGCAGCGTAGGCAACATAGGCAGTCGCCTAGGATACCGATGCATAGGGGGTACATGGAGAAGGATAACAAAGCACTTGCTGCTCATGAGCAATCAGTAGATACATATATTAGATTAGGACCCCTGCAACAAACACATGCATACACACACACACACACATTTTTTTCCCCTCAAATCAGCTACTACATGTGCGTACTTTCCTCTTGTTTGTTCTATCCATGCAGATACTGTTAGTTTGGTTTATTTGTTAATCTGTTCAAATTTTTGAATGTGAATGTGTCAGATTTGAGTAGATTTCATGTCCATGGAGGTGGGGGTAGGGGTGATGGTGGGCTCTGACTGAAGTTCACCTACAAGGAACCAAAACATCCAGGACCACCACTGCTGAAGCTACATGTTAAAAACTAGTATTGCATAAACATCAGAAAAAGCAGAAAAGAATACAGCTGGCTTGTGTGCAGTTGGTCTACTGCTTTCTGATTCTGTGGAAATTGCTTTCACCAGCATCAAGGACTTATTAACAGCTGATGACTACACTGTACACAGAGCAGTTTGTTCAGTCGGCAACTGTTTCATTTGGCTATGGCCATGTGCAGTTTAATACATCATTATAACTGGTTTAGATTAATGATTAAACTGACCTTTACACATGATTAAACCATGTCTAAGGGGTCAGGTTAACAAATTATAAAAAAACACATTATTTCTTAATTTTACAGCAACACATATTTCCACTGCTTACTCTGGATTATCCATAGAGCTCACTATCAGAGATTCTTTAAGGGGAGTGTTTCTTCAGGTGAGATAAGATGTACATTTTTAATGTTATGTACATCACAAATTTAATCCCTTTCACCTCCATTGCTAATTACAGGTCATGGGTGCCCAGGAGCCTGTGCAACCAAGAGTAATGGTGAGGACCTATAGAGGATATTCTGCTGTTGGGTGACCAAATCAGGAGAATAGTAAGGAGTGGACACAGTGTTAACAAAGTGAGTTTTAACTGTGAGATAAACTGTGTCCATTAGCTTTCTTGGTGTTGTCCATCAACCACTCAATAGTTTCATACAGTCATTTTGCATCACCTTGTGAACCTTACCTAACTGGCTCAAGGGAATGCAATCACACAAAAACTGAGGCCATGGCAAAGTGAGTTGACCAGGTACACACCCTGTCAACTAACAACTAGACCATTTGAAAAGGCTTGCTCTAATAAAATATCAAAATAATAAAATAATACAGGTAGAAGCTGCTGCAACATGACACAAACGTACCAATCCAGCTTCCAACCATATGTGTGTGTGTGTTTGGCTGTCTGTACATTTGGTGAAACCGACTTAATCTTGATTGTTTCTGTTGATTGCCTTCTTGTACAGTGCTGCTTGAAAGTTTGTGAACCCTTTAGAATTTGCTCTATTTCTGCATAAATATGACTTAAAGTATGATCAGATTTCCACTAAAGTCCTAAAACTAGATAAAGAGACATCAGTTAAACAAATGAGACAAAAACTTTACACTTGTTCATTTATTTATTGAGGAAAATGATCCAATGTAAAATATTTGTGTGTGGCAAAAGTATATGAACCTCTAGAATTATCAATTCATTTGAAGGGGAAATTAGAGTTGGGTGTTTCAATCAATGGGATGACAATCAAGTGTGAGTCTGGGAGGCCCTGCCTTATTTAAAGAAGAGAAATCTGGGTTTGTGGAAGTGTATCATGGCTCAAACAAAGGAGATTTCTGAGGACCTTAGAAGAAGAGTTGTTGATGCTCACCAAGCTAGAAAAGGGTTACAAGACCGTTTCTGAAGAGTTTGGACTCCACCAGTCGGCTATCAGGCAGATCATATACAAATTGAAGACATCCAACACTACTGTTACCCTCTCGAGGAGTGGTCGAACAACAAAAATCATACCAAGAGCAGGCGTGTAATAGTCCAGGAGGCCACAAGGGACCCCCGGGTAATGTCTAGGAAACTAAAGGTCTCTCTTGCAGTTGCTACAGTCAGTATTTATGAGTCCACCATCAGGAGAACATTGAACACCAATGGTGTGCATGGCAGAGTTGCAAAGAAAAAAGCCACTTCTCTCCAAACAGAACATTGCTGTTGTCTACGGTTCGCTCAAGACCACATGGATGAGCCAGAAGGTGATTGGAACAATATTCTGTGGATGGATGAGACCAAAATTGTACTTTTTGGCTTAAATGAGAAGTGTTCTGTTTGGCAATGATTAAACACTGCATTCCAGCATAAGAACCTTATCCTCTCTGTGAAACAAGGTGGCGGTAGTATCATGGTTTGGGCTGCTTTGCTGCCTCTGAACCAGGACAGCTTGCAATCATTGATGGAGCTATGAGTTCTGAGTTGTACCAGCAAATTCTACAGGAAAATGTCAAGGTATCTGTCTGTGAACTGAAGCTCAACAGAAAGTGGGTCATGCAGTAAGACAACGACACTAAACGACAAGTCGTTCTACCAAAAAATGGTTAAAGCAGAAGAAAGATAATGTTTTGGAATGGCTGAGTCAAAGTCCTGACCTTAATCCTAAAGAAATGCTGTGGAAGGACCTGAAGCATGTAGTTCATGCAAAGAAGCCCACAACATCCCTGAGTTGAGACTGTTCTGTAAGGATGAATGGGCTAAAATTCCTCCAAGCTGATGTGCAGAGCTAATAAACAGTTACCAGAAACGTTTGGTTGAAGTTATTGCTGCAAAAGGGGGTCACACCAGTTACTGAAAGCAAGGGTTCACATACTTTTGCCTCCCACAAATGTGTAAGATTGGATAATTTTCCTCAATAAATAAATGAAAAAGATGAAAAAAAAAAATTTTTTGTCTCATTTGTTTAATTGGGTTCACTTTGTCTAGTTTTAGGACTTGTGTAAATATCTGATCATGTTTTAGGTTATATCTATGCAGAAATACAGAAAATTCTAAAGGGTTCACAAACTTTCAAGCAGCACTGTATATCATATAATGTATCATGGACAATATTAATTCAGCACCTATGGCAGTAATAGAGTCAGAAATCTCAGTGACAAATATTTCAAAATATGGAAGAATGAAAAAAGAAAAGAGAAAGAGAAAAGAAAGAAAAGAGATACAACTTGCAGCAATTTTTCAGGGGAGTGAACTGAAGTGAAGAAAGAACTAAGCTTTGTGGCTGTGCTACAGCAGCACCTGTGACACAAAACTGGCAGGCTAATCTTTGCCCCGTCTCTGGGCTCTGGACAGGACACACACAGTACATGAAATTCTTACACAGAAAAATATCATAAAGTAGCTACAGCAGAGTGTATGTTTACATGACTGAATGATATCTTGAATTAAAAATGAGGTTAGGTTGGAGAAAGTCACAATATACGATACTGATAACAGAAACATCAGTTACTTATGTAACTGTAGTGATATATCGATGTTAAATACGTTAGGCTCACTGTAAAGTAATTAAACCTGCAAAAAATGTTGTTTTTTTATTTTTCAGCACTTGTTGATAATGCCTTAATTTTTCATGCAATTCTGCTGAATTTATAACACATCTGCTGCTGCCTTCATGGAATACATTATCAATATCAAAACTCACATTCAGACTTGTTATTTTCATGCAGATTAGCTGGACATGGTTTTATAAGCCACCTAAGACACAAAACACTAATTTGACAGTGTAGTTGACATATTTCCTATTTTAAACTGAATCTAGAGGAAACTAAAAATCAAACACTATCGTCAGCATCAAGCAGTCTAAGTAAAATGACTGTCTGCCTCAAGACAGTGATACAAATTTAATGTAATTATCATTATATATTAAAATTGATTGTTTAAAACATTTTAATGTATGCACTGATACACTAATGCACAAAACCAGGGATTGTACCCAGGGATTGCTCCTATTAGCCATTGTGCCCTGCTTAAAAATGTCATCATTCTCATGACACAAAGTGAAATATTAGCAGCAAATCCCAATAAATTCAAATGAGAATTGGTGACAAAAGCGGTGATCCAAAAGACAATGGCGCATTATCCTGAGGAAATAATCCTGCATCGACTGCTGGTGCATTTCTGGGAAATCTGAAAGGAAAAATTAATTGACTCCAAGCTCCTCAGTCAGCATTCTGGCTGAGGCATGAAGGGAGACCACATGTATTACATCCGCAGAGGTGAAAGTGATTGGATGTAATATAAAAAATATGATAATATGATTTGGCCACAGGGAATGGTAGCTCATGTTTATAGCTTATATTCTTCATCAGACGGTAAAACATGCTTATACACACACACACACACACACACACACACAAACAAACTGCTGAACATGTATATATTATTTCTTCATATCATTCACTGATTACACATACACTCATGTCACTGCTCTCCTTGCACATTGCATTAAAATAATCATGGTATAGATTGAATCTTTACCAGCATCCTGCTGAAACATTGTGTTTCTACACTCTCACAAACTGAAAATCAAATTGATTTAATGCCCACATGTTTGAGACCCTTTATTTTTTTTATATCATTCATAGTTGTGTGAGGTGTTTGGTTCTTGAAACATATTTTTCCATCTGAAGACATCATCAGATCTCAGTTACACTGAAAACTAGATGCAACATGTATTCCTGTTGTTGTTATAAATGTACACTTTTTTATTTCCATGTGCGACAAAAACAAAGGCATTTGTTAAGTGTCCCTGTTTATTACAGTACATTCTTTCATATAATACATCTATTCCTCAATATAAATAATTTTAAAAAATCTATGCTTCATTTCATTTTGCATAAATACCTTATACGCAGATAATTCTGTTAATAGTGGTTACAGTCAATTTACCACATAGATGTTAAAAACAGCTCAAGTCAAAAACTTGCATGATTAAGACACATTAAGATTTAGAAATCTAATGTCATTTTAACAAGGTTGATGAGGAAAAACTGATTAAGATGGTAGTTAAAGGATGAGACTGCTGATGAGTCTGGTGATATGTTTCTTTCTGTCAACAAATCTCATGTTGTGTGTGTATCCAAAGTCTGATATATCTTGTTCCTTTGTGCCGTAGACCTCCGTTGTTGTCCAAAACTATTAAAAACACATCAGTGAGCCATGCTGTTGCACTTGGTGATATGTTCCTTCATTACCATGAACACACACACTGACTCAATCCAACACACAGCGTCCTGCTGTCAGAAATACTCACTAGAGTTAAATTACAGATTAATCTGCTGCTGAAAATAGTCCCCAACAAATGCACTATTCCCTCCTGTTTAAGTAACATTTGCTAAAAACAGTACAGTAATCAGCTGTTTAAGGAAATTACTGAACCTTTAAAAAAAAAAAAAACTAAACTAAAACTATATATTTGTGACCTACTGTATCTTTAAAGAGTAACGTCTTCAGTGGGATGGGCTTAGAGATAAGAGCCACAGACAGGGTAACGCAGTCTGTATTGAGAGAAAGATTTGTTGACAATAAGAAAAATACAGAATAAAACCAACCTCATTCTTTAACAATGACAAAAAAATGACACATTTTAACTGTCCCGCCCTACCATTTTCAATTCAGTATGTGAAGTTACAGTTAAAATTAAGAAGCAGGTGCAGTTAAATCGCTCGTGTGTTTAGGTGGGTGTAAATGGTTAAAAAATACTAAAAATGTATTTTAAAAACTATGAGGCCTCCTCTACCCTTCATTCTCTTTTATTATTTCCACCCACACAGAGTGCGTAACCGCCTTGTCCCATATACAGGCACCTGTTTATGAAGCCTCAGGTGTTGCCTTGTGGACCGTGGCCTGATCCAGTGAGCCTGATGTGCAACCGGTGAGCTTCAAAGCCAACCTACCATTTGTCACTAATGCCCTTGTAGACATTCACCAGAGTCTTGTAGCCACTGTTACTGTTTGTCCTTTCAGGGTAAGGCATGTAAAGCATCATATTTTAGGATTGACCATCATTTCTATCAATCATAATAATACTCAACAAGTTAATTGTTGGGGACACAGTGACATCACTACAGTGATCTGTTCCCAGATACCAGCTCTCCATAGCTTATCATAACTGAAAGAAATGATAGAAATACAAACTATGCATTTAAGACCAAAGTAGTGATTTACAAAGGCTTCTTCCAAACTTACAGTGATAGAAGCATTTGGGACAAGGACCACACTCAGCCTCCCCATATTGCCTTCTGACAGAGTGGATTTGGGTATGCCATATATCTTTGAAACTATCCTGATATTTCCCCTGACTTTACTTTCTCCTCTGCCAGATATAGTTTCCTCAGTGTTCATCTCTTCCCAACCACTTTCCTTCCTACAGCTCTGGAATTCATTACATTCATAAAAGGCAAGTCTTAAAACATTCTATGACGAGATCTCACTCTAGATATTTGACCAAAACTGGCAACTCTGAATCAGAGCTAGGTGTGTCTGACAGTGCATCGTGGTCTACTGCACCACATCGGTTCAGTGGTTGGCAGTAATGCATTTACAAGCTGGTTTGCCAGCGTCTGTCATAGTGAAGGTGGAATGATATTTGTGAGTTACAGTGTGTGGTGGTCCTGCCATGGATGCCTCTGCATAAGTATTGATTTATAGTTCAGGGTATCACCCATGGATAGCACCACTACAATGCCAGATGGATGTGTCACGCATTATCAGGCTGTATTGTGCCTAACCATATTCCCCCACGCAGTAATTGTGTTTACACTCTTTTATCCACTTTGTCATGTAGAGTGGAGGGTCTGCCATATGAAAAGGAGACTATTTTCATGCAATCATTATTAGCTAAAGTAGGTGTTTACAATCTTTCAGTTACTGAGGCAGCAACCCTGTTCCCTTGAAATTATGATTATATACTATTAATTTTCCCAATTATGTTGAGTTGGCAACCATAATTGCTTCCTGAATGAAGTGCTACAGTACATATATTTATTGCTCTAAAAGTCAGAGGGGGGATGTCAGAGTGGATGGAGGACATACAAGACGCAAGAGCTTGGTGCCAGAGGCTGAGGTCCACATCCTGAGTCCTGTGTGTGTTTAGATTTAGACAACTAAAGCGCTTTGGTTAAGGTTAGTGAAAGAGTCTGGTTTTAATTAAATGTTAATAAACATGTTGTGCTTCAAGTCACTGCAGATTTTTTCTGTGCTAAACTAAGACCACAATCTTCCCTAACCTTAACCAAGTGCTGCCAGAGTCTAAACGTATCCATAAAAAGTTTAATAATGCTGTAGCAAGATCGGATATTTTGTTGGAAAAAATAATGAAACACGTTGTCACTGGACATTTAATAATTCATTCAATTGCAACATTTTTACAACTTGACAAAAATGTAAATTAATGAAGAAACAGAGACTGAGGATTTGCATTGGAAATGGCTTCGCTAAAAAGGAAAATCTTCAACTTCATTAACTTTGTCTTCATTATCAATAATCTCTCCACAAAAATGCAGCAGCCCACACTGACCAATCATAGTTCTTCTTGTTTCCACATGGTATTCGGTAGCTGCCATAGCCCTGACATTTAGTTATATGTTTAAGGAAGCACACGCTCAGTGTAGGCGTAGCTACAGAACCTACTGCAGGCTGTGCTGTAGCAACCCTGCCTCCAAGAAACCGTGTTTATTTAATAATACTAAACTACAAAGCAAACACCAGCCTGTCCTCACAATGAAAACAACAGTAGCTATAGGTCTAAAATTCAGGTCGGCACCATAGACTGTAAAAAATATGGATGTAGTCACAATGACGTCGCCCATTGGTGTCTGCCGTTTTGAGGCCTCGAGTTTGGTGATTTGACCATCGCCATCTTGGATTTGGCCGTCGCCATATTTGATTTTTGGAGCCAGAAGTGACCATATTTGGACGAGAGGGTGGAGCTGACCATAGTGCTAGCTGCTAGCTTGGTTAGCACGGTGCATTTACAATCTATGGTTAAAAGTGATAATGCTAATGCTGATTTCCGCTAGTGAAAAACAGACCTAAAAACATTAAAACAAAATGTACTCACTGAAAAAACTGAACATCCGACTCTGTCCGTTGGAAATGACTGTTTTTGATGACCAAAATGTTACAATTAACTTTCACGAACTGAAAACACACTGAAATAGCAGCAACTCCGCCTATACTCTGTGAATCTGGGTTTACGCCATAGTTATGTTACGTTATCAACGTTGTCACCATGGTAGCAACTTGTCAATCACAACTTAGCCACGCCCTAAAGCACACCCTGCTTTATCATCTATTTTACTCTAAATAGAGCCATAATTTACCAAATGAACATCATGCTGTACTGAAGAAGACTTGAAACTAGCAACTGAGACCATAAACTCATTAGGAAACAGTTTACTGAGGTAATAAATCAAGTGAGAAGTAGGGTCATTTTCTCACAGACTTCTATACAATCTGACTTCTTTTTGCAGCCAGTGGAGTCACCCCCTGCTGGCCATTAGAAATAATGCAGGTTTGAGGCACTTCCACAATGGCTTCACTTTTCAGACTAGAGAGCTACCCGCTTGGCAGGTACAAACAATCCATAGTCACATTCACGCAATCTAGTGGCCGTAGTAATTATAACCTGGGGAATTGATGCAGTTTAGATGACATCAGTATAAGGTGACTTGATGTTTTTATTAATGTTGAACCAAAACCTAAATCTTTCACTAACCTAAACCAAATTGATTTTGTTCCCTAAACCTAACCTCACAGAAGACTCAAGAGGAAAACTTCAGCCTCCGGTGTCAACATCTTGTGTTTTGTGCCTGCACATCCACCTCAATCACCTCCCTACAACTTCAGTGAAGTATATATATGTAGCACTTCCTTCATTAAAAATTATGCATGTGAACATAATCCAGGCAGTGATTACATATGCCAAAGCAACGTAATTGAGAAAACAATTTAGCAGTATACACATGTAATTTCTAGGAGACAGAATTGTTAGCTGACATACCTCTCAATGCAAAACTATAAGTTCCCCTTGAAAAGTTCCCAGTGGCCAACACTAGCTAGCCCAAAATTAATTAGTTTATTTAGTTTATCATTAATTTATTAGTTTTACCAATTGAGCACCTTGCAAGTTATTTTGCAAAAATGTTGGTCTTTGGGATAATTTATTACAGTCAGCTCAGACTGCTACCAATCTGAACCAGTGACCAACATGGTACTGCCACAAAAACATGCCAGAGGCTAAAGAAAACATTTTCCCCATTGACCGCCATCATAAAAGAGACATCTGTAAAACTGCTAACAGGACAACTCCAAACAAGGTCAACTATTACCAGACACCTGTACATAGCAGCATGGGAGTTGAAGATAAGCATTTATGGAACCTTCTGTAATGTTCTCCTCAATTTACACACATGTCAGGTTACCAACACCTACAACACTTTTGTGTCTCACTGTGACTCACTGACAACCTGAAGGTTAAACCCTGATTCCTGATAACCTTGAGAGGGAACATAATGTATTGCTGCCGGTGCAGGGATACAAAAGGTACAGCAGCATGTAGAAGGACACATCACCACGTAACTCACACACTGTAACTTTATAATTGGCGAGCTTCCCCTCTTACACATACTCAATTTATTTACTTTAAATGAAAAATATTGTAAAAATGACAACATTTGTTAACGGCATTCCTTCCCTTATGCACTCTACTACTTTTTCTAGATAACTTTGTGCAATTACTTCATGTGTTCTGAATCTGTTTTACTGTTAGTTGGTAACTGTAAAACTGTGTGACTGTTCCTCTTAAGTAAAATAAAAACACCAACTGAGCATGAGACACTGTGAGCCGTGTAGCTGCAAGAGCGAGTGGATGATCTCATTATTCAAGTGTCAGAGTGTGTTCAGAAAATTCTCCACACACACTCCACTTGTCCAGTGACGGCAATTACTCGAAATACAGCAGTCAACAAACTGCTTTTTGTGTATCACACAAAGACACGTATGCATGAAAAATGATAGTTTATGTCTGGTATGTTCTGTGACTTTGTGGCTGTGTTGAATGAACAGAAATAACCTTGAGTAATTTTAAGTCTTTGCCAAAAGTAGCAGCCTGAAGGAGTGAAGACTGGTCAAAATGACCTCATTTTGCAAAATGTCCACACTCAGAAGGTCTGAACCTAAACTGGTTCTAACAAGGACAGAATTACCACTACACACACACACACACACGTACACACCTCTCCCACATGAGATGCAGACAGTGTTTAGCCTGGAGGCTCTGCTCCACTGCATTACTCGCTTCACAGGCTTACAAAGCAGAGAGCCATCTGGCCTTATCAGCCCCTTTAGACTGAGCAGAGAGACACGGTGCAGGCTGGACAGGACATGCAGCACACATTATGCACCTGTATCACAGAGAGTGACCGGGTGAGAGACTCATATAGACTGGCAAAGAGAGAGAGAGAGAGAGAGAGAGATGAGGGGGGATGTGTGAGAGAGAGAGATAGAGGACAAAAGGAAGTTGAGAGAGTTTGAAAATGAGTGGAGGGGACTGGCGTACGAGAGAGGTGAAAAAAACTAGAGGAACTGGAGGAATTCTGCTTCTGTGTCACAGTGATGGAGGGCAAGATTAACTGTCCTGAGCCAAGGACAAAACTCGACATAATTTCAGACCATTAGAATTAGTTTTTACTGGATTTGAAGGCCAAAACCAATATTTTTGAGCCAATAGTGAATTTGATTTTGAGGGATGTATTGGGACATCTCTTCCCAGCCCTCAGTATAATCCCAGCTTCAGTCCTTTTGACAGAATGACACAAAACTGGCTTCCACCTGCAGAAAACCAAAAGACCTCAAGCTGTGTGCATTCCACTGCCCGCCTCGTGCTGAAATGAGAGGAGCCCAAATAATGCCAGGATCGTAGGCCAGGAAATATATTAAATATATATTTTGACAGTAAAGGGTACTTGACATTATAAATGCAGCTTTCTTCTGCGTGCCCTTGTCTCATTTTTCACTGTAATCCCTCACACACAAACACAAGAGAGAAAGGAAGAGAGGGCAGATAAGGGGAGAATATTTTTCTCTACTTTAGCTCAGAGAGACAGACAGAGATCAGAAAGCAAGCAGATGGAAGCTAAGCATACATATTAGGGTTCAACGGATGTCTCTGCATTCAGGCTCCCAGTGGATAGCCATGTGGTTGTGTTTAGCATCATTCAATCTTCACTGAAAAAGACATTCATCTTTTAAGGAGTTTTACCTGATTTTCAATTTTTAAAGGTTAAAGAGGCAACCACTACTACTGCTGCTAATATATCAGTAGAAATGTACATATTTGATAAGACGTTATATATTTATTTGGCCAGCTGGGGGCAGCAGAATGTAAACACAAAACTGACCTTTACCATATTAAGTTTATATGGTTAATGTATTAGCAAACAGTTGCCTATTTACACATCCAGCAGACTAAAAGCAAAGTTAGCATTCATTTACAGTCATGTTTGTGTCCACCTGATGAATTTAAGTCCGATATTCACTCTCCTTTTTGCTCTGTTTTGATCTTCACCAACTCCCGAGAAAAATATCCAGGTCTTTAGCTGCTAAATGCTTCACTGTTTGCTAGCTAGCTGCTAACTTTGTCTGTCTGTTTGATGCTGGGCAGGTAGTGTACAGTGGGTTTTTCACTGAGAACAGCTGCCTGCTGCTGCTGGAAACTAAGCTAATGAGAGCTGTGAGGCTCAACCAAAACAGCGAAGTTGCAGACAGTAAAACCACAACGTTCTGTATTTCCAGTAAGGGGAACTGCAAAGTTGGTTATAATTCTCTGTGGGTTTGTCACTAAGAGTGACACCTTTCACATTTCACATAATCCTTTGATCCACTGTAATACATAAAATACAATATAAAAATGAAAATCAGTGCAGCTTTAAGCATATTCTTAGAAAACAACAGTTGCAGGTGTTTCAGTGTACGTCACATGGTGCTGGTGTGTGTTGCCCTTTAAGGTATCAGTATTCCTCAAACAAAATGTTTGTCTGATCATTGAACACCATCCCCCCCGACATTTCTAATGTTGGAATTGAAGGGGCTGCATCTCACATATTATCTCTATAGAGATTTCATATCTTTTATTGTAATTTTCTTATTGTTTTGGTCTTAATGTGTTCTGTTTCCTAGATGCTGTGAAGCACTTTGTGGACTTTGTGTAAAAAATATACAAATAAAAATTATTTTCATGCTGTGATTGGTCAGGTGTGATGAGGTGGGAAAGTATCATTCTCTCAATCACAAAACTACTTATGCCACTTTTCACGTGTACAACTGCAAGACTATTAATGCCATTAATGCCAGAAAGAGTGTGCAGTTATCCACATTTGTACGATTCATTGCATCTTGCCTCACTATTAGGGCAAGCTTTTCACCCTGCCTTTGAGTGTGGTCATTCAGAACAGCTATAACCACTGTTGCCTTCAGACATGTTTGTTTGATTCATACCAAACCCTTTAGCCTGATAATCAGGCTTAATTGTCATTTTGTCTCCCTTTATTATTCATTCTAACATTGTGTTTGTTTTAGCAATTGTCTGTTTGGAAAGTGATTATTCTTTCCAAACCAATCTCCAGTGACGTATCTGTCCCCTCAGTGGCATTTTCAGTTGTCATGGAAGCTGTGGTGGCAGTTGCTAGGTGCTGTAAACGAATTAAAGGTTTTACTTCAGTCAACAGTCAACTGTGCAAGAACATGCACAGCTATGTCAATCTAATTATTCACCATTTTTCTCATTCTGGCACAGGAAAATTAGTATTATAAATTATTACATTCTTAATCCCTTTTACAATGCCGTGGTTGGCTTGATTGTTAATCCAGCCAGGGAGGAAGTCATATATTATCACGAACCTGTCTATCTGAACTGCTGAACTGCAATTCACAGGTCTGGCACCAGGCTATTGATATCATTCAAATCAGTTCATGCTAAGGGCTTCTCATGTACAAGCAGTTTAGTACAGATCTACCCTGTGATGAATAATAGATGTCGTGTCTAGTAGGTTGGAAATGCTATATGTTTAGTTTTTATTTAAAGAGACACCCCGTGTTTTTTGTCTAATTGAATTATTCTGACATTTTTTTACATGAATGTAATATACTTTCACATCATAAGATGTGCTCTGGTGCTGCTGTGGATGCAGTATGGAGACTGTAGCTACAAGCTCAACTCATGCGCAGCTCATAAATAAACAAGCTCTGGCCTGAGCAAGACGCTAACTTTGGCCTCTCTATGCTGACCAGTCGTCCGGGGTTGTCTGGGATTGTCCCGGTTTCAAGCTGGGTGTCCCGAGTCCCGACAAATATCTTAACAACACTAAAATTTACCAGTTTTCAACATTCACTACAAAATTGTCCCGGTTTCACCACAATTAAAATAATAATTATAATATTATGCTTGTTTTCGGTGCTTACATAGATGTTTATCATGTTCTGTCCCGCTCATTATTACCTAACAAAACATAAACAATGCACCATATGTCTGAATTCAACACTGATTTGTCTGTATGTGTGTCAATCAATCAGTGTGTCGTTGTCAAGGCTGTTGCTAGCCTATGGCGCTTGCGGCTCCTTCTGACAGAACTTGTCAATATGCTAACGGTCAGCTGTCATGCTGAAGAGAAAGTGGGTCTAAAGAGCTCCAGCAGTCTTACTCCTTCCTTTGTAAAGTACCCAGCAACAAAAATGCTGTGTACTACACACACTGCAAGAGTACGTTGTTGGTCGCGCACAGTGGAAATGCTGATATAAAAGATCACATTAAGATGGCCAAACATAAGTTGTGATTTCTCCAGAACTCCAGAAAAGAAACTCTAAGAAGGATGATTGAGAAACATAAAGTACCCGGCAATATTCTTAAAGGTAACTTTATTTAAAGGCTCCTGCTCAGTTTTTGTTATTAATGAGGTGCAATTATGATTGATGTTTTAATGTTTTTTTTTATGTTTTGTAAACAACTGTAGCAATTTTACACAGCTTGTGGCATAGCGTTGAGCCTATTAAGTTATTTATTGGCCACAAAGAGATTTGTGTCTTTTTTATTTACAAAAAATACCAATACCTTGGTGGATTTTGGGAGACAAAACATAATTTTTCATCTGCAGAGGTGCTGTCCATGGTGTTGAGAGGTGCGCTCGGTAGGTGTGCTTAGCGCTGAAATAATTGTCCCCCATCCTGATGAAAACGCCTATGGTGCTTGCACAAGCGTGTACATGTGCTTATGCATGAAGGGTCCTGGTTTGGGGGTTTGAAATTATGTTCACCCTAGTCCTCTCTCTTTTGATCAACAGGTACTGCAAAACTTGTTTTCTTATTTTTAGCTTGGTTCAGGATCTAATGTGAATTCAGTATTAATTGTTTTGTAATTTTGAGATGTATGTTAAGTGTAGCAAGCTTCGTTTTGTAGCTGATTGTCCTGATGAGCATTGTCGTGCTGATTAGTTCTTTCCATGAACTTTAGTTTTGCACAGTAGTTTTATAAGTGTAAGTAACTGACATTAGCATTCTGTAACATAAGAAAATGTGTTCTAAATATTGCTAAGAGTATTAGCCAGCCAGCAGTGATTAAATGGTGATGAGAAAGATACCATATTCAAACTAGTTTAACATTTATAGTTGCTCACTAACATGTCGTCGTCGCGCCATATTGTTAAGCGCTGCTGTTAAGTACAATTGTATGAGAGAGTGTGATGTGCGAGAATGTTGTAGAAAGGTTTTGTGTATATTAGGCTAGTGTTGAATGAGTGTTAGCAGGACTGTATGTGTTAATATGTGAGTGACTGCAGGTATTAGAGGGAATGTGTGTTCTGAGTTATATTATTTTGGTACATATTAGTATGTTCAGTAAAGCCAATTTTTGTTTATGTGGAATATATGTTAAATTATTTTGAAATTGTGCACTTATTTTCCTTTAGGCAGAATGTTTTATGTTATTTATCATCGGTTTGGTTACACCAATTGTTATTCAATTTGTGAAACGTTTTGGTATTAATTTAACACGCACTTTAATCAGAGAGCTTAGAGATAACATGACTGGGAATGTTATGCAATCGTACACAGAAATGAACAAGCTCTGGCCTGAGCAAGACGCTAACTTTGGTCCTCTCTCTATCGATCCATAGATAAACTGTTTATGTATCGGCTACACAGTGCTTCCTAGCCTGTGTAACCTACCGGTCCAGAGTTCCCCTAGGTCCATCACCTCATGCTAACGGTGGATGATGTATATTTCAATCTAACTCTAATACATTCACCGTAGTTTCCCTGCAGAGTCTGAATTAGAAGAATGACAGGCTATGGGAGACAGGAATAGTCAATTACATTGCACTGCACACTTTGATCTTCCATACAGTACTGTACATTATGCACCTGAGCCCACGGCATCATTTGCCACACAAGGGAGAGGACCGCAATGCACAGTTGTAAAGATAAGCCTCCATTTATAGGGTTTCTGCAGATGATCAGGCTGGAAGTAAACTGTTGAATACTGTCACATATAGACCTGAATAAATCACAGTTACATTGAGTGAGGGGTTTTGTTGTAATAATGAGCACATGGAAAAAAAATCACACTCAGATACTCTTAATTATTGATTAATATAATTTTATCTGTAGCAACCTCATGGCAGCTTTTACATTTAAGTAATAGAAATGACAGGTATTAATACAGCCAAATGACTAACCCAATTGGTTGGACTTTACTGTAAGTCATCTTACACCAACTCAGCCAGACAGAATAAATGTTTAAAGCTGCAATAATCAATTTTGGCCACTGGGGGCACAACAACTCCCAAATATGCTGCCAGTCACATATATATCATCTTCTATGAAACTGTTGAGGTGTACACGTTCTTTTACACATCATTTGTCATTTACTGGAGTCATGTTTTGGTGTTCCCAGTGAATGTAAGTCCAATATTCACTCTCCTTTTAGCTCTGTTTTGGTCTCCACCATCTTTGGTGTTTGCTACTTCACCAGCTAGTAACTAGCTTTTCTGTTTGGTGCCAGGGAGGTAATAAGAAGGTTTTATTGCCATAAACAGCTCATTAATGTACTTTAATGTATTTAATATTTTATTAATATCAACATATCCCATATTAAGTCCAAACAACAATACATTTATTGTGTTTGTATAGCCACTGCCATTAACACTGTGCAGAGTGAATTAGTTCAGTTGTTTATTACATTGTGTAACCATGTGACAGTAGTAGGATCATCAACAACCCCTAAAGCAGTAGTTCTCAATCTTTTTGGGCCAGTGCCCCCCTATCCATTATCCAGACCCCACACCACTCCTCATCAATTAAAATTCAGGCTAATTGTCTTCCCTCAATATTAAGGCTGATTATTATTCTGTGTTATATCATTAAAAAAGCATGTCACTGGATGCCAAATAACAGATTTGTTTAACTGGACAGTTGGAATATCATTATCATTAGTTTCACATGCAGGGAGCAGAAAAGACATGTGAATAGAAATTATACTTGAATGAATGTTAAACAAATGCAACGGTAAGAAATTTGACATTCAAATTTTAATTAAGTCTTGTTATTGATCACGATAAAATAAATAATATTCCTGAAATACTGAGTGAAGTTTAGAAAGAATGAAGAACACAGACATCAGTCTCTATCAGTCCTTCCTCCTGTCCTCTGTCCTCCCTCTGCTGCTGGTTGAGGGGAGGGGCTGGTTTGAACCAGTAGTTAAGTCTAGCCAATAGCTACGTTTACAAGAATTTGCCAAATTTTAATATATATTACAAACACTGACAAATAGAGCAGATGAAAGGACAGAGAAGCTGGCGAGACCATAAATGACCGCAAAATACAGCAGAGACTCAGCATAGTTACACTGTGTCTACACAGAAAGCAGAGCACATTCAGCAGAGCAGCATCAGCGAAGGCTCCATGTGTCTACACAGGAGGTGTTCAGGTACAGTGTTGAGCATAGGTGCTCAGACCCCAGTACACAAATTTGACTGTGGTTGCGTAGGTAAAATAGAGATAAATAGACTTTACAGTGCTGTGAAAAAACACAGGAAAGCTCTTAAGTTTATGATAAAATTGTGAAAATGTGCATTCGAATGTAGGACTACATTGGTCTTAAGACAAACACACAAAAGCACTCACCAAGAAAACCTCAGCGCCCCTCTTTTAAAAATATTGCTTCCAGCACCCCCAATGTTCTCTGAATGCTGCCCTAAAGCTATTCAAGTCAATATGAATGTTGTTTTTTCTATAGAGATACAAATGGAACCCTTCTTATCCCATTACTTCAGTCAAAAGACTAAAATTAGATTTCATATGGATACTTGATTTGAGACAAAATACATATAATGATAAAACAATAACAGTGAACTTTAATCACATACTTTGTTTTGACAGTGGCTCTTTATTTTCTCACAAAAAAAGTTCTTGAAAACTAATTATGTCTGAACATTAGGGTTTGTTACTGTCCAATATTGAATTACTGTCACTTTCATTTAAATTCAATGTAGAATGCATGCTTATGGCTCATCATTGTAATTATCAAGTCAGTTTGACAATGTTGAGACTATTTTTAACTTTGGGTTTGGATATTCATTTTTATCATGTATTTGTTCAAGTTGCTTCATGTGAGGTCTGCAGAGGACATTTTTAAAGAAACAGTCTCCTAAACCTGTATTAGGCTGATTAAGGCTGTCATTAACTGACTACAGTTTATATCAGTATAATATGGTATCAGCCTTACACATAAACACAATTAAATTAATTACAGTATGACAGTCAGTGGTAGAAGTAATAATCCAGGATTGGCGATACTGGACCACGTAAAAGACCAACAGTTGATCTACCAACAAGTATTGTGTGTGTATCAAAGCCTGATACCTGGCAGTCTTTCCTCCTGTCCCCTGTCTTCCTCCCTCTGCTGCTGATGTGATTCACTGCCTGCAAGTACCACTGGTAGAGAAACGCCAGCAGCTAAGTTTACAAGAATTTGCCAAATAAGATGTGTGAAAAACTAACAGATAAAGAGTTACGGCTACGTACAGACAGCTTTCATGTTATTAGCTTAACCAGCATGCTGTGGTTGTGAAAAACATACTGGTGATAGATGGGAGACTGGGGGCAAAGCAGTTGAAAATATAGCTTTTCTATGTGTTTATGCTTGTCGAAAAAAACCTCCCATATTTTGAAAACCTAAATGTTGGCAGGTATGATTGCTGAGCTCTGGGAGCAAATCTGGGCTTGTGTAACTGTTTGTGTTTCTTGACCTGTTGGATTACAGTGTTATCATAAACGATGAAACCGATGGCCAGTGGTGGAATATAATTAAGTACATTTACTCAAGTATTTAAGTACAATTTTTAGGTACTTTACTTGAGCATTTTCATTTTATGGTACTTTGTACTCAGTTCAGTGGGAAATATTGTACTTTTTACTACACTACTTATATTTGACAGCTGTGGTTACTTTTAAAATTAAATTTTACATTAAATTAAAACAAAAAATGTTAAAGATTAAGAAATTCACACATTTTAGTCTTACACACTTTGTGTGTAATTTTAGCTTCTTGTCATGTTACAGATTTCTATACCCAGCTGATTTAATATATCTGTCACAGAAGCTGATTTTCTGTAAAACAAGCACTTATTACTTTAAGTAAATTTTGCTGATAATACTTTGTATACTTCTATACTATATACTATACTTAAGTAGGATCTTAAATGCAGGGCTGTTACTTGTAATTTGTTGAGTATTAAATTGTTGATTCATTAATCTGTAGGAGTGTCTTTAATTTGGTGGCTTTTCCTAGTGCTAAGTATGAGAAGCTGAAAGCCATAATTCAAAATGAACATATGTCTAAGTGAACACATGTAAAAGCGGAAGGAATTAGAGTGAATGTAGTTTAATCTAAAGTAATGTGTTATATTTTATGAGTTCATTCTAATTCTTGTATTTAAAGTCTTTATTAGTGTAACTATCAACAGCCATACAAATGTAATGAAGTAAAAAAGAACATTTCATACTTTCCTTTGAACTGTAGTGGAGTAGAAGGATAAAGCTGCACATAATGGAAATATTCAGGTAAAATGTAAGTATCTCAGAGCATAGTCCTTGGTACTTTGTCACTGTCTGCCTCTGTTTCTTTTAGCACAACACCACACTGCATCTACTGAGAAGGAGTACAGACCGATGTATTGTGCAATGTATTGTGCATTTTTTTCAGCAAAGAAGGAGGTAGGCATGAGTGAGACAGGAAGAGAGGAGAAAGAGGTATTTTAGATCGAAAGGAACCCCCTACAACACACACACACACACACACACACACACACACACAGCCGTTTTGTCAGTCTGAATGTTTGGCTTTCATCCTGTGATTCTCTCCACTTCAGAGAGTCCAAGGTTAGCCATCGTTTTCTCTCCTGATAATTCATGTGCTCATACAAGCATGAAGGCACAGGGCCGGTGCCTCCTTTCCAAGGCCACCAGAGAGCTGCAGAGAAAGGAAATTATTGTATAATATCAGCACAGAACAGATAAGAGCAAGGAAGAATGGGTGTTTGGTGCAGCTTATGATGGGTGTTTTTTTGTTCTATACGGACAGAGAAGCACTGAGGCTACGCACCTGCTGTCTTTTTGTATCCCCTTATTAAATAAGTTAATGAGGGAAAACAACAAAGAAATGATAAAAACCAAGAGAAAGAAAACACAAATAAAGAAAGTAAGAGGCTGTAAAAAAAATATTTGGAGGGGTCAGAAAAGGAGGGTGTCATATTGTTGTTTTTAAATGTGCTTTATAAATAAATTTGATTTGATTTGATTTGAATTTTATGAATTGGTATCCAAATTCATCAAAGTTGAACTCAAACGGAAACATTTTTGCAAATTTATGTTGCCCTGCTTCTGGTCTTCGATTTAGGCATCTTGTAATTGGTTTGTTTATGACATGAACACATCATCTGATCTCATTTATATTATTTCTTATTATCTGGGATCATAGGTAGGAGGCAAGCAGAGCTGCTGCTTGTGCTTATTTCACTCATTCACTGTCAGTGATAACTTTTTTAGTAGCTCATGGTTTGAAGTACTAAAGGTAGAAAGACTGAAAGTGACTGGAATATTTGGTATATGGGACACACCATTTTGTTATGTTTGCAATCATTTTGGGAACTGCTAATTCCACTAATTCCATGTTAAATATGCCATTTGGTGGCTATGTGAAAATGAATCTTCTATTAACATGTGAATGTTTAAATAGAGGTTCACCATAAAAAATATATTAATAACGCTGAAAGGGACTTGCTTTTTTATATAAAGAAAAATATGAGGCTGTTTTTATACAGTCCCTAAAACATAAGACAAAAAAAGTCTCTTCTCTCCTGTACCCTGTCTCCTCCTTTCTATTCCATTCCTCTTCTCCTATCACAAGTTCCTGACCTTATTTTTGTACTTAACTTTTTCCTCTCTCTTCTTATTTTCCTTCCCCTCCTCTCCAACTGATGTCAGGTAAATTCCAGCAAACATGTTGTGTTCGGCTCCCACCTGCCTGCACCACTAAGTTCATCTGTCAGCCAAGTGAGATGCTCCGCAACATGTTAAACAAGCCCTTAGCATTCAGCTGCTAGCCTCCGAGACACACTGGCTGCCACTGAGTGCGTGGCCAAAGCCTAGAATTCATTTCCTGTCTCTCTGTGTGTAGCATAAAGGAGGAACCGCCATGCTAATCATATTGATCAAGATGAAAAGCCAGTTGGAGTCCTGTGGTGGATTTTAAAGCTGCCATGGGCAAGATTTTAATATAAAAGTCCACCTTTCATCCCATTAAATGTTGCTGCAATAGAGAAGAGCATCCCATCTCTAATAATGAAAGCAGCACAGATTCCCTCTGTTCACTCAAATTACATGCTAATGTCTGTATGGTCAAAGTATTTAGGAGATTTCAAAACTGTGGGTCAACCAGACGGTAGTGAGAGAGTCGACTGATCATACATTGAAGTGTGTACAGTATTTTGTTCTTTTTCTTATCTAATATAGAGTTTCTGTCATATTTCATGACTGATTAGTTAGTTAGATTTGATTTGGATTACTCCTTAAGATTTTTGTTCTGTTTCCACCATGGTTTCCTCATGTCATGTCATTTAAAATTAACCTAAAGTCATGTAACATGTACAGAACAGATTGTGGGTGTACTCACACTTGGACCCATTTACACCTGATATTAAAGGACAGGTTTACAACTTTTCAAGATAAATTTTGCAAAACATTTTTGCACAGAACAAATTTTGTCTCCCATCACTTCCATTTAAAGCGCAAGTGAGGGAAAGAAAAAGGGATCTCTTAATGGTCAGTATGAACCAAGCAGCAACTACCACAATTTGACAGCTGCTAGATGCTCCAACTGACTCCCTTTCAAGAACTTCTCTCTAGTAAGTCATCATTTTTTTCAACGAGTCATTATGTTCTCAATCTCTAAATTCAGACCCTCTCATAAGTGTGCTCGTGGTCATTCAGGAAATGTTAATAAAATTTGAAGACTTATAGTTGCTTTGACTTTATAGTTTCCAGAGCATGAAAGGCAACACCCTGAACTCCTTATTTGGAAGGTCCTGGCTCCAAAGATGGCGCCAACCATAAGATGCAACTCAAACTGGCTCCAATGCAAACCAACAGGTGACGTCACACCTCGCTATGTCTATCTATATATACAGTCTATGGTAAAAACAGGAAGAATGATTAAAAAAGATAAACCTGTTTCAATATTCATATGGGCACCTGACTATTGTTTTCAGGCAGACTTGAAAAATTGTGAACCTGTCCTTTAACATGCAGTCAGATTGGCCTGCATTGTGATCACATCTCAGCCAGATATATATGCAAACTGTGCAGTTTAGCCACATTTTCAAGAAAAATGTGCACCCAACAAATTGAAAGTCACCTAACTCCACCTCTTCCTGATACCTAAAGCTGCCCGTTTAAAAGCTGTCCTTTGAGTCTATCCCAATTCCCACAGAGACCTGCCAACATTTCCAACCATGGTTTCTCCCATGTTTTTTGTTTTGTTGTTTCTCCTAGGGATATGCATGACCCTCAAACTTTATGAATCATCGTCATTCACAGATCCATAGCCTTGTATGTTTGTCTGACGTTACCAAAAGTTGCCTGATTGTCTATGAAACACAATCTACACAAACAATCCACACACGACATACAATTTCAACCCATATGTCACCACGACCTGGCAAACCACAACCTGATTCAATGTGTGTGTGTGCAGCTGCTCTCTGCGCAGGCAGGTGGGCCAGCTAACTTATCTGTTGTCAAAATGTCAAGGCAGGACAGCGTTCCATCTAAAAAACCCAAATACACCGCAAAGTTGGACTGAACAGTTTCCATTCATAGGATCTTTCATGGTGTATGTATTAAACACAAGCTTGCTTCAATTCCCCATGTGTGTTAAATTAGAAAGATATCGCTGCACATTAAGAAAAACTGGCGCATCTGAGTGAATATTGGCAGGTATGCCCACACTTCTAGTATTTGCAAGTAGTCAAGTGACTGCTTGTGTGATTTATTTCAGGTAATTGCAGACAGTGTCCATGTGCTTGTTAAGAGAGCAAGCATGTGGAGGTTTTATCAGAACCCACTGGGAACACTTGATTAATTAGGGCATCCCTCTGACTGTTGGCTTAATTTAATTTCCATATAATGAACAAATAAGTAGGATCAACCGTACGGTATTAAAGTCACAATCAGATGACAGTAAAAAATGCACTTTAAGGAGCTGATGAGTGATATAATTATAAAACTAGAAGCATGCAGGTCTACTGTAAATAATATTATACTATAATTTGAAAGGTTTCTGTGAATCACACGTACTGACATGAACATTTGAACCCATCTGTTTATCATGATATAAAGTGGGAAAGACAATGTGTACCAATTTCCCAACCTTTTAGTTGTGTTTTTCGTCATTCTCGTAATAAAATGGTCAAATCAGAAAACAGCTAGTTTCCTTTAGTAATCCACAGTAATCACAAATATTCAATATACAACCTCAACCTGAATATTGGCTATATTTGCATTAGAATCATAACTTTTACATTATTATTAATATGGTCATTAAGTTTAAACCACTTACTTGGCAGTAAGTGGTTATCACAGTGGTCTCAATGGTCAATATAAACTCTGATGATTGATTAAAGTTATGCAAAAGTGCTGAAAAGTTGAAACATTGTCTACTTTTTATTTCAGGAAATCAAGTTTCATATATTTCTTCATAGTCAGGAGATTGTAAATATTGATGCATTTTCACTCTCATTTAATTGAGAATGATTCAACCCAATAAAATTGAATTGGTGGCTGAATGGAGACAGACCAGCTTCACTTAAATCAGTTAACTTCATCAGAGCTTGCTTTAAGAGCTATCTCAGAAATTAAGTTTTGCACTTGCATAAACTGTTGGAGTGAGAGACAGACGGCTAGTGTGGATCAAGCTTTAAAAACACCTGATACTAAATTTCCCATAATGCAATGTAATACTGTCTTTTGTTAGATCCTTCCATCTTGGTAAATGCCCACAATTTTTAAACCCATGCTTTCTGTCATAAACATGTAGCCTCCCAGCCCAGACTGAGATAACCTTGATGACATCATTAGGGGTCTTAAAACGAATACCCCAAGCACAAGGTCATCTCAGTAATTTACTACTGCATAAACAAACCTTACAGATGTTTGACCTCAATTGTACATATCATGTGTACAGTAGATGGCTGTAGAGCATACAGAAATCCATGTGTTCAGTTACCGTTTCAGCTGTCTTGACATTACAGTTGTGTGTTGACATTTCATTAATTCAACCACCTGCCTTGATCTGCTGCCAGCCTGAGCACTCTGCACCATGTTAAACAGCCTGTTAGCATTCAGCTGCAAGACCACACACACCTGACACACGCACACACACACACACACACACACACACACGTACACACACATACACACAGTGGCTTCAGAGGGAAAAAAGATTGTTTCCACTTGAGACACAGCTTAAAGACAACAGGTAACAGCATCTAAAATCTGTTGTTTGAAGTCATGTCGGGCTGATTTTAATAAACTGGAAAGAGATTAGTGGAAGTGAAGATCACATGAGAATAAACTGCAAGCCCAGTGGATAAAACCCTGCTTCACCCTAGTGTATCTGTGTATGCGAGGGAGGTTATCTGGCTTCTTGAACGCTCTCACGGCTGACCTTGCCTTATGGGAGTCTCTGTAGACCACCAAGATGAGGACATTAACTGTGTCTGACTTCGCTCTGGACTCCTAATGGATTCTCTCTCCAAATCACACTTTTTTTCCCCCTAAATAGCACTACTTCTTCAAAAGAGAGCAAATCACAAAATCCCTTCAGGTGGGAGGAAATCCTCAGCTGGCAAAGAGACAAGGGAGCAAAGAGAATAATGGGAGGGAAGAGCAGGAAGAGATCGGAGAAATTGTGTATTAGAAGACAAGGTATAGGAGGGAAGGCGTGTTTGTGGTGAGAGAAGGGGAGGACAGCTGGTCCTTTGCCCATTCAGTCTGAGGTTTTTATTATTTAACCTCCTACCAGGGGAAATATCTTCCCTAAAATAGCTTAACACTGTTAAACACACCAGTGAACCTTGTCTTTCTAGGTGCCTTGTGTTGTCTGGTGCTGAATTTTCTTATTTCTGACTGATGAAATATAGATTAGACTTTTCCAGTACAGCTGCAGTGATAAATTCAGAACATGTTTCCAGTCTCTAGACATTTTAGGCATGGATATTGTTAGTGTTGCTTATTGGTGACCTAATCCTCCATCTGTTTGTGTTTTACTAGTTATGATCACTTGGAAGCTATCAGTTATGGTCAAATATTGCAAAACTCAAGTCTGTCATATCACAAATGGAGCGATTGGATGATTATTTACGCTTTCATATCATCCTGGCTGGACTACTGTAATTCCCTTTTCACCTGTCTCAGCAAGTCATCTCTGAACCGTCTACAAATGGTCTAGAATGCTGATGCAAGGCTGTTAACCAGGTCAAGCAGGAAGACTCACATCACACCCATTTTAAGTTCTTTACACTGTCTTCCCATCAGGTTTAGGATTGATTTTAAGGTTCTTGTTTTCACATATAGAGCTCTGCATGAACAGACACCTGAGTACATCTTTGACCTTCTCTATCCCTATATTGCCAGTAGGTCTTCTGACCAGAGCCTACTGGCTGTCCATCGCTCTCAGCTGAAAACAAAAGGTGATCATGCCTTTGAAGTAGTGGCTCCAACACTATGGAACTCTCCTCCTTTGGACATACGGTCTGTGGTCTCTGTAGAGGCTTGTAAAAAACAACTGGAGACCCATCTTTTCAAATTGGCCTTTGTCTCTCCTTAAGATGTCTAGTGATTGTTATTTTGTGTTTCTTTTGGGGTATCCTGTTGCTTGTGTTTTTGTTTGTACTTGTGGCTTATGTTTTTATTGTTTGTATGTTTTATGGTCTTAATTTTAACTTACATTCTTGTGACGCACTTTGTGAATTGTACTTCTGTGAAAGGTGCTATATACTAAATAAAAAACGTATAGGACTCCAAATTGTGGTAATTTATTTGCATTTTGTAACATTGTTTAGAGACAGACTATCAGATCAAGCTTATAACTTGGTGGACTAATGCCCCATCAAATGATTTATTCTGTCATGTCGAGAGGATTATTACAGTGAGTTTTCAGTTTTGCCACTTGCAGTCGAGTCTCAAAATATTCACTGTATTGGGTTCTGCACATGGACTTGCATCCATGTAATCAGTGTGTAAAACACCCTCTGACAACTGGAGGTCCTTCCTAAACACAGTAGACCTACAATGCCAGAGCGCCCTGGTAGCTGTGCATGCCACAGTTTGTCCCTGGTCTGATTCCAGTCAGGGACCTATGTTGCATGTCATACCCAGCTCTCTCCCCCCTTGTTTCCTGTCCTGTCTTGTAATGTCCAATAAAGGCAAAAAAAAAAAAAAAAAAAAAAAAATTCTATATGCTGTGAACAAATAAAATATATTTGTGAGAAGAATTTCTTTTTTCTCTTGACTGATCCTAGCACCGGTACTCAGCTCGTACCTGCAAAGCTCAACACGAACTGATCTTTCACCCCATTATCTCTAATCAATTTCTATCTGCCCTGTTAATATAAAACCTAACCTGACTTTACATCAAATATTGGCTCGCAGCTGCTGCTGGACAGTGCTGGCAAAGGCTTGAATGCAGAATATCATGGGAACGCACAACTGGGGAAAATAAACCATGAAAATGAATAACTTCAATGTAAACAAACATAGTTGATATGTGCAGATTGTGCAGTAAGAAGCACCATACATGTTTTCAATGGATTATGTTTATCATTTGTTTCTTCCCGGTCAGCTCTACTTGATGGCAGAGGATCACTTACACCTCTTCAGCATTTAAATATCTGGACGAAACAATGATGGAATTTGTGCGCTTTTCAAACACTAACCAACAAATTTCCAAATTTAATTCTACCATTATCAGCATATTTGGATTGATGTATATTAATGTTTGGGGTGTCCTGCATTTGTAATTTAGAACTTCAGGTGCTTCACAGAGATGAACTCTTTTCTCTCTCCCAGAGACCTCAGCCTTTCTCCCCATTTCACCTGTTGCTGTGTTGAAAGGGGATGAGAGGAGCTCAGGTGATTGTTCATTACTGATGCTCACCCTGACTCCATCTGCTGATTCTGTATTCCTCCCACTATTAATGTATTCAGCCTCTCCTCCACGTTGTGCCTTGTTTGCGCTTATGATCAGGAAAATTGCAAAACTGTGTTAATCACACCCACATGCACCATACGCCAGGAATTAAGACTTGAGTGCGCCTTCACCCTATTTCAGGAAAATAAGGCCTTTTGCAAGATTGATATTAACAGGTCTTTTTCAACAACAGTTTTACCTCTCATCACAGGAAAATCACAGTTTTTACTAACACCAGGACTATGAAACTGAAGGAGTTAATTGAATTCAGCTGTTATTAATTTTATTATTTACACCTGTGCTTTTTGTACCGTCATATGTCAGAATGTGTATTATTTTTTAACCGAGTGATCACAGTTACATCCTGTATTGTTTTGGTGTTTTCTGTCCACAGCTCCAGCTTGATCATTTGATTTGGAAGCACATGTGCAGGCTTGTGGACTAAACTATGCAGGGTATATGCCAATTCCCTTTATGACTGATCCTCGCTTGACCCGCAAATCGTTCCGGTCTGCCATCATGAAGGCTGTTCCAAAGCACTTATTTCTGCTCTGAGGGGAGGGGAGAGGGG
Organism: Thunnus thynnus; assembly: GCF_963924715.1. Classification (NCBI taxonomy): domain Eukaryota; kingdom Metazoa; phylum Chordata; class Actinopteri; order Scombriformes; family Scombridae; genus Thunnus; species Thunnus thynnus. The sequence continues at coordinate 2,666,863 of NC_089528.1, forward strand.
AGGGTTCCCTGAGGAGGCTTGAGTGAGTTTAAACAAGACCAGCCTTCAGGGAAGTCTTTTACTGGCTGACCCTTTATTTAAAATCAGTTCACTAACAAAGACCATGCAATATGGATTTGGTATTAGATAATATGGAAGGACAGCCAGGATGATGTAGGAGGGATGGATCGAGGGTCCAGAGGGAGAGATACGAGATGAAGGGATGATGGTATGGGGGGGTGAGGGTTGTTTCTTCTTTTTGGAGGCTATTAGATTGAGCCTCCAAAAAGACTTCAACTGGAAAGATGCGTGTGAGTGTTTCTGATATTGTTCAGATCATGGCGGATCATTGGTGAGGTATTCTGGAGAAGACCAGAATTTTAATGATGTGGTCAGAGATTCCCTGCTTGGAAACGGTGGAGGTGGCTCCAATATGGAAGGAATGCCCAGAGTATAGCTTGGGGGATATTCCCAATCTGGATAAGACTTGGCGAATGTGGTAGTGGAACCAGAAGCATGTGGCTACATTACCTGTCTCTGAGATGAACCGAGGATCTTGGGGGGAAGCTTGACTGGCTAGTCTTGAGGTAATGTAGTCACATATGGGTTCATAAGGACTAAGGTATGAATCTAGTCGAAAGAGGTAGATGGGTTGAGGGACAGATTGGATGGTCATGCTGTATTTATTATTATTAACCTTTATTTCTGCAGGCAGGGGCCATTGAGAGCATGTTCTCTTTTCCAAGGCCCCCTAAGTACAGAACATACAGAAAAATACATACAGTGAACAAATTCGAAGTAACAAACAACAAGATTTACAGCAAGCATACAAATAGAGACAACATTCAAACACACATTCACACTGTAACAAATCTGCCGGTCAAACTAAAGATATACGATAAGCATTCAAGTAGAAGTAGAGTTGCTAATGATATAAGCCTTGGCTCTAGTTGGTCAGCCCCAGTGGTCTATTTAGGATCAATAGCACAAAGAGCATTTAACACTTTGATATTAGTAAATGGCCTCAATGAAAAGGTCTGAGTGCCCAAATTGCCTTTCCATCTAAATACAGTATGATCTGAGACTGTTTGAGAAAATATGTTGTTTTAAAATATATAACCTGATGAAATGAAGTGTTCATTGAACGTATCACAAGTATTCTTTCCACCAGAGATAACATAAGAACCTCCGACAATTTCATAAGGTAAGGATGAAATAGAATTATGTGTTAACGATTTAACCTTTTTCCAGAAATTTGCTGGATTTTCTTTACTTTCAGATAGTGCAGTGACATAAAATGATGATTTGGCTTTTCGAATAAAAGTGAGACAGTTATGATGCTGTTGATGGAAATAATGCCAGTCAGAGGGAAATTTAGTTGTTTGTGCCTTGTGCCAGGCAGCATCCCTTTTATGTAATAATTCAGTGATTTCTGAACAAAACCAAGGGTTGTTCCTGTTTTTAACTCTGAATTTCGTCAAAGGTGCATGCTTGTCTGTAATGGAATTAAATGGAATTAATGGAATTTCAAGCCAAATGTCGATCAGGAATCTCCAGGGTAAACCCAATATCACTGTAGAAAAATGCTCAGAAAAATTTTTTCACAATGATGCATGGTTTAGATCTGTTTGAAATGTTTTAGAACTGTTTTTGCCAGTAAAGTGGGAAACTGTGAATCCAAGCTGACTACAGCCACCATCCTCTGTGAAGAAGCAAGCGACAAACTTTTCAGAGCCATGGCGGGTAAATGTTTGTTACTAAAACATTTTGGGTGGAACGTTGCCTTGAAATGTGAGAGAGGATGTGGAGGTTTTTTTTTTTTTTTACTTTACTACCCAAAGAAACAACACTGACATGACCAAGCTGTGTTGTAGGATACAATTATCTTACAAGCCAGTGTAAGTGAGCTTATGTAACCTTTGTTGAGATGGCATTGTAGCCATGAGTGGTAATTACAAGACAATGATAAATACTTAATAGTAGTGCAAGTACAAAAAAATCATAAAAAGTCAGTGAACTGATTCAGCAATGTCAGTTACACTGCAATATCTAGTTAAAGTTTGCTAACATTAGCTAACATCAGCCATCAGAACAAGTAAGGCTGTAGCAGTAAAAACCTTTGAGTGTATTGAATTGGGTAAGAGTTTGCTTCTTATGAATTATTGTCATTTGTAAGATGAAGAATGTGTTATTCATATTTTAAATGGGTATTTACTGTACACATGAAGCTCATTTTACTGGTCATGGTTAGTACTTCTCAGCCTGTGACAACAGTTATTAGTATGTCTTCTGTGACCCTGGAGGGAGTTTTATCATGTCTGAGAAAATGACTCAAGTGACACCACTTTTACAAAATTACAACTTCATAACAGAAATGGCAAACTCAGGATGTCAGGTTTGAAATATTGGGCATTTACCAAACAGGGAAGGAAGGAAGTTATAGTAAAATGTAGGGTCCAGTGTTTTGGAGGTTTGATTCATTATAGAGATGAAAGTTAGGATTTCTCTGCCTATTATTTTTTCAAAATTATGTCCCTTGCAATTCCCTAGACCTTACAGGAGTGTAATACAAAATTGCTGGAGAATCCCTCCAAAAAATTACATAGTCTCACTTTAACTCAATGAGTGGGTGCCCCTTGTGCCATTCTGATGTTGTTGCAGCAGGTGATCAACACTCTGTATATGCTGAATAGGAATTCTTCCATTCTGACCCTTAGAATTTGAATGAGTGCTTCCTGATTCCAGCAATACAGGAATCTTACTGGCTCCTGTCTCCCATACTGTTGCCTCCATGGATGCTACTCTTTCTCTGACAAATTGGAGTTGAGTGTTGCTGACCCCAGATTTCCAACTGTGGGCAGTAAGGACACTGAGCATTGGCTCTTAGTGACACACACACAAATTGTTTTGGTGGAGCCAGCATTCAGTCTGTCAAGTCATCTATGCTTCTCAGTATTAGCCTTAACCTTCCTGCCTTTGTCCTGTTCTGCCTGCTGGTGTACGCCTTTGTGACCACCTGTGTGCTGTTTGTCCACCATCTGGAAGTTTTGGCCCTTTGGTTCTGTTTATCACTTTTGATTGCCTTCTAATTGCCAATAGTAAAGGACCCAGCATGTTTTTACACCAATCTGTGTGCCATGTGAGGTTGTGGGCACACTGTCCACAACATCTGACAGCAGAGGCCGTTACACTCTGGCACTACGGAAAAAGCAAACCAGCAATCCACCTGGAAGTCTGACATAAAACTGTGTGTATCTGCGGATTCCCTCGAACAATACTGATTGTTTGGTGCCATCTACATTTTAAAAAAGTGAATTGTTTGCTTGATCCTGGTTGATGACTTTGACCCCTTCCCAGTTTGATGCTGTGACCAGTTTTGATCTGGTGGTCCCCACAGCTATTGCATATGATGTCATACATCTCTCCAGTCTTCCTCTAAGGGTCTTAATTGTAGGAAGGATTCCCATCATCCAATTACAGAACTGAAGAATTGTGGGTGTAATTTATTTGTGGCACATGAAATTTTGAAAACCAGCATAATAACCATTTAAAGGTCCTGAGCCTGCATTTCCACAAATAAATACTGCTGTTGTTAAACCAGCATCTACTTGCGCATTCATACTTTGACTCTTTGGCCAGGAACAAATTGAATAACTGAACAACAGAGGGTGGGCAATATAATGTGTACATATCAACACACACACTTGCTAACAAGGTTTGTGTGTGAGAATCAAAATGACTGCTTTGTAGACATATTACGCCACAAATACAAGTGTTCTGAACACACTGACAGCAGAGAAGTGGATTATGTAGCAGGACTGGTTTGAGAAGTTTCTCTGGATGTTTTGACACTTTTTTCACCCCATGAAAGTGGGCCAACTTTGGAAACGGTGAAATCTGACATGACTAAAACCTGACTGGAGCTGCAACGGAGAAAGCTAGAAACGTTTCAAGCCTACAGGGGGCTACTGTTTGATTGTCAAAAAGATTCAGTCAGAATATTACTTTAATGATGTGTTCAGGAAGATGATGTGAAGGTGGATTTCTCTATTATGCCAGACAGTAACTGTGGTTGCTAAAATATACGTATCGCCATAATTTTGAGTTTTCAAGATGTCATGCAGGTTTAACTGGCTAACTATGTGCAAGAAATTGTTTGAACACACAAAATGAGAGTTCCATGACTGCCTCATGTTCTTGCTGGCTACATGCAGAGGTATGAAATCCAAATACTCTTGATAAATTAGATTTACTGTACTTTTCTGTTTTTATTCCACTTTTTCTGACATTGAGTCAGATGAGTGAGATGCAGACTTGTTCTCATTTGAACAGTCTTATTTGATGGAACTGTAGAATAGAAGTGTTCAGGGTATTTATTTTTAGAGTGAAGGTGCCATATTATTTATCATATTCTATTCTACACACATACACACACACACAACACAGATATATTGTAGTTTGAGTACTGAAACCTCATTTCTGTCTCCAGTTAATTCCATTCACACTGAGTGTAATATGCTCCGATAAACACTCTCACTGAAGACACTTTGATATTCTCTGTATACACGTTCTACAAGGCCTTTTCTCTTGTGTTGTTAATGGACACAGTATCATGTCTGAGGAAGCTTTTGTTTTGGAGAGACAGAGAGAATGAAAGGAGAGGCATAGGGAGAAAAAAGGTGAGATACAGGGACAGAGAGCAGCGCCAGGGAGGAAAAGAGCTTTTTGTCATAAACAACCTGTTCTCTCAATTATGTCATTTGGTTTACAATTCACTTAGTTCACTGCTGCAATTCATTTTGACAAAGTACATTTGAAAGAGTATTACTGATTGAAATAAATTTCATCTTCAAGTAAAAGATGTCACATGCTCTACGAATATCCCATCATGTGTGCACTAAGAACTACTGTGACCTGTCAGACTATAATTACATTTGAGAGAGTAGAAATGGAAGGTAATCCCCTCATGAGACACAACAGTAAATGTGACATATGCAAATCCAGTCTTTTCTGAAGTGTAAATGAGGAATGAAATAATTCTGAAATAAAGGGTAAATTACAGGTTTTAGAGCAGCTCTGATTCAGAACCGTTTCATAGGAACTCTGATACTTCAGTCACAGATCCATACAAAAATACTCACTTTACTTCCAGCAACAGAGCACTTTTTTGTCTAAGTGCCATTTCAGTTGGTGAGAAAGATTAGAAATCCTGCACCATCTTGATTTTTCATAGCTTGTATTGATTTTAATGGAAGAAAACTTCACATTTTTGTTACTTTAAAGCCGCCTGATGACTTTTTTGGTTTTTCTAGCTTCAAAATCACCTCACATCTTGGATTCTCTTGGATTGGATTCATATCATCCACTGAGTTTGTATTCTCCAACACGCTTCATGTATCAAATTTTATGAGTGCATCTGTGACTGGTATGCGAAATGTCCAAGTTCTGGTGAGACGGCCATGCAGACAACAGTAATTGGACACATGCTGAAAAGTACAGCTATGGAGGCTAGACTGGTGGATGGCTCTGCGAGGTCAAAGTCCTGCCAAATAAGGTTAGCTTCTCTTCCACTGGCTTTCAAATCTCACTGGGACTCATTTATCGATGGCCCCTGATGATTTTTTCTACATCTGAGTGAAATATGTGCAGACCTCCAATTTGTTCTTATACCCACATGCAAACGTATGTGAATCAGGATAGTTTTTAAATGAGCACTCCACAGATGTAGCATTGCACTTCTATGACATTGGTGGACTAACAATGGATAGTAAAAAAAAAAGAAAAACATCAAATTTGATGCAGCAGAACCAGATATATCATGTCTTCCTTGTCAAAACCTTACAACCACAATACAACTTAATGCACTCGATTGTACAGACTGAGGCGTGTTATGCTAGTAGCGGCTAATGTAGCCTGGAGGTGTTAGCCTCCAGCAGAGATGAGGAGCTACAGAGGTCTGCTAACCTCACTTCTTTCTAACTCCACATCCCCAGATTTTTTAGCTTTTTCAAACTTGTAGTCTTCAGACCCAACCAACGCTGATTCAAGTGACATCACCACAATCGGCTGTATACTACTTTTTACGCATATGCAGTAGTACTTCCCAACACTTGGAAACTCACTGATGTAGAGAATTGGTGGAGTTCCCCTTTAAATTTGATGCACGTTCCAGGCAAATCAGTCATAGCATGAGGAAAGTCCCTTATCTATCTACCTGTGGAAAGCAAATATCAGTAACTATTAATAACCATAATAAATGGGTTGGAAAATAATAAAACACTTGTGAGACATTGCATGGCTGGTCTGGGACCCATGGAGATCTGGAGAAAGTTGCAGGGGAAAAGGTTGTTTTGGGGTCACTGTTGCCCTGACCGGGATAAACTTCATGGATGAATGGAAGGATGGCTGGTCAGATAATTAAGAAGTGCCACAGGTGTGTTTACTGCTGAGTCCACACATAGCCTTCATCATACAGTATGTGGGGGTGAAAACTGAACCAATGTCATTTATCGGCTGTGAGGCAGGAACGGGACATCAAGATGGGGATATAATTTTCGAAAACCTGAGATAGATGCAGCAGTGGCTCAGATAGCTGGAACACTAGAGAGCATCGCACTGCACATCAGGTATGTAGGGGAGGTATTTAGAAATTCAAGTCTGTGCTGGAAAGCATGGCTCAAGGCATAAAACATCTGATTTATTTCATGTCATGACACACCAACTATAGAGTAAGATCAGGTAAATTGCCCAGCATTTTTTGTATTATGGAACAATAAGCTGTTTAAAGTATGATGAAAAATCTCCTTCAGTAGGAATATTTTGTATCAGATAATAATCCCATCTGAATGAGGCTTTCAGCATGATGTCAAACCCTTATTGAAGCTTGCATGGGCATTCTTATTTGACCATAACTGTCCCCAAACATTATGCAAATAGTTAAATTGTTCACTTTAACAGCATTGTTTCCATGTGTGGATATAGTAAGAATAACTAATTGAATATCATTGGTAGTGAATATTTAGCACATACCTTCAAGATTAATATTCTGCCTGATATTTTAGTTTTAAAATGTAAATATAGAACGTTTTTCTTCAGACTAAAAAAATAGTCCATGAAAAGTATTCATGCTTTCCTGAATAAAAATATCACTAGGAGACAAAAATCAGCAGGGGTTCCTGAAAATCACTGAGTTTTACGCAGTAAACAACCCGCAGAGCACTCGCTCTACCCCAAAAAATAACAGAGCAGACGGAGGCTGTTTGAAGGCCTTCCCCACCTGTGACACTCATCCCATAAAAGATTTGGCTGCGCTGATAAAAGCATTTCACGAGAACTCACCATCTGCATCATTAGACGTCCTTTATTACAGTTTTTCCTAAACATTTAATGGACTTGGACAACAAAGTAAAAACCACAGTGCTGCAGCTTCCCTGGGCTTTTGTCATCATTAGCTTGTTTACAGTGCTGGTGATCCCTAGCTGCCTGTCTGTTTGAACTTTCCCCAGAGCAGCATTTAAAGAGCCTTTAAAGTGAACATAGATGCAGTTTTACCTGTCTTTGGGTCAACAGAGAAATAGGGCTGTCCCTCCAGGATGCTGTAGACTATCTTGGCGCTGTTCCCATATGTCGGGTCATCTGCATCCGATGCTGTTACCTTGAAAACTGATGTTCCTGTACAGAGAAGGGAACAAAAAATGGCACTTTTAATACTTTTGGTGAATCAGATGATGACCAACCAAAAGCACTGACCACTACAATGAAATAAAGTGATAGATGTGTCCAAAAACTACTGACTTACAAGTGAATTCTTGACCTAGGAACTAGTAGTTTGACAAAAAAAATGTGGAAGGAACCGCATTCCTGAACAAGGAACTTCTCTCCTGAGAGTCAAATCTTATAAATGCTAATCAATTGTGTCAACTGAGGTCTATGGCACAGAGGAATAAGATATATCAGGCTTTTGCCAGACACACGATACTTGTAAATAGGATGAGTTTGTTGTTGGTTTGGCTCTGCACATGAGATTTTTTGATATAAAAATTAAAATTTAAATATAGAAAATGGCCAGCCAGATCCTTTAAATTGACTGCAATTCTAACCCTGGCTCTGTATCTAATCAGAGAACAGCCCTCACAAACACATTAGAATACAAGCAACACTAAACATAATGTTACTGTCACTGCTGATGCACTACACTCTGATTAGAATCTGCAATGAAAACCATGCCACAATCTATTTTCTTTAATAATATGAAAATATCTTGTTTCTATGTAAATGTGACACTAAACTTCCTCTTGAATGCGCACTATGAGCTGCAGTAAAACACAGTGTGTGTTGTCAGCAGTGTTCTTGTAAAGAGCCACAGCCCATTAGCCTGACCATGTAGCAGACAAGAGAAGCCAAAGCTTTTATCCATCTCATTCATCATGTTAGACCTGCACTGCATTTCTCCCCACAGCATAAAAGTTCACATTAAATTAAAGTTTCTGGAGTGTTTAAAATCCTTCACTGACTAATATGTTGATTTTGTAAATTACCAACAATTTTCTTATTGTTATTTTTTTATTTTTAGGTGAACTAGTGGAATAAAACCCTAAGTGAATCCGTGACTGTGAGATACCCACTATCTGTACACTCACAGACAGCTTATCACATACATTGAACACATCTTACTTTATGCATACAATGAACTACATGGATAGTATTTACTGCTCGTACTATATAGCAACTCTGTATATATAGCATATATGAGTAACTACCAGTGCACCATTTTCTTTGCGAGTAGATTTTTCTTTCCTTTCACTAAAGGTAGATTATTCCCCCTATTTTGCCTCCAGATTTAGTTTACTCTTACTCTTACTGTTATTCTTACTCTTACTGTTATTCTTACTCTTACTCTTACTCTTACTCTTACTCTTATTCTTACTCTTATTCTTACTCTTATTCTTATTCTTATTCTTATTCTTATTCTTATTCTTATTCTTATTCTTACTCTTACTCTTATTCATAATAATATAATAATATGCTGCATTTTACTATTGTAGCTGGTCAAGCTCAAGCCCATTTTAGCTACTTTATATACTGTTGGGTAGTTTAACATACAGCAGGGGATTACATTTATAAATTAATTGTATATATGTATAAAATAAAATTATCTTAATCTGTAATTAATACAAGTGCCTTAAAACTGTACTTTTTAATAGTACTTGGGTAAATGAATTTATAGAGAAATGTGATTATGAAGTTAGATATTGTTAGAAGCAATATGGTGTTAATGGCATTTACACTTTAACAAGACTATTTTATATGTTGTATTCCTGTCATTTCATTTCTCCTCATTAACTGTGTTGATAAGCTAGTGTTAGCAGCAGAAGGCTGTTGGTGGAGCAGGTCTACATACTGGCAGGAGGCTCCTGTGATTCACAGCAAGAAAAGCACAATTGGTGAAATTGATAATATTAATGATGGCTGAATCACATTTAGTTTTTAAAATTCCCGAACCTTGGTATAGTGCATGATGGCTCACCAGTATGGCTTCCTTGGACACTTGAATGGAACTGAGCAATTGTTAATGTTATCAGTTCCACCTTTGCTTTTCCCACCATGACAAGTCAAATGTCTGCTGGGGGAAAAAAAGTCTACTGCTAACCTACCTCTGTAGCTCCAACACACATATTACAAATTTGGATTCAGCACTATTTCACTCCTGAAATTGACAAGAAATTGGAAAAAGAAATCTGGACACACTGCTACACAAAACACCACATTCCTCATTTCCTTATTCTGCTTATTCTGCTCCCACAGGGAGAGCAGCACCTAGCACTGCATACTGAACTTAAAAGGAAACTGCACCAATTTATACATGTAGTTCTGTGAGCAGTATTATATCTTCTGTGGCTCAGGAGGATCTTTGTCTCATCTAAGAAAATAACCCTGATGATGTCACAGTGAGGTCATCTGGGTTATCTCAGCTTGAACTTGGAGAATACACATTTAGAAAGCCTGCACTACAACCTGGGGGTGTAGAGTTTGAGAGGTATGAGTATTTATTAGTGGTGGAATGTAAATAAGTGCATTTGTTCAAGTACAGTACTTCAGTACATTTTTAGGCACTTTACCCCACTTGAATATTTCCATTTTGTACTACTGCATAATTCTGTTTGACAACATTTTAGAGGAAAATATTCACTTTTTACCTTTCAACTGCATTTATTTGACATCAATAGGTACCTTGCTTATAAAGATTTTACATAGAAAACTAAAATATGATGCATTGTTATGGATCAAACTACCCAACACTATATAGTTGCACCCCAACCAGCTACAATAACAAAATGAAATAATAAAATAATGATACTACTACTACTACTACTACTAATAATAATAAGATATTACTGGCAATACATGTGATACTTCACATGCATTTGGCTGATAATGCTTTTGCACTTTTATTCATGTAAGAATACAGACCTTTTGCTTGTACTTTTGCATATTTCTACATTGTGGCATTGCAACTTTCTCTCTAGACTTTCAAGACCCCTTTAGCAACTTTTTTTTCAAAGCAACAAATCTAGCAACTTTCTGGGCAGACTTTAACTCCTCTCCTTGAAAGGAGATGCCAATATTGAGAGATAATGAGAGCTAATGTGGCTGTGGTTCTCTGACTGACTGCATTCAGTGGGTGGAACAGAGCAGCATCACAATCAGTCAACCTAGTGAGTTTATTCCAGTGTCTGGATCATCTCTCTATTCAGGACACTTTGGTTACACAGTCTGCAACAGCCTGCATGAAATCATTTTTTTTTAATAATTAAGGTAGATTTAGATGCATATTGAGGATATAGTCAGTTTTGATTTCTCTTATTCTTTCTTTACTTAGATTTTTAAAAATCTTGTACATGTAATAATGTTATGAGGTCACAGATATGCAAATTAGCATGTGACATCATTTAGCAGTTTTCGAGCAGGCTTTAGCTACTTCCTACAGAAAATAGTAGGCAGCACAGCTTTCCACCAGAGGGGCTAGTGAAAAATCTATTGAGTGCATTATGGGAAATGTAGGATCAAACGTGTGTTTGGAGCTTGATACATACTAGGGACAAAAACTCTGAATGCAGTCTCTGCTGCTTTGATTTTTACCATTCTGTTTCCCTGAGTCTGTTTCCCTGAACTTTATGGAGCTGTAAAATCACTGGAGCCTGCAACAAAATGTTACTGTATACATAACTTGATTTGAAATAGGATCAACTAAATTACTCTCATGAAATGTAGTTCCTCTGGTATGGATTATAACTGGAAATCAACACAGTTTTAGAACCTACATATAAAACTTTATGGGAATTAGCAAGGGTGAAGACATGTAGACTGATGCAGAGCTTATAATGTAATTTCAGTCTAGAGTAAGAAATAGCTGCCTCTGTGATTAAATACTGATCACCGTCTGATAAACAACACTCTTCCAGCTGCTCCACTACAGAAATGACGCCACTGTTTACAAAGCTCCTGTATTTCTACACTGTACAGTAGTGACTTTAACCTAAAAATCCATTTACACCTTCCCTTTTGCGGGTCAAAGATAAAATCAAAAGGAAAACGGAAAGTGTTGGGAAATGGTGAACTGAGATAGAGACAGGAGAGTATTGAATAAGAGGAGAGAAGAGAGGAGAGAGGCTGGGAAATGAGTGAGAGATGGGAGGTATTAGCAATGAGGAGCAGAGTGGGAGGGATGGAGAGGACATAGAGAGAGATAGAGCTAATGAGAGATGAAAGAGACTCAGAGAAAGGGAGAGAGCCAGACAGCGAGAGAGATAATGATCAATAGAGAAAGAGAGAGACAATGGCAGAAAGAGAATAATGGAGAAGAGGGAAGTAAAGATGGGGGGTGGGGGGGTGGGTGGGTGGGGGGGGGGGGGGGGGGGGGGGTGGTGTGGAGGGGGTGTAAGCATATATAAAATGCACTCTAAATCCAAAAATGTTACAAATACTGACCATTACCTCCTCCAGCGATCCAGAGATCTAGCTATATCACTTAGCACATTAACTTGGAAATTGGTAATTAAGCTTATTAGCTTCATCTGTCTGATTTTCCAGTTCAGCAATCAAATCCTAGCTGCTAAGAAAATAATTTAAAAATACTACTGGGACAACACAGAGTGCATGTTTTTTTTTTGTTTTTTTTAATCATTTATAGCATACTGAACTTGTTTTTATTATCACTTGAAAAAAGAATCTGTCTCTTTATACAAATGTAAAACATATCATAAAATATTTTGCCCCTACAATAATGTCTCCTTACAATCTATATCAAATGTATTATCTTACATTAAAGTGGTAATCAGTCTTTTTTATTTTTATTATTGTCATTTGTGTAACTTACAGCCTCATGTTGACTGAACAACTGACACATCTCACCTGCCTATGTTACACATAAACTGACATGACAGTATGTCCTCCTTGCTGGAGCATTCATTAACACATGGTTGTTATGAACTGACCTTATTGGTTAACCCAAGTTCTAGTGTCAGACATTAACCGAGGCAGATGTGACACCTTTTAAATATTATTACACATCATTTGACACTCATGATAGCGCTGTCCTCACTTGTGCTCATATTTCACTATTTGGTTGGTGAAAATCTAATTGATCTTGTATGAAAATACATTTGGTCTGTAGTGTCTATGATAAAAAAAATGGGAAAGCCATTGACAATGAAGTGAGTCCAAATGTAGCGCATATAGGCATAATAGCTCATAGGACCATTTTGCTTTTTTTAAGGAGATTGTGCATGCAGTGGCAGGAGGTCCAGATGACAATAAAGTTGATGTGTCTATGAACAAAAAAGAAAAAAAAAAAAAAGAAAAAGCTATAGAGTTGAGAAGTGGGAGGAGCTATTTCAGGCTTCCCTGGTTCTAGAGATGAATCCCATTCATTTCTCCCATAGGCAGTAAGTGCATATTCATCCACCCTTTTTGTGCAGTTTTTCAATTTGCACATAAAAAAATGTGAGTGGAAACGTGAAATTTGAAAAGTTTTTATGCTTGGATGAGGTGGAAAAGGTAATGTAAAACAACATGCGACAAAGTGCAATGGAAACAAATTTAGCAAAAATGATTATGTACAGGAAGCATGTGACTTAAATGTCTCTGAAGCTTCAGCCTGCTGGAGAGACGGAAAATGGCGACAGCCGTTTTTCACTGTCAGTTCTCTTCTTTGTCTCTGGGCAGTGTTAAATACCTGTCTGTATAAATGTCACAGCCCTGTTATAAAAACCCTTCCAAAAGTAAGAGACTGTGATGTCAGCTGTTCTCTCCATTTCCACTGTTCATCATGTTCTCCATCACCAGGATGTGCATCATGTTTTCTGTCACTTGAGCTTTCGGTGTTGCTCTATTGATTACATCATCACGTTGCACCATCTTCTTCTTTCTGTAGTTTACTGCACTCGAAAGGAAAATCAGCGCCATCAGCTGTTTACTTTGATGTGCTTGACTGTTAATATTCACATAACAGTAGTAAAAGGAAATGCACATTAATTCACATTTTCTTTTATGAATTTTTTTGAGATTTTGGTTAAAATGTGTGGTACATTTGAATGAAAACCTGACTTATGTTAGGTGACTCACAGTTAGAGCTCATATACAGCTTAGATCAGCATGAAACTCTCCCGCTTAATAATGAACTGAAAACTATCTACACCTCTGTGTTTGTTTACCTTCTGGCACATCTGCATCATGAAAAGTCCTGCTGATTTGGCTGCTAGCACTCTTTGTTCATACCGTACAGAAAATAACTACCTGGAATACTTTTGATACAGAAGAAAGAGCTCTGCCAAAATTAGGATGTTATTTTGCCATATCTGCTTATATCTGAATAATGCAATTATATTTGTTTACACCCCAAATACTTACTTCTCACACTGCAAAAAGCATGATTAAAATTCTGTGAAAATACATCCATTCATTTTCAGAGTAGAATTTTGATGTAATAGACCTTGACTGACATGTCTAACTCAATGACATGTCTTCCTGGGTTAGTTAATAGAACTGTGCCATTGTTAACGTTTGTGTCAAGTGTCTGTCATGAAAAAAAAAAAGCTCTGATCTTACCGACATCAGACATCTCAGGCACAGTGGCTGAGAACGGTCCATCTGGGAAGGTTGGAGCATTGTCATTGACATCCTGGACCTTGATGATGAACTCTGATTCTGCCTCTAGAGAACGGTTCGTCCACCGGTCGATGGCCCTTGCGTGTAGAACATACTGGGCCTTCCTCTCACGGTCCAGGCTCTTGGCTGCGTGGATGTCACCTGTTGTCTCGTCAATGATGAAGATAGAGCCAGCCCCCTCTCCAGACAGGATGTAGCGCACGGAGCCGTCGCCCTTGTCAGATTTGGAGTGTAGCTGGAGATGTAAGAAGGAGAAAATGACTGAGAGAGGGAGCGTTAAAGTGCCTGACAAGTATGTAATACAGAGTAATAGCCAAGTGTCAGGTTGAGTGGTCAGCTAATGGTGAAGACCACGCAATGAGAGACACAGCCATCCAATCAGGGAAGGAGATACAGGACGATTGGAGGACTGGAGTGTGACAGGTTGTACAAAAGCTTCAGTATTTGAAACAAGCAACTGTCACGGTAAATGGAAAAGAGTGTGACAGGACACGTTCTACAACATGCAGTCTATCCTAAGCCGGATGTGTCACAAAGCAAATTAAGGATGAAGATAGAGAGACTGCAGGTACCAGAGACCAGAGAGAAAGTGAGACTCCCTGATAAATAGTATCTCAGTACTCTTGTAAGGTATCTGAGTCTGTCTATTGTGTGGAGGTGAACTTCTCACCCTGGGCTTCATGAAAAGAGGCACTTCCAGGTTAATAGCATAAATGGTGAGTTATATCTCAAATGATCCTTGACAGTAAGCCACATTATATTAACAAACATAGACTTTCTGACTCAGTACATTCTGCTGTAACAATATTTCTTGTTAATGCTGGAATCCTTACTTTTTCCTGTCTCATGTAGAGACTGTTCACTGCCGCAGTTCCCCTGTTTGGATCATTCAGTTCTAGAGAGAACACCACAACAACATAGCCATACTTTCTATCTGAGAAACTCACAAGGATCTTCAACAAATACATGTGCAACACAATGAGACAAAAGCCTGTTTACCCAAAAACCTGTACACCTCCACCCAGTATTCTTGGAATTACATCAGCACTGGAAAGAGAAGACTAATGGACTAATAGAGGAGATGGTCTGTGTCACTACTTATCATTTTTAACAGACCACGATCTTTCTCCAAACTTTACTTTAAAAATCTAGTAACCGAAACCTTACAACTTATGGAACTACCATCCTGACCACCTCCCGACTCTCTGTGCACTACATGAACATAGCATTTCTTCCACTGGAAAACATGTTGCCAGTTAAGACAATCCAGTTACAAATTGCATCTCCTTTGAAATGTATTTGGCAAAACCATTAATTGTTTGAACCTTTGTCCTTATAGAGTCACCGTATGTATTACCCAGTCATATGATTTATTTCAGGGTAGTTGGGCTATCCAGAAAATGCCACTTTTTACTTGTGAGTAGTACTAAACATGCTCTAGGATACTTTTTATGGGGAAAAAAGTAAATTGACATTTCGTATATATTTTGTCTTTATGTTCAGAAGTTTTCAACACAGCGCAAATATCCCTATCAGACCTCTATCAAACCCGAGTCTAGGGCTCCAGGGATATAAGAACCATGTTGATGGGACAATCTGAGCTTTAGTAATGTTAAAACATATATTGATATTGCCAAATGAACAAAATACAGACACCCCATTTTCATTGATTTGATCACTCTGCTTGTTTTGCTGATTGTAATTGTTCTGTATCAGCCTGCAAGGATCAATATGCTTTGGGATATCATTCTGATTGATATCAAGTTGATAACTGTACGTGCAGTAATTGCTTCTCAACACAGGCATGGATGTAGCTGTAAAATTAACGACTGGGTTACTTTTACTGGAGTAAAAAGAAAAGC
Source organism: Thunnus thynnus (assembly GCF_963924715.1). Classification (NCBI taxonomy): domain Eukaryota; kingdom Metazoa; phylum Chordata; class Actinopteri; order Scombriformes; family Scombridae; genus Thunnus; species Thunnus thynnus. The sequence goes on from NC_089528.1 coordinate 2,682,870, forward strand.
CATGAATGTTGTGATTATGCATCGAGATCTCGTATAAACGTATAAACATAATTTCTGGAAGACATGGTTATTTACTTGGGTGACTTATATTTCAGCATATATGTCATACTTTTGCTGATTGTCATTAGATATTTTTGTTTTTCTTACCAGCTGCTATGTTACTTAAGATGTGCACATGGCAGACAGTGATCACAAATCTGAGTAAAGTGTTTTGATGTAGTCTACCAAACTAAATGATTGCCTGCCAGAATGACCCATGTGAACATGCTCTGCTCCTATCAGCAGGACAACATTGTCTGTCAGTGCCTTCCAAAACCATTACAAAAAATATTCATGTTTTCTGATTCACCACCTCTATGCTTAAGGTTTGGTTAGGTTTAGGCACAAAACAATATATGGTTAGCGTTAGAGAAAGATCATGGTTGTGGTTTAAAGGAGCAGGATGCTAACAGGCTTCTGAAACCAGAATATGAAAACATGCACAAAGACAGTTCAAGACCAAGTCACCAGTGTGCATGTAAACATACTCACTGGGACATTCATCTAGTAGGTAAATGTGTGTCAATAAAGGTAACCAACCATTGACTTTGATGCAACGTGTTCTCATTTGCAGCAGGAGATGATGATGTCAAATATTAGATCTATACAGCCAAAATGAAATCATCTGTGTGATTAAAATGACAGTTTAGAAGTGCCACTGTTAGAAAAAATACTCACATTTATGTTTAAGTATCTTTTTATAACAACATTATCTTGTAATGATTTCTCATCATAATGAGGACACCTTCCCGTTATCCTCTTATTAAATCCATAATGAAAAGGTTAGCTGTCGCTACTGGAGACACAGTGTCTCTCCAACACAGCCTCTTTCAGTCTGGCCAAAGTGGCATTCACAAAGTTAAAGATTCAAGATTCAACATTCAGGAGTCCTTTATTGTTACATCCCATTATACAAATATAAGAGAGTAAATTTCTTGAGTCCTCAACATTGCAGCAGCAGTAGCAATCAAATATCAATGGAAATAGCAGTAAAACAGTACTAAAAATACAATACAATAAAAATATAAATAATATAAACTATGTATAGTATGTGTAAAATGCTGTGTGTGTGGGCCTGCCTTAATAAATGTGCATATGTGCATGTAGATTGTTTGCATGTGTGTGTGTGTGTGTGTGTGTGTCACAGACAGACAGGCAACAGGCTGTTAGTGTCTATAATTCATAAGCCTGGTGAAGAAAAAAAACTGTCCCAGAGCCTGCTGGTCCAGGCCTTGAGGCAGCGGTACCGCTTGCCAAACGGCTGCAGCTGAAACAGTCTGTGGTTGGGGTGGCTGGGTACTTTGCTAATCCTGCAGGCCTTGCTGACACACCAACCGTTGTAAATGTCCTGGATGGGGGGGAAGCTCACATCCACTGATGCTCTAGGCTGTCTGCACGACCCTCTGCAGCGCTTTGCAGTTTAGGGCAGTGCAGTTCCCCTACCAGGCAGTAATGCATCCAGTAAGGATGTTCTTGATTGTGCCCCTTTAGAAGGCCTGTAGGATCATGAGCCCCATGCCAAATTTTTTCAGCTGCCTGAGGTGAAAGAGGCATTGCTATACCTTTTTCACCACATGGCCGGTGTGCTCATCCCAGGTGAATGCCGCGGAGCTTGAAGCAGCTGATTTTCTTTACAGCAGACTCATTAACTAGCATTATTCCTTGTGGAACAGCTCATTCTGTCATATTTGTTCTTCTGCCAAACTTTCAGTCTGAGATCTAATGCTACTTATAATGCTAAACAAAATATTGTGATAGAAATGTTCTCACAAGGAACAAGGAACTGTGAGATGTTCTGTGACAGACAGCTCTGCATTTCTGTTGTTCTGTATTTCGATGCATAGACTGTCTGCAAAAAAGAATGCAAACATGCAAATTTCATTGTTGACCTTAGGGAGATACTATCATAACAAAACCTTTTGGTCTGTAAATACCTACCTGTTTTAGAGAACATTTGGTGTGAAAAAAATACATTAAAAATACATTATCTTATATTAATTGTTGGCTATACTAATGCCAACATGCCATTCTACATTTCTATATTTGTCCATTCAATTATTGAAAAAAAAAACACCCTGCAGTGTGCAACACATTTTCCATTCCTCACTTCAGCTGTCACATAAATTCAACCCTTTAGCTGAAATGCTTCCCTCTTTCAGGTAAAAAAATTACTGACTTTATTTTTACTTTGTATTTAACCTTTATTTTACGAGGAAAACCTCTCTGAGATTAAAAATCTCTTTTGCAAGAGTGTCCTGGCCAATACAGGCAGCAACATGAAGTTTCAGACAAACCAGATTAAAACAAGTAATATAGTACATTATTTGTACTATTTAATAATGTACCAAAAATCTACCAATTCTAGAGCCTTTACTTTAATAAACAGCTGGTTAGTTGGTTCTTGATAAGTAGTTTAATTTACATTTTTTTGGCTTTCTTTTGGATTGTGAAGCAATGTATGGACCTATAAGATGTCAATATAACGTAGCCTATATAAAAAGGCCTGATTTAAATCTATAATATGCAACTATTCCGAATTAAAATGTCTGAAAATGACTAGACCTGTGATATATTTTGTTGATTTGTTTACTTACATTATCCCAAATGTTTCCAACAAACCCAGAGAAATCTGTGATTTCAATCAAGGTAACAGTCTGTTTTTTTGGTCGCCTGTCAATGGTGCTGTCCACCTCTACCAAAGAGTAAATGCGCCCAAGATGGTAATCATCTTGTGCGTGTGCATCAGCATTGTGGTTGTCCGACACAATGGCATCCACCAAAGAGCATATGCATACAAGAAAATATGTTGGTCAGTTTTAAACCATATTTTTATGATAAACTTTTTAGCTCTCGTTCGTTTTAAAATATATCTTTTAACTGGATGAAGGATTTTAGTCATCGGACATCTGGATCTTAAGTTATCAGAGAAACAAACTGAGCAAACATCAGCGGCAGCCCGGCTCTCACAGAGCCCCTCCCAGACGTCCAGTGTCCACCAAACAGCCTTGGAGAAACACTGATTTTTTTCTTTGTGACAGCTTTATTCAGTGTTTTTATTGGTTTTAATCCCTGTGGATGTTTGTTTTAGAGAGGAGGAGACCTCTGCGGATAATTCAGCTCCCGGTAAAAACCTCCTGAACGTCTGGATCTTAAATTGTCAGATTGAGCAAGCTGAGCAAACCTTAGCAGCAGCTCAGCTAGCAGCCCCTACCGGACATCCTGTGTCTGCTGAACAGCGTCAGATTTTTTACGTGAAGCTGCTTTATTCAGTGTTTTTATGGTTTTAATCCCTGCGTAGTGGCAGAAATTATTATTGTGTCTTTAAGAGATTTTTAAGTAGTACAGTTGACTAATGTGTTTATCTATTTTCAGTCTTTCAATTTCAATGTAATTTATCATAATTTTACATTGTAAATTTTATGACATTTCCAAATAATATGAATTTAGACTTTTATTAATTAAATTCAAATGATAGATTAAAACCAAACCCAGTATCCAAAAGTTGTTTAAAATTCATTTAGAGACAAAATAAACAGTAATGGGCCTGACACTGTGCCTTGGGGAACCCCACAAGTCCTTCAACCAGCCTTCAATAATCTTGGACTGAAGTTATTTTTTTAAACATACTGTTGCTATTGTTTTCATTTAGCATACATGGCAAAATTACCCGTTTGTTCTTTTCGACCCAGATTCTTACAACTACCGTGGGGATTTTCTCAAGTCACTTACACTTCTCTACAACCTTCATGCTTCCATCTCACCCCAAAATCAGTCAGTGTTTCAAGAAAGAAAAGACCTTCAAAGGTGCACATGCCTGGAGGAAAAGCCTCCAATGTTTGTTTTTCATACACTAGGCTGCAGAATATTATTCAGGCCATCAGGAACATGGTGAATATGCTAACAACCTTCATGCCTCCTCACTTTCTGCTTTCCAAAATATTGTTGGAGAGAACAAAGAGTCAAAGGAGGCGAATCTTGACACAGTCAGCACCATGAAATGAAACAGAAACAGGCAACACGACGCAACAAGCTGCAGAGAGAGAGAGAACAGAAATACAGAGCTGTAACAACGCTCCAGTGTAAAGACAAAGAAAATCCATCTCCCTGGCATAAAATAAAACATTTAAAACAAAAAAAGGGAGACAGGAGCAGACAAAGACAAGAAGGGAGGAGGATAAAAATACAGAAGCATGGAAACAACAGTGTTTCTAAGCAGCAGCTGGTGGGGAAGCAGCAGCGACTGACATTTTGAGGCTAAAGTATTTCCCCCTGTGCATGTCTCTCCAGCTAAGAACAAAGGCTTGTGAGGGTGTGAAATATGAATCAAAAAGCGCGTGGGCGGGCAGGAAGCAACGGTTATTAATTTAAACAGGTTAATTCCCTTCTGGTGGGATTTACAGGACATGCTACACTAAGCTCCATCACTAACCATGAGAGCCAAGACACAATAAGGTGGTTTCACTCTGATTTGATATACTTTATCCAGTTTATATAACATCAGTATGTGATTCTGTTGACAAAAAATGATGAGTAGTATAGTCTTTCTATGTGGAGGTCCAGTATATGTGGCTTTTCTCCTGACTTCGCCCTTGAGCACCACTGGCTTCATAACTGGACTTGGTCCCCAGGCATTGTGCTGTGGCTGCACACTGCTCCCCATGGTGGGTCAAAGAGAGATCAGTGTTGTGTGGTGTCTGTCTAGTTGTTGTAATCAAATTATTTGAATCAATTTCATTAAAAATTTAAGCTACTGCCAGTGTAAATCTGCCTCCATTAGGGGTTGGCTGATAAATATGTTAAAGGGGACATATCATGAACATTTACAGGTCTACATTTATATTCTGGGGCTCTACTGGAATATATTTGCATCATTTACAGTTCAAAACTCCTTATTTATCTTATACTGGCCCTCAGCCGCTCAGTTCAGCGTCTGTCTGAAACAAGCTGTTTTAGCTCCTGTCTCTTTAGGGCCCTCCCCCAGATGAGCTCACTCTGTTCTGATTGGTTAGTTTCCGGAGGCTGCTTAAAGGCAGACTTCTGGCGGCTCGGGAGACTACATAAGCAAACAGTACAATAGGATTTCACTTCTTTTTCATGTTCCTTATTCAAAATATAAACTTCTCAAATATGTCCGAGCCCCTAATCCAATCCGAACTATGTGAGCAGACAATGTGAACAAGCTATTGAACAACCTCAGTAACAAAGGCAAGCAACAGACAGCAGTTTGTGGGCATGCACAAATAATCTGTTGTCATTTCGATGAGGAAGTAGAGCAGAGCGTTCAGAGCAGGCTGAAGCCCTGGCTTTTGACTTTCAGATAGCATAGTAGCTTATATTCATTTTTGGAACTTTAACAGATATCGAACATCATAACAGTATAAAAACAACCAAAAATCTCAAAAAGCATGTTTTGTCCCCTCTATGCTTGGCAAGTTGTTCGGTCAAAATGACATGCATTTTGAAGTAGCCCATTAATGATGTGTCTATCTATCTATCTATCTATCTATCTATCTATCTATCTATCTATTTATCTATCTGTAGCACCCGTCCCATGTAGCTATTTAGTTAACTGTCTAACAAGTGTTGTAGTACTATGGGTGGGGCCCTGGGTACATTAATGGCAGTGGCTCCACTTGGCAGGAATGTATAGTAGGAATCACTAATTCTTAATCCCACTAAGAATTTAGTTTTAATTAATATTCCCTGTTTTTACTCAATCACGACTTAATGAAATGTATATATGACACACACACACAATACTTTAACTGCAATAAATGAATTTAATTAATGAAAACAAATCTTTAAACCAATTAATAAAATTAAACAGGTATGAAAATATTAACAGGCTGGCGGGCGACAACAGTCCAGATGAAGTGATAGCTGAGCGGGAGACAGCTATTCTTCCATAGAGTCCAAGGAGTGTTTCCTGGTCCTCAGTCTATTAGACGTACATGACAGTTGTTCTCAGTCACTTAACTCGCCCTAAAGCTCTTTTACTTCTCACGCTGAGTGCATTTTGAGCTTTACACTGATGACATTAACACATAACAAGCGTGCTAATGCGCTAATCGCAATTAGCATCTATCTTTTACACTATTGATGAAGCGATACAAAAATACATACACAGAGGTTATTTACCTTCTGCAGGTTGCTATTATGTCCGTTACCATAAACAGTCTTCAACATCGTAAACAATCCTCACACAAGTCCTGTTTGTCATCTGACTAGCCCATGGCTAAACTGTATGGGGTCTCCTATACATCCCAGCCCTTCACCTTTCCAATTGGCTGACAGGTCGGTCACAACCAGTGCAATTAACAAAATGTTAAGATTGACAACTTTAGGAACTCTAGGGTTAGGTTAAGAGAAAAACATGCTTTTCTTAGGTGTACAGCCATGGATGTATTATCAGAGCTGGATAGGGTGTCATCACAATGTAAAGTCTATGGGCCGAGTGGGAGCTTACGGGTGGGGCCAGCAGGGGAAATACTACTGTGCATATTCAGTGGGCCGCACAACCCGGAAGCTAGAAACTTTTTTGGCGTATGCGTCATGGATGTATAAAGAGAACTGGATACAGCATCGGAGGCGGGGCCCCGTTCATTCCTATGAAAGTTGCTCAGTGGTGCATGAAGCAAAAAAAAAAAATCAACTTCTCGGTATGAAAGTACCCAGATCTTCCGCATTGTGTGGCCCATAGAGCATGTGCACTTGTGACTTCCACTGGCCAAGTTGGCTACTTTCGGTTTAGCCCTCCGGCTAACTTGAATGGGGATAAAACAATTCAATCATGCGGCTCTTTGAGGCTTTTGAAATGTGATCAGACCGAACTGATTTAATTCTGATAGTGAGATAAGTCATTTCGTGGGGGTTGTGACGCTCAGAAAAATTTATCCGCTGATTTACAGGCGTCTCTTTCACAATGTAAGTGAAAAGGGAAAAAGTCTTTTTGGGCCAGTGTGCATCACGTGACGTTGTAATTACATGGTTTGGCCGCTATGTCAAATTGGCTTCAAAGCTTGGCACTCTTCCTGTATCCAGTTCTCTTTATACATCCATGGTATGCACCAGGCGAGCAATTCCTATAGGACTGAATGGGGGCCATTTTTAGTCCAGTATCCAGCTCTTATAATACATCCATGCTCGGCCCATAGACTTTACATTGTGATGACGTCACAGATTTTTCAGATCAGAAATCGCTTTTCTGGGCTCGAGGAAAGTTTTATAAACATAAAACCTCCATGGATCAAAAGTTCATAATAGAAAGAGTCATAATTGACGTTGTTTGCAGGTTGAGGGGTCCTGTCCAGTTTTAAAGACGTTTGTTTTACAATGGTGGTCTATGGGGAAAATCCTTTTTGGGCCGCAGGGGGATTTTTCGATGCAATACCGCGAGTGGCCACTGGGAAAAATTAGCTGCAAGGCTGCGCAGCAGCGCCCTATCCAGTTCTAATTATACATCCATGAGTACAGCAAACAAACTACTTGAACTGCATGAACTTCACCCACACAATGACAAAGATTTATTCATCTGCATATAGCGTGTTTTTAATTCCCTACGAACTGTATTTAACATTCAACTTAACTTTAATAGAATACTTTTTAAACATTTAAAAAAAAAAATTTCTATTTATTTACATATTTATTTGTCTAAAATGAAACATTTTTAGACTGGGCTACATATCTATCTATCTATCTGTCTGTCTGTCTGTCTGTCTAGCGAGCTCTGAAGGGCTACCCTCAGAACATGACTGCAGATCACTCTACAGTATCACTTTCTTCTCTCAAAGACCATTGCACATGCTTGATATATGAACAAATGTTTGTGTAGTATAGGCTTGTTGTTCAGTGTATTTAAGTTTAGTGTTAAATGCCATCTGCTGATTAAGACCATGAGATACAGTTGCAAACCCCTAAAAATGCCAGTAAGTGTGATCTTAGTTAAAGTTATTCTCAAATGACTCTAAAAATTGACTTCAATCCCAATCTCCACCCCTTGTCTTTCTTTTTTTAAAATTAGTAATGATAATAATGGTTATTTATTTATTGATTGATTAATATTACACTGCTAATATTATTTTTTATTCCCTCTTTGTGTCCGGTCTCTTCTTGCTATTTTGCAAGAGCACGTTTTGTGTGTCACCCTTGTCCTTTTTCTTCATATTTTGTATAATTGTCAATTTTTGATATATCTGTGAAGTTATTTAATGATATTTTACACCTAAAAAAATGCTTTAACACCTTCATGTGTTTTGGATAGTGTGAAGAATGATAATGAAGCCAGATAACGGTGAAATATAGCTTATCTGTATGTATCATCATCAATTTATTTTTCTGACCCAACACGCCATCTGGAACAATATTCTGTCCACCACCTTAAAAAGTGCATTCCCACATAATGGCCACACACACACCGCTCAGGATCTGCAGACATTTCAAAATGTAAATTCAGATTTCAAGTATAATAATTTTAACCTGATGGTCTAACTGGTGTTTCAGAGGTTTTCTATGTGTGGAATTAGTCTTAAATTTATCTTAGAAACTATTAGTATCACCTTTAAGAAAAACCTGTGAGTCACAAGACAAGACATTATGAATTTAGGTCACATAGACTGGGAACAAGTTAAAAAGCTAAGTTAAGTGTATTCAGGTAAGGTGACATTTCACTTCATCCCCGTATAGGGAGTTAAATCTTAAAGTAGTCGGACCCACAATGGCCAGAAATGCAGGGATCCAGGTCTGATTGTTGAAGGAAAATTATGATTTAACACAAACTTTCAGTGCTTTTTGTTTGTTTGTTTTGTTTGATTTAATACCTAAGTGGGCAATGAAAAACTTATCTTGTGTCCTTATCTTTGACTTGGTTTAGTTCAAAATCAGTATGTTGTGTGGAGTGACAGAGAGTGATGAGGAAAGATGCAGCACAGACTGCACCAAGTCCCAGGGTATTAACCACAAACACAGCCTATAAAGCTATGTAACCATTTTTCAGCTTTTTTTTTGCGAATTATACTGTTTCCTCGTGACCTGGTAGAAAAGGTTCTGTCCAGGAATTGGGAACCTTTAAACTGATGGAATGTGTTTGAGTTCAGCCAAAATGTGCAGAAAGTGCGACAAGTCAAAGCTGAACCAATAAGTAATATGTCTGCTTTTGGCAGCCTTTGACAAACACCATTTCCCATAAGCCCCAAACTGTTACAGGTTAAAGGACCATCAGCTTGACAATATGAGGTCAGTCAAGTGGCAAACTGACAATTTGACAATGAACAAAGAGGGCTGAACTGTTAGGAAGTATTTTAGACAGCTGACACTGTCAGACCACTACTCTCTTCATTCTAAAAGAATACTACACACACTTTTTCAAATGTTATTTCCAGAAAAATATATTACCCTATATTCGAGCCAATACGGTTCTAATTTGTCTTAGAATATGCAGGAATGCATTTAACCATTTCAGAAAGATCAGTGAAGGAACTCTCAGTGACAGGAACAGTTGTGAGTCCGGTGGTGACTTTGGCTCTCTCTTGTGTCACACGTCTTACCGGAGCACAGGGGGCTCTGTGCGAATGTGTGTCATTTTAAAGTCAGTTTCAAATAACGTGTCTACTACATACATTTCTGATGATTCACATGTACTACATAGAATAGATAGAACTAACAACAGTAATTGTGTTTTTTAAAAAAATGTTTCAAAAATGTCAGATCATTCCTTAGTGGGGCTTTTAGTATTCTTGATGTAGTTACAGCCCCACCCTATTTACAAATGCTTGTAAGGTCGCACACAAAGAAACATGAATGCAAAACTCCAGAAATCCATTCTTTGCTTCATGAACTGCAAATTGATGTTCATGCCACCAATGATAAGATACATGACCAAGTGAAAATGCCAGCTCACTATCAGAAACATGTTTTTAAGGTCTTATCACAGACATGCATCAGTGCGTGTAGCTCCTTTCTGTTCATCTGAACAGCATTCCAAATACTATCAGAGGCATTGCGCTGTATTTCTGAGATTTTATTTTTAAAAACTACTTTATTCTATCAATCTTTGAACAAGCCAATATAACCATCTTCAAAACAAAAAAAAAAAGATCACATCACATCAACTCCACAGAAAAAGTCAGTTATTTACAGAACACATCACCATGAGCCGATATCATGCTCAACTGATCTACATCCTTCAATTCTTTGTAATAATTAAAATAAATCACTCTGGCTTTCACCATCCTAGTAAACAGTAATGTTACATCAATGTCTACTAAGTCATCAATTTTCCTGCTTACATAAATTGGCATCTGTTTGCCCCATGATAAAATTCCTGAGTTGACAATTGCGCTTTGCAGACTTTTGTATTTAAAACCAAGAATGAACTGTAGGGATCATGCACCATTTTAATGTAGGGCATTTAGGTTAAATTTGGCTTTCAGAAATAAATCAAATATAACTTAATTTAAATTAAGTCCAACCTCAGGGCATCACCCTGAAAGACACGGAAGATAGCCAACTGATTGATACAGCCTCAGAATATACCCAACTATGAATTTGGAAGTCTTATTAACTTAATTATAACCAAAATCGCCATATCAATAGCTAGTAAAGGTTTAAGGATTTTGGAGTTCTTTGCAGGGTAGAGGTTAGCAAAATTCACTCTCATGCAACATTAGATAGTATATTTATCCAAAAGCATTTATTTAAAAAGATAAAAGTAAAAAACACACAATGTAATCCACTTAAATGTACTTAGCTTATGGGCAAAAGGGAGTAAAAACACAATTAGTAGTCTAATAAGGCTATATACAGGTGTACAGTGCTATACAGCTATATACAGTAGTCTCCACACCAAGTCCTTAGGGCCAAACAGCAGTCTCTGAATAAACTGAAGGTGGAAAGCAGAACCTCTGCTGGCCAAATGTATAAGTCCTTGTCCTCTTTCTTCATTTGGAAGAAGAACAGCCTAAGGAATGCATGCATCCTAAAAGAAATCAACTAAAACAGCTTGAATATGTGAAAGCAAGTTTAAAGGGGGATCCACACAAACTAATCTGTGCCATAATGAAGAGGGCACTAGATTGTTAATTACAAGCGTCATCCCTCTGTAAGACATGTTTGGCAAGAGCCATTTCCACTTCTTAAGCCAGCCTTCTATTTTTCTAAAGCATCTCCCAGTTCTTTTCTTCACCTAGAAACACTCCTAAGTCTACTTTATCCCTTTTTTTTCAAATTAGCCTACCTAGTAGAACTAAATTATCTAGCAACTTTTTCCCAACCATCACAGCTTCACCTTTTTTTTTAGTTCACCTTAGCAGAAGAAGGTTTATTAAAAAGACTTATATTCCCTTCCAAAATATCAACATCTCTTTGTTTATTAATAATTACCATAACATCATCTGCATATGCTGAAATTTTTACAGCTGAAGCACAACCTGGAAAACAAACACCTGAGAGTTCTTGCCTGAGTTTGTGAAGCAGAGGCTCAATGGCGAGGGAATGCGACATCCCAGAAAGAGAGCATTCCTGCTGTACCCTTCTCTGTACATTAAAAGGTGCATCCAAACACTCATTTTTAGTATACTCACAATATAATGGTACAGTACCTGGATCTTAGGCTGAACCCAAAAGCATTTAGCTTCTGCCACAGACACTGGTGCTCAACCCAGTCGAAAGCCTTTTCCTAGTCTGTGGAGGTAAGGCCAGTATCTATACCCAATGAGCCAGAGATGTCCAAAACATGCCAAATGAGAGTGATATTATCACTTATTAACCTGACGGGTGCACAGTAAGTCTGGTCAATATGGATGACCTCACTTATCAGCTCTCTAATTCTAGAGGCTAAAATTCAGAGAGAATTTTATAGTCCAGAGATACAGGTTTCCAGTTCTTCAGATCTTGTAGCTTTAGCTGTCATTTACATACATTGTCACAAAACACCTCCAATAGATCTTCACCAACCACTGACCAAAAAGATTTATAAAACTCAATGGGCAGTCCATCAATGCCAGGTGCATTTCCATTTCCCAGGCTCATGAGAGCAGTATACAGTTCATCAAAGACAGCTCTACATCCAACACTCCATTAGTGTCAGCATACACATGAGGTAGTCCAGCATAAAAAGATACAGCCAACTGTAAATCCTCAACATATTCCCTTTTAAAGAGCTCTTCTCCAAATCTCAGTGTTTTCCATTATTGTGGATCCATTTTCAGAGTGTAAAGAATGGGCGATCTTTCTCTGACCATTCTTTCACTCCAATCTGAAGAAAAACTGTGAGGGGGCATCCATTTGAAATGCATTCATGAATTGTGAGCGGACCAGAGCTCCCTGTGCTGTAATGCCCAACAGGTGGCTAAGGCAGCCTTTTTATATTTAAGGGCGTCATTATGCTCTTGATTTCCTGTAGAATCTACTATATTTTGTAATTCTAATACTTGAATCTCTAGGTCTTGAAGAGACCTGGTAATGTGCTTGGTGACATTGGGCCTCCTTCACAGTGCATACACACAAATCTGTGCTTGAACCATGCATATGAACATTTTAGCACAAATCCGTGATTCATTAATTAATTCAATTCAGTTAAATCAATTAAATTAAGCTAAAATGTTGTAATCCATAAATCATTATCATAAATGTAATGGAATTATGAATATATTAAAATTGTCCTGTTCCCACTTTTAGATGACAAAAGCTTATATATTGGAATTTCCATATTGGAATGTGACAGCAATTATTTCCTCCATCAGATTTGGCCATGATATATGCAGCTAGTTAACCAACAGCCTGTTCAGTGTCCTCACAGCCTGACAGTTCAGTAGTGGTACAGGGAGGGACGCTCTGCTGTCGCTACATCACAGCCTGTTGTGGACAGAGATGAAACATGATGCACATCTGGTGCAGCAGTAGAGATTTATTTAGATCAGTTCCACAGATCTACACATTTACCGACTTTTTCTTTTGTTACTGACATGCTGTGTGGTAGTGGCGTTACACGTATGCAGGTTGCATACAGGACTCACCATCAGGCTCCAAATGGTGGTGCCAATGACATGTTTACCAGCCAAATCTGCCTTTTCTGGCTCCTACCTCTGAAACTATTTGCATTTCACTAGCAGGTTTTACAGTTTTACCATCATGGCCCTCTTTTCAATGAGTGACAGATCTCTCCAATGATGCCCTGCTCCAGTAGAGCTTTTCTTATATAGAGAAATGGGGCCGTGGTAGTATGCTAATTACCTATAGTGGGCATGCACCTGTCAATTTAGAATGATTCTAATTCACTATAATACGCTTGGTGGTAAGAATAAAATTGGCTGGTGCACACATGTTATGAATCTGAAAGTAATTTTGTGTGCATAGACGGCTGACAAATTAAAGGAAAAACTGGTACAGGTCTGAATGCTTGACCCCTACAGTGAGGGGATCTGGTGGCTCTGTTATGCTGTGGAGGTCATTTTTCTGGCATGGTTCAGGTCCACTTGTCCCCTTAGAGGGAAGAATCACTGCAAATCAATACATAGTTGTTCTCAGTCATCACCTTTATCCTGTGATGAAACATTTCTATCCTGATGGGAGTGGTCTCTTCCAAGATGATAATGCCCCAGTTTACAGGACACGAGAGGTCACTGAATGGTTTGATGAGTATGAAAACAATCTAAATCATATGCTATGGCCTCTACAATCACCAGATCTCAACCCAATTAAACACCTATGGAATATTTTGGACTGACATATTAGACAGCACTCTCCATCGCCATCATCAAAACACCAAATGAGGGAATATGTTTTGGAAGAATGGTGTTCATCCCTCCAGAAGAGTTCCAGAGACTTGTAGAATCAATGCCAAGGCTGAGGAACACCATTCTTCAAAAGTATCATTAATCACAACACCATTTCCAACAACCTTTTCAACTTTGGCAGCATCATCCAGCTGTTCACACAAGAGGCAGATTTCACACTTTCAAACCCTACAACCTCTACAACAGCAATGCTGGCCTCCTCCACCAAAACACGGTGCTGGCATGTGAGCTTCTCCAGCTCCACATAACCACTGACAACAGGCATAATGTCCAGCTGCCAACTCTACTACCTAACTGAACCAAAGTTAACCACCACAAACTAATAAAAAACAAACAACAAAAAAAAACACATAAATAGACACATACAAAATCTCAATACAGATGCAAAAAGAGCAAAGATATAAACTCACTCACTCACTCAGAGAGAGAGAGAGAGAGAGAGAGAGAGAGAGGTCCCAGCTGTGAATATGTATTTCTGTGAGTATGAGGAGCTAAATGAATCATACATCAAACAGATATCAGTCTTCACCAGCTTGTCAGACAGAGCGTTAGACTGATGGTGCCATGTTTGGCTATGGCGCCATGCTCACCAAGAAACCTGAGCACACACAGAGTTACGCCTGAGAACACACAGCGCCTGCACACACACACACACACACACACACACACACACACACACACACACAGACACACACATACACGCCTGGCAAGACATCAAGCACACACAAACAGACAGGCGCACACACTCACTCACTGCAGCTCTCCTTAATTCTTGGCAGCAAGTGTATTCCCTGAACAGCGCGCGATTAGTTAACTGATCTCTCCAGCACATGAGCACACACAGAATCACACCTGAGAACAAACACACACACACACAAACACACAAACAAAGACTGACAGTCACACACACAAACACATGCAAAGTATCTGGACAGGGTGCAGGATGCAGGGCAGGAGAGTGCCTCTTCTGATATCTTGCACTCTGTCTCTCACTGAGAATTATGGCACCAACGGTGAATTTATAATACACATGCAAACACAGTATGTGCTCTCACACGCTGTGTGCACATGAAGCTTACATTAAGCTAAAGTAAAGCTAAAGTTTTCCCTTTTGACAAATGGATAACATTATACATATACATTATTATTATTAATATTCCCTCTATGACCCAGGCTATCAGTGTACATACACATTATTCAAGTAATTGGTTATTTCAAACACCTTTACAGACTCTACAGTGATGCTGCAATTTCACCCATTTGTTTTCTTTGTTCTCTGCTTCCTGATTTCACCAACATGCTTTTAAAGGGGAACTCCATCTATTTTACACATCAGATCAATTTGCTTTGTCAAAAGTTGTACTTTATAAAAGGATGATATGAGAGTTGCAAAATGGGAAATGTAATTTCCAGGGATTGGATTGGAGGTTGACCTCATACTAGGGACTAAAGGGCAGCACACATTGGCAGTATAGGATGCCATTAAAACACCTTCACCCATTGTTTTCTATAAAAGCCTGCCCACCGCCACCAACTTGACATGTGGATTGATGTGCATTAGTGTGTCCTATTTTGGAAATTTTACAGAAAATCAGCTATTTGATCAATCAATCAATCAATCAATCAATTTTTATTTATATAGCGCCATATCACAACACAAGTCATCTCAAGGCACTTTTCACATAGAGCAAGTCAAGACCGTACTCTTTAATTTACAGAGACCCAACAATTCCCCCATGAGCAAGCACATTTGTTCTCTGGATTGAAGCATTCTGGCTGCTGTATGTGAATCCCTGAATACTAGGTAGTAATTAATTATATTTACTCTGTTACATTAACTTACTTTTATTTTTTTATTATTATAAACTGACTAAAACAAATTCACTTAAGAAGTAAACATCTTATCTGTGGTTGAAATGATGTCAGTCACATCGACATAAAATAAAATTGTATGACAGCAGACAGTAATGTACCAGTATTTTTTCTTCTACTTATGAAGTTATTTGCTACTCAAGTTGTGTTGTACTATAACTCAAGTAGTTATTTTGATGACTACTTATAGTTCTATTTCAATACTTGTTTTAACAAAATAATATACTTTGTTACTTTGACTACAGTTTTTGGCCACTCTACCCATCTCAGGCTACAACTGACAGGCATCAAATGACGTGACTAGTGTGTGTTGCACCTAAACTTTTGAATATTTTGGCATCTGCTGCATTGATTTTGACATTTTTTTTTTTTTTTAATTTTTCTGTCAGAAGTCCCCCAACTTTATGGAAATTAAATTGCTGGACTACCCTTATAATTTTTGAAAATGACCTCGCTTAAGGGAACATTTCAGTGGTTTTGCATGTTTAAGCACATTTACTACGTCTAAGTCTACATCTAAGCCATTAAGTCTTATGTACTTTACACCACAGATTACCATTTTGCGTAACATACTGCTGTGTTTTATAAATATAAATGCAGTTTCATACCATTCTAGGCAGCCATTGGCTTCCATTCATTTTCATGAATGTTAGGTCTGCTAATGTTAATTATTGTTATGGAGTAATGTATGCCAAACCCTAAAAATTAATCTGCATATCAACTATATTACCTTGCAACAATAACGTAACATTGACAAAATGAACGCTGACAACTCAAGCAAGTTTCATGAGTTCTATAATTGTTTTTCATACACACATGGAAACCAATGGATGATTGGTACAGAGGGAACAATACATCCAAAAATTAACATGCATTAAACATGACCAAAAATGGAAAGCTAATACTTTTCTCTTATGGTCCTCCACCAGATGTGCCTATTTTGATAAACAGGAAATTCTAATAGACTGTACTGGCAGACACTGTCTTCTGTTTAGACACTATTATTCTGCAGGAATCTGTGTTGCTGCATCATAAACAGGCTATGTATTAAGTGCGCCAAAGGTATTAACAAAGATGGAAAGATTTCTGTTGCAGTGACAGATCAGATAATAATGAATGTTCTTTGTGTTACATTGTTTTGTTAATAAATGACATGGCAGTTATCATCCTGCAGGAGAAAGTGGGGCTCAGTCAGCCATGCCATTTGTCTGTTTATGTAGTCTTTCTGAATGTGCCCACACAATATGTCACCAACAGTTTGCTTGGCTACCTCCCAATATTACGCACACAGACATAAACTCATATTTCATTTGCTTTCCTTTTACTCCTTTAGATGCATTTAAAAACCAACCACTCATCCTCTCAGATCATTTCTTTTTGGTCTAGCGTAACGTGACATACTTTGTTGCAGTATTTGTAGTGGTGAATATATTTCTTCAAAGTTACACTGTTATTTTTTAAAATGTTTACTTGTGTTATCTACCTTCTGAATGTCTGATTCTGTGGCAAACTGTAATGAATTCCAGGGAGGGGCCAAGGAAGGTTGAGTTATTTCACAAATGTTTAAATACAGTATTCAGCAAAGCACAAATAGTGTGTTTTTGCGAATATTTATTTCGTACAAATATTTTTAAAAAATATTTGTTGACCTGTCTGTGTTGTATACATATCTCTTCTTCTGTGGTGATATTAACACTCTGTAAAAGCAGGTTAGTAAGGCTTTTGAATACTGCCCAGCTTCAGTCCTATCCAGTGCATCAATGTTTTTTCAAATCCATTAAGTTTGAAAGTTCACTCTGGCCAGTTTCAAGCTGTGAGGGACAGCATTCATTTTCCAAGCTGTGACGCAGAAAGACCAAAAAAAGAACCAGAATGACTTGAAATAACTCAGCTCCTTAATTGTACTACAGAAATTAAATCAGATCTGCTCAGAGCCCTGGAGATTAATAACAAGGTGGACGCTTTTGCAAAAAATATACAAAAAAATAAAAAAATAACATAAGACTACCCACTCTGTTACTGTTGGTTTATATGGTTTTCATGAGAACTGCAACAATTTGTCATGCTCTGTGACCAGCACTCTGTTGAGTTAGTTAGGCAGTGTTTGACAGTGACAGTGTGATGACAGCTGCCAGTGAATAGTAGTTCAGACTTGAAAGATGAGAGGGACTATTGGTTGTGGATGCAAAGTGTGATTTTTCAGAGAAAAAAAAATGTGGCATGTTAGCTAGAGCTCTATGTTGTCTATCAACATATGGCTTATTTTAAAAGGTTGTGGAAATGTGAGTGACCCATACAAATTTACTACTGTAATAAAACAGGGCTAGTTCTAAATGCTGTGAATGCTCATAGAAAAAGCCATTTTGACTTTATACTAATGTTGGTTGGTGTGTAACTAGAATGTCACATGACCTGACCTGAGCCTGATAGTTACTGAACTATTCAATAACTTTTGAGACTTTGGAGGATGTTTGAGACTGTCCTCCCAAGAAAAAATGACAGGATCAGTAAATAATGAAAATGCCCATAACCATATATATTTATATTTAAGTGACAGAAGCCTTTTAGCAGCCGTAGTAATTATGGAGAGAAATCAGGGATGATGGGTGGATGGGTCAACAAAACGTTTGACTTAAACATGAGAGATTGCTGTTCATTTCCTGTTTCCAACAGTGAGTCAACATTGTCTTTTCTAAAACCATGACCACAATGATGTCTGCTAACCTTAACCACATGGTTAGTATTGTGACCATGATGATGAAGGTCTTCTAACACTAAAGGTTGGCGATTTGGCGAGGTTGGTGAAAGTTGGCGATTTTCTATATGTTTCTTATTGTCAACAAACCTTATGTGCAGAACCAAACCAACAATGAAGTCATCCTACTTACAAGTATTGTGTGTGTATATCAAAAGTCTGATATATCTTATTCCACTGTGCTGTAGACCTTTGTTGTCCAAAAACTTTTAAAAACAAGCCACACTATTGGACTGGGTGACATGTTCTTTAACCATGAAGAGTTTGGCAAGGGTAGTTTGTTTAGAAATGGTTCCAAAGACTAATAACAGCGATCGCCATTTCAGTCTATAAGGCAGACACCACTGAGCAGGAACATGGTTCCATTACAACTTCATTAGCTTTTTGTGCTACATATCACAATCTTTTGACTTTGTACTGAAGTTCTTTACAATGTATAATGTAGTTCAAAGTTAAGACGTTGTGCTATATAGCACAAGAAGAAGCATAGAAGTAAGATTATATTTTCACAAGATGTCATAATGGTTGAACAAGGCATGCTAAACATTTCAGATCCTGCCACTCTCACCTGCCTTGCTGTAAAGGTACAGCCAAATACATATGTTTCCACTTCACAAAATTGGCTCTGAAAAAGGAAGTGATGTTACTTTTCTGATGTGGGTAATAAATACACACTGATCAGAGCGATCACAAACTGTATAAAGTGTATGAGAGTGACATTACAGTTTGTAGTCTGATAGTGTGATAATGGTGATGAAACATACTAGAGTAATAACTTATTCATTTCCAAAGATAGAGGTCAGCTGTGACTTGCAAATCTGCCAGAGCCACCGGGACATCTTACCAAAACAGGAAACACTAGCTTGAATTCGTCAGTAGGACTAGAATCAGTAGAAGTGAAAGGGACATGGAGTCAATCTTCATAGGATGGAAGAGTAATGTTTCCCCCATCATCTGACCTCTGCACCCACCTGAACATGTCTTCCTACTTCCCCAGTCATCCTAGCAGTATACTGTGTCTAGTGGTCCATTTCCATGCATTCCCTGACACTTAGTGTTCCAGCCACTTTCTCTGCCTGTCTGCAATCTGCTTGTTATGACCCTGTGAGGGAATTTCACTCGCTCCCTCATCAATCAGGTGAAAGTGCTTTGTATTAGTTCAGCTTAATATTTGATTTGTAATATGTTCATCATCTAACCTCAGTATCCACTGTAGTTGATTAATACATTTGCTTTATTTAGTATGTTTTCACTTAAGTATTTGTTTCTTTGGTTTCTTGTTTGCTTTGATTTCCAATCATTGTTTTCTCCGAGGTCCACCACTTCCTGGTTGAGGATAATGCTCTCATGAACATGAGCACATGAATGCCACTCTCTCCACCAAGTGTTGGCAATATGGACTGTACCAAGTGGGATTGTGGGAGGGAGGAAGCGATGAGTTCTGTTTTGTATTTTGTTTTCTTACCCACCCTAGTAAAATTAACTCTAGCCTGAATAGCATGTTGTAGAGTTATTGCAAATTTTAAAGCGTTGATGGAAAAGTTAATGTTAACATAATTTTAATAGCTTTAACTATGTTTAATTTTGCCCTAGATGTTAGCTAGGTGGTTTGACCAGGCAGTATTTAAAGCTATTTTTAACTTTTTTTTGGTTTGTCGGCTGAGAGACCCCCTCTGTGTCAGTGTTTTCTTTGTTTTTGTATTTATGGCAATTACACCATGTATACTGAAACTGAGAAATAGTAAAAAGCAGAGCTCTTGCTACTTTCTGGACTTTTCATTTCTGGCCCTCCAAACCTCACAAAACCGCTTGCCAACATCCTGATCAACAGAGTTGCAGATACATACCCTATAGACCCCCTGCCTGCCTTTTGAACTCCTGCCCTCCCAACTGATCCCCTTTTGGAATTTGGGATCAAGTTTGCTTGATCTCTCCTGCCTGCCTGGTTTGTCTCATTTCTGACTTTGAGTAAGTCGTTCTATTTTACCTGCCTGGTCCTAGTTACAGTATGTACTATTGGGTCAAACCAGTTCTTCTGAGCCATTATACAAAATCCCTAAAATTAAATCATTAATGGATTTAATGATTTTCTCTTCTAGTTTGTCTCACCTGAGGGTTTGTTTAAAACCTGTCTAACCATCTGACTGCATGTGTTTCTTTTTTGTTGATTTGACCATGTTCACACATCTCAGCCACTAACTGGGTGATTACAATGTTATTGTTCCTAATAGAAATGATAAACTATAAAAATAAGAGCAGAGTTGTAATAGACCAGAATTATAATTTACTGTAAAGGTTGAGGACTTTCATCCTTTCATGACTTTTTCATTATCACCAGTCGTAATGATGGACAGCAGAACATACCAATAACTTGCCAACCTACTACTAATTATGTAACTTCATGAATAATAACCAACTACCAAATTTAAAAAAAATACAAAAAAATCAAACAAGTTACTAAAACATACTAGTGCCTCTCATGGTGGCCTTATCCATGAAGGATTGTACTCTGTATTCTTTTCATCACCCCCCACCCCCACCTTCCAATCAGAGATGCATTGTTGTTCTGTACGCATTGTGTCCACATCTGATAACTTTGGCTTTCTGCCAGGCAATCTTTTATGACAGGTAATCTTTTTTTCTCCTCTATTTTTTTTTTCTTTACTGCAGTCTATCATCATCTTGCTGCCTACAGGAGGATGAGGGGAGTAAAGAAATAATGGGATAAAAGGGAATAGAGATGGACATACTATATATTGTACATAAATACACTAATGCACACAAATGTATGAATGAAATCATACAGTCTACAGGGAGTGGTTTTCCATTGGTTCCTATTCTATTGGGTACAGTTAGGACAGCAGTACAGGGACATATAAGAGAAAACCTCCCAAATAACACAGCTGCAATAGGCATGATTTCATGAGACAGGTCTACATGTATGCATTGCTAGTGATGGCTGGGCTGTTGTGGCCATGCCTCCAGATAGATGCGGTTCAAAATGTTAAGGATGCAATATATTAAACCCCAGGACGATGTGTGATGGCAGTGTGCCAGCCCAACAACCCAGCTGTCCAACAAACTCACTGTCAATCTTTCTGAGTAAAAAAATATGTCCTACTGCACCTGTTTCTTTTGTCTTTATTTGTCCTTACATCATTATGAGCAATGTAGGGATTTCATTTTTAAAACAGCTGAGAGGAGATGTCAAGAAATAATATAGAGGAGATCTTCCACCAAATTAAGAATTTATTGGTTAAATGAAAGCACATATAAATAGAAATGAAATAAAGAAAAATAAGAGACACACAGTATGAACAGAGAAATGAAAAGGAAGGTGAGGAAGGTCAGCCTTATGAAAAGGAATTTAAGAATTAAGTTTGAATATGTTACTAGAAAAGATGGGAGGGAAAGTGGCAAAAACCTACAGTATATATATAAATCCACATATCTGATGAATACTATGTATGTTATATAGTGAAAGAATGTGAAGTACAAGCAACAGAGGCAGATGCTTCTTGACATTCTGGGAAAGTTGCAGGTTTTACAAATGTTTGCTGCACTACATAGCAAGCTTGCAGAGATTAACCGGATATGCAATGGCCCAAACAATACATATTTAATTATACTATTAAATAATAAAACTGAGCACACCCCTGTGCAATATCACTAAAATGTTAAATGATTCAACATTGTATCATCTCACAATAATTGTAATATTTTTAGGATGGAGTGTGGGGTATTTGATTGATGATTTATAATTAAAAACAAACATGTTAAATTGACTTAATTGAAAATACAAGCCTCAAAGTACAACCCCAATACAGCAAGAGTGAGTACACCTGTGACCTCTGAACAAAAGTGAGTACACTTGTGACTTCCAATCAAGTCTAATTGCCTGAACAAGGCTATGAAATAACCTGTGAACACCACAACTTTCTCAATTTTGGCGTGGGTTGTGTCTAAAGAAACATGGCTCCACATGGTAAGAATTGCATGAACAAGTAAGAAACCAGATTGTGAGACTTCATAAAGATGGGAGAGAGCACAAGATCATCAGTAGGCTGCTAAACAGAAGCCAAAACACAGTTGTTAGGAGGTACAGGAAGACCCATACTACCAATAACAGAAGGCGCAGTGGCCATCCTCGAAAGATAACAATTTGCTATTTAGGCAACCTTACATTGAAAAACAGAGAGGCAAGTGCTTCTGACTTGGCACAAGGATTATCTGTGGAAATAATACAAACAAACAAAAAAATCAACATAACCAATATAAACAAAATTGCAAGATTAAAATTTGCCAAAGAACATGAAAACAAGCCTGATGAATACTGGCACCACATTCTTTGGTCAGATGAAACCAAAATTAATTAGTTTGCATCAGATGGGGTCCAGCATGTTTGGCATGGACCTAGCCAGGACTACCACATTGACTGCATAGTGTTGACTGTGAAACATGGAGGGGTAGTGTGCGGATATGAGGCTGCATAAGTGAAAAAGGTGTAGAGGAGATAACATTTATAGATGGCACTATGAATTCAAGTTTTTATACCTAAATACTGAATTAAAAGGTGACTCCCAGTCTCAAGAAGGTCAGCAGGAGAGGAATTTTCCAACATGACAATGATCCCAAACACACTGCAACTATGACCTGGCCAAATATGTCCCCTGACTTGAATCCAGTAGAACTACATACTATATACTACATTGATTCAAAAGCCCAAGATGATAGACAATTAAGGTAATATTTTAATTTTGATCACCTCTACCCAGTCTCAAAGTAATTAAGGTAACACTGTCCACATCCACTGGCACCACTGTGGGACATGATTCTTTAATCTAAAATTTCATGACCGAGATGTACACTTGTCCCTTCTATTTCTTATTCTGATTTTATTAGTCATTTCAGGATATGATATGAAACATAACTTAGTTATTACAGTAAAATTCAAGTTTGATTTTTACATTATCCAGATTACTGGTCATCTGTGCAGGCATCACTTTGACTTCTTGTGTGTTATGTCATCTCTGTACTGAGGTTGTCAGTATGAGATTATCACTTAGGGCTGTCCTGAATGCAAACATTTATTTTAATTACATTTTTTACTTTTTTCTTTTTAATTTTTTTTTGTCAGCTTATATTTAACAGCGGAATAGCTCTGTATTTAAAACAAAACAAAACAGAAACATTGCCTGTTGATTTCCTATAATATTTTGAATGGTGTCCTATAGTATTTTCTATAATATTCATACAGAGATGATGTGGATCTGTTGCAGGACAGTCTGGCCATCTTAACTTTCATTCTAATTTCAGGTTATAATAATTTTGTTAAACCTAATGATTTACTGAGTACTGACTAGAGTTGAGGACACACCTGTTCACATATTATCCATATCCATATGTGTCTTATCCTGGTGTGGATCATATTATGTTTTTGTATTCGACATGTAACCTGGTAATTTGCACACAATTCTTGCACAACAGTGTGAGCAAATTAACCCCAGGATTGCAAAATAAGCACCAGTCATCAACTTCAATTTATGTCAGCGAGTGTCAGTCTGCAATAAAATATTCCCCTTTAGAGTCTGCCTGTAGACTCCTCTCAGTATCAGGTATTTAGTGCAGAGTGAGCAGTTGGTTTTTCAAACAATGTTATGCAGCATTGGATGTCAGTGACAGACTGTCACAAAGTAGATTGGACATCTGAAATCTTCCTCCTTTTTGGCACCCACTCCCGCTGGTGCTGCGTGTAGCTGGCCTATGTCGAAAAACCATGCTGACTATGCATCTTTTGTCTTCTCTTATGTTTTTAAATAGGCTTGAGGGATTCATTTAAAATATCTTTAACTGGTGATTTCAGATAGAAGCACAGGTAAAGGGCTACCTGCTGGGCATTGCTGCCTGTCATACCTCCAATGGTGCCATCGGGGCAGCTGCAGGGTCGTCAGCTGGGAGCCACCCTTCATTGATATTTCGCTCCATTAATCCTGGAAGCAGGGACGTCTCCATACTGATGGCTTGGTCGACTGCATGCTTGGACCTCCACTTACATCTAGTTCGGACCGCGGCCTTGGCACTCTGTACAGAAGGATCTGATGAGTCTCTCAGCTCCACCACAAGCCTTGCCTTTTCCTGTCTGTTGCCCAGGTTGATTGACTTCAGCGGCAGCTGAAATGTATTCCTTCCAAACAGGCCTATGCTGGAGAGGCTCCGAGGTAGGCCCAGCCATTTATAGATGTAACTGTTGGCTTTGAGTCCATCCTCAGTACTGTGGGGGTATGAGATATCATAATAGATACCTCATGTCAAATGAAGGGAGCAGAACCACATGTCCTCAGAAGGTTAACTGAATCAAAAGAATAACATCACTCCTATTATTGTTTATATCCAGAAGTCTACAAATTGCTCAGTGATCTCAAGAACATGTTATTTATTCATTCTTAGCTCTTGGTAAAGGCTGCACGTGATAAAGGCGCATAACAAAACATGAAAATGTCAGACTCTCAGTGAGAGTGGGCAAACCTGTCACATGGATAAAAGAGGAGAGGTACACATGATACTTTATACCATAAGTTCAGACCAAGGCTACTGGTTTATGATAAAGTGCTTTCATTCAGTTCCAAATTACAGGGCAGAAACTATTTCAAATAAAACAGAGTATATGACCACTTCACCCGACCAAAAGATTTTTCCACATCCAATAAAACAGCTTTTTCTAGATGCTGGTGGAGGAAGAAGACTGGCCATAACAAGAAAAACTCATGTTAAAAGCAAGTCTTCCTGACACAAAGCTTGTCGATCTTCATGTACAAAGAGGTCAAAACTCCAGCAACACTTGTAGTGTATAGAACAACTGTATTGTTAGACCAACACATTTCGGCTTGTGGCCCTCTTCAGGGTCATCATGGAACACATTACAAACAACATTTAAATATGGTAGGTATGAAGTGGAAAAAAAATCGAAAGGTAAAAAATGATAAAACACAACCAATGGGTTGGATTTATGGTCATGTGGCTTCAGGCCAATCATTGTCCCAGACAGAGAGGCGAGGGAAGTGTCCAATAAGGGACATGAGTGACACCATAGTTGGTCCCTAAGCTGGAGAAGAGAATTTGGCCTCCTTTGTTGTTAAGAGAAACTACTTCTTTTTTAACAACTAACCATACCTCCAGACCACTGGCACTGCAATGGGCACTAAAATGGCACCTAGTTTTGTCTGTCTTTTTGTTGGTCACTTGGAATAACAAATGCTGTATGAATCACAAAAAAACAAGCCTTCTTCCTTTTTTATTATTTCTTGGGAGCATTATATTGATGATGTGTTTTTACTTTGGAAAGGACCAACTCTATTAGAGTTTTTACAGTTTCTAAATGATACGTTTGCAGACCTGAGATTCACACTTAACTATTGCCATGAAAAAATTAATTTTCTCTATAAATGTAACAAAATCTCTCTTCCTCTCTACACAAAAACTACAGATCGGAATACACATTTTTTATGCTGAAAGCTTCCATCCCATCCCTCTTAAAGGGGACCTATTATGCTTTTCCTTATTTTCAGTCATATACATAATATTACAGTGTTGGATGTTCATATCAAACATAGCCAAAGTGTCAAATGATGAGGTAAATGTAGAAGTAATCCTTGTAAACAAAAAGCAGAAGCTTCAGACTGCTCTGAACACTCGGTTTCCAACAGTTTTTTCTACTTTCAGCTCCAGCCGACATCGGCTCATGGTGGATTTCTTTATATAGTCATCTGCTCCATGCACAGCATGTGAGTTCACTGCTCCACTCTGCTAACATTATGGCATTTTTCAATTGTTTTGGGAGTAGTCATGCTGAGCCATGACTGGTGTCAAGCTGGCACGCTGTGAGTGTTTTTCCATTACACAGCAGGACAGAGTAAAATAAGTAGTTTATCTGTTTGGAGGTGTGCTGGTTGTCTGCAGCTCTTCATCAAACATCATCATTACGGTGGCTGTTTCTGCTTGTACTATTCCTCCTTGCATTATTTCTAAGTGATCTGCTCGACAAATAGCTTCAAATATCTCCATAGGCAGTTGTTGACCAGATTTTATTGAAGAATAGCACCTCTAACGAAGCTCTGCTAATTCAATGAGGAACATGTTTCATTTCCTATAAATTCTTCACAATAAAAGCCTCCCATTATTTAGTCATTTAAAAGCTTTTAATATGAAGCAGTGAAAACAGGAAGTGTAACTTAACACAACTTTTATATGTGCTGCCCTTCGGCAGGCTTCCAGAAGCTAACCAATCAGAACAGAGTGGGCTCATCGGGAGGGGGACCTTAACGAAATGGGAGCTAAAACTGCCTGTTAGAGACAGAGGCTGAACTGAGGGGCTGCGTAAAGCCTGGAGAGAATTATGCATTTGATCGTGAGTGTGCATGTGTCTGTGTGTGTGCGTGCATGAATGTCAACAAGTCAACAAATATTTAGCTGATATGGTACTGTATGTACTACAACAGCAAAATACCACATCAGCTGTCCCCCTAGAAATTTGTACAGATTTATACGGTCCCAAGGGCATGACTCCTACTGACTTTGGTGATCCTTTGACTTTTCCAGAGTGCCACCATGAGGTTGACTTTCGAGTTCTTTATTGAAATCTTAACACTTATTGGATGTATTGCTGTGAAATTGGGTTCACATCTTCATTTCCCCCAGAGGATTAATTGTAATCACTTTGATCTCCTGACTTTTCATCTTGCATCATCAACTATTCAAACTTGAATTCTGTCCAATACTTTGGTTTATGACCAAATACCTGCAAAACCCATCAGCCTCAGCTGTACTTTGTGTTTAATGCTAACATTCTAAACCAACATGGTGAACATGCCAAACATTATACCTGTTGAACATCAACATGCTAGCATTATCATTATGAGAATGTTAGAATTTAGCTCCAGTAGAGCTAGAATGGCTGTAGACTCTTAGGCCTGGGATATACTGCCTACCTCTACCTGAGCAGCGTGTGTGTGTTGCCGAACTGCTGCGGCTCACACGCATGCGGTGTCCACACAGACACCGTTGCTGCTGTGGCATTGCTACTGGCCATCAATAATAGAATGTTTCATATCATTTCATTATAAATTTCATTTATGTTTAGTTTAGACAGAAAAAAGTTAAGAAGTGTGTGTTCAATTGTGAAAAATAACTAATAATATGTAAGGTAAAAGCAGGTTTCTTTATGACGAGCATGGTGCATCTGGTTGAGGCTACTTCTGTGTCAGCCATATACACTCCTCACACAGGACGGTTTTTTATTGATTATATTGATTATTCTGGCAGTTAAACCCCTGCTGTCACCGCTCCAAGTGAAGAAAGTACGTCCACAATGACACCAAGTTCCCCAAATGAGCCAAACACACCCCGACAAATGAACCTCCAAACTAACTGTCAGGAGGGAAACTGACAACAAATAAGTAAGATAACAACACCAAATCTCTGCCTAGAAGCAGGTAAAACAACAGGCAGGAGTCCCGAAGCGAACTAATATCATAGAGAGAGAGCAGGAGTTGAGAAAAGAAGCTCTGTGTGTCACCGATTCTGTGCTGAAGTTTCCCGTCAGAGAGGCTCCCTGCCCCGATGTGCATTGCGCAGGCTGACCTGCAGTGGTGACACTACGTATTTTTTCATGTCTGTGGCATATTCTACATATATAGACATATATAGAATGAAACTGGTATGATGTCAATATGACTATCAACAGATCCTTTTCACTAGTTATTTTTACTGAGAACCGCACACATCATATGAAAAAAAGGCAAGATACCGAATCTCTTGATTATGCTCCACATGCGGCTCATGCAGCCTGTGTGGCTGCTCTAACCTGTTAAATGGGTGCCAAAATAAAAAGCAAGAGGTTTTGCGACGCACAAGCACTGCTCATGCAGGCAGTGTGTCTCAGGGGTTAGTCTTGTTTGATATTCCTGTTTTTCTATTATCGGATTCCAAATACTTGTTGGTTCAGACACATACACATGTTAAATTACATGGCATTCACTGAAAAATGTAAATGGCAGTAACACAGTGGTCATGAGTCTGATTTGCCAAATTTATCCCCCTGCAGGTCCAGATGCACATCCAGAATGACATTTTTTATACATGAAATATTTTCTATTATTAACATAAGATGAGTTGGGAGTCGTATGTGTGCAGAATATGAATCATCCATCTTAAACATCAACAGGACATCACTAGCGGTCGAATAATTTCCTGCTAAAAAATATTAAAAAATGTCAATCAGCTTTGCAACCAAATGTGAGCACTAACAGCAAATGCAGCGGAAGAAAAGCACCAACAGACACACAGAAAAACACCAACAGAGAGACATATAAATGAATGGCATCACAAATCCATGCTGACACTCATAAAGTGAGTCAGAGTACTGCAGAAAGAAAGGGAGAGAGATGTGATGCATTCAGTCCTGGATGTGGGTCTTTTGATTCTTTGACAGCCTAATGGCCAAGGATAGCTCCTGACTGATGTTTGCCACAGGGTAACACACATACACACACATAACCATTATTAAACCAATGAAAGGAAGGGAAGGACAGCGTGGAGAAGACTGGTTTGTATGCTCTACATAAAGAGAGTGGTGCAAATGAATAAAGATATAAATCATTGAATGTAAGCATGGATGGACCGATGGATGATAGGGAGCTCATTAGAGATGTGGGTGGGTAAAAAAAGACGACCATATGGGTACATGGATAGATGAACTGCCACATTCTTACGTAATTACACTTATTTGAAGCCAGGCTCCTTTTACTCTGTTTTCTACGGTGATTGAGAAAGCCCAGTGCACAGAGGCTTAAGAAAATACATACTGACAAACACAAACATAATGAGGAAAAACTGACAGCACATACAGTGTAGTTAGAAATTATACCATACCATGAGTTAGTTAGGGGTCTTGAATAAAGCAAAGTTCCAGATAGGCCAGGCTTACTTAAGTAAATCAGGCTTTTTCAGCTCTATAAGGCAAGTTTAAGCCTGACTTGTTACCATGGAAACTCATTCAGCCAGACTACCGTGGTCCTGGTCAGGGTAGTTTTCCCCCCAACGTTATTTTCAGTTGACACAGAAGCTGCCGTTATTTTTTGGTGGCGGCCAAAGAGATATTTTGATTTATGAGTTGTTAAGTCCACTTCCAACAACTTTTACAGCTGCTAGCTTATCCATGTATGACGCAATTTCTGTGTGGCTATTTTTCATGGGTTTAGCTATGTAGGTAGCTAACTATTTATGAAAATGACATCCCTATTCTTAATCCCACCTGTAATGCTCCAATTGGTTGACTGCTTTTCTAGTCAACCAGTTGGGGGAAACTGCCATCAATGATCATAACACTAGACCTGTTTAAATCATTTAAAAAAAACTGGAAATGTGGGTGGTGGTTAAGACATCTGGAATCAGGCTAGACTTAATGGGTGATATTAAACATCCATGAGTTTGAACGCTTTTTACATTTCTCTTAGTATATAGATCAAATTAACGAAATATAGCATGTTAATCAGTGAGCTTTAGAGAGGCTGGTAGGTGTATTTCTAAACTTTTGAAAGAGCTAGGTTAGCTGTTTCTCCCAATCTCCAATCTTTATATTAAGATAAGCTAATTGCTCCAGCCTAATACAGACATGAGAATGGTATCCATGTTTTCCTCTCCCTCTCAGCATGCGGGAATAAGTGTAAAAAAAACAGTATTCCTTTAGCCAGTGTTACAATCTTGCAGCCAGACAGAAACATATTGTTTTCTCAAAACTTTGATACTGTGAACAGAGGCTTGAGTCATATTTTAGTGCATATTAAATTTATCATAGACTACAGTTATTATTACCAACAACTGCAATAACTCTTCACCAAAAACTCATCTCTATTATATCTGTCAGATAGTTTGGTTTAATTTATCCAGGGTTTGACAGGATTCTAAGATTTCTGCCTCCATCCCAACACAATGAAAGTGAACTGAATTTCATTTGTGGTGCTCACAGCATTGTGTCCTTGTTGTTATTGTTATAAACCCTTCAATATTATGAATGAGCAGTTCTTAAACCAAGTTGTAATTGTTCTGATGCCTATACCTCTGAGTTGGTGTTATGGAACAGATTAATCCTGGCGCAGTTTGTTAGGTTTACTCATTTTATGATTTTTCAATTATTCAATCTTTTCTCAGTTTGCTTTATGAAACCTTCCTGAGCTGCTGGCTTGCCTCTGGCTTTCTCTGCTCAGTTTTACTCAATATGTTTGCAGGATATGTGGAATTAGCTGCAAACAAATGCTTCAACAAAGGCCATTTCCCAAATCGATCCCTCTCCATAGCACTTCACTGTGCATGAGTGTCACTCTCCATGAAGTCACACTCATAGCTGTGGAGGGCTTTCAGTACCAAGGTGGACGGTATAAATAAACAGGTAAACTGTGGGACACACTCTCCACAAAGAGCAGGGAACTGTTGTCTCCATGGATACTAACAGACATGTTTCCTGCTCAGCTATCGAGTTCTATTATGTGCTTGTGGCCTACACAGTCAGAAGGGGTCTCCCAGTAGATGGCATCCACTGAGTGGACCCCCGACTTCCTTACAGGCACAGACTTAACCTTCATTTTGTAGATGCAGAGTAAGGGTCTCTGGCACAACTTCACCTACTTCCAAGGTGCACGGAGAAGGGAAAGAAGTCTAGAGAGATGAGAACTCCAGCAACACTTGTAGTATGAAGAACAATTTTATCAGTTGATTGCCAAAACGTGTCGGTCAACTAATAAAGTTGTTCTTCATACTACAAGTGTTGCTGGAGTTCTTATCTCTCTCTAACCTTTCATTTTGAAAATATGGTTGACTGTGCACCTCTGCCTTCAATTTTTAATGCAGTAATTCTTCAACACCTCACTAGCATTTAGATTTCAGCCAGTGCTGAATCATGGCCCTCAAATTCAGCCATACTCTACTAGAGTGTAACTGAAAATGTTAGCATGGTGGTAAATCATCACAGCACTAAAGGAAGTTAGCAGTTTCTTAGGTTCATACAGTATGTACAATCTAATACAATATAGTACAGTAGCCCTGTAAATCCTAAAGCTTACAACATATAGCTTTTTTCCATTGCCGTTTACATACACGATGGAGATATAGTGTTTCTTTGATGAATAACCTGTTGAGTAGCATTGATGAATACACTTTATAGCAGCAAATTTACATTGTACATCATAATGATGCCTGCCCTCTCTCCTCTCTCTCTCTACTTCAGTCCAGTCCCCGGGAAATGTCAGTCTCTTCCTCCCACTTACTAGTCAATGATATGCTTGTTTACCTAAGAAGAGGACAGTAAGTATTTAAGTTACAGGAATGTCAGGATACAATGCTATAAACACGCTGTGTACTAAATCCATATGACATACTAATTGTGTGCAGTATAGGATGCACACTGTTTACAATAGTATACTGTTTTTGCAGTTATACAACAAATTAAACCTACTACACATCTCATGCTTAATGGACATGATACAAAATCTCCTGCTACAGACAGCATTTCAATGAGACAGAGTCTACACAAAAAACAAACGTGATCTGATTTTTGGATATATAGAGCACACCAGTTGGGGACAGAGAGAGTGACGGAGAGTGACAGCAAATTTGTGTTTCTGAGTTACTAAGTATGATCTTAATTTCCTATCAGATCAGACTGCAATGACAGAAAGGTGAAGAACAGACACACAGACAGGGATCACAATAGGAATGACTAATTAATGATACAAAGATCCCAGTGGTTCCTCCCAATCACTTCATGGCTGTATTATGTGAGTTCATTAAGTGAGTTTTGACAGCTACTGGGCAGAAGGAAACAAAGCTTTGACATACATGCTATATCAGCTTCTGGCTAACATTTTCCTCGTGTTAATTAGATCTAGCAGAAAAAGAACAGCATGAGTATTCCAATGGGGTCCTCTTTCTTGAGTGCAAAATGTCAGTCCAATGTTCGCTAGTGTTTTCGCACTAGTTCAGTCTGCCAACTCATTTTCCTCCATAAGTACTAAAGGATAAGCAGATTTTTCTCTGCCTGTCCTTTAGCACTGATGGACGTTTGCCATTAGTTTGTTTGTATGTCTATGAATGAATCATAGAAGAATGAAGAATTTTTCAGGAATACAGATTGAATGAACTGAACCCATATAAAATGCTAGATGGACGATATTGCTGGAGAAATATTCATTTTAAACTGCTGCCTGCCTTAGTATTTCCCACAGATAAGTGTAGTTAGTGCACTCTTAATTAAAAATAAAAAATGACAGCAGCAGCAGATTACTGTTGGTGTCTCAGGGCAGCGCTACTTCTTCCTCTCATGTTGGACTGAAGGCAGACTGGACGCTACAGCGACTCACTATTGCTCTTGAGGTACAAAGTGGTATTGCGAGACAGTAAATGCTGGAGGGGACCAGAGCTAGCTGATTAGCATGCTAACTTCATTAGATACTGTATCTCTGCACAATACATAGAGATCTTTGACATAATGTCAAAACTGTTCAGCTAATTTTAAACTAAAATTCTGGCCAATTCTTACACATTGAACCTTTTAAAGGGAACTCTTCTCTGATTCAATGTTATAAAATAATAAAACATGAAGAATTCCAAAAAAGATGACTATTTTTACCGGAGCTGTATAAATATAACACCGAGTGAGGATATTTTGCATAATGAGTGCTTTTACTTTTAAAAACTTCTGAGTAAATTTTGCAAGTAATTCTTCTGTACTTTTATGTAGTAAAGCAAGATTTTGAATACAAGAATGTCACTTGAAATGGAGTATTTTTTACACTGTGTCATCTGTACTTGTACATGAGCAATAGGTCTAAATACTTCTTCCACCACTGACCACCATTATACCTTAAGCATACCATAGTTGCCATGTGCAAATATTGCAAAAAACTGTCTGGTGACATAATCTGAGGTTTTGCAGAAACATCCGGTATCAACATTTTTTTCTAGATATACAGCGAGATTTTACAGGCAATTACTGTATACAGCTTCTATAATAAAATGACTGATAATACTGCTTGTACAATGTACCTTCTTAAAATCCAGCTAGCCAACTTTTCCCCTCCTCCACAACCAGCAGCTGCAAACACGTAACCCTTTGAACTGCAGATCCAGATTAGAACAAACCTCCTCTGTATCCTTGGCTGCACTAACCCTAAATTACAGCACACTGCTTGATGGAAAGGTCAATTCTACAGCAGTGCTGCAGCCATCTGACAAGATCGCTCCCAGTTAGGCAGTGAGAGGATGGATTAGTGAGAGTGTTTATGTGTGTATGTGTGTGTGTGTGTGTGCAACCTGTTTAATATTGAAGTAAGCCTGAAATCTTAACCAGGATTCTCATAAAATATGGATGAGCTTACACATGTTTTTCTTTACCAGTTCTGATGTGTACATGTATCAACCCAAGACCAGATTACTGCCTAACCATGTTAAGAAGGGACCTCTCAAGGCAGCAGAGGGGCTGCAAGGTTGACTGGAGGCTCCCATGTTCACATGACAAAAGGGTCAAAGAGCTAATCTTACACTGCAGGGCCAGGCAGACTGAGAGAAGCCTCAGCATTAACCTGCTCTATCACTAATTAAGGGGTTGACACCACATGCTGTTTGTGTCAGGATCATGGGATGATGCCCTGAGGTGAAAGACAAAGCTATTCACAGAGAATTTTTACAACAACCTCAAGTCACAAGAGAGAACACACATAAAAAGATAGATTTTATATTTTAGTTTCCATTATCATAACTGTAAAATCATATGTTTGTATTATCAAACCACTTTTAAGCCAAAGACACAAACAAGAAGAAATCCCCATAAAAAAAACAAACCATGTATCGTGGTTTGGTTGACTTTTGCTGCTTGTGACCATGTTACACCTGCATTTAGCAAATATCTGACCAATTTTGCAAAATCACTTATTAAAAAAAGACAGTCTTACAAATGATGATCCGTGCTCCTGCATACCCAAACACACACACACACCAGATCTGACAGTAATCATACTATAGTTAATAGTCATGTTGACTGGTCAGAGTAATTTATGGTTGTTTAGCCCTATGTTGCATTTACATGGATTTATATATGAGAAACAATTACAAAACATCATGTGGTAATAGTTGTAAATTCAAATTGGATTCTTGTACCGGAACAGAGCTTGTTTCTCTTTTCAAAAGCAAAAAACACATTATACAACACCATCCCTTAAACCTCTGGATGCTTTCTACCACAGTGCCATTAGATTCATTACAGCAGACAGCTATCACACTCACCACTGTGAGTTATATGAAAAGGTCAGATGATCATCACTGACATCTAGAAGGCACCAGCAGATCGGTCTTCCTTTATAAAGCCTTGCTATCTAAGTTGCTGAGTTGTTTAAAGGTATACTACGCAGGAACTTCCTAAAAAACTATGTATAGAAAAAAAAAAAGTAATACCTCTTAATCATCACTTATGACGGACTAGAAGTGTGTGGCAGAGTATTAATCTGCAGAGACTCTGCCCTCTGCCTTTATTTTCTTATTATTTTGCTCAACCTTTGGGCAGTGGGTGTGTAGCCCCCAGCCAAAAACAGCACACCGGTGTGAGGTCCAGACTTGTTGCATAGCGACCAGGTCACATTGCTGTCTCTGTCTCTCTCCTCTGATCTGCTCTGCTTTCTGTCTCTGTCATGGACATAGACTGTAAAAAATATAGACGTAGCTACTGTGATGTCACCCATTGTTTTCTGAAGAGTGGTTTTGATGCTCAAAGTGGGTGGCTTCATCGCCATTTTGGCAGTGCCTCACTCCGCCTAACTCCTAGCTAATCCAAAATGGGCAACAAGGTGGAGCTGAGTCGGGAAAAAATTCATCCCCTGTACAGTTGTCATGAAAGGGAAATTAGCTATAGAGACCAAAACCATATTTTGTACCAAGCTGTAAACGTGTTTATTTCTGCTGTAAATTTGGGCATTTTAACGTGGGGGTCTATGACGATTGACTCGCTTTTGGAGCCATCCTCAAGTGGCCATTCAAGGAACTGTAATTTCTGGCACTTCCGCATTGGCTTAATTTTTCAGCCAGCAATGTGGCACCTCCCTGCAAGGTTGTGCAGAGGTGCGTGTTTGTTGTGTGTGTTTTAGAACATAACTGCTGTGAAACAATCAGAAAATAATGTTTTATTTCTCTGATTCACGGCTTTGTTTTTGCTAGCACTGCTTGCTGTCTTCATTCAATCTCTAGCTCACTTGACAACCACTTTTCTCTCTCTCCCTCTCATTTCAGTTTTCAATTCTGTATGCTTTATTGGCATGAATGTCAGATGAACAATATTGCCAGTTTACTTTTGTGTTTTGATCAATTGTACATTTGTGTTTACAATTACTGATGCAAATAAACCTTCAGCAGTGTCAGAACAGTTTGACAACTTGGTTTTTTAAAATTACTTCCTGTATTAAGACCAGTTCATCAGTTCAACAGGGATGGTAGCTTCTACTCCTGTGTTCTTATACTTGGGCTGCCTTCTTTTGTCTATATTTTGATTGTGCCTTTAAGTGTCTGAAGTTTTATTTATATGTAGCAACAGACTGGGCTAATGCTTGTTAAAGACTAATGATTAAAGGATTTAAGTCTCATTTGATCTTCTTTGATTATGACAAACAGTCAGACCGTAACAGTCTCAGTGTAGGGGCCAGAGTCAGTAATCATTTAGAATTTTTAGGAAAACATGTTATAAATCTTTACACAGGACATAAAGTAACTGTACTGTAATTATGTAAAGAAAAGAGGGCTGATATGTGCTGAGATTTGAGATTGTGCAGACTTTCCTACAAATGTTATAAACACTCACTGATTACTGTAAAAACTAGTACAAATGCATATGTTAACAGGGCCCAGACTTTTTGTGGTCCACCACTGCTGATCAGTGCAGGTTTCAATATGTTGCTTCACAGGCTCCGGCCATCACTGCTGTTAAAGGACAGGTTCATTATTTATCAAGTGTGTCTTAAAACAACAGTCAGGTGTCCATATGAACAGTGAAAGAGGTTTTCCTTGCCGTAATCATTCCTCCTGTTCATACTGGATATTAAAAGATTCCCTTTCAATGTAAGTGATGGGGGCCAAAATCCACAATGTGTCCACACAGTCATTTTGTGCAGAAATGCATTTAAAAGTTGATGTGCAGCTTACATGAGGCTTCAGCAGTCTGAGTTAGTCATATCAAGTGGATATCTGCCACATTTACCGTCTTTTTGTGTTTCCTCAGACAGTGTTTCCCTGTTGAGCTGCGGTGGAAGTATAGTAACAAAAAGAGGGATTTTGGAACTAAAAAGACTGTAACATTGAAAGATATCTACTTGATTTGATTCATTTGGATGCTGAAGCTTCATATTAGCTTCACATAAACTTTTAAATACATTTTTGCACAGAAGGAGGACTGTGGATTTTGCCCCCCATCACTTACATTGTAAGTGCATCATGAAGGGATCTTCTAATGGTCAGTATGAACAGGAGGAATGATTACAGCAAGAAAAACATGTTTCAGTGTTCACTGTTCATTCCTGACTGTTGTTTTAAGACAGACTTGAAAAACTGTGAACCCCTACTTTAACTTGTGGCTACTTCTGTGTTAGTTTCGTTATTTTGATGTTGTTGTATCTGTGACTTCTGGCTACAATAGTTTGTCCATTTTGTAATATCACTTAACAGTAACTTAAGTGAAACTCTAACTCCTTTTCTGACAATTTTATCACCGGATGAGACAGAAAGGAGTTATTATTATTATGTATGAATACAGCTAACATCCTGGGGCATTTCAATCTAAAGGTCAGCATTTATCAGCCTGTTTAAATCTTGTGCTGTGCTGCAGCTGCCTGCCTGCAGCATCTCCTGTCTGTGGGAGAGGATTTAGAAGACAATCACACAGAGACTGTAGCCTCTATCTTATTGCCTCTTATTGTCCCTCAAAGGCTCGAAAAATGTTGACCTTACATCAGGCAGCGCAGAAGCAATAATGAAATCAAGGCAACTCAGTGAATAAAGAAAGAGAAATGGGACGGTGTTATCAAGGAGAGCTGTGTGGATGTGAAGGTGCTATTATTAATTGTCTGTGAAGAAATCCAAGCAGCTGGTGTCACTCTGAAGACTTTTCCAAAATATCTCTTCAGGGGCAGCAGCCGAGCTCAATCATGCATGAGGAGGAGCGTGAAATTTGATTGACAGAACACAGAGGTTCATAAAGGGAATAACAAGACAGGATAGGTTCATAGCAACCTGGCAAATTTCCCTTCATATGTTTTGCTTCATCGCTCGGCCACTGATACACTGCCACTCCTGAGTGTGGAGTACGAGGCAGAGGGAGAGAAAGCTAAACTGGAGAGGAAGAGCAGGAGATAGAGTGTGAAAGAGAAGACCAAGAGCAATGAGGCTGTACTTCAGAGAGGTGTGAAGCACACCGCGGAGTGTCAGGATGCAGACGCAAACTGTCTCACACTTATGGCCCTGAAGGAATCTTTAGACATGACTTTCCTGCAAGTATTTTTTTCAATTTTTCATCTCTACTTTCCTCCCTCTCCCTCTACCTCTTGCCTCACTTCATCCTCTTTACTTTCATCTTCCTTTCTCCCCTCTCTAACTCACTCCACCCTCACTCTCCTCTCCTTGCATTGCCTTTCATCTTCCCTCCTTTCCTTTTATCCCTTCTGCCTTATCACCTGGCCTCTCATCATTTGCCAACACTCCTCTGCTTTCCTTGTCTCTGATTCTCCTATCTTGACAATTTCTCACCTTCCATCCCTTTATTTGGCCTCTTATAGAATGTCTACACTAACTGGGTGTTCAGTCCAAAAACAGCACTCTGTTGAAAAAATAAATAAATAAAAGCAAGGTGTATTGCATCAGGTACCAATGAGACAATTATGTGGTAGTCAGCTTTTCAGCCAAAATGTAACAATTACAACATTAACACTAGTATTGACTGGTGTGTATGATCAAAGACTCTTGACTTGTGAGAAACCAAAGGATCCTGCACACCGTTGATTACCTGTACTTGTTTTTTTAGTCTGTGTTTTCATGACTAAAGATTCCCTCCAGACATGTTTAAAAAAAATACAGAAACACTCTGCTTTGAATAATCGTTTGTGTATGGTGTGGTTTTCCCACAAAAAAGTCCAAAAACCTTGTGAAGCACTTGTACTTCTTCTCCCTCCAGAAAAATCCAGAATCTATGAAAATGCAAATATATTTCCTTTCAAACTGCTGAAGATGTCACCAGCTGCTTATGTTGCATACTGGACCACGATTGGCTCCAAACTAGTTGTGCTGTCATAAATCATATCTGTAAGTCACATTGATCATATGAAGGTTTGTGAGTAAAAGTGAAGGATTTTTACTGTATCTTTTACTTAAGCCCAAACTTTTACTTTTAGCAGCTTGATAATTACAATCTATGGGGCTTAACTGTTTGTCTTGGTTAAAGGACGGGTTCAGAATTTTCCAAGTTAAAACAACAGTCAGGAGCCCAAATGGACAGTAAAACATGTTTTTCTTGCTCTAATCATTCCTCCTGTTCATACTGATCATTAGAAGATCCCTTCATAATGCACTTACAATGTAAGTAATGGGGGACAAAATCCACAGTCTTCCTTCTGTGCAAAAATGTCAGAAGCAAGCTATTTTTTAAATAAGTGCACACAATTAAGTTTGCGCACAGCCAAATCTTCAAATCTTCAAAGCACATCAGGAAGGTGCTCTCATTTCATCTCCCAGTCACAGCAGTCAAACACCGCATCTACAAAATAAAACTTACTGAAATCATCATATTAAGCAACAAGCAGAATAATAGCTGAGTTAGCAACACAGCAAGAGCAGGCAATGGAGGCCTGAGTAGCAACACAAGAAGCCCCTCTATGACTCTGAATTAAGAAAACAATGTACAAATGAAGAACTTAGCAAACAACTTTGTTGGTGGGGTAGCTAGCAAGCTAACGCTACAACCAAGTCTATGTGCCCTTAGCAATAGTATTTTCACTGTTCGTACACCAAATAGGCCTACTTATAAGTTACTCCCTCAGATCGTAATTATGTTCGGTTTTCAACTGTTAACTCTACATCCACCAGGGGTACCTACAACCACTAACAAAAATTTACCAGTGCACCTGGCTAACACATTTCTAATACTAAAAAATGTGCTCTGTCATTGTATTAAGGCATTGTCTTCATAAATTAATGTCTAAAATCACAAAATGAGTTTGTTTAATCACTTGTTTTATAATCTATCTTTAAGATCTCTAATTGCTTTGCATGACCGTCAGTATAATTCAGTCTAAAATGACATTGAAAATGGGTATTAAAAGAAAATATTTGGATCTTTGGGTGGTATGATATTATTTTAGAACAACATTCATCACATAATGAGACAACTCGTGTGATTTAAATGACCAAAGTATCCTAAATATCCCAAATAGACAATAATGAGATCTAATAATAACAATAAACAACCATCACTTATGGTCAAGATACTTGAGGTAACCATTAACGCAAATATATATTTCTCTGTCTGTGTTCCATTCATGAAAACAGGATAACGTAATGGGCATATTAGGTTAAATAGCCTAAAAACAACAAATGGTAACATAGCAAAACAAAAATGAATGAATCATCAATGAACTAAAAATACTGTAAGTTTTACACACAGTGAACGTTTGTGAGTCGGCTAAATCATCTTCATTTCATGATACGTTTCCCTCAAACACACTTTGAGCAGACATTCGGCACCTTGACCGTGCATTTTCCACAGACAGCTTTCCTGCACTTCAGGCAATTGGCGGAGGGTTTTTTTTTTTACAGGTCATTCTCCTCTGCTCTTTTTATAATTTAATTATGACTTGATGTAGTAGTCAGATCACACACTCCAATGAATGCTGTTGCCTAGCAACTGAGAATGTTTAAACATAAACCGGACAAAAATAAATGCATTTCATTTACAGCTAAATTTTACCTGGTGGTGTGTTTTTAATCTGGATTCACCTTCACTATTTTTAACAATAGGGGGTGCTACACAACATTATTTTAAGAAAAGTCAAAGACTGGGGGACATGAATATTTTATTAAAACATAGTAAGTTCTATTAAAAAGTAATGTTAAAACATATGTAAAACAAGTGTGCAACATTTCCTTCCACTGGCTTGTTAGCTAACGTTAACATAAGTGATGTTGCTAATCGTGATGCTAATTTGTTAGCATAATATGACCATTGGAAATGCATTGATTATCCTAGCAATCCAGCTAACGTTAAGCCAAATCTGGCGAGGTAAAAATCTAATGGTGTAATAACTGTTGCATGCACAGCTATCAGGGGCCAGTGTTTTTGTGTGTGTGTGTGTGTGTGTGTGTGTGTGTGTATTTTAAACAAACCTGATGCCTTTTTTGCAAACATATCGCTGATTTTTTGAGATTTCCCCGCCTCACTGTCAAGGGCCTTTTTCCTCTTTGCCTTTTCCCTCTCAGCTCCACCCTTTCTCTTTCGCTATTCATTATCCATCTGACCATCTTGCCCTGTACACAACTCTGCTTTGTGCACAGACTGGAAAATTTCCAGGCGATGATGTTGTTGATGCAGGAGGCTACGTGCGTTGGACCAATCAGGTGTCATGATAGGCATGGATCTTACTATCAGGTCAAAAGCAATGAAAGGGAGGGGGGGACTGAATGCCTACAGATCTGAATGGATGTAGTTGTTGTTTCTGCTATGATTTACCTTAATCATATTGACACTGACCTAAGACCCCAGGCCAATCAGCAGACAAATCAGGTTGGCGATTGGCTCCCTGGTCCCGAGGCTCAATCCAGGCCTGACATCGAGGAAAACCTCTTCCAGTTTTCATATGAGCACTTAACTATTGTTTTATGACAGACTTGAAAAATTGTGAGCCTATCCTTTAAATGTGTAAATAAAAATTAATTGTATAGGTGATGATGGAGAGCAAGGGGGAACAGCACAGATGTTTAACCATCTGAGATGCAGCAGAGTAACCAGA
This sequence comes from Thunnus thynnus, assembly GCF_963924715.1. Taxonomy (NCBI): domain Eukaryota; kingdom Metazoa; phylum Chordata; class Actinopteri; order Scombriformes; family Scombridae; genus Thunnus; species Thunnus thynnus. The sequence continues at coordinate 2,724,404 of NC_089528.1, forward strand.
CTGACTGTCTCCCTCTGATCCAGATGTTGGCTGTGAAGCAGCAGTTCTGGTCTTGACATTTAGCTATTTTTCTATAGTTTTATGTATTTCAGTGTGGACTGAGATCTGAAAACTGTAGTGTGGATGCATGTTATTTTCACTCATGTGGATGTCTCATCCTCTCTCCTCCTCTCCCCCTCCCTTTCTTCTCCTAACCTTTTTTTTCTTTTATCTCATTTCTATTTCTTATTCCTGCCTCTGTGCTCCACTCTCCTCCTCTATACTATTCTTTACTTACCTTACCTCACCTGTGCTTTTCTATCGCCTTCCTCTGAGCAGAATAGCTCGCTCCATCAGTCAACGTCGATACACACTATATGAGTTTCTGTGTGCCTGTGTGTGTGCGTGCATGTGTTTTCAAAGTGGGTGCTGGGTCTGCACTGCAATGTCCCTGTTGTTATGCTCAGAGCAATCAATAGAAAGCGAGGCGTCATCTGAGTGAGAAAAAGCGTAGCTCAGCTGTCACAGCACCCTACAAAACAATGACTCAGTGTGCCCCGGGGAGCTCAGTGTGTGTGTGTGTGTATGCCCTGCTCTGTGTTTATGTGTGCTTCTTTGCACCTTAAGCACATCTGTTTCCACCTTCAGAGAGCCAGCCACATAACATAACCCTCACACACTAACACACATGCAAAGGCACACATACACACTGAAACTCCCCAGGGTCTCAGTCCAAGCCTAAGTCCTCACCCTCATAAAGAGCGCAGTGTCAATGTCACGCAATGTCACTGTCGGAGCAGATTAGATCAGCCTCATTGCATTCATGCATCCCAACTGGCCACTGGACAGGCCGACCACTGGCTACTCACCATGTCACCGTATATGCAGACACACACAGGGCTCAGGGTGTTAGCTGTAGCTGCTCCTGGCCTGATCTTCTGTCTAGACACAGTTTAAATGTATCTTCCTGTGAGGGATGTATTATCTTCTTGCTGCACTGAAGTGCAGGACCTTCGTGTCCTCAGGTTCGTAAAAGCCTGTTTTCTTTCAGTCCTTGTTGAACTGCCATGTCTGACATGACTGTGGTAGGAACCTTAGTAGCAGTAGAGGATATGAATGAGTGGTAGAAGTCACATCCTGACAGCAGGCTATATGCAGCCTAATTTTCTCTGACAATAAAAGATGTACAGGGTATTACACAATCTTATATTAAACTTTCATAAACATATTGGACAATTCTGCACTTAACTATTCACATCCAGTGCCAACATTCAATGTAGAAAGTATTTTGTCCTTTAAGTAGCAAGGCAGAAAGTAAAGGTATGAAGGTCGAGGTGGTGGTCTGGTGTGTCACGTGTCTGTCTTTAAGCAGGAGACCAGAGTTTACATTCCGTCACAGACCTACGATTAATGTTCACCCTTTTCACAATATTTCCCTAACACTACCATGGTTGTATGCAAAATATTGTAGAAAGTGAAAATTTTAAAAATGTTGGCCTATTTGTTACTGGGTTTGGAGGATGTTATATATAATGTGTATGTTAGCACTGACAGTGCAGGATTAGGTGATTGATTGTCACATTGTCAAGTAGAATGAGGATACTGTTGTTTTGTGCGCTTTTGTTGTTGTCTGTCATTCAGGTTGGTTATTATTAGTCTGATCAGATGTTCCACTATAGACAGGACAGCTCTGCCTTTACCCCATTTTTAACTGTGCAGAGTTTTAAAAAAATGCATTTTAGATGACACTCCTCATCACATGCAAAAGTTTGCAAAGTACTGGATTAACTGTAAGACTGGAAGAGACACTGTCATCACAGTCCCTGCATGCATGGCTGTGCAAGCCTTAGACAGAGTTTCTTGTCAGGTCAAGAGATGTGCAAGTGTTTCAGTGAAGACTGGGCTTAATTTAGTTTTTAGACATTTTTAGTGTTTTTTAAGTGTCATATATCAGTCATTTCAGTATCTCAGTTACTGTATCTTAGTGCATAGTTTGAACATGCTTTATGCTGCAATATGGTCAAAGGTTAAGCTGTGATAACAAAAGTGTAGAGCAGTAACGCATTACTTTGTAATATGTTACAGTGATAGAATTACTTCTTTCAGTAACAGTAGTGTGAGGGATAACAATTTGAAATTCACTTATTACAGTCAGTAATGCCAGTAACACGCCATTACTTTTATACTTGGGGGTCAGTGTGCTCGCTGTCTTAACGGTACCAAAGGAGGGTTGGCGCCGGCGCCAGCGACCCGCTTAAGCCAGTTGTAAGCGGTAGCATCACGCAGTAATGAGTCAAAGCAATTGGCACAGTTTGGACAATTGGAGATGACTGGAGAGGTTCGAGGACACCAGTGACACCACAAACTAAAAACTCCCAGGCTCCCATAAGGCTAGGCCTAGAGGTCTGGCATATTATACAGGTTGACAAGATGTAGAGGGTATATTGTGTTCTGCAAAGTTCTGGCATAAAGCATGTCCTAATTATTGTTATTCAAATATGACTCATGATAGATGAGGACCAAAAACACTTTTTTGAGCCTTATTTGAGCTGATGTAGTTTTGTTTGTGTTTTAGCCACATGCTAAACAAACACATTTCCAGAAACTAGAAGATGTCACTTGTCAAATCAAGCCTAATACATGCATCATGGCCTTACAGTTCTTCTGTTATAAGCTTTTCCATTTGGGTATGCCAAATAGGTGAAAATTCTGTAAAAAAGGTGGATGTTAAGGGGTTTAGGAGAACTTGATGCCACATTCGAAGATGGCACCACATTCATTCCTGTGGAAGTTGCATGAAGCCAAAACATCAGCTTCCACCTGTGTAGAAATCACCCGGTTGCTCACACTTCTGTGTTTTTGGGCCCATAGAGCATGCTCAGCAGAGACTTCTGCTGGCCAAGCCGGCTAACTTCCAGTTGACTCCTGGCTCACTCAGTGGGGATAAAATCATTTAACTGTGTGGCTCTTCTAAACTTTCCAAATGTCAATCAAATTCTGATAATAAAATGAGTCATTTCAGGGGTTGTGAGGCTCCAAAAAATGTATTAACCATTTTACAGACGCTCCTTTTCCAATGATTTTTTTGGACCAGTGCGAATCATGTGACAGACCCAGAAGTTGTAATTACACAGTTTGATCAAATTTTTCAAATTGTCTTCTCAGCCTGGCGCTGTTCTTGGGGGCTTGGGTTGATATCAGTGTGGTCTCTGCATTCAGCTGACAGACAGCTCCAGAGGAGGAGAAATGTGACTCGTGGTAATTCCAAAGTTGTCTTTTTCACATTTTGTGTTTTCTTAGCTGGCTTGGTAATGTTAGTCACAGGTACACCTACATTCAAGAGTCACTTGACACTAGTTTAGTTCAGAGTTGGAGGTCACTGAGGCTACGCTAACGCTAGCTGTTGGATGGTCAATAAATCCTTCCAAACTGTTTCCTGCCTGCTTGTTAAGAAAAACAAACAAAAAAGATGCAGCGTGTTGGAATAAAGGATGCTAAGTGACAGAGCTGATGGCTGAGTAACAAAAGTAAAGAATTGAGTAGTGTAACATGTTACATTACTTGTTACTTTTGCTGCAGAGAAATAAGTGATATAATTACTTTTACAATGAATAATATATAGCCTAATAAGTAATTCATTACAGTTTTCAAGTAACTTGCCCAACACTGGATAACAGTACTCACCTACACTCTTCCCATTTTACTCCCAGACTCAACATGTAGAATCTGTGTGTGTTTGTATTTAGGTGTAATCTATGCTTTTCATTTTTTAAGACAACATCCTGCCAACTGCATTACACCATCTCCAAACATACGAAGTGTGAGGGAGTGAACTATTAAACAGCACAAAGTAGACAGCAGCCAGCAGGTACAGATGAGGATATCCTCAGTGACAAGTGAAGTCAGCAGAGCTGCTTTGTGTTAAAAAATAAATCCATACCTCTAAGTGCTGCTGTTGGCTGAAAAACAGCTGTTTGATATTCTGTATTAAACTTCTATTTTATATACTGTACTCCTACTATACTATATTTGGTATTAAGAGAGAGGACACCCTGAATCATTCAGGGTGTAACCTCATGTGACCTCAGTGATTTGACATGTGACATCAAGGAGTGGACTACCTGCAGAGGTTAAAATGCCTTTGACAAACTTTTGAAGACTTTAGGACCGGCTGACTTTTACTTCCAATAACCAATGAAACACCTTTCTTCTCAGGAACCAGGAGTTAAAACTGAAGAGCTCTCACTGCAGTTACTAAGCTCCTATAGGTATTTCAATATTCACTCACAAGGTAAGAAAAGACTATGAAACAAATTTCTTGCATTCAAATAGAGCCTGTAACTAGGCCACCTACTCAGTTTCAGAGAGTTGTGAGTGCTGAATTTGAAGAAAGGGCACAAAAGCTCTTCCTCTGACTGCAACATCAATGTATATTTTGTTTGTTGCTCATTGTGTGTTAGGAACAGGTGTTGAATTAAAATTCTGTTGCTAGAGGCCCTCTTTAACCTCAAAAACACATCAAACATTGTTTTATCAGCTTGATACTTCATGATTTTTCCTGATTTTATGTGAATTGCATACAAACATAATTTTGAATGCATGACATATTTCAGAAGGCTGTTACAGAAAATGATGCATTACTTCTGTTTGGACTGACTCCAGCTGTAAAGTCCAGTTAAATATAATGTGATTTCATCTGCTGTATATCTGTGATTGGTGTTGACTTTATCCCAGATAAGTCTGTTTGGATTTTTGTTATTGGAGTTTTACATCAGTTTGCTCATAAGAGACCTGACACATTATCTTCACAGACTGAAAGCAGTATGAGAAAGCAGTATGTTAGCAGCAGCAGCAGCAGCAGCAGCGCTCCATCCGTGTATCTACACGGACATAGCAGAGAGCAGATCACACAAAGCAGTATGAGTGTAGGTCACCTGTATTTTTGCAGAGCACAGAACTCAACACACAATCATGATGATTCAACCTGTAAAATGGAAGGAAAAAGACTTGAAGTTTAAAAATACTCTTTGGGTAGCTTAGGTTACACATGCTTAGTGCAAGTGAAACGCAGGCTTATACATGGCCTGTGTAGACAGCTGTATTGATTAAAATAGAAAAATATCTTTCTTGGGTTGAATTTACTCAAAGTACAGTCACTATATGATGATAACATACTGTACATTTCATTCATGCATAGCACATATAACACATAAAACACACAGTATTCCCTTATTTGGTGGGAAATACTGTATGTTTTATCAAATGTGCAAGCCTGGTTTGTGGCTAAAAGAGGGATTACAACTTCAATAAGGTTCCACAAATTGGGTGTCAGCAGAGTTAGAAAAAAAGAGAAAATATTTAAGGAAAGAAAACTGGTTGATTCTGCAGTTATTATTGTTATTTTCATTCATACAGCATTGGGGTCTGAACCCCAAACAATGAGGAAGTAACACCAATTTCAACAAAACACAAAGGTTAAACGACAGATCAGCAGATCACACAGAGCAGCTGTTGTCATTAACCTGTATTAATGCTTATTTTGTCAGACGAGTTTGTGATGATAAAATGGATTTCGTCCACATCTCCATGCAGCACAGGAGATGTGCAACCTGGTTTCTCTGAGTAAAGGACCAGTGTGTAGGATTTAGTGGCATCTAGTGGTGAGGTTTCAGATTGCAACCAACTGAATACCCTTCCCTATCCCCTTCCTCCTCCAAGCATGCAATAGCTACCATGGCTGCGAAACTTGTGAAAAACGCGAAAGGCTAATTCTAAGGTAACGAAAACACAACTCTTATTTTCAGGTGATTATACACTAATTAAAACATACTTATGAATATTATATTCCATCTCTGCTGAATCTGTTCCGCTGGATGCCCTCTAAATTCTACACACTGCACCTTTAAGTGCATGTAAACACACACTATGTCAGAAACAGGTGTTGAATAAAAACCACACATAAACACACAATCAGGTGGTAGTAAAGGGCTGACTGTCAGTACACACTGCACAATGCAAACATAGAAAGAAGTTTTGTGGCCATATGGTTTGACTTTTGTGACTTTAGTTTTATCCTCTCCCTATCAAACCATTATTTTTATTCTTTACCAAGTAGCAACCTCCAGGGCTGAAAAATGAAGCCAATGCAGAGGTGCTCAAACTGCAGTTCCTCGAATGGCCACTTGAAGCTGGCTCCAAAAGCGAATCCATCCCCATAGACACCCATGTTATGCCCAACTTTACAGCAAAAATAAACATGTTTATAGCCTGGTACAAAAAAACAGTTTTGGTCTCTATAGCTAATTTCCCCATTCATGACAACTGTATGGGGGATACATTTTTATATAACTCACCCGTTTAAATTTTATGAAGGCTTAAAGTTATGCATAATTAAGGGCGTGGCCGCTTTCAGTGACAGGTGGGTGAAGTCACAGGCAAGTCGCTACCACAGCAACAAGGTTAGGTAATGTAACCACGGTGTAACCCCAGAATCACAGAGTATAGGTGTAGCCATAGTCAACACTATTTCAGTGTGTTTTCAGTTCATGAAAATAAAAAAAGTCTTGTTCACTATTTGGTTGAACTGAAAGACCATCTAAGGAGTCAGATATTCAGTTTTTTCCGGTAAGTACATTTTGTTTTGATGGTTTTAAGCCTGTTTTTCACTAGCGAAATTAGCATTAACATTATCACATTCAACCATAGACTGTAAATGCACTGTGCTAATCAAGCTAGCAGCTAGCAGCTAGTGTTAGGGTCAGTTCCACCCTCTCGTTCAAGAATATGCTTGTGGCTCCAAAAATCCAAGATGGCGACAGTTAGAATGGAAACTCGAGGGTTCAAAACGGGAGTCCACAAACCAATGGTTGATGTCACAGTGGCTACGTCCATTATTTTATATAGTCTTTACTAACTTTACTTTAACTTTCAAAGTACAACCATTTCTAACGTCACATATTGAGTGCACAGATTATGTAATCCAATATGAGACAGAGAATGCACTAAAGGTGTCAGGCATGAGTCATTTTTAAATGAGCCAACTGCTCTGAATGACCGAATACACCAAAGGTGTCCAGAGGAAATTAGATTCCTCTGATGTGTCACTTTGGAAGCATCAACAGATATCAAGCAGGGTGGTTTTATATTGTCTCTGGAGATTTTTCCTGGTGGCAATATATATATGTATGTATTTGTATATATATATTGTTGGAATTGGTGGAGCTTAAAGTAGAAGGAAAATAAAACAAGATTTGTCAGGTGGCCTGATGATGTTCTGTGTCTGTGTCATATAAGTCATGTACGTCATATGCATTTGATAAGCATTTGATAAGCCAGTGTTACATGAGTGAGCTCAGGGTACTTCAACTTAAGACAGCACATGTACATAGACCAAACACAATCAACTAAGAGTGCATCTTCATCACTTTGACAACACATAAAATATGTCCCATATTGTCCCAACAAAAATGTGCTGAAAATAAGTAGAGCACAAGCAAACATTCACCAATTGACACCATATGCTTGACTTGTGCTGCAAGAGCAATGGAACTAAGTTTCTGGGAAACACTAAAAACAGATTAACATGCTAGTGTTTAGTTAACCGTTGCATTTTGCTGATATTGGCATTACTTTCTTATTGTTCAGGGTTACACAGACCCCATTGCAGTATGTGCAAAAACATTAATGATTAATGATAATTATAAAATTACATTGTTTTTCTTTTCTTCTGACCTTATTAAAAACCAATATGTAGAAAAGTATTGAAGCAGTAACACTTCCCTTTGCAACAATTTGGGTTGTCACAGATGAATAGGATGAAAAATACAGAAATGTCCATGAAGCATTGTTATTACAAATTATGTGCACCTTTTTAAGATTTCAATAAAGTAAATGTAATACCCTTTCTACATCAGAATGAATGTTCATTAGAACTAGACAATATGATATTAATATGGATATTTTCTAGTTTTCATATGTATCTCCACATAACAAATATATGCAAAATCACATATAAAATGATCAAAATATAATAATCTAAATGTATAATATAATTTAGCTGTATTACATGAAACAAAACTCTAAAGAAAAAGTCATAAAAAAACTAAAGTTTTTTAGTACAGTGATAGTTGAGAGATGACAGGAAACAAGCTTGGAGAGAAGTAGGGAATGACATGCAACAAAGGTGCAGACATTGCGGTTATGTGACATGAGTCTTAACCAGTAGGTTACCAGGGTGCTCCAAACTTTAATAATTTTAAATGCTCCCTGGACAAGAAAGTTAAAATATTAAAGAACAAAGCTTAATGGCTTCCAATTCACTTTAAACATCATTAAATTAGATGTATCAATTGATGTGTTTTTGCTACCTTCAAGCAAAAACATGTCAGTTCCTTCATATTTTAAGCTGTTAGTAAATTTATTTTGTTTCCATTTGAATTATATTGGTATTTTATAATCTCTGAAGTATCCTGCTACACAGGAAAATCAATCCCAGTAGAGGTATTATATGGCCTGCAGTAAACATCCACCTTTCAATGCTATGCATGTATGTATACATTTATTTCAGGTATATAGAAAGGTGTGCATATCGTTTCTCCTGCTTGCAGAACAGCTGTGGGTGGACAGTGAGCAAGCTGCATCAGATTGATTGTAAATCCTTAAAAACTGAAATCTAAAAAGAGCTGGCACCTTATCACAAAAGAAGGGCTAAATCAAAATTATGACGTATCATCTGTGTTTGAAGTTTTGACTGCCAAACGTTCCCATTGCAAAGTATTTGTTTGAGTGAAAGTGAAAAGCATGCAGTGCTCTTTTTTATACTGAAAATTCGAGCACATGAAGACAAATGTCCATATTTCTCCAGTGAAATGCTTTTAGCTGTATGATCAGAGATGGGTTATATGTAGCTTTTCAGACTAAATGGATTATAAATCCTTTTAACATAGTGTACTACTCAAGAGCATAGCTATTATATTTAGAACTGAACATATAAATCGTATGCAACTGAAAAACCAGAATGTTGGCACCTTCAAGACACTTGGCGTCATGGAGTTTTACAAAACTCTACATTGCTGTGAAAAGACTGACATTTGCTAGGATAAGCTGTTCTATCTGAACACCACACATGCTCAATGGCTTTCACATTCATATTCACAGTATTCACATTACCATAGTGCAGAATGGAGGACTGAATCCCTCGCTCATATCCACACAGAAAGAGACCTCCCCGGGTTGGTTGTACTGGGTAATAGGCTTAGGCATATCTGTCTTGATTGTTCCTGTGAGGTTGTTCACTAGCTGTTTCCTTTCCACATTTTCCCCCACAACCTGCAGCTCTCCAGTCATTTGCATACTTGAGGAGAAAAGGTGTTGTGACCTTTTCAAAAATAGGCTGAAATAAACTGCTGGGGGCTAGTGATTACTATGTAATGGAATGATTTGTGTGCAAGGACACCAGCAGTGTAGCACTTTGTTTCTACATCTATAATACATTTAGCAACAGACATTATTAGCAAATTGATAATGTAAAAAAAGTATGTCACGGCTATAGCCAGTTAGCCATAATAACTAGTTTAGATAGTTTATGTTTTTTATACTTCCAATGACAACAGCTTCAAAACTGATTTTGTCATAGGGATCATTATGGAAACACAATTAATACCACTGAGAAATAAGGGAGAATGAATGCTCACTTAGCTAATCATTGGACTTGTACTTGATTTATTGAATAGTGCTGAGAAGTTCAAGTGTTGTTTCAGTATCCTTGGGTGGACAGACACTGAGTTTTTATGAGATTTCTTTGTTTAGTTAACTCAGACTACACGTTTTAATCAGCCTCTCTGAACGAACAGAACCTGCAACTTTTATGCTCTCACTGTACAGATCAGCCATGGCATGGAGCTCACACTGAAACATAAGCACGGAACCCTGAGTCGGTTTTGTCCAGTGACCATTCCAATAAAGTTTATTCAAACAAAATTGCTGCATCCTCTATAATTTTGAAAAAGGAGAAAGTGTTATTTGGTGCAGTTCTACTACAAACAGAAAGTTTGTATCAAGTGGCAGTAAAACAATCATTATTTTTCAAAAATATTAGGCTGTAGGCTGCATAAAGCTGATAACTTATGAAATCAAATGTTCTACTTATTGCGATAATTGTGTATATCTATTTTTAAAACAGTAAATATCTTCCAACTTGTGTGTTTGCTGTATAATAACAGCAACAGAAATAAGAATTGAACAATAGATAATAAAGTAGTTAAATCAGTTTGCAAAATCATGCTATCAGGCACTAAAAGTTATGAGAATGACAATAACATTTTCTTAGAACCTCCATCTTCTGTGTTTAAACAGACTTTTAATATGTGTAACCTTATTGTAAGAGCCAACTCTCTTCCGGATCGGCCTGTCTACTACACTCACTTTTCTATCTATTGGCAACTCAATGTGGCAAATGCACACTATGTAATTTAAATTCAAAATGTCCCTCTTTAAGCTTTTTGCATTCGAGAGAACAGTTTAAGACAATATTAATAATAACTTGTAATACAAAAAAAATTGGTTTCCATGATGAAATGCCAATGTGGACTGATCTGTGAAAACACAGGGTTCTTTGACAACATGAAGTGCATAAAATAAGAGCAGGATCCAAACTGTCAAAAAAAAAAAAAAAAAAGCTCAGGTTAACACGGCTGAACACAACTACTCCTCACTTATGAATATCGGTATAGAGTGTGTCTAGAAGTGGTGGAGACATCAATAACATCTATACACTTGTCAAATTAGCCCTGAAAGGTCTACAAGTTTTACCTGACTTTGTCAATAGGGATCACTGCAGAAATACTGTGAATATCACTGGTAAATTAGAGAAAATTAATGTTCACTTAGTTGCCAAATGATAGTACTTACTGAGAAGAAGTAAGAGTGCATTGACTTCAGCCCTGCAGTAAAATGCAATTAAATCCCCCATGTGTAGAATTTGGAAGTTTCTGATTTTGGCAGCTTGTTGTGGTAGTATCAAATATGGTATTGGAGAGACTGCAATGCACACTGCCCCCTTCTCAAACAATGCTAATGATATTAGAATAATTTAAAAAATGTTATAATCAGACCAGCATACTGGCATTCAAATAAATTGCTTTTAAATAAATGTATTCTGGGTACTGCATAAAGCACACTACAGCATGTTCAACACTTCTGGGACTTATATCATGAGCTGTGCACTGTAAACTGCAGGCACAAAAAACAGAAGAGTCTGCATTTTATTTCAAGTATTTCAAGTTTCAAGTGTATTTCATGTCAACAAGACATGAGTGAGTAAGCTTAAGAAATGTCATTGATCAAGTAATTACTCCATAAAATGGTATTGAACAAACACCAACAAGTGCATGCTCTCTGCTCAACACGTGGTCAGAAATGACAAAAAAGGGGGGTTAGGGAAAACAAAGTGGATTTCTTGGATCTATGAACTTCATTAGGAAAAAAGCAGTAAGTATCTTACCTTTCCCACGTACTGAGGTTCAGGTCCGATGTGTTCTTCAAGAACAAAGAATTGGTTCCAGATCCAGCCTCTTTTGGGCCGCTGATGGAAATCCTTGTCTGTGTCCAGCAACTTAGTTTGGTTCCTCTGTGCTCTGATGGATGTTTTGGAGTTTGAGTTGGAGATCTTGGAATCAGATCTGGCAATAGGATTAGTTTGTGAAGAGGGTTGGAGTTTAGAATGAGATTTAGAATTGGATAGTGAAGCCAGGCTGCCACTGGAGTAGATGTTCATAGAGCCAGATGAGTTGGACCATGCGTAAGGACTGAATATTGAAGACAATTTAGTGTTGGGCAAGGAAACAGACTCGGAATCTGTCTTTGGCCCAGTTATCGCCTTAGAGTTGGGGACTGCCTTGGCCTTTGGCTGCGACAGTGATCCAAGGCTTGGTTTTGGATTGGTTTTGGGGCTGATTTTTGAAGATTGCTTAGGGTTGTTACTTCTTGCCAATTGATTAGAATTCGACTTAAAGGCAAACCCTTGCCTTGAATTAGAACCTTGTTTGGATAGAGGCTGTAGCCTGAGTCCAGTGTTTGAGCTTGATGTGGCTTGGGAGACTGCTGATGGGATGTTTATGTTGGACCTATGGTTGTCAGTAAGATGGGACATGGTGTCAAGCCAAGGCTTTAACTGATACTTGCCCCAGAGGTTCTGGCTAGAACTCAAGAGTTGGCTGGGCTTCAGCTGAGACATAGGTGTTTCAGGACTGGAACTTGGAAGCAGGGTTGGTTCAGGCAGTGACTTGAGCCTTGGGTTGGGGTACAGGCTGGGGTTGGGGTTGGCGTGAGGGCTCAGATCGGGCTGGGTCCCATAACAACTCTGGGAGACAACACATAGGAAGACCACCAGAGGACAAAGATGGGAAACTGCAGCCACGCTGGCTGGAACTCTCATTGTAAAGAAAGAATGGTCCAGAAATGTCTACCCCTCTCACCTCCACTGTGTCATACCACCATGGGCATATACAAACACTCGTACACACCCACAAATACACTCAAACACACAGGTTTGCAGTCCTTTTCACGGTGCAGGCTTGCCAGGAGTGTCCACACAGTGTGGTCCAAAAAATCATTTCGTATAGTTCCCTCAGAAAAATAAAATAGAACTCCATAATCCGACTGACTATGTTTAACTTTGTGTGGACATGAGATGTTCCTTATTATGTGGCAGTTTTCTTCCTCACAAAATTGTTCCCATGGCTGAGGAACATTTGGATTATTTTGAATAATTCAGAAATCCTTTCTGAAAACACCACGTTATCAAACATGAACATCCAAGTAGATACAACAAGTCCATACACTTCCAGTAAAGTCCATTGCAAACTTGTGCTTCAACACAGTAAATATAATATCCACAATGGTCAAAAGCTGAATTCCCTTTTCTTCCTGTTGAAAGCAAACAGTGAATAGCCGATTGTTTGCTCAGAAGCTCATCAGAGGGGCTGCTCTTCCTGAAACAGAGAAGATGAAATCCATGAATAAAAGTTTTTCTTTTTTTTTTTTACTTGTAAAAGTACTGATAAACTCTAACAAGAACAAAACCACAATACAGAACACTATTTTACCGTGGCACCCTCTTTGGAAACCCTTCTGACAGTGCAATTATTTATAGAAGGCTAATTTCAGGAAAATTGCATCACTCAGCAATGTTGCTTTAAATAAACAATCTCTTAAGAATTCTGTCTTTCAGATTGGAGAACTACTTTCAAGGCAGACCAAAGCCAAGCTCTGATTAGTGGCGATTTTGTAAATGTATCTTAAGCCCACTAACTTTGAGCACAATGATAATTACCAGTTTGCACAGAATGACTGATCACTGTAATCACTTTCCAAAATTACACAGATGGGAGTGTGTACTCCATTTATGTTTTGTCTTTGTTCCAAGTGTATGGAATTTTTGCAACTGACATTGATCTCCTCAAACAAAAGGAATATATGAGATATATGCCTGTACGTGCAATTTCAGCAGATGTTCTGTTGTGATCATGAATTCACCGAAATTGTAATATCAATTGAGTAGTGTATTATATTCAATATACTATTGAATTTCTGATGCCTTTTTAATGACACAGATACAGAAAATGTTTTTCTTTGCATTTGTAGCGTTTGAGGATGGAATTTCTCAGCATATGTCTCAGTGAATTATGTGAAATGCACACTGTTAGAATCCTGTCCAGGAGATGACAACTTGACAGCCAGTGTCAAATATTTTATCTGCTTCAAAAAAGTCTATTAAAACAATCCTGTTCAGTCTCTATACCATTCAAATCATTCTCCACCTCCCCAATCTTGTATATCGACTAATTTAGTTTCTCTAAAAAAGAAACGTGAAAGATCTGAATGAAATGAGGAACACTTTAAAAAATATGGTAATCTGTTTCTGCTGCTAGAGAACAGAAGATCTCAAAACCTACACCCTGATATATTATTACCTTAAAGAAAGAGCCCTATCTGTCTGTTTTTGAATTCCACATAGCTTAACTAATGTGCTCTGTAGGTAAGGGTAAAAATTAGCCACAGAAACCAGTTGACAAAGCCAGAAGAACTGGCAAAATATTATTTTGCAATTTAGGGATGTAAGTTTAGGCTGAAAGACATTATGTTTATTGTTATTCCATTCACAGACCTAACTATTAACATTACAGATGTGGATGGAACTGTACTTTTATGAAAATGGTCATGGCCTGTATGTTTGTGTCTTGCCCTGGGCTGCTGTGTATTTATGTTTTTCCCTTCAGGTCCAAGTAGGCGGACAATCAATTAGTGCAACTGGGTGCACCTGGCCAGTCCATCCAGAATGCATTTAGGATCAGCCATCCCCATTCCTTGCTCTCTCACTTCATGGCTCTCCCCCTGGCACCACATGTTTCTTTTGTTTGGATTCGTTTCACTTCTCTTTAGTTTACACCCTACAACACCACACATTTACACATCCATTCACCAACACTACTGATCTACTGACTGACCACTTCACATATTAGATTAATATTTTGTTGTAATTTCTTTAAATTGATTAATAAATTGATTTTTGAGTACAACCATTTGTATTTCCCTTTTTTTTGTCATGGCCTAAGAGCCAGGTCATAACACTACTAACACACAAGCTGTGAAATAAGACTGCCCAGTCAGTTTGGTGTGGGCTGGCTTGCTCTGTACTCATGTGATTGAACAAGCCATTCAGATTTGATGCCCCTTCTTATGTCACATGGGGCGAAGCTAGGCTAAACTGAGCTAAGCTAAGGGTGAAAAATTTGCCCGTATCGTGGGCTGCCTACCGACAGACGGCTGCTGAACACTGGCAAGCTCTGCAGAAGAGAGCCAGCTGGGAAGCAGAGCTGAAGAGTCCTGCATCGCTGCTGCTACTACTGCTGTCTTCTGGAGGAATAAACACCCAATTCTGCTCTTATCTAGAGCAGTTTACCGGCAGGAGGAGTTTGTTTTTTAAACTTTTGGGATTAAGTGGATTTATCTTGCCTCTCAGCCTAGCCGGAGCTAACACCGGAGTCACACACCACCTCAGCTGCTGTCATCAATAATAAACATCTTAAATGCCGATGAGTTTATATTTTAATATTACGCAGTATGTAGATATCTATGTGTATAAACAATAATGTTGCTGCTGTATTTATGCCTTTAGGTGACATTATTTTGAGTGTGGATGAAGCAGAACAATGTTAGCATAGCTCTGATCGATCTGAACTCCATTCAAAAAACGAGCATTTTAACAGTTGTTTGCTTGTCGTCTTGCAGACAGACCTGACAAAGGATGAATTCAGGCTTTTTACAAATCGACATGATGATGTCATTATTTTGGCATCCTTTTGATCCGTTTATTGCAATTAAATCACAGCAAAATGTAAGTTTATTAATACTCAAACCAGCCATTCTGAGCAGGGCCGTTGGGAGGATGAGAAGGCTGCTGTGGTGCTTGATCCTTGTGGTATTTTGACCAAAGCATGTCAGATACATTTTATTAAGACCCCAGGGAACTGTGTTAACTTGTGGAAAAGGGGTATAATATGGCCTCTTTAAACTGTACTGTCAAATTAACCCTGTGTGATTAGTGTCACTGCGCAAGATCTTTTCTTTAAAGCCCATTTTTCTTCAGTTTGCCAACTCCATTTCTTTTTTGTTTTGAAGTGTAACAATGAAAAAATTTGCATACTTCAAGTGGGAAAAGGCAACATGACAACAACAGCTACTAACAAAGGCTTCAAATCCTCCTGTCAAAGAATCTGTTGGTTTGACAACTGCAAACTGCTGCTAACATTCTAGCCAGTAAGCCTGTTGTTTGGCTTGTTTTGTCTTTTCAGCTGTTGTTGACTGTACGTACTGCACATGAAGTCTGCAAGATTTCTTTGTATTACCTTTAATCTAGATCACTCCACCTGCCAGCTGCAACAGCCTCATCTACAGGCAACCAAAGCAAAAACAATATGCAAGTGATAAATATTTCATCCATGATGGAGGCTTTCTGAGGGAGTCTTTGCTGAAATGATTCTCCTTTTTTTCCCCTTCTCTGTCTCTGCTTTGTGAGAACAGAGTGATTGATTTAGAGAAAGAAATGAGTGAGAATACATTAAGTTAATGCTCAGGGGCTAATTTAGGCCAGGCAAGTTAATGTGGATGTGTAATAGCTATATGAGATTAAGGGGGTGTCTCCTTGTGCTTGAGGGAATTATTCTTGAAATGATTACATACAAGTTGTTTACTTGTTCCCTCCTATATTAATATGCAAAATTAGATTTACACTTACATAGTAAAATAACTATTGGAGTGTGGATTTCAAAACATATTTGCTTATTATTTTGACCATTATGCCATTCATTCAGTAATGATACCCTGAGGCCTAGAAGACCAATGTCCTTGTAGAAATTACACATCTCCATCGATAATAATTGTGAATTTTTGAACCAAACAATAAATGTGTTCATTGTTTCTAACAATTAAAATTAAAGTATATAAATGAATTAGAACTACATCAAATATTAAAATGTGCTTCTTTATCCCTTGAACAGTGGGTGAACACATTAACTGCAAAAGATAATACTGCTTTCAACATGTTATGTTACTTTACCTTTAATGGCAGCCATTCTGTCCGATCTTATTATACATTCTCTCCTTGTGAACTGCTGTATTACTGCAATTACGTGAATGAATTTGACAGTTCAGGGGCCAAACTGCCTTATCTGTACATGAGGTTCAATGTGAAGCTTCAAGGGTCTAATGAGGTGTAATAAAAGAATAAGCCATGTATACTTAGTGTCCATGGATAATTAATTTAATATGAGAATGGACTGAAAAAATGAGTAACCCTAGTGCTATGAGTACACACAGAGCGCCATAAAAGCACCTTAAAGTCTCTATGGGATTTCAGACATGTTGGATAAGTAAGAGTGGCGGTGTGGATGGGCATTTGGCATGTCATGTTGTATCAGCTCTCAAATGTATGTCACTTTGGATAAAAGCGTGTGCTAAATAAAATTGTAAATTGTAATTGCAAATTGTAAATGTCTCTCCTGCATGCATTAATGGTTGCATTTTGATTAATCATTAGCACAGTACTAATCATTAGCACTACTCCCTAATCCTTAAAATTTTCATGCAATCAAACACCATTTTTAAACTATTATTGGTTGACATTTTTTCATCCATAGTTATTCAATGTTTTTACACATTTGTCATTTCTTCTCTATACAGTAGTTTTTATTGGTAGTTTTTATTCCTGTGCTTATTCCTTTTTACAATAGTTTTTATTCCTGTGCTGGATTCAGATACACAGCAGGGATTCATAGAGTTACTGGAGTTATCCAGTATTACTGTTTGTAATTTTATCTCACTGATATCAGCATCATTGTTTACTGTTCACTCTACTACTGTTGTATTAAGCTACTGCTAATGCCAATCCAGCATCTCCTACTGCTGCTGCCTCACATTAGAAGCATTCAGCTGGTGAAATGCGGGGTGCCTTTTATTGTGTAGCAGTTACAGGAAACACAATGCATTTGTGAGTCAGCACTGGCGGTGGATTCCTCATCAAAATAGCTTCTACAAGACAGAACAGTTATTTTCTGCATTTTTTAATCAGTGGATTTAACAACACATGCTGAATCAAAAATGGAGCTTAGCGCAAATTCAGACAGGAAGACTATCTTTAACCATTCATTCATTTCCCACTCCTCTCTCTCTCCCCTGCTCCTCCCGCTTTCACATCAGCTGTTTAGGAGCGTCACTCCTAGTTATCAAATTTGATTCCTCCATGATCTCTAACCACCAATCATGGCTCAGCTGTCAAACTGTAAAATTTGTTTCCCTCTCTGTCGTTGTCAGCTGTCATTCCAGAGCAATCATCGCAACCCTCTTCCGCCCCATCCACCTCCATGGCTGTGTCCCGGAAGCTCGCTCCTCTCCTCTTCATCGCAGATCACCATCTTGCCTTCTCCACTCTCTTACTTCGGCACCAGGCCCGAGTTCACCAGAAGCCGCTACCACACCATCAAGATCTACGCCTTTTCATCACCACCACCAGTGTCTAGACTCCATCGTGGGGTTATCCTATACTACTCTTGCATTCATCTCCCCCTTTCATATCCAGTGACATCACGATGGGGTCTAATCACCAAAGACTTTTCCACCGTCATCTATCATGCTTGTTCAATAAATATAATTTACTTTATAAAGAAACTGAGTGTCTCCTGATTGAAATATCTGCTACTGTGATGCTGTACTCCATGCACAGTGTGCTCTAAGCAGCACTGAGGGGCCTGGCCTGCTAACCTGTAGGCTTCTGTTTCTTCATAGAGCAAATGTGTGAACACTAGGGATGAAATGAATAGTTGAACAATTGCAGGTGATGTACTCAGCTCAGGCCTAGTTACCTGAAACCCTTCATTCCAACAGTCCAATAGCTGCGGGATCATGGTGTCAAGGGTAAGATTAACAAAAAGTTGCAGTACTCAAGCAGTGCAAGCCTTCCTCTTTCTGTAACTAAAATGTAATTGAAATTAAATAGCATTTTTTGTCTGATACAGCTACACATAAGCTCTGTAAATCACTTGCCCTGTCACCTTTGAGAAAAAAAACTCAGAAACCAAAAGGGAGAAATTTATATTTTATATTTTTTGGTTTCATGATGGTGCTCCCTAGTTTTTCATTGATTCAAAGAATACCGTTTACGTAGATGGAGACCTTGTTTCCATAAAGCCAGTCAAATGTTGCATAAAGCAATTATGTCAGCATTCTATCATAGGCAGGGCAGACGGTCACACTGAGCCTGATTGCATCCTGATACAAAACACAAGAGCCACAGACTGAACAACAATCCACATTTGCTCTCCTGCTAAAGTCTCCTTCTTATCTAACTTTCAAACATGAACATATCTTATCCCGCAGCTTAGCTTGTTGAACTAACATCAGTTAGCAAGTTAGATATTATTATATTCTACTGGATCAGATTATTCTACAGCCTTCTGGACCGGAAACAATTATCACAGCCAAAGAGCTTGGAAATGCCTCGTCCCAAAGTGGAGCTGCAGGGCATGGAAGGGCAATCTGTGTGACTGTGTGTGTCTTTATGCTGTGCATTACAGAGAGAGACAGAGCAAAGGTTTCTCACGGGTACATATTTAGGTATGTCATATTCAGAATTAATATGAAATTACTCAGAAATTAAAAAATTAAACTGGGCATCTGTAGATTTCAGCAAGCTTTAAAACGTTTTTAACAAAGCCTGATGTTCTTTAATGTAATGTTGAAATAGGTTGAATGCCTGAAAACAAATCAATGAACGAATGAAATAATTTTAAACAGATAAAACCATTTAATCAACTGTGACCTCTTGCCATGCACTGTATAGTATTTGAAGGGATGGGTTCCATCGAACTGTTTAAACAGCCAGATACAAAAGTGTAACTAACTGCCCTTCTGCTGCAGTCCAAGGGCAGAGGCTGCACTACAATTTCTTTTGGTTTCTGGAGATCTATCAAAACCAATTAGCCATGGATTAGCATTCAATGTTGCTAATTATAATGCTAATTGGAGGGGAACATAGGGAACACAGCGGACCTCTAAAGGGAGGCTGAGACTATGACTTGGATGCTGACAAGGTTTCTGACTTCCGTTTGTAATATTCTGTTTATATGTTGGTGCATCTATCTATCTATCTGTCTATCTATCTATCTGTCTATCTATCACTGTATTTGTTTCATACACACAGCAAAGGTATAAGGAGGTAAAAAGTTAAAGGAGATGCATTGTTAGTCAAGAACATGTTATGGTTTGATGGTGATAATAGTGGTGCCAGGGATGGTGATCATCATGGTTGTGATGGTAACATCTGTATGATTTCAGCATAAGGCTGAAGGAAAATCTACATGGTAATAACTAATTTTTTCAGGTTTTGACAGTAAACTAACAAGTGGCATGTGAATATGCTGCAGCATGTTTACAAAAATAAACAAATGTTTCATATCTCTGCTCAAAAAATTAAGTTCATTACGAAACCTTATGTAGAATATATCCCACTAAAGGTGTTTTTAGACAGCGAATGGTTGCAGTGGCACGCAGAAGGTGGGACTACTCTCGTGAACACACACAGCTCTTGTATGTGACCATGGCAACTACAGAAGCTACAGTGATGGAAACACATTTGGAAAACGATAAAGGAGCTGATTTTACTGGCAGCTATCTGAGTTTCCTGAGTAATACATCTCTTCACCAAACAGACAGGTCAATAACAGGAATAATGATATGAATAAACATTTATGTTACTATGTTAGCAAAACTTACTGTGTATTGCTCACCATTTTGTCCATTTTAAGTCACAACCCGCTCTATTTAGCAACATTACGACATTGCACTGGGTGGATAGCAGCAGCCTGTGGTGTACAGGCTGGTTGGAGATTCAAAATACAGAACATCAATTTTGCCGGGTGGCGGCTGCGATGGCAACCACTCACTGTCTGAAAGCACCTTAGTTATATATATTAAGACAGAGTTGCCCTCTGAAATTTGAATTCTCAAAAACACATCAATTTAATTTCATAAAGGTAAGTTGGAAGCCAGAAATGTTAACTTCTCAAGCTTATTAGATATAGGAAATATGTATATGTTACTTAAATTGATTTTTTATTGGAGGACTTAATTGGGCGATTTGTATTGTCTTTCTTTTAAATGTATGCTGTATTCTTCTTTATTGACATTTTATGTGCTCACTTACCCAATGTACAATATGAATACTGTGTACTTGTTTTATACATAATAATAATGCAGTGGGTTTCTTAATAAAAGACTTCCATTTTGGGGATCTATGCAGCTGCTTGCAGGTTCTAGCAAATCATAATTGTTGACCATGTATTTTACAAGAGCAATAGGCAATATACTGACTGGCAAGCACATAGATGATTCAAATTCAAAGCTGACAGTAAAACATTGTAGCATATAATGAGCCTTATTCATTTATATTTTGTTTCATGTTTAAGCATATTTCTAAAGTTCAACTAAGCTTTCTTTTCATGAACGTTTACCGAGTAAACTGCTGGTGCTTAAGCACCACATTTACACACCTTCTTGTATTCAAACACTAAACTGCCAATATTTTCACAGCCCTGGTGTCTGTCTGCCTATCTTAAGTCTTTTCAGCTAGCCCTGGGTGTCTCTACTTTCTAGTGATATATTTTAAAGATACAGCATTTAGCTTGTAGGTTTCAATCTTTTTTCTGTGGCTGAATGACAATCCCTGGTGCAGCATGATTCTGGTATCTGTTGTAATTTTAAATTATATAAGTCAGCTAGAAAAGACTGAATAAATGATTTAGTGACAGGGTGGGGGGTAAATCTAAAACAGCTGGCAACCCCACAGTTTCACAGTTAGAGGTACACCCCAACACTGAAGCATCTATAACTGATTTGAAGTCTGATGTTCTGTAGTCCTGCATAGTCTTGCGTTTATATTTTCTGGACTTCAGTTACAGTGGAGAAAAAGTGGTTAACTGTAACAAACAGAGAAAAAATCACAGCTAACACTACACAGTTGTGTGAAACGGAGGAAAAGCCTGCAAACTAACAGGACAAAAAGCCATATATTTGCAGTGTTTTGGATTTTCTAAGCAAAGCGGCTTGCTTCCCCACAGCAGCCTGTCCACTTCCCTGACTCGCGTTGCTGGGTGACTCAAATGCCCAGATAACACAATCAAGGTAACAACTCCACAGTTATGAACTTTACAAAAGTTACAGCGCCAGTTAAAGTTTGAACATAACATTGACTTTAGAAGGTTACAACACCTGCTTAAGGTAAAACACTATAATTTTAAGAAGTTACACTGCCAGCTAAAGTTTAAACACTAACAATAACTTAAACTTGGCTGGCATCATTAAGCAACTCAGACATACATTTTCAAATGCTTCCTTACATCTGTTGGGACGGGCAGTAGTGCGTTTGGTTATTAGCAATAATTCATAATTATCATAGATAATTATGAATTATGAAAATAAGATATTGTTAACCTTAATCAATAATTCGGGCACCAACTCTTGGATCTGTGAGGAACACAGTTGAGTATTTGCTATAATTATCAATTATCAAGGATAATTAAATAATTATGACAATTAATAGAATTATTAATATGAATTAACAAATACGGGGCACCACCCGGAAACCGGGACCAATAACCAAACAAGGTAGTCTCATAAAAGGGAGTTCACCTAGAATGTTAATATCTGAGAGATATCAAAATTCAAGGGTGAACAAAGAAGGGTGAATTCGAGCTCTGACTCCTTCAATCAGCCACTTTTCACAATATTACACACAATAATGACAGAAGAACTTCTCTTTAAAGATATAACAGTGTTTATTAAACTTAGCAAAATTAACAAACAAAACACAAACAGCTATGTACAGGGTTGGACACATGCAGGGGAATGCATGTGCGTGTGTGCATGTGTGCGTGTGTGTGTGTGTGTGTGTGTGTGAGCGTGCGTGTGTGCGACAAGATGGTGACGAGGCCTGACGTTATGACGTCGTCGGTCTGCGAGAACCGGATGGCAGAAATGTGGCGGTGTCTTGGTTAGACAGAAGCAAGACGGCGCCGCCTGGTGGACGGCGTCTCGCACTCACCCACTTCTGTGAAAAACACACGTGTCTGAAGGCGGATAAGGAAAGACAAAGCAAAGCTTTGTCCGACCATCAGATGTGCAAAAAGACGTTGGTGCGTGTATGTGTGTGTGTGCGCGTGTATGTGTTAGTCAGAAGAGAAAGGGAAGAAGGAGAGAAAGCGATCGTAAGGGGAAAAGAAGCGGCTTTGTCCACAGACAGCGTATGTACGGACGGCAGTCTGTAACGCACGTTGTCTGGTTTCTGACCGACAAAGCAACTTACTTTCTCACTCACGATGGCACAAACACAGCGGTGGTCCCGAGCGGGACAAACACAAAAAAGTCTAACGTGGTGAACACAACTAAACATTCAGCAAACTTAAAATACTCCTAAGAGTAAACAGAGAAAACTGGACTCGGCGGTCCGTCAACAACACAACAAACAATAGCAAAAGCTAAGAGCTAAATGCTAATCAACAGCAACTGATGCTGATAAGAACACACAATTAACACTGCCTCTGCCCAGACTTATGCCTCTTACTTGGTCGCTTCAGAAAGCGAGCAGGGTGTGTGTGTAGTCCGTCGTTATGTCCGGCTTTGTCCTGGGCTGGGATGCAGACGGTGGCCGTTCTCGCACGGTTGGCGAAAAGCACGGCAGCTGGCTCTCGGCGGCGTGGCGGAGAGAACAGCAGAGTCAACTCGGTGAAGAAGTTTCTTCCGTCTCGAGGGAATTTGAGGACGCTGGTTGCAGCAGCGGTCTCTCTCGGATCCAGGAATGTATTCGAGTGAACACGGGCGAAGTCTCGTCTCGTCCGGCGAGGGGAGTCTTCGATGAGGGGAAAACACGTGCGTGGGGAACCCCGTTTAGTCAGCTGACTCACAGAGGAACAGAAGTTACCCCTAGCTCAGTGACATGGGAAAGGTGTGTGCTTCAGGGCATGTTCAATTTTTAAAGGGGCAGTGATGTCATGGCTGCGTCATCAGGATGCTCCGCTGTGCAGGAGCGTCTCTGCCAATGAGACTGTATGTTGACTGTTCCCTGCTGAGGTGTGAAAATCGCAAAGCATCCTTGGAAATGGAGTTTGCAATGGACTCCCATTGTCTGTAAGCAGCATTTTGGCGCTATTCCTTTGTCTCGGGGGAAACAAAGGAACAAGCACCTCGTGGTCAGGCCTCACAGGTTACATGTAGGCCCTCGCTGTGTGACCTCATGGTTTGAGGCCCAACACATCTCACGTGTTACCTGTTTTGAAGCATCTAAACTACCTGTGCGCAGTATTGACTCACACAAGTCTGTTACGAGGCTGTTAAATTAATAAAGGGGGCACACTGAATTAGTGCGCCTAGTTAAACACAATGATAAGCAGTACCAGTATTGATACAGGCATTGTTAAAATCAGAAATAGTTTCTTTTTTTCACAACTTAAAACTGCAGGAATGAAAACCATTACCCTAAAGCTGAAAAAGATGTTTAAAATAAACCATGATGTACGCCATAATGACTCTTAATCTAATGGAATTGTGTGACTTGTCTAAAGCCTGATGATAACTAAACCCTGAACCCAACAACACAAACTATACTGCTCAAGCAGTCAAGAAAGGTGGTTGCCTGCATTAAAAACTCTTGAATCACTGCTCTCATCTCATTTTTTTCAGGGAGCCAGTGTTGTGCTCATTGACGACTGTCTCCCTAATTTGAAAAACAACTAAGTCAATGGGGGGAGCTTTGTAGGCAGGGTTAAGAATGGGGAAGTCATCTTATTGTGTGAGAATGCATTCCAAACAAAAAGGCTGACAAGTGTGGATGAGATCAGTGCACCTATCAGTTTGTTGTGAGTCAACTTGTACCGACCATGACAACACTTAAATAGACGGGCTTATTTGATCATCATGACAAACTTGTGCAACAGGGCTGATATGACAGTTACTTAAACAGGAACAGAAAATGGCAAACAAAATGTCAGACTGAATAATGAACCAAAAACAAAAAAACAAAATGGTAATTCAAGCTGAGTACCAGGCAAGAAAAGTGTTGAGGTAGCATTAATTTAAGTCAAGTCAAATACATTTTATTTATATAGCACCAAATCACATCTCAGGGCACTTTTCACATAGAATAGGATCTAGACTGTACTCTTTTACATTTCCAATTTAAATGTTCTCCAGTGTCCTTGAGATGAATTCCTCCCTTCAGAAGTTCTCCTAAAACAAAATGTTTCTCTACTAGTGCTGTTGCCACTTCATTGCTATTCAGTCTTATTGCAATATAAGGGCTTTGATCATCTTTTCTCACACAGAATAGTGTGGATCAGGGTGAGTCACCAAAAACAGGCCTCAGAAAAAAAAGGTAGCCAAGCAGAACCAACACAGAGATGAACCTTTATTTTGTTTTAAGTGACACTTTTTGACAGTGAAAATGTAGCAAATGCTCATTTGCTAAAAAGCTCATATCTGATTCCAGCAGTAGGGCTACATTAGAAAGAGGCTTTCATCTCTATAGCCCTCTATCACAATTAGCTACTGTCTTTGAACTATTTGGTGGTGGAGATTGGTTGTCTCATTTTGTAGAAACCTCTACCATGTTACAGAGGAAATACAGACTGTATAAGACTGTACAAGATCCCCATTCCCTGCTGGAGGATAAGTTCTAAGCTGCTGGACTTTTTTAAAAACTTATCAGGGCAAGTTAATGAGACATGTAGTGCAGAGTAACTTTTCTATCACATTTTCACATATCCTTTGTACATTAAGATGGTAGAATTCCATGCCAAAGGCTAATAAAATAAAAATCAAACACCAAAGACCACCTTTGAACTGAGATAGGGGTTACAGGATAATGGCACATTTCCCAAGATTCTTATAGGTCAGCTTTTTCCCAGGATTCACCATCAGTAGGTAACCTGAGTGAGTGAGTGGAATGGTGAAATTTTCTATAGTTTGCTTTTTGTTTTACTTTTGTTATAAGACCACTGAAATTATGTATGACATGCCTAAAAGTGTACTGAAACTAGAACACAAGTTGAGAAGAGTAATACAGTCGGCAAACTGACTCAGTGATGTCAGTTACACAGTCAACATAAGCCACTGGTCATACAATAGCATGTAAGGTCGTAGCCACAAACCCCTTGGGGTTGGTGGGAAAAAAAATGATTCAGATAAAAATCACGATTCTCATCTTCTATGATGAATCGATAAAATGGACACATTTATCGTCCTGCAGTCAGGTGACCGGTGACCATAGAAACACTACTTTGTGCCAGATACGTTTCTTGCTTGCTCACATTTTACAAGATGTTCTGTTTGGTAGGCGACTTTCCTCAGTTCGGTATGCTCCATGAACCAAACAACTTAGCTGTAGCATGCTAATGGATGTATGCTAGCCAGCTTAGCCAAGTTAGGCTGGTTACCTTGGTTACTCATGCTCATGTAGTGTCACTGCCGTTGAAATGACAAAAAAGAGACTCTAGCTGGATGATCCTCCCATGACAATGACAGAATGTAGCACTATGACTGCCTTTAGGAGAGGCTGTCTTAAAATATGTGCCATTATCCCCATATTTAAATGATGTCAAATCTCCCCTGCCCCCCTCCCCTCTCTGTGACAGTCAGCTTCGCACTCCACCTTTGAGTGAAGTTGTTCAGAATGACTATAAACCCATTTGATTTCCGATGTGGTCAGACAGCACGTCGAAAGAACCAGTTCTGAGTGACCATAAATCAGCATAAAACATCTGTCAGCAGGTGTCGTGACTCCTTGCAGAAAGGTTGTTTTCCTTTTCCATTGCAGCAATTAAACTGTCAGTAATAGTTTCCACTGCAGCAATTAAACTGTTTCAGTAATAGTTTCCACTGCAACACAACTAAACTGTTTCAGTAAAAGTTTTAGTCAATGAGCCATTGTTGGACGTTTACATTTTTCAAAATAAAGGTCCAAAATTTTATTTTTTAGTGTACTGATAATGAACCAAACCATGACCCCAAAACCGAGGTACATTACAAACGTTTGACAGGACATATAGGTCATGTTGCAAAATTCCAATGCTACCCGCTGTACCAAAACAACCACTGGAAAGCTGTAAACACCCAACCAGCACTAATTTACTCAATAGGATCAAATGTGGGCTAGCCAGTACCAGACAAGTATATGAAAGCATTCATTACAGCTAACGCCCAGGGTGAGTATGTGCAGAGACGGGGCTACACATGTTCAGATGCCTTGCTCAAGGGCACATCACAAGTAGTCGTTGCAGTTCGAGGACACGTGTTGCCAGTGGGTTTGCTTACTCAGTTTGGTGAGCTTTCACTCATAACCTCACTCTTAAGCAAAAAAGCTGCTGCAGTCTACACTTCAGAGACTTAAACCTACAGGGGCCTCTAATGCACTACCTCTGCTGTTAGAAGAAGCACGCACTTTCACAGTTAGTGAGCAATTTCAACATCTCTATTTGCTGCTAAGATGTCCCTTAATACTATACTTGCATTTGAGCAGAAGTCATATGTAAACCATTCTATATTCACAGAGAAATTCATACACAAACTGCTGCATCACCCACGTGAAAATAAAGACTCATATATTTTTTAAGATGTCACATGTAAGTACTGTCACATCACAGAAAGATCTGAGTTTGAACCCCACTGGGGCTGGCTGTGGGATATATTGAGAGGACTTTGTATGTTGCATCTATGTCTCTGTGGGTTTCCTCTCACAGCCCAAAGACATGCAGGGCTCCAACCTGCCCAGAGGAGTGAAAGAGACTGTGAACGTGTTTCTCTGTCTATATGTGTCAGCTGTTGCACATATAGATGTGGTGACCTGAGTATACAATGTATACCACCCAATGCATGCTGGGAAACATTACAGCCCCCTTAATCCTGAAAAATGTTTAAAAGATACATGAGATGGATGTTGGAATATGAATGATGTATATCCTTTGTAAACATGCTCTTTGAGTGTGAAAGACCTTGGAATAGTAGTAATTTGACCAAAACAATCTTAACTAAAGGTCCACCTACGGTACTAGCTTCTTCTGTGGCTCTCAACCCCGTCTCATGGTCTTCATCAGCAAATGGAGTTCAGTTGTCATATCATGTCACTTAAAAGTCATTTATTTTGCCTTTTGTCTTCAATAGGTATGACCCCTTTCATATAGACTTTATAATTACACCACCCAGTTTCATACCATATTGCATGTTTTGTGTATGGTGATTTAAAATGAAAGTGTAATAAACTACATGATCACAAACTATGTGGACGCCTGGACAGTACAACACATAACACTGCAATAATTTGCCATTCGATCCAATTCATCCCAGAGGCGTTGGATGGGACTGATGCCAGTCAAGTAACTTCCACACCAAACTGGGATGACCATTTCTTTATGGAGCTGGCTTTGTGTACAGGGGCTTTGTCATGTTGGAAGAACACTATTGTATCATAATATGCTCTAGCAATGAGGTTCCCTTTCATTGGATCTAAGGGTCCTTGGCCAGACTATGGAAAATAGCCCCAAACCAAAATTAGAGAAGGCCACATACTTTTGGTTGTATGGTGTATACAAATTATTTTTTTGACCCACACATAACTTTAAAATTTTCAAAGTAAATTCTTAAAGGGGCCATATTAATAAAAAGTCATTTGGGTCTTTAACATGCCTACTAACACAAACTGTGGAGTAAGATCACCCAGTCAGCTTGGTGTGGGCTGGCTTGCTCTGTAATCTTGTGATTCAACAAGCCATTCAGATTTGATGCCCCTTCTTACATCACATGGGGCTTCATCAAGATTGTACCATCCCCACATCCATGTCTCTAACTCAGTCTCCACCCAATAAATTTCCACCATGTTGTTCTTGTGTGCTGGCCAGGACCCGGCTAAGCTAAACTAAGCTAAACTAATGGTTAAAATTTTGTGTGTATCACGGGGCTGTACCAGGGAACAGAGCTGCTGCTTGCTGACAGACAGCTGCAGAGCACTGGCGAGCTCTGGAGGACAGAGCTGGGGAGCAGAGCTTGAGAGTCCTGCGTTGCTGCTGCTGCTGTCTCTGGAGGAATAAACAGCTGATTCTGCTCTGATACGGAGCAGTTTACCGTCGGGAGGATTTTATTTTTTAAACTTTTGGGATTAAGTTGATTTGTCTTCAAACTGGCTTCCTAGCCAGAGCAAAGTTAACACCGGAGTCACACACCACCTCAGCTGCTGTCATCAATAATAAACGAGTAAATGAGTTTATATAATTTTAAAGTTACACAGTATGTAGATAGCTATGTGTATAAACAGTAACTTGTCTGCCATATTTATCCCTTTAGATGACATTATTTTGAGTGTGGATGGAGCAGCTATAATGTTAGCATAGCTCTGATTGATCTGAACTTAATTCAAAAAACAAGCATTTTAAAATTTAATAATTTAATTTAATTTAATTTTTTAATTTGTTTGCTTGTCGTTTTGCAGACAGACCTGACAAAGGATGAATCCAGGCTTTTTACAAATCTGCATCATGATGTAGTTATTTCCGCATCCATTTGATCTGTTTATTGCAATTAAATCACAGCAAAATCTAAGTTTATTTTGGGTTAATTCAGGCTGAGCTTCAGTAACATCACCATGCTGGTTGGGGATCAGTCGATGCTTGCTGTTGCTCGCTGGCTGTTTGGGGTGAATAAACACAAAAGATCCTGTGGTCAAATTCGCATGAGTAACGTGAGGCATTTGGTGCGTTTGCTGCACCACTCATGTTTTCTCCAGCAGTCATACTTCTCCAGGGTCAACACTCAACAGTTGCCATGGTAGCCGTTTTTTATTGAAAACAAACTATTTACTTTGCACTCAGTATTTTTCACCAGAACACATTGTGTGAGTGTGTCCTTAAAGCCAGCATGTGAAGAATTTGATACGATTAATATGACAGCTCCTGTGACAACTGGTGCAATCTGTGTGTTACTTTCAGCCAGTTCATCTTCATCACCGGAAGGCATTTTAAATGTTACACAGAGTGACTTTAAACACACAATATGTAATTTCAGTCGCTAGGGGTCTCTCAATCAAAACAATAACAAAAGATGGAGTTTGATGACGTTGTAAAGTAGCGTGGGATCATTGGAGTTGTTGTCTTCATTCATTCAGTGTTCATTGTTAAGGAGATTTTTACTGGAAGCCGAATTATCCACAGAGGTCTCCTCTCCAAAACAAACAGATCTGGTGATTAAAACAGGTAAAAACACTGAATGAAGCAGTTTCACGTGAAAAAAAATCATTGTTTCTCCAATGCTGTTCAGTGGACACAGGACGTCCAAGAGGGGCTTTGTGTGTGCTGAGCTGCTGCTAACGCTTGCTCAGCTTGTTTCTCTGATAACTTAAGATCCACATGTCTGATGACTAAAAAGTTTATCATAAAATGTGGCTTAAAACTGAATAAAAGTCAATGTATGACAGTTTCTGGCAGACAGCCACAACGCTGACATATTATCTTGTATGTGTATACTCTTTGGTAGATGCCATTGTGGTGAACAACCACAACGCCAATGCATGTGCTCAAGATGATTATCATCTTGTATGTGTATACTCTTTGGTAGAAGGGTATGATGCTATTGACAGGTGAACAAAAAAACAGACTGGTACCTTGATTAAAATTACAGATTTCTCTGGGTTTGAAAATTGGAAACATTTGGGATAATGTAAGCACATAACTCAACAAAATATATAACATAGGTCTAGTTGTTTTTAGACATTTTAATGCTGAATAGTTATATATTATGCATATTTGAGGCCTAAAAATCATGTTGATTGCATTTTCCTACATCATAAAGTCTTTGCAAAGCCTTTTTGACTGCTGTGAAATCTATTGTTTGCATCAGCCGGCTGTCTTCCTCTTCATTTATAGGCACGCTGCTAACTTTTAGAGCTCATTACTGCAACTAACTGTCATCTCCATCTGCAGTGCATAAAAATATGTATCATATCAAATCATATTTTTGGTTAGCATGTGCACATTTGTGGGAATAAAAAAAAAAGCAAGGACCTGCTCATCAGAACAATGTTATACCACAACAAATAGTGGTCAAAAATCCCACAGGATACTATTGCATGTTGCCAACAGGATCTTATAATAAGAAATGTGTCCATGATTATTCACAACACACACACACATAAACACACACAATCGATTTTCTGATACGTTGAGACCTCATTATTCTAAACCCAGCTCTTCCCACTCACCTTCCATCTTTTTCTGTCCTCACTATTCACTTTTACAGTCAGTGGTGACAAAACAATCATAGATAATAAATGGATTTATAAAAAATGTAATCAAGTAAATGTAAGCAAGAGACAGGGTGCATCTTAAACTGCTCTCTATTTTGTACACATATGATTTGGTTCAATGTTGAGTCAGTGTGCATGATATAGTATTGAAAATTCTAAAAAGCAACAGAAAAAAACTATTATTTATTACTATGCTTGCTAATTGCCACACCTAATAAGAGATATTGATTTTATTTGTTGCAGCTGCTGTGAAAGTGTAGAGAAGAGGCAGTACAGCAGCATCACTTCTGCTCAGTGAACATACTGAAGTGAGTTTTCTGGGGAGCTCTTAGTCCAGTGAACTACAATAGTTTTGGGAGTTGACATATTAGAAAATACTGGACTCTCTGGGCAGATCAGCACCCACTGGAGAAAGGAGCACTTTGAGACACCACCACACTTTTAAATTTACAACCTGTAACTTTCCATATGCTTTCACCCTCTGCACTGATGAGAAATATACAGCAAAGTTTTCACTGTCAGCCGGGACAAAATGTCTTTACAGCAGACATTAATCACAGTGAATGTGTTAGTTTGTTTATTTAACAATCCTTCACAACACATAGGAATATATGAAGGATTAACATTACAGATGCCAGCTTTAAAGCAAGACTGTGACACTTTAGAAACAATGAATTCTTCCTATTACAAATGAATAGTAAAACTTATTAGCAATTAAAAACACCCTTGCTAAATTCCAGGGGTTTTGCTGTTACAACCTTACTTGGTCTGGTATGACCAGTAGCTTGTGGTGGCTTATGTTAGCTAAAGTTAGTAAGCTTTAAATGTTGCTGTGACATTGCTGAGTCATTTTTCTAACTTTATGACTATTTGTGCTACTGCTACACTATGTTATACCACTATAAGCATTTATCGCTATCCTGTATTTTCAAATGGCCACAGTAGCTGCTGGATTACAAAAGGTAAAACAAGTGATAATTTGTTTAAATGCAAGTCTTTGTTATTCCTTATTAATTATTGACAGATAGAGCCCACTGTCAATGGCTTGTAAGCCAAAATCAATTTATGTTCCAATAAGTTAATGAAGCAATAGTGTGGGATAAAGGATAAACTGTTGGGTTAATTTATTAATCTTTTGATTTCAACAGGTTGTTGGGCCTCATGTAATTTCCCCTGTCAGTGGGTTGATTCACTAATTCAACATATGTTATGTTGTGGTCATAAATAGCTTTTCCCTTTACCGAAAAAGCTTTACATGTGGTAAAGTGCAAGTCAGACGCACACAAAATGAATGGTCACATTTTATGTAATTTCTTTATGTTTTTGTTTCGAGAATGTTATTTCTGTGAGAAGAATATTCTAATTTGAGCCATAACGGTCAATTATTGCCTCTTGGAAAAACTACAAGGCTTCCTTATAATACACTCTGAGCATTTCAGTGTTGCCAGCAGGAGGCAGTGTGGTGCTTTGCTTCTCCCATTGACTCTCTCTGTGAACGAACTCTCATTGCTTCCTCATTCTGCTGCCAAGCTGCACTGAACAGAAGCACCTGTCACCTGTCTCAGTCATCGTCCTGTTTTTGCAGATTTGTGAGGTTTTAAAATGTGTATAACTACATACACGTTACTTAACATTTAAATTAAATGTTAGATGGATTTTGTAAGGGTAATAACTACATTTATATGGTTTTGCGAACAAGTAGAGAAAATACGGTTTTCCTTTGTGTCACATGTGACCCAAGATGGCACCGGCTGTAAACTTTTTGTTGCGATCAGAGCATGGATGTATATAAACAGAGCTGGACACAGCGTCGGAGGTGGGGCCCCATTCATTCCTATGAAAGTTGCTCAGTGGTGCATGAAGCTAAAAAAGTTCGACTTCTGCATATAAAATTACCCAGATCTTCTGGGATCATTGGGCCCAAAGAGCAAGCACACTAGTGACTTTCGCTGGCTGAGACGGCTACTTCCGGTTTAGCCCTCTGGCTAACTTGAATGGTGATAAAACAATTCAGTCGTGGGGCTCTTTTAGGCTTTCGAAATGTGATTGGACCAAACGGATCAAATTCTGATAGTGAGACGAGTCATTTCGCGGGGGTTGCTCAAAAAAATGTATCCGCTGATTTACGGAAGTCTCTTTCACAATGTAAGTCTATGGGAAAAAAGTCTTTTTGGGCCCAATAGCGTCACGTGACGTTGTAAGTACACAGTTTGGCCACTATGTCAAATTGGCTTCACAACCCGGCGCTGTTCCTGGGGGCTCGGATCAGAGTAAGATCCAACCATGTTCTAGTTTTTGGCTCCAGCACATTTCATTTTGGGTTAAATACTATTTTTCTTGGGAGAACAGCTTGTTCTAAATAAGAACAAATATATTATTGGTGTTACAGTTTGATGTATACATTGTTGAACATTACAAGCACTTTGAAAAGTTAGACGGTTTAAGTCTCCATGTCTCATGCATTCTTACCGAACTGACATAGTCATTAGTTGCAATGTGCTATTTTTTTGAATTTATTTATTTTTTTAATTTGCACTATGAGTGAGGTTAAAATAACGGAACATGTGAGAACCTAGAAATTCCACATTTATTTGTAATGTTTCCTTTTAGGTAGTTGTGAACTAAATGGAAACACTAGCTCAGTTAATGGACTGAATGAGGATTCATTAATGCGGTAGTACACTGAACTGAGGATTATTTTAATGGTAAATGGAGAAATGGAAAATGTGTTTTATTTGAAAACAAGTTTGTAACTAGCCTATGTATTTTGTTTTATTTTTGATAATATAGATCTAAAAAAACAAAATAATACTGGAATACGGAAAACAAAATACAGAAAGAGATAAAAAAAAGATAAATTTTGCATATTGGAAAATAAATTCTGCTGAGTGAAGCCGCACTAAACAGAAGCACCTGTTGTCTGTCTCATTCTTTCTCCTGTTTTTACAAGGAATCTTATCTGTTTATGGGTTCTCAGTCTGAGACCTGTTACACAAGGTACAAGCTTAATGATATGTTGACATCAGGTGGGATGGAAGATAGCTATTCCCATGTTTATGGCATGAGTGTACAAGTCATTGGACATGTCAAAGATGGCTATATGATTGAAAAGTTGGTGTGAAGTTGTATGTATTTATGTATGTATGTATGCTTCTCCATTAAATTACCGGTTTAAATACATTAAAAATCTGACTTGTTTGTCTTTTGACTTCTGTATTATTAAGCACATTTGAACTTTCACAAAAAATCTGAGACAGTCTGACATGACATGACATGTATATTCCATTAGGTTATGCCTGTACTTGCAGTAACTGACCGCTCTGGCCAGCTTTTAATCATCAGCTGGTTCAAGTCAGTCAGTTAGTTAATTAGTCCATCCACATAAATACATATATATATTTACAACATGAAATAAAGAAACCTTATGTGCCATTATCAGCTCTGACTTTATGTGTCAGAGCTGACACGTTAATTCAGTGCTACTGTGTCCACTGGGCACAGAGTGTGAGCTGGATGGGAGCCACATGACAGTTTTTGTCATTTTTACATGCGTAAGTCAGCTGATGTAAACAGACAAGTCAGTCCACTAGATCTAAATCTGCTCTTAGAAATGTGTGGTACCGAGTTTCATGCATTCTGTTTTACTACCAAAAAGAACAGCAGTGGATTATTTGTCTTCTCAACACTTTAAATGAATCTCAGCACAAAGTGCTGTCATTTAAATGCTGAAGTAGACGCATAATTATTTCATGTTGTAAACCTCTGGTGTCCAGCTTTTGTTCAACCTAATAAACGGTCCTTGTTCCAAGTAATTCCTATCATCTTGAAGCCACAGTAGGGGCCTGGCTCTAGGGAGAGCAATGTTGGTCAGTTGGACAGTCCACCACTTTGAGCAAACTTAATATTTTTGATGAATGCCATGGAATGCTGTAACAAACTTTCATGGTCCTCAGAGAATCCTTATGACTTGCCTCTGACTTTTCATCTAATGGTCTCGGAGGTCAAAGTTTTCACTTGTCCAGTGAAATACTTCCAAATTTACTGGATGAATTGACATGATTGGCAAAGACACTCATATTTGCTAAATTATATATAATAACATTGGCTGACTTCTCATCTAGAACCAGGTGATCATTTGAATTTGTCCAATACTTTGGTTGATGACCAAATACATACAAATATTTTAAAAAATTATTTGTTTTTGGGAAGAAAAAAAAACCATATCAAATACCAGCGTGCAGGTCGGTTAAATTGCTATCTCAGTCTCTCCTCTGCTCCATTGTTACATCTATCAGCAGGTCTCAATGAAGGGAGCCACATCTACCTGCTACATGAAGCACATTTCCTAATTTGGACATCACTCCTGGCGTTGGTGGTGTTCCCTAAGATAAAGCTGAGCTACTGACACACGCTAAGTGCTCCCAAGGAACTCTAAGTGAACACTTATTGTTACACTTTAATTTTCTAAAATTAAAAGCATAATAAAAACAGAAAGCCTCTTTCCACTTTTATTCAAATACAAATACAAATAATTTTCCTGCCTCAACAAATACAAATATTGGGCCCTCTGCACATCCATAATACGTATCTAGTCTATTTTTGATGGAAGCCGTGTCAAGCTGCACAAAGCAGATTGAGCCGGGCAGGAAGTCAGACACAGGAATGGCATAGAGCGTTTGGTCAATTTTCAAAATAATCAGAGGATATTTGTCACCATGGATGACGAGACGTTCATCTTGAAAGTGGATAATCACAAGATTTTATGACACCGCTGCTGCCATGACTGCCCCGGTGCCTTGCTTCCTCTCCAGGTAGAGGGGTGGCTGTCTTCTCTCTGCCTCTGCCGAAGCAAAACACTCCACTTCTAGAATGCTCCTGGTGGGGTACAACACTGCAACCGGAATGAGACACGGTGGAATCAAGGTGTAAAGTGTTGTTAACTGCAGTCCAGTTCACTTTGAGTCACCAGCAGAGCAGCTGAGGGCCCCCACAGGTGGTCTCTCCCTAATGTCCCTCAAAACTCTAGGAAATGCCAGGCCATAACCAGTCACTTTTAAATAAATGTATTAATTAAGTACAACAACTTTTTTCTGACTTCCATTGCTCTACATCTCTCATGTATTAACACTTTAAATACAGAACCTGTAATTATTATGCCTGAACTTATTTCAGATTTCTACATTAAATTTGAAAAAAAAAAAGAAATGAGATAACATGTTCTCAAAATGCCAAGCTGGTCACAGCAAATCATGAATAGCCTGACAACTTGTTCTGCCATCTCCATATTGCGTCATCATTTCATATCACTTGACCTTTACCTTGTTCTGAGGCTTAGTGGATTCTTATTTGAAATTATAATGTTGAAAGTATTTAATTCAATGCAACAATCAAAAATGTTGGTCATGTATCAGTTCGAAGTCATGAGTTTAGTGTCTGCAGCTTGGTGACCAAGAGCTGAACTGGCTGTACCTAGCTTCTTACTTAGTGCATTCTGGGTCCCCATGAACGTCACTGGTCTGTGAGGCATTTTTGCAGCAGTGGCCAAAGTTGGAATTGCAGGCCACATGACACCCACTGGCCCAGGAACACTAATTTCTATATACAATGATTACAAAAACTGCTGTAAAACAACCAAAACATTTTTCTGTGCATTATATTACAAACCATGAGCAGGGCAGAAATGATCTGTAACCTGCTAGGATAGCTCACAAATCAATTCTAGTTGTTTGTTCTTTACAGTTCTTTACAGACTATTATTCTTAGTCAGTGTACTTCTGTTAATCTTGTCTTGAGCTTTTAGGGGAAGTCTTTGTATAAACTTTTAGTTGTCTACCTCTCCCACACAAGCATTTGTTTACTTCAAAGATCCCCTCCAGATTTATTAAGGCATATAAAAATATTTTATTTGCACTAAGAAAGTGTGTCTGAAATGGTTTTTCCACAAGAAAAAGTGT
The DNA here is from genome assembly GCF_963924715.1 of Thunnus thynnus. NCBI lineage: Eukaryota > Metazoa > Chordata > Actinopteri > Scombriformes > Scombridae > Thunnus > Thunnus thynnus. The sequence continues at coordinate 2,761,226 of NC_089528.1, forward strand.
AATTACCACATTAAAATGGCATCATTAAAAATTACAATTAATCTATGAATATGCAAATATTGTTCATTTCCAAAGTGTAAGTGCTGGATATATGTCTCCAACTTCACTGTAAAGTTCATTATCAGTGTATGTGCACTGGAGGCTTTAAGTTTCCACATCACACTTGTGTAAGTTGAATATTGGATCATCACTGGCTCCAAACTAGTTGTGATGTCACAAATCATGCTCATAGGCCCACCGCTTAAAATCAGATTTTTAATGAGCACAGAGAAACTTTCCACTTTCAACAGATGATGTGAAAACAGCCTTCTAGTGTCCAACTCTGCACATACATCATTCTGTACAATGAAGCTCAAACATCCAAGTGAAGTAAGAGAAGAACAAAAACTGAATGGAGGGGGACTTTGCCTGGGTATATGTGGGTTAGGGTAATTAGTGTATGTGGGTGTATGTTTTTTAATGTGCAAATACATATATAAAAAATAAAGCTGATCACCTAGAAATAAAAGAAAGATTAAAAAGAGAAAGAGAGAGAGAGAGCAGAGGTGCTGATGGTATTAAAGCTGTGGACATTTACGTCATAATGAATTTATCAAGACAGCAGGAGGTGTTTGGTTTGCATTTAGCGCAAATTAAAACAGGGGGAGATCAGAAAACATGGAGGCTTCTTAGGAAAATATGAAGAAAGTATATATATATACAGTATAAAAACAGGGGGAATGGAAATATAAAGGCTATATATAAATATATATATATATATATAATATAAATGTCTCTAATGTGTACCTGTTTCAAATAAAGGCCTGATTAATTATACCATTGAGATAAATGGAGAACCTGGCCACTATTTGAGAATTCACAGTAGCAGGTATTGGATGGATGGATATATGGATGTATGGAATACACAGAATAATAACTATCAGTTAAAATAGTAGTTACAAAGACCAAAAACAACTTTAACAGCTGAGCAAACACAGAGAACAGTGCCACCTAGAGAAACTCAAAAACTTTCCCCAACTGCAAATCTAAAAACACGACAGACATGAGCCAAAGATGGAGGGAAAACATAAAGCAAATGGAGATCATGACGTTAACAAGAATATCGCTGCTTAGCTCTATGAAACTTTCTAGTTGCTCTAAATTAGCTGCATTAACATGACAGGCCAAACCAAGGGATTTACACATTTTACTGTTTTGCATCACTGTGAAAGGTCCCATCTCTGTCAAAAAAAGCTGAAAAAAGATCACATTCCAATGGGCTTGTGAACATGTGGAGTTCAGAGTAAATGTTCTAAAAATCTGCATTCATCCAGCCACCTGGTCTACATGCAAGGCTGCAGAGAATTGATCACAGTCCACTGTGCAAATGATTTCCACTAAGCTCTGCTCTGCCTGGAGTCAAACACTACCAATATACTGGCTGATAGGGCTATAGGAGTGTGTGTGAGGGTGTGTGAATGTGTGTGTGTGTGTGTGTTTAACGCCGACCATATGTGCAGTCATATAAAGAATATTCTCCACAGCCCAAACCAGAAGCTTCACATAGGGAGTGTGAAGCTTCTCTTGACACAATTGTTATGCATTTATATACATACACATGTTCTATAATAACACACACACAATCGACATATTATCTCTCTCTCTCTCTCGCACACACACAAACACAAAAGTAGACGACATACTGTACCAATTGCAGACACTTTTTCTATCATACACATACACACAACAGAAACAGCTGCAGAAGCTAAATCGCTATTCCTCAGCAGTGAAGCAGGAGTGAAAGAAAGATAAAAACGGAGAGAGAGAAAGAAAGAAAGAAAGAAAGAAAGAGGGGGGGAAGAAGGGAAAGAGAGGTAGAGATGAATGGAGTGATGGTCTTTACCTCACGCAGATGGATAAGAGGATGTGTTCGGACTCCCCCTCCTCATGCTCTCATCTGTCTGTTTTCCTCTCTCTCTATCCCGCTTGCTTGCTCTACATCTGCCCGCCACTGTGGACAAGCAAGTCTATCTCTCTCTCTCTCTCTCTTTGCTCTCTCCCTCTGGCTCTCTCTCTCTCTCTCTCTCTCTCTCTCTCTCTGTGGCTGTGGCACTGAGGAGAATAAAAGACCGCCTTCACTCTGCCTCTGTTTAGTCCGTCCCCACCTCTCTCTCTTTTCACTCTCTCTCCCCTCCTTCTCTGTTCTGTTTCTTAATATCTCTCTCTCTCTCTGTCTCTCTCTCTCTCTCTCTCTCTCTCTCTCTCTCTCTCTCTCCCTCTCACACACACACTCAGTTCCATCCAGCTCCTTGGTTTGATCTCTCTTTCTCTCTTATGGTCTGTATGTATGGTTCTGCATATGCAAAGTGAGACCACGATTGGCTACTGCACACATGAACATCGTAAACCACTGGCTGCACACAGAAACACATACAGGTGACATTTTGTTTGGCTCCAAGCACTTTTCTACAGCAGTGGTATTGCTCCCACCATGACAAAAAAATTTGCTCAGTTTCGATATAAGGAGAAAGTTATCTTGTTATAATGACAAAGTATTACGTTAAAATGTGGATTTTCTCTTTTTCTCTCATTTGTTAAATGAGATAATTGTTTTCATTATAACACGATGCCTATTCCCGTCAAAACAAGAACATTTTCTCATTAAAATGGGAATAAATACTCGTTATAATGAGTGTTATTATATGACTGTATCTGCATCTCATTAAAAAAAAAACAGCAGTGTTGCTGCTGCTGAAATGGATGTGCATGAATACTTGAATGAATCAAGTCTTACTATCTTTTAGAGCTAAAAGATAATGAAATTCTGCTTTTACTAAGCAACCTAGATGGAGTTGTTATCAGAATGAGGACACTCTGCATTTCATACTGGAGAAAAAAAACAAAGTGATATTCTGGATGGGTTTCAGAAAGCCAATGGGATGTTTGTCACAATAAAAGCACAGATCATGACAAAAGTTTATCATCATAAAGAGGAAGGTATTTCATAATTATGAAATTCATTTTTTCAGTATAACAAGAAAAGTTATCTTGTTAAGATAAGAAAGTTTTCCTAATAAAACGAGGGGTGGCAGTTCTGCACCTACACATTTCTTGTCAAGTTTCAATCCAAAATATGACACGAATGTTTACCAAATTATCAGAAAATCTATCCACTACTTTTGTGTCAGTGTTAGGAGTTGGTTCATCAGGATAAACTTAATGGCCAAGTTCTCCAGTCGGTGCCATTAAACCATTGGTGAAGAAGAGGGCACAATGGGATGACATCATTGAAAGAGCAGCAGTCAAAGCTCAAATGATGTAAAACCATGTGGAAAATATGAAATTTGTTTGTTTCATGTATTCATTTGAGGAATATTACAGTCTCCTCATCGCTCCATACAGATCTGATCTTTTCATCTCTTCAGTGACATTTAAGTCACATGGTTTATATAGGTAATTTATTCACCAAGTCTGTTTACATTTCCTTTTTATCCACACGTCAACTTTTACACCTCACTCCAGCATAACTGTTGTGCAATATTATGACTTTTAAAAATATATGTCTCAGACGTTGTCACTCAGGCTTTTTTATGGGCAAATTGAAAATGTGCATAAAAATCAGTGAATTGTCTCCTCCTCCTTCCTCTTCATTACGGTACGTCAATGCACAAAGCACTTCAGCCATGTTTTTCAGCTGTCCGTCTCATGGAACTGATATGCTTCTATTTAATGAATACAGCTGTCTACATGGGCCAAGTAACACCCAATGCTTCACTTGCACTATACGCATGTAAACCAACCAACCGGGAACACAGCAAGATGACAGGAGACAGGAAAACGCACAAGTGCAATAGGTCAAACCTCATAGTTTAACCTCAAACTCTGTCTTCAAACTCTAATGGATGTTTACAATGGACAACCCTAACCCTTTGTCTTTTTTCCCTTCAAAAGAAGTTTCTTAAAAACAGTAACAGCAACAAAACAAGTGTTCTCAAGACAGGACACAAGCCATAGAGTGCAACAGGGAACAGCAATACAGAAACAACAAACACCATTTTGACAAATATGGCTATGCAAGCAACACAAAGAAACAAAACACAGCCAAGCAATACTGACCACAACCATTAACAGCAGACATAAATAAAATACAATAATAATTAGGCTATGTTGATCTTAATACAAAGTTAAAAGATACAGTTATGGTATGTTATGGTATTATTAGTAAAATGGTACAATACACCTAACACACAAGCCATGCAACAGAGTTGTAAGTTAATGGTAGATATTCCATACATACCCAAGCCATGCAAAGCTGGCCACCTTGTATTGGGTGAAGGACATGGGACAACTTAGTAGCAGGTTAGCCAGTGATAACAACGATAATAATGAAATGAGCAATGTACTATGTAGATTAGAAATGTCTGACTTTTCAAAAGCCAGGCCTTGAGTCTTTGTGTGAAGGTGTGGTAGGTGGTACAGTTTCATTTGGTGGAGTGTTCCACAATTGAGAGACCCTTACAGAAAAGCATGATTGGCTAAAGGAGCTGGACCTGAAATGAACTACACAGTCACCTCTCAGAGCAGATCTTGTAGATCTGTTGTTTGAATTTTTCTGTTTAATAACAGTACTAAGTGGTGGAGGAGTCTTGCCATATAGGATCTTAAACATCAGGCAAGTGTCAGTGTATTTTATTAGATTTTCCCAGCTAATGATGTCATATTTGCCAAGAATACAGCAGTGATGGTAAGTATTGGGTTTTCTGTCTAACACTTTGAGAGCCTGCTTGTACAGAGAGAGAGTGGCTTTCACTGCTGTTGTCATACAGTATGTTAAGTGGGGGGTGATCATTTTTGCTGCTGTAGTCGTTAGGCAGTTTCTTATAAATTGAAGATTAGTCAGGTTGTATTTTGTTATTTGGATTACTTTCTTCACATGTTTTTTGAAGGATAAATGAGGAGTTGAGATACTTAACATAAGAGACTACTTGGATGATCTCTCCAGACACTTAGACTTTGGGATCACTGTCAGTTTCAGAGTGTGTCTTTGTAATAAACAACAGTCTTGTTAACATTAGGAAAAAGTTGTGAATCATCAAGTCATTTGTTTACGTTTACATTTATCATTGTTGCACTGACTTTAGAAGCTGCTTGTTCTTGGATGTTGCATGAACATGAACTGAACTTCACACCCTGTGCAGATCATTAATTTATAAGCTGAACAGGAGAGGTGCTAGGACAGATCCCTGGGGCACACCCATTTCATTGCTCAGGAAGGGTGATGTTTCATGACCCACCCTTACACACTGAACTCTGCCTGCAAGACCCAATTCAGTGCATTTGAGGATATATTACAGTTTGCTATATCACAGATGAGTATTTGGTGGTTGAGAGTATCAAATGCCTTCTTTAAGTCTAAAAATATGGCCCCAACAACACATCCTTTGTCCATTTTTAGTCCAAAAGGAAGCAATTTGTTGTCTCAGTGGAATGGTTGGCTCGAAAGCCAAATTGCACTGAGTGCAGTGTGTAAGGGCTACTGTTGAGATGAGTGGTCAGCTGTTCAGCAACACATTTCACTGCGATTTTGGAGATGACGGGTAAAATGTTGATAAACCTGTACTTGCTCATATCAGTCGGGTCTCCTGATTTATGAACTGGCACAATGATGGCTGACTTCCAGTCCTTTGGAAACTTCCCTTCTTCAATAGAGGAAGGTAATTATCTTTGTCGTTTGTCAAGTGAGTGGATTTTTACAGTATGCCTTTTTAGAAAGAGGGAGTCCAGTCCAAACATGTCTTTGGATTGATAGTTTTAAAAAGAGTTCAGAATTGTATTGACTTTAGGTTCAGAGACCTCCATCAGAGACTGGTTGAGAGATATCTATCGGTGATGGATCTAGAGGTCCAGTTTGATTGATGTGTACTGTCATCTTAATAGAATTCACAAAGTAGGAGTTGAGGAGAGTTGAAGTTTATACTGCCCCTTTAATCAGGGAGCCATTGTCTTTAATCTCTCGCTTTAGCTACTCAGATATGCTTCGTTACCTTGTTTCTTAGAGAAGTGAAAATTTGTCTGTCAGTCAATAGCTTAGTCTTAAGAAATGTTTGCAGGGTATGGTCTCTCTCCTTCATTAGTTTCTGTCAACTCAATCTTACGGCAGTGACAAATAGTCATGAAATTTAATATATACATTTGTGTACATGGACACAAATTTTCCATTATTTCATGACACTCAGCATGACTTTCAAACTAATGTATTTCAAATTGGAAGTATGTTTTGTGCCTGCATCACGTTTTTTTTTTCTTTCAGTCAGGACTCGGTAGCACAGAAGCCATATTGTTTTGTCTCATTTGTTATTCTTTTTTTTTATCTATTACTGCTATATTACTCAACATTTAATAACAAGATTTTATCATTGTTCTTATTTCTTTATTTTAATTTTATCAGTAGCCTACAGTCAATGGTCCGCATCAGTCCAGTGTGCAGACCAGAGTACTCGCTGCCCAGAAGTATTTTCGTCACCATCTTAACGTTTTCTTTTAATGATATCTATAACATTTCTCAACACAAAAACTCAACAGTGTCCTTAATAACTCAACAATACAATTAAAGTTGATGTTAAGGCCATCAGTTTGAATTGTTTCTCCTTCGATTCTGAGAAATAAAGTTTTTTTGTCAGAAGAGCATTGTGTTGTGGGCAAAGTTGTGGGCGCGTTTGACCAATGTAGAGAAGAACTTCAAAGGCAATTCTTGCGATGCACTTTTCATTTATTGCCTATTTTTTACAACTTAACTTTGTGGAAAGGAGAAGTGGAACAACAGGTTATGGAGAGTCCCTTGTAAACACTTTTGTCAGCAGCTCAGCTTTATCTCTGGGGAACACCCCCAACTCCGGGAGCGAAGTACAAATAAGGAAATGTGCATCATGTAGCAGGTTGATGTGACTCCCCTAGTTGAGACCTGCTGATAGACATAACAGCAGAACAGAGGAGAGAGACTGAGATAGAGATTTGACCGACCTGCGCGCTGGTATTTGACATGTTTTTTTTATTCCCGAAAACAAATAATTTTTAAAATATTTGTATGAAATAAATGTTTGTAAAAAAAACACTATTTGTGCTTTTCTAAAATTAAATCAAGTTTATCAAATCAATTGACATTTAATCACTCTATTTTTCAATTCACATACATTTCGTCACTGCCATTATTAATTTGTGAGCATTTTCATCACTTTAATTTTTTTCAATTATTTTTTGTTACTCCCAACCTTGAGGCCACTTTCCTTAAATGATAAATGGCAATTTGGTATTATGAATGGTGAATGATGGATATAAGACAAGGAAATGATGAAACATGGCTCTGTTTTCATCATATCACAACTGTTTTAATCAAATTGGCTTTAAATTAATCAAATCACTTGATAAATTATCACTATTTTTCGGATAATATCCATTTTTACCCCTCTATTTTTCAATTCACATGCATTTTCATCACCTCCATTTTTATCAATTAATTTGTGTTACTTCAACCCCTCATACTACAGAGTTTGCCTAAAGGAAAAGGACAAAACAGAGCAACTCCCAACATTGTTGGGAGTTACAGCTTACTGATACCACCAACAACAACTTATCATAGCTGTCACTAAACTATAGCCCTACCAATGCTGGGCTTTTGAGGTGGATAGTGATATTGATATTTGAGAATAGATCTGATCATGACATATGGGCCAGTATTTGTTATAAAAGATAAACAAACACTTGTCATAAGGGTCCCTTAAATTTGATGATAAATATTAGTAGCAAAAAAATGTTGAGGATATTTTACAGTTTAAAATAGACCTGTAACTATGATCGTCCCTTAACCTTAACCCTGTGGTTATTATTGTTGCCATAACAATGAAGGTGGCCTAAATTTAAGGAAATAGTAACTTTGACCCATAACACGTTTCTCTAACATTAACAAAGTGATCATTTTAACCGAAATCATCATCTTTCCCTCAGCCTAACCAAGTGGGCTAAACCTAACTAGCCCTTAACCGCAGTGTTATCACATCATAAAACATCATTATTTTTTAACAGTAATTTGGAACGGTTTTGGGAAGCACAGACAAATGATGCTATCTTGCTGACAGGTGCGCCAGCTTAGAAAAGTACTCCTGTGTCATTCTGGAGTCATATGGTCAAACCACATATTTGGTCTTTTAATTAGAAGGACTTGTTATACTGATAAATTGTACTTGTGATAAGCTAAAATCATGGCCATGCTGATGTATCAGTCACCTTCTAGTTACTACAAATCCAATTATGACAATTATTTTCTCAATTAAGTGATTAATATTTTGGTATTAAAAAATGTTAGAAAATAGTGAAAAATGCCCATCAGAACTTCCTGAAGCTCAAGGTTACGTCTTCATAATGCTTGTTTTGTCTGACCTAAAACTGTCTAAAACAGTCTTTTATATTTAGAGAAATAGTTTACTTGAAAATGGACTTGAAATGACCTGTCTCATCAATCATGTTCTGTTTTACTTTTTAATGTGTGTCAGTCAAGACTATCTGATGTGTATCTGATACATTTTCAAAATAATGAATATACTGTAGGTAAGGTAATCATTGACCATAGTCCTACTAGTTTCTGTGAGAACCCAAGTCTCTGGAATCGCTACTCTGAAATTGTTTAGTATAAAAGTCAAGTGTGTGGTCCTGCATCTTCACTGAATCATCTGGTGTGTGTGTTCTTACAATTAAAATATTAAAAATTGGTTAAATCTGACGTTATGTCTATGTTCTCCCACATTTTTAAAATCAGTTAAGATTTGAAAATCCTCTATTGTGCACCAGGCATTAAGAACAAATCTGTTCTTACGAGTGGTTCTTGCATGAGGCCCATTGTGAATGTGACTCAGTGGGGGGTATCAAGGCTCCATCAGCTACTAAACAGGAAGATGACAGCACTGGAACTCAGGCCATTCTCCTGTCTATTTCAACAACTCTGTTATCTGTATTATTTTTGCTATTTTTGGTACACACCAAATACATTCTGACCACACACTGAACCATCACAGGAGAGACCAAAATTGAGACCTGATCTTCACTGAAAGTGAACATGGGGTGAATGTCTATTTTAGAAATATACCCTCCCTCTGAAGGTCTAAAATAAATTGGTTTGCATAAGGATACAAGAACTGCAAGAACAAAAACACACACACATGCACGTATGCACACATACACAACTCAAGGATGCAGAGTAATTTATCTCTATCTAAACAGTTATTTATACAGCCACGTTGAATAGACCTGCTGGAAATATAAGTGTGTGTGCTTGTGCATAAATGTGTATGTGTGTGTGTGTGTGTGTTTGTCACACATGTCTGAGTGTCCAAGGTTGTTATATAATAATGCAAATTTGAGAGGTCGTCTGGTAAATTATATCTACTACACTGAACTATTTAGCATTTTCCAGTATCATGGCTGCTTTTAAAAGCACAAAAACCTGCTTGAGCAGTTATTCACAAAAGACTGGAGGATTCACATAGGTTCATTATAATGCACAAAGCAAAACAGAAACACACACAAAAATGCTCCAGTTTCACTATGTTCAAGAAGTTACCCAAAGCTCACCTTTTTTAAAGTGCTTTTAATATTTGATTTTATGTCCTCTGACTCTGAGCTTGTGTTGTTTTAGTTTTCCAGATGATGTAAGTTAAACTGAAAATACATACAGTTGAATCTAATGTCTGCACATAGAAGACGATTACATACAGTATGTATCATATTAACCTGACATATTCCCCTTAAATGTGGCTATTGTGACTCTATGGATCATGCTAACTTTGTAGTTGCTAAACAGCGTATATACCGCGGTAAGTTGCATGAGCCTCCAGCTTTTCAAATACATTTCAAACACAAAGTAAACACAGAAAATAGCCTTCTGGAGATCTAGAACTTGCTGGCTGTCCTAACCACACTGCACGACGGTTTGTTTACATGTATGAGACAGACCTTTACTGTGGTTAGACTATCTTCTAAGGAAATGGCAATCGGCTGGTAAGTCAATCAGTCCACCACTTTGGTCCAGACTGAAATAATGTGACAACTGTTGGATGGATTGCCATGAAGTTTAGTTTTTACTTCCATGGTTCTCAGACAATGAATTCTACTGACTTTGTTGATCCCTTGACTTTTCCTCCAGTGCCAGTGATATTCATGTTTCCCTCAGGATGAATTGCAATCACTTGGTGAGCTAGCAGCATCATCATGACAAATTTTTACTTCTAATCTAATACTTTGGTTATTGAAAAAATACCAGTAAAACTAATGACATCCCATCAGCTTCAGCTGTACTTCGTGTTTAGTGGTAAATAGGAAGTGTTAACATGCTAACATGCTAAACTAAAATGGTGAACATGTTAAAAGTTATCTGCAAAACATCAGCATATCAACATTACGAGCTCACACACAACAGTTTGTAAGTGTAGCCTCACAGAGCCGTTTCATGCATGTCAAACAGAGCAGATATTGTTTGTGCAACCATGACCTGAAATGTCTTTTATAGGCCTCAAGTCTTCATTATAGCCAGATACACAATCAGTGCCAAACTGTGGGTGACCTACACAGTGTACTGCCTTAACACACCCAGTGTAGACACTGACTGAGGAAGCTGCTGCACTGCTGATGTTCAAGGTATACAAGGTATTAGTCTTGTTATTCAAAAAATGACAACCATCATTTAAAAAACATTTATGCCCAAAATCAAAAATCCCTAAGAAGAGAGGGCTTGCAAAAGTCTTGGATAATAATATGCAGATACTCACATTTTCCATTTGCGGAGAGAAGAGAGAAAACTGTTCCATGCGTGCATAACAACCAGCAGCTAAACACAGCTCAGTTCAAAGAAAAGCTAACATTCACAACTACTCTTTCTTGTATTTTGTAACATTTTCAAAACATTGCAGAGTGCTTCATGAATCCTGAGACATGGCCTTAAAAAAGATGTGTAGTCCAAAACTATGGCTCCACTACTACTACTATACTATAAAACTATGCCATGGTCTGCTGACACATCCTTCCGTTATTTGAAATGTTTTTTGTTACTCAGTGTGCACAGTATAGATAGCCACTGTATGTACCCAGGCCGCCTGGCTGCCAAGATCCCTGCATAACATGAGTGTGTGCTCATGCTCCAGGGATTCAAAACAGGAGAATATAATGGACTATATAGTATTGTACTAAGTAATGCCTCGATCGTGCGTCTGCGTCGCGTTCCGGCTCAGATGCAGTTTTCTTCTGTGTGCCACACAGTGTCATACCCCACCGGGAGTGTTTCAGAAGCAGAGCATTTTGACTGTGGTCAAGCCATCTGCCTTTTAAATTCAGTTGTGATGATACAGTAATTACGGCAGTCTAGTCAAAGCCAAATGAGCGCCTTCAGGCTACCTTAATTCCTGCAGTAGCAGTGTAACTTTACTGCCTGATTTTGTTGACTTGCTCATATTTTGTTGATTTGGTCATTTTCCCTGATTTTCATGCTTCTACTATGGGTGAGTAGGCTACGCAGTTAAATGGTTTCTTTATTTGTCTGTTTTAATTGTGTTTATTGCTGATATGTGATCAGTTGTCTGCATGAGTTGTTTTATTTTGAAAATTGACTGGATGTTCTATGCTGTTTCTGTGTCTGACTTCCTGCCCAGCTCAATCTGCTCTGTGCAGCTTGACGCGGCTTTGATGCAGCTTCTGTCAAAAATAGACTGGGCGCATATGTTAAGGAGAGCAGAGCAGAGAGCTGTTTCTGGGACGCTTCAGAAACGCACTGTGGCACGACTGGTGGGATCACAGGCATTGACTAGAGTGGCTGCGATCAGCTCTGGCGGCCGCATCGCAGCCGAAAAGTGACACAGCCACGCCCACCTGGATCAAGCCGTAATCACACAGTGATTATCTGACTGAAAAAGCTGCATTCACAAATTCATTTCCATCTGCTTATTCTATTCATGTCATGGAAGAAGGGCTGGAGTCACCAACATGTATTAAGCAAAGCAGGGTCAATGTAAAATATTTTTACATTGACATATGAAAGTCCCTGACTGTAATCATTCTGCTACCAAAGTACTTCTGGGGAATGTGCCAGTTACTCCTTATGTCCATAGGATCTTGCTGTGCCACTGCTCACTCGTGGCTCCTTCACTGATTTAATGTCCACTGGAAACGTTTCAAGTGGAGCATCTGTTCTTCAGCAGCCACATTTCTAATATGGTTCAGAGCTGTTTTAACGACATTTGTCTTGTTTTACGGCATATTGAATGCACGTTTCCAGCTCATTTAGATGGTAACAGATGCTTTGTGGCTGTATTTGAATATGACAATCCTTCATTGCTTCTAACTTTCTCTGTGATCACTTATTTTATATGTCACTACAACCGATGTCACAGCTGCTGTCATTAACTGGGATTTTGGTTCATTTTGTCAGACGATGTAGTGATCATACAATGATGATTTTATCTGCAGCAACAGCTTGGTAATGACTGCTGGTTAACAGGTAGTATTTATGAGCTGTGGTCAAATTTCACACTACTTCCAATGTTTGAAATATAAAAATATATGAGAGTGATGCGATATTGTGAGGCTGCATTAAAACAGTGTATGTGATCAGAGAGAGGAGACTAAACAGAGGTTTGAACTAAACTTTCTCTCTCTTCCTAATTATAAACATATTTTGTTGTATATGTGATATGACTGACAGTAACAAATGGATGTATAATTAAAAATTTAATTTAACTCAACTGTCAATGAATACAGGCATGTACTGTATAACCATTCACAAGTGAATTTTACACTTCCGTCTGCCCAACAATAGACCCGGTGCTTGAAGATGGCGGAGCAGGGAAAATAGTAAGTGATACAATAAAGTAATATAAGTAAGCAAGTCTGTGAGTGCAAGTCTGAACATTTGAATCCAGCCTTTATGCCAATCATGTAAACAAGGGGAAAAATATGGAGTTGACAGGACCATGGCTGAGGTTTGAACTTCAGACCTTCTTGGTGCAACATAAATGTGCTACCACTAGGCTCCTAATGAGTGGTTTAATTCATAAAAAAAAGAAAAGAAAAAAAAAGGATTGAAATCAAAATATTCTATTCAGTGACTTCCTTGGTTATGTCAACACTGAGTTGAGCATGATTTCTCTGATACTTGCTTTAATGGATGGTACTAGACTGACTTTGTCTCAAACCTTGATTACCCTGAAGTTTCTGATTTGTGTTTTAGTTTTCAATGACAGGATTAAAATGAGGACTGACTAGCAGTATTTCTATGACCACACTCATTAGATGATTCAGATATGTGCATATACAAGTTGCAAAATATGAACATAATATCCACACATCACATAAATAATTCCTGCTAATATTTATATATTCCAGCTCTGGTACTGTGCATGCTTACTCATTGACATGGCTTACTGGGACACTTGCAATGGGGCCAGTGTTGATGTAATTATTTACACTTGTGCTTTCCCTGCTTTGTCAACCCAAAGTGTCTGTGAAAAGGGTCTATTAGCTGAATATTAAAAGATATAGAGAAGTTAATAGGCAAAAAATTACTTATATGTGCACACTTCATATTTACTTATGCTGTCAGGAACAACAGTATAACGATGGCTGAAGAGCAAAACCTCCTATCTAAAAAATGCACTTTTTTGAGAAAACTAAAAAAAACTTGTTTTCTTGCAGAATGCTATTTGTTAAGGACACCCAATACCTAAAACACTGTTTTGGGACTATATTATTATATTATGTGTTAACAATACCGACTAGATATCAGTGCCTCGCAAAGTGCAGATAGGAACTTTTGCACTTGGTGCAAGTTGGAAGAGGTTCTACAAAACGATGCTCTAAATTAAGTTAATAATTAAAATTAAAGGTCCAGTGCGTAATATGTGTATTTAGCGGCCTCTAACAGTGAGGTTTTACATTGAAGCTCACTGCTCACCCCTCCCATCTCTAAGATTTTGGAGAGGTTCCAGAAGCTACGGTGGCCTTCAAGGACAAGAAGCTATTTGCTGAAGATGTCATCGTCCACGACAACTTTGAGCATTTCTAACAAGTCAAGTGATAAGGTGAAGATGTATTTAATTATTTAGTCTATAATACTATAGGTTATAGCTCACAAGTAAGATAGCAATTATGAGTGTTTTATTGTTTTGGTAATACAAGCTAACATTAGCAACGTCATGCTAAACAAAACTTACGTTATTTTATTCTAACGTTAGGCATTATTGATAGCGAGATAGCGTTGGCAGGATAACGTTACATATTTTATTATCCGTTTGTAGAGTCAAGTACCGGAGGTTAGAGGGAGAGGAAGAGGGCGAGAAAGCGGGCGAGTTAGCGGTGCTGCTGTAGACAGGGCCAGGCAAGGGAGGAGAGCAAACACTCGCACCGCAGAAGCAGGGGAAGAGGCTGGAAACCCTCCGAAGGGACTGAAGCGACTGAGGTTTGTGACATTATTTATACAATTATTTTATCATATTCCTACCTGTTCTGCACGATATTAAAAATGCCAATACAACACAAAGTGGTATTTACATAGTAGCTCTGTGCTTTACATTACTGTAGTCTATATAGTTTGATGTGTTATCAGTGTAATGTGAGTCAGTAGCCCCTTTTACAAAGCCCGTTCAAGATGGGAATACTGTGCCTGTAATCCGCCTCGCTGTTCTGTTTAGCCCGTATTCAGACAAAATCAGGCGGCGCAGCGCACAGCTGCAGAGTTGAAGAGGTGTGTGGGTGTGTTTGCTTTAGAAGCTAACCGCTGTGAAACAATCAGAAAATAACGTTTATCGATCTGGTTCACCGGCTTTCTCACTAACATTATTAGCGCTCCCTCTCTTCATTCACCCTCTAGCTCACTCAACCACAGCTGCTCTCTCTCTATTTCTCTCGTCTTTTTAAAATGAGTCGACAGAAAAGTCTAACTTTACTTTTAACGTTATCAAACGAAGAGAAATGTCTTCCCCTTGGATCCTCTTAACAGCTATAATGTGGGTTCTCTGTATAAAGGAGGCAATTGAAAACATCAGCAACACTACTGAATAATTATATAAATATTATATAGGAACAGTATCGAGCAGCAATATTTTGACCCTTTAAAAAAATCATGTTATTGTTGTAGACATGTTTTGGAACACTGGACAGCCTACAATCCATATTCTGCACTACCATTACCATATTTCCAACATATCATGAAACTTATAACCTATTAAGCCTTATCTGTGTTTTTCCTGTGTTTTATTTTTTCAGAAACTTCTTGAAGAGATATACTTGGAGGAGCACAGACAGCTCACCAGTGAACTGCTTCAGAGGCAGCCAGGGTTCATTTTTGATGCCTTGATGATGCATCAGTGCAGGCATGGTGTCCCACCATTTGCTGGAGTGCCAGGAATACCATGGTGTACTTGTAGTAACTGTACAGACATGCCTACGGACTGGGAGAGGGAATGCTGTGGCCAGTACCCTGCAGATTGTGTAATAATAATACCACACTTGTCCCAGTACTGTCTTGAAAATGCTTTTTATGCATTCACAGGCGGTACTGGGAGGACATTATGGTATTAGGCCAAACCAGGAAGCCTGGGAATGACAACCGGGAGTACCGTTATGCTGCCTATAGACATTTCATCTATTGACAGCATGGCTCTTTAGGCCAGGGAAACCGACTTGTCATCCCCAGTTGCTGTGTTTGGAGGATCAGGGACAAGTTCCCTGGTCTTCCGAAGACATCACCCTGGTTTCACACCTGGCCTCTGAGTTTCCCTCCAGGTCCTCTGGAACGTCCACACAGTATCTCAGGTACTCACACACCTGCCTGTTCATCATCAAGGCATCAAATCATCTCATATTTATTTGTTACATTTCTGATATTTTACTTATTTTATACTTGTTCTATACATCAAATCATTACTCTGTTTCAACACTAAACACAGTGTGATTAAACTTATCTGATCCCCTTCCAGCAGTCAAATTGCTGCACATATAATAGCTGACAAGTGTCAGACCAAAACCACACCAAAGGTATTCAATTTACTGCTCTGGATGAAGATGCTCTCATGGCAGGAACAACACCCATGATTCACTGGCACTGCTATTCCTCATCTGTTCCAGGAGCTGTGTGTCGAGCAGCAACTGCATGGAAAACTGCTTCTGTGGAAGACAGTACCATTACACATAGAGATAATTTACTATTTCATACATTTCATACAGTTGTACATGTGAAAATAGTGCTATTTAACCGAGAGTAGGACTCACAGGGTAAGTTAATATGCTACATAGGCAAACAAATGTGTATCACTTACCTAGACCTCTCCTGACTTGGTCTGCAATACTTCTGATATGGCAAGTGTGAATGTCACAGACATGGTGAATAGTGCCAACCCATAGTGCCTGAGAAAAATAAAACAGCACAAATGAATGAACTTACTATTATAAATCATCTATCTATCTATCTATCTATCTATCTATCTATCTATCTATCTATTTATCTAATGTGCTCACCAGAAACTGTTCAACCTTATTCCATGCAGATTTTCATCTCAACAACAGAGTAGATCAGATTATTTAATTGATTAACACACTTTCAGTCAGAGACAAGTAGCTTTTCAGTGAAATCAACTTTTGTTGTCTTTGGTTGTAATGAAAACCAACATACTCCCAGCCATCAATGGCACATGGTGAAATACCCCTGACCTATTACATAGTCACTTTAGGATGAAGATAAAGGCAATACCATGCATCAATGCTACAGGACCTCTCTCATAGCTGGAGAAACAACAGCAACATCAAGAAAATAAGTGCTTTATGACACAATCACAAACCCTTGTAATACATTATGTTACGTCCTAAGATGCTGGGAGCCTTGGCTGGCCTGGATAAACACACCAAAAGAAATAACAGAAAAATTCTACTTCTGACTGATAAATGTAAAATTAAAACTCTGGTAGCAATTACATGTTTTTCAACATTGTGAAACAGGGAAAACGTTACTTGTGTTGGACTATAAGCTAATTTTGCCCCCCAATGTGTACATGTGCTCCTAAATGACAAATTAGGAGCAAACAATGAAATCATGGAGCACTGTGAAAAATATAAATATAAATTCACAGGATGTATTAACTCGGTGATGAGCAGACTTCTCCTCAGTTTATCTTTCACACTAACTCATTACTCTGACTTACTGTCTTTAGCACATCACCAGTGCTAAATATCTTAGTTATCAGTCAATGTGTTGTCTTACTGCCACAGAAAATGAATAAATCTTTGGGTTATTAGCACGACGACGCCTCCCTGTTGTCTCTTATCAGACCGCCAGCTCCATGAGAGGCACAAACTGAGGCTAAAGTGTGCTAATATTTAACGTTACGTGGCAGCGTTTCTTTTCAGGGAAACTAATATACTGCTAATAAACATTGTACATCATCTAGGTTTTGAACCATTACCAGCGGGGCAAAATAAATATACATTACACTCTTGCCTTTCCAGCAGTAAACAGGAAACTTCAGCGTCAGTCTGCAAACATTTCTCTCATCAGGGATTTCCATCTGAGTTTATCCTCGTTTTATGCCGTTGCTTGTCCCGATTTCGTTTAGCTTCTTTGTGTTTTCATTCCTTTGACGACAACAATTCACGCTCCTGTGATTTTCTAAATAAGTATGATCAAAAACTTCTCACAATACAATATATTTCGTCTGTTCTTCTTCTATGTTTTTAAACCGGTGCATTTCTGGTAGTCACCCACTGAATCTAGAACTCGTAAGGCCCTCACTGGAACCAGTGTTAGGTTTGTCCGTTCTGTGCTACTGTAGAAACATGGCGATGCAACATGGCGGCCACCGTGGAGGGGGACCCGCTCCCATGTAGATATAAAGGGCTTATTTCTAAGGTAACCAAAACACAATTATTATTTTCAGCTGATTAGACACTAATTAAGATATACTTATAAATAATCTATTCTATTTTTAACCAAGTCTGTTCTTTTAGATGTTACTAAATACTACACACCCTTTAAATTAAAAATAAAATTAAGTTTGTTTTCAGGTAAAAAGATGTAGTAAATGTAATAGTTACTACTCTGAGCTCTAGTATACTAGGATACTAGGGTCAGAATTCCTTAAATTCAGTGTGTTTGCTTCCTTGTCCACTGGAAATGAATGTTCAGTGATTGTGTAACCCACTCATGCTGTACCCTCTCTACACATCCAGGGACTCTGCGTTGTGTTTTTGTTTTGTTGTGTGACTTTGTCACAAGGAAGGGTGGGATTATCTGTCTATAATCAGACTGAATATGAGCAAAACCTTCCTTGTTTTCATCATCCAAAGTGAAATCCGCCAATCAGAAAATTTTGCAGATAGGAGGTTTTGCGCTTTGGCCATCGTAGTATGATGTTTAAGCTCTGTAAAAGCTTTGTAGAGTGGAGGTCAGGGTGGATGGTGGGGTCAACAAACCAACTGAGATGGGGACAGGTCCTCCAGGCATGTCAGAAGATCACTCTTGTGTCCCAGGTTGTAATCTTCCTCCATCAAAGAGCACTGATGGTCATGCTTGATTCTCATGCTGAAAGACGTCTGTTGTGAGAACAGCTCAACATCACATTTCATTGGTGTCAGCTGTTGCTTCTCCTTACTTGTTGTCTTTCTCATTGGGCCAAAAAACAGTTTCAACCAGTTGCGGTGGAGTGGCATCACTGTCACTGTCTCATTCACCTGCCTTGGTCAGGGTTGCACCAGTGTCATCCAAGAATGCAAGAAGGACATCCTGCCCCTGGCTGTGAGCTTGCAGGTCTGGGATCTGAGCCAAGAGTCTTTCCTTTAATCTTGTAGTGTTGACTCTAGCATCAAGCTTAATGCAAAGCTGCTACATCCTCGATCTTTACAGATGAGCCAGATCAGCCAGCTTGAAGACTGGTGCATTGCTTTCATCAAGGTGTGCTTCCCTCGATTTACATGACAACTTCAGCAAAAGTGATTCCTGATAGCACTTTTTCCTCATCAGTTCCCCACATCTCTCGAGTTTTGTGTTTTCTGGCACGTTTGCAGAGGCCCACCAAGCATTTATTGTGATACATGGATTCAAGTGCAACCATATTTCCTGCACTAAGTCGAGCCAGCAGTTCTGTGTCTTCTAAGAGCTCTGCACATGTCCAATCCTGATTGTCTAGCTGAAACTTTGCTTGCCTCATGTAAACCATCAGTGCCAGCTGGCTTGCAGCAGAACTGGTTTCTCAGTGCTAGAAGTACATCCCCTGGTGCGTTTACTTGGGCCTGCAATGGTGTCATTGTCGCCTGTACTGCTAGATTTCTTCAGAGCTCTCTTCTCGGCCCGTTGAACCTTTGTCTTGTTGAAGGCCAGCCAAAATGATTGATGCCACTGAGCTTTGCTGACAACCAGAGTAGGTTCAAGCCCCTCATGTTCATCTAGTTTCTCTGTATATTTCTGGGTAGTTCATTCACTTTGTCAGCATTAGGTCAGTTAGCATCTCATTACGGTCTTGTTGGCAGATGACAGGCAGTTCCAAGTTTATCTTGTTTGCATGCTGTGAATTGGAAGATGTGAAGGGTGTCAGACACCCTGTGTCTTTTAGCAAAAACCTTTATGACATAGTCAATTAGTCACCACCACCACCACCACCATCTTGATTATTATGTGACCTGCAATAATACAAACACCACAGATCTAGTCCAACATTAATAAGAATGTCTTGTATTTTAGAACTAATATATTCTACTAGAACAACTAGTACTACTCATTCTGGTACAACTTGTACTAGTATTAATACTCTAATACTACTACTACTAGTAGTAGTAGTGGTAGTTCTATTATAATTATCAATGAGACATCAACATTCAACATAATTATAGGTATGTTACGTGCTTCTGTATTTTTCTAAATAAGAAAAAAAGATGCTCTAGTATCCACCATCTGACAAGATAATACTACAAGAACTGTTTTTATTGATTCATGGCACCTTATAATAAAATTATAATAATGCAATGACCAATGCTTTGTAAATCTCCATAGAATTGTGACTGAGCATTTTATTTGGTTCTCAGGGTTACTAGGATCAAGATTATGTCTGTTATTGCATGTAGGTCCAATGAGATAGGAAGGTTTGACCAACTGGCAGCCATGTTGAAAAATGGCTGTCATGGCCACCAGGGGGTGAGTTTGTGATGACCCAATATCCAGTTTCATTCCCAATATGTCTATCAACACATCTGCCAAATTTGGTGCTTTTATCACAAAATAACATTCCCCCTGTTCATACCATGACCATTAGAAGATCTCTTCATAATGCACTTACAATGTAAGTGATGAGGGCCAAAATCTGCAGTCCTCCTCCTGCACAAAAAATGTATTTAAGTTTGTCTAAAGCTAATATGAAGCTTCAGCTGTCCAAATAAGTCAAATCAAGTAATTATCTTTCAACATTACAGTCTTTTCAGTGCTGAAATCCCTCTTTTTGTTACTATGCTTCCACCGCAGCTCATCAGGGAAACACTGTCCGAGGAAACACAAAGAGATAATTTGATGCTAAACAGACTGTAAATGTGGCAGATACCCACTTGATATGGTTAACTCAGACTGCTGAAGCCTCATTTAAGCACTAAATGACTGTGTGGACACACTGGATTTTAGCCCCCATAACTTACATTGAAAACACATTTGAAAGGGATCTTTTAATAGCCAGTATGAACAGGAGGAATGATCACAGTGAGGAAAACCTCTTTCACTGTTCATATGGGCACCTGACTGTTGTTTTTAAGACACACTTTAAAAAAAATTGTGAACCTGTCCTTTAATTATAGTGATGGCAGATCAGAAAATTCTGGCATATATAAGTCTCTTGGAAGGCACAAACAGTGGTGGCCTGCTGAAAGAAGTGTCAGATGAAAACACCTGTGTTCAGTCACAAGGACTTGTTGGATAAGGAACAGATCTGGTAAGGATGAAATCTGAAAATGTGATAGACTACTATTGTTCACCATCAGTAATAGTCTATTTTGTGGAATTTTAAGTCTTCCATTTTTCTTCAACCATTCTCTTTGTAAAGAAATTACATCAGTAGGGAACTGGGCATGCAGATTGGCTGATAATGGCAACGAAGTAAAGTGGATGTCAAGAGCCCTTTAGATTGTGTTGCTCACAGTAGGAACATGCTGTGTATTGTTCACTTATAGCGACAGCCACTCACTGTTAAATCAAACATTAAGTTGCCAGCACAAAATGAAGTTGAGGAGCAGCTTTTGCTGGTGAAAAAAACAAAAGCAAGTGTATTAGCTTTTCCAAATATGAATCTGATGCACTCATCAAACAAAATTATCTTTGACTGCAGAGAGATATTATGTACTCACTTGAGTTTAATAGACCTCAAACTTGCTCCAATTCCTCTTCTAACTTTCATCAAGCACATTTTCTATTTGGTGAGGCAACATTCCTTCCCCTGAACTCTTTTGTTCATGGTCACTGTCACTCCTTCCTTTCCTCTCTTTCTTATCTAAAGCTTTTCTCAGTCCCTGTCATCCCTCTCTCTGCTTTAATGTGCACACATGTCAGTTGCATTAGAAATTGAGACCTAGCTTCTTACACAAACTTGACATCCCTTCTCCACATTTCATTTTCATTCTTCGTTTTTGTGCTTCTCCAGTATTATGTTGTCTTCAAGACTTTACTGAAACTCCAAAATGATTCAGACACCACCCCAAAAATGATTTTATCAGGAGAGCCATTTATTAACTGTGACAATGACTCCAAATGTAGGGGAGAGCAAGGAAGGGAATAAAAGAATGGTTTTAAGAAGAAGTGTATTTCTCTTTCATATCACAGAGCACATCAGACTACATGCATAATTTATTGTAAGAATAAACATGATTGGCATAGATATGTTTAGAAGGCCCCAGGTGGACAGATTTAAAATGTATGCTTTCCACAAAAGAATGAATGACAACTCTCCTTTAGGGTGCCAGCACCAGGAAAATATGACAGCTTCCCTCTCAGTGCTCTCCTTTTACTTTCATCCTGATACTATGGTGTCAGGCGCATTAGGGAATGATGGATGGGATCTTCCTCAAACCTGATAGTCACCCTATTCTTTTCCATCCCTCTGTCCTCATATCTCTCTTATTCTAACTCTGTCATTCCAAGTCCAGCATTGTTGTAGATGCTGCCTGACAACAGCAGTGATGTGATACCATACCATATGCCGGGTCAATACTGGCGTTTTATTAAAACTAGGATATGGTACTATCCAAACTCTAAAATTCAGTATTGTACAAGTTAATTATTTTTTATTGCTGAAACATATTTTCTTAAATTTATAATTAATACATCCTTTACTCCAAAAAATGCTGTTTAGCACCAGTCTTATGTGTAAAGGGGACATATTATGTGCGTTCCCAGGTCTATATTTTTAATTGGGGTTTGGATATCATGTTTAACATAGTTATCCAACATCATAACAGGATATAAGTAACAGAAAATTACAAAAAGCATAATATGTTCCCTTTGAAGGGTAAGACTGGCACTATATGAAATGAAAAGTCTCAATACTAATGAAATGTTCGTGTTTCATAAAAATAAAATAAAATGATTTACAAATGTGTACTGTAACGGTTTGACTCATTTTTTTATTCTTAATACTAGGATGCCAGTCAGAACAGAGCCTGACAATAAACTACTTAAAATAAAAAGAATATTCAGACTGTATGTCCCATGACTACAAGGGATGTATGCAATGAAACACAATCACATGTGAGTTCCACAAGATTTACTCCAGTGGACTCATGGAGTTAAGAGTGAACCGCAAGTCTGGAAGATACTCATCCCAGCACTTGAGGTTTTCCCTCACTTAAGAAGCAATCATAGTCTTAAGTGTGTCGTTTCAGTGAAATAATAATAATAATAGTTAATGGGGATTTAATTATTTAATGCATTTTCTGAGCTGTGCACTTTTGGGTGCACAGGGCCAAAAAATTCTGATGAAATTGAAAACAACAAGCATCAGGTATAAAGGCTGTCTCACTGGAATGTCTTATGGAAATCCTGAGCTGGTTAGTTCAGAGCTTTGGATGTATTTAAGCACAAGAATGTATTGACAAGTTGATCAATCAAGGAGACATCTGGTACAATTCAAAGTGCATTATTCACACTCAAAAATAGGGGTACCAGTATGCACCTAAAAGGGTACAAATGCTTGTCGCTGGGGGGGTACCCTTTTGAGAGACAGTTGTGTACCCTTCATTGGCGGTCCATTTTTGTACCTTATCAAATTGTGCCTGTTAAAGTACAATTGTGTACCCTTCATGACATAAAAGTACCTTTAAACTACAGTACAACAATGTATCCATTGAAAGGGTACAGTGCTGCACTCTGAAAGGGTACTACCCCAGCGACAAGCTATTCTGGACTTTAAGGAGACAAAAATGTACTAGAATTGTCCACACAATAATTGCTTCTTGACTGTTTATTGTCATCAATGAGAAGATCATCTTTCAAATAAACATTACAGCATTTATGGTGTGATAAAAAAATAATTAATTGCAAATATAGTTACAAATAAAATGTATCCATGTCAATGTATAAAACAAGTGTAAAGATTGCCTAAATGAGGATTGTGGGCATGTACAAGTTCAATATGCTGAATCAGTTTCCCAAGGCAAGGCAAAGCAAGGCAAGGCAAGTTTATTTGTATAGCACATTTCAACAACAAGGCAATTCAAAGTGCTTTATGTAGAGCATAAAAGGCATCAAGATAGAATATAAAAGCAACACAAGTAAAAAGACATTTGAATACAATTAAAAAGTGTTAAATTTGGAAATCAAAAAAAGCTAAATAACAATAAGACAGATAAAACAGGAGAATAAAAGTTACAGAGAGTAAAGGTCCTCTTTTTTTGAACGTTGATACAGTCCAGGCAAGAACAGTAAAGAAGGTAAACCACTTAATTTACAGTTACCAGCAGGGGTTTTTCCCCATCCTCAATGATGTTTGCGATGTACCACTGGAGAAAGTTCAGTTTCTTTTTAAAATATGCAGAATATATCTTGTTGAAGACATAGTACATGCAGAGCACATGATTCCTTCAACTTTAACGACAATCTGACACTTTCTGGCAAAGGTAATTTTCCAGTCTTGGTCTTTCAGTTGAACAGCTGGATAGGGAGTTAGAGGATTATTCTACATAAGAGAAAAAAAATGTTAGCATACATAACAAGATGGATCTGATAAGCCATGCACAGTGATCCAAAGGAACACTAACTTATGACTAGTGGCTATGCACAACACCAGGTATTTACCTCTCCAAGAATAATGAATTCCTCAATCTTCTCCTTGAAGATGGATGGCAAGAGGAGGAGTCCACCCCTGAAATCAATTCCTAGGTCATACAGATGGTACAATTTTAAGTGCAAATTCATTTCAACAAATTTTGGCTGATACTAATATGCAAATTCCCATAGACAGGCAATCGCATTAGAGTCGTTATGTTACTTCAGATACAGTAAATTAATGAACTGCTACTTCAAATTAAAACTTATGTAAGAAATAACCTGAATGGCATTAAGATAATGTTGCATGGTGTGCATAGGTGTAACAAACAGATAAATGCACTGGACAGGTAATACAGCCATCTAGCAGTGTCTATGGTGTGG
Source organism: Thunnus thynnus (assembly GCF_963924715.1). Classification (NCBI taxonomy): domain Eukaryota; kingdom Metazoa; phylum Chordata; class Actinopteri; order Scombriformes; family Scombridae; genus Thunnus; species Thunnus thynnus. The sequence goes on from NC_089528.1 coordinate 2,785,902, forward strand.
AAGGGGTTAAGCAAATATTTCATGTGTGAGAAAATGGTGCCTAATTTGAACTATTTTTTAAACCTGAGAGACTAAGCCCATACAAGCCATTGTTTGTTAACACAAAATCCAGGCTGTGGAAGAATGTGGATGCAATAGTTAAATTAAACTGAAACTTAAATTTAACATGGTAACATCTCAAAAATGAAATAAATATATATGTATCATGCCAATACCAGTTCTACCATAGTTCAATGCAACTGTGCCCATTCTCTTTAGAAGGGACTGCACACAAATGGCACAATTGTGTAGCAAAATTGACTATTTGTATGCGCTCAAATCAGTACCTGTAATATCCTCAGGCAAGGTGTCCTCTCTTGTCTCCATATAGAGTTTTTTCAGTGGCAGTGAAGTTCTCACTGAAGCGGCAGCGTATGTTGACTGCAGAGGGGTGCACAGCATCAACCTCATCACACAATTAAGATTTCAAAAAGAAAAACAGGAGAAAGAAAGACATATTTTATTTGAAGTATTTTAACAACCTTTAACATTAGTTAGGTTAATCAGGTAATCATCAACATTAATCAGGTTTAGGCATCATTTAGGACAGCAGTGTGTGATAGAGGGTATGCCACCTTATCCCAGCTGACATTGCTACAACACTTGGGTGTTTCTGAAGAAAACTGTAGTGGTAGCCAAGACAGTTGCGGTAAAAATCTAAAAAAATAAAAGGGAGTTAATTACAACTGTAATAGAAGTCTATATGAACCCTTTTCAAAGTTTCTGTTAGGTGTTAATATATAGACTGGAGACCAATTTAAAGTGCTTTAATTTGTCCCCTGTCTGTAGCTCAACTTGGCATCAGCTTTACTGTTCTTACCCCCTGAGGATGTTCTTAGGAATAGGGTCATTTTGTTGCAGTCTGGAGCCCTGAGATACAAATGAAACTATATACATTTAAAGTCTGTGTAAAGCAATAATAAATATGTGTTCTGAGTTTTTCCACACCACATAAAAATGTGTTATTAACCAAACCAGCCAAATTTGACTGATTAAAAAAGTTGCCAAGTATATAAATTAGGTTTCAAAATCATGGAAAAACAACCATTACTCTCCGCTCTGAAACGCTTGGGGCAAGTCCGCTGAGGGCGTTGATAATATTATTCAATAAATAATAATAGCTCTAAATACCTTAACTATAACTATACTAACACTACTACTGCTACTACTACTACTACTAATAATAATAGTTATAACGATAATAATAATAACGATTATAATTATTATCTATCTATGAGCTACATTTGTATTTCAATGCTCCAGGTACAAATGGTACAAATTTGTTCTTTCTTTTGTTTTAAATTACTTTGTACCCTTTCTGTTAGTTAAAAGGTGCACTTCTGGCCTCTTAAAGACCAATATTATACTTTTGAGTGTATCTGTGAGTACAGAACTGTTCTTGTCTCTTACCTCCATTTTTGAGTGTGTATAAGAGAGTTTACTATAGCGCCTTGGTTCTCATAGCAACGACCACAAGGAGATGTTGGCCTGACCCAAGAGGAGACAGTTGGACTTATAGAAAATTCCTTCACAGCATGTCCTATGTAATATTTAAATTTATTAATGTATTTCTTATACATTGAAAAGCCATATATTATATATTCATAATGCCTTCATATAGCCCAACAATGTTAAAAATAATTTCAACATACCAGCTGCCAGTTTCAGTCCAACCACTGCTCCTGAAAATCCATTTCAGCCTGACTCTAATGTAGCTTCTGTCATTGAGACACCTCATCTTACTGCTGTTGACAACTAGCGACCAGACATTTATAAAGTGGTGGAAAGAGACACTAACTGTCAGCACACATCAACATCTATCCTCCATGTTGTTGTTGACTGGGCTCACATGGGGACAACGGTACCTGAGCCAACTATTGTAAAATGAATGGCATAATTGAATACAAATTTAAAAAGGGCTCCATAAATAAAGCAGACATATTATAAAGAATGCTCAACACGCATAGTCACTGTGAAGCTATGTAGAATCAAAAGAAATAGCAAACTACAGTACGATCTCTTCTGATCACTTCTAAGCAATAACCATTTATGCAGATCAATAGACAATGGTACTGATATTCAAGACAGCCTGTGTTGTCCACATATACCTAAAGGCTTTTTACCTTTTGGAGGCTGTCAATTAACTGTTAACAGAGCTCAAAGCTGAACATATTTGAGACAAAAAAAGGGAAAAAAACATACAGAAACATACTGTCCTTTGCTTAAAAAAGGCAATATATTCTTTGTTCTCTGGAGATAACGACACAGCTGTGAAAGTTGAACTGAGGGCACAATAGTTGGCCCCCAGAAAGCGTTCAAAAAGATTTAACAGGGATGAAAAAGCCTTCCACAGTTTAGGAAGAACTCTGTGTTACATGTGTTGATTGAGGCCATAGAGAATCTTTGGCACTTCAATCACAGTTACACTGGAACAGCTTCTACAAAAAAGTGTGGAAAAAAGACCAACATTTGGATGAGAGTGAAAAGCACTACAAATGTGACATGAAGAGGCTTAAAGTATAAATTTCAAAAAAATGTGATGTGAAGACTGCAGTAATGAAATCAGTGGAGCCTCCGCAGGGTTCAGCAATGTAAAAACCATCTTTGAAATGTTTATGTCGCTAAGCTCATCAGCTGAGGCTGGAAAAAGCTTTTATGGCTTTAATAACTACCTTTGTAATTTCTTGTCACAGCAAATCCTGAATCCCTGAAGGCCAGACTGACCTGAACAACATCATCAAAGTGTGTCAAAGTGCCGGTTGACATCTTGGTAAGGTCGGTCTGAATAACCGTAAAATACTTAGCTCTTTAGCTCTACTTGTCGCATTATGCATGGTCATGGTCGTTTAATCTTTTGTAAATGAAAACAAAACAAAAAAAACCTCAGTTGAAGGTTTAAAATAAATCTTTCCAAGACCAAAATCTCAAGCATTTTTCTTGGGTTTCCTTTTCATTTCCCTTCCCTTCACCCTCTCACCACCAATGGACATTACCCAGACAATAACTGTATACATCCAAGCACTTAAACAAGGTATTGGCAAAGGGGAGTCTGAATGATCCAGAGGGCTCTCAGATGGACAAAGATCCCAGAGCATCAGAATCAACTTTATTGGCCAAGTACAGTATGTTTCATATAAATATATAAGGAATTTTAATCTGGGTTTCACTAGCTGTGAGTGTACTAAAGACATCAATATTTCTCAAACAAAGTGCTTGTTGGATTGATTAACAGCGTATGAAACCCCAGAATTGGGAGGGATGCATCCAACATTTTTTGTAATGTTCCTAAACAGGAAATTCGAAAAGCCAACACACGTAACACAGTGATCGGCTAGGTGTGTGGAGGTGAGAATGGCTTGAACTCTCTGAAGCCCTCTCTGTCTTTTTTTTTTTGTTCTTTATACAACTACTCTCCTCACTTTCCGTGTGAACAACTGAATGCCTTCAAGGAGAGACTGTCTGAATGAGTGCTCTGTTATCCCTGTTTGTGGAATTCAATGTGTCAAGACTATAAAGACATGCAAAATACAGTACACGCAAAAGAGTTATTGGAGAGAGCTTGGGGAGGCAACCAGGAGGAGGCTACAAAACAATGTGATCATTACATAACATTATAGTACATAAGAACAGTAAGATGTTGAGCTAATACAGGGTTATGGTGCAGGAGTAGTTTTTAAACATCACATGGATTAATTGCTCTTTGAATGTGATACTGTGTGGAAAGAAACAGTTGTTGTGCCTGGTTATTTTGGCATACAGTAGTCTATAGTGCCTACCAGAGGTCAGGTGCTGAAATTGGTTAGCCTGGTTCCAGACCTTGCAATCATCAAACACATCTGATTTGCTCAGTGATTCAAACAGGTGTAGTGTTGTGCATGCTGATTGTTTATTCCAAACATTGGAGAAACAACTGACTAATCAGAGCTCTGTAAGTAAGTTTAAAAATAGGGACATCATCATTCAAAAAAACACTCCAAAATTATTTGCGACTGGACTGCGACCACTTCCTCTAAAGGGTCTCAGTGCGGGTGATTTGGTGCGCATCCGAGTATGACTGCACTGTTCAGATCTAACCAAATTAATCATACCAAGAGGGAAATGAGTCCAACACTGTATATAAAAATTAAAAAATTGTAAATGGTAAAAAGTCCAGCATCAAAAGTTGCCAAGCACTGACTATGAAATGACAGTAAAAAACCTTTAGTTATTCTACAGAGATTTTTTTTAAATACAGATATTTACTGTAGATATTCTCTGTGTTTCTATAGTCCAACTATTGTAGAATTTAAAAAAAAAATCTCATTATAAAACATATCTAGAATGTTAAAGCTGGAGTGCAGGACTTTTGTCTCCCCCTTCTGGTAGTGAGAGTAATTACAAAAGCACAGTCGACATGTGCTTACGTCATAGCAAGCAAAGCAAGACAAGTAAGTCATCGCTCAGGTCAAGCAAGTCACCAGTCAAGTCACCATGAAAGAAGTGCTTAAAACAAGAGAGAAGCCAACACTGGGCCTGTCCCCTCCTTTGCTGTCTCCCTTTTAGCTTCCAGGGCAGCAGCTTTGGCCTATGCTTGGGTGTTGGCCTTATTATTATGGCCCCTAGCTCCTTCTTGCTCTGAGCTATCCTGTTCTCAGCCATCTGCTGCACCAGTGGAGGAAACTATACCCTCTTTCTGAAGCCAGGCTATTCAGGCTGTAGAGCAGGTTCTGAAGCTGTCTGTGAGAGAGCTGTCTGGTCTGTTGGTTCAGCCTTCAAAACCTGGTCTTTGTCCTCTTGATCCTTGCCAAACTGGACACAGAATGAGAGTGATGACATCGGAGACAAACATGTGGTAAGGTACAGTTGATTAGGTATGATATTGTATGGTAGACATCTCCTTACTTTAGCTTTCATTATCTCCTTGATCTTTTTATTCTTGGTATCCTCTTTTCTTCAGTCTTGCCTAAATAGGAATTATAAAATTAGGGTGAGATTTGAACATAACAGTATAGTGTTTCCCATACATTGATTTATTTGTGACAGCCCGCCACAATGTCAGCACTGACCACCACATTTTTTGAATTTGCAGCCAAATTGAAACTTCAAATACATATGCAATAACAGGCTGAGTACCATTTTCTGGAGGAAGAAACGTTCATAGGTAGACCAGGTATATCTTACATTTCTGAGTTTGTTTGTTTCCCTGTGTCTGTTGATTTTATGTGGAAAGCAAGAATGGAAATGTTCTCTCTGGAAAGTGAGAATGGTAACGTTATGTTTAATTTATACTCACATGTGAGTCGCCCTGATGTAGGCCAAGGAGCCTACTGGTGGAGCCTATTGGCGGAGCCTATGTGCATCTCTCCCAAAATGTAAGGTGACATAGGGCGATGCAGCACCACAAGTGCTGTGATTGGCCCACTTGCCTTGAGTTGCACATTTCTGCATATATCTTGCTCTCATGTGGAGGACAGATTAGCAAAATAAATGCTCATAACCCCATAACCACCGCAGAACCTAAGACAGACTTTCCACTGAAGTTTTAACAGATTGGACCATTTCAACAACTTCAGGGTGAGTGTTTGACAAATAATTGGCCTGAATTTAATATTTAGGTACTATATAATGCGTCTGAGTAAGAAAAATTAAATTATATCATATACCGTCACCCAAGGGGTCTGAAGTTCATCTCACTACCTGTTCATTTGACTGGCTATGATATAGTGTTATAGACATTACATATTACTATCAGGGACCAGCAAGTCTCCTCCAGTCGGAATCCACTCACCCTTCACCTCCAGTCACTCCAGTTTGGCATCAGCCCTCCTGAGCAGGTCAACCACCTTAGGCTGGGAGGGCTGCCAGGGTGGAGAATCCTCTCCTTCAGGCCATGGACTCTTCATGTCTTCTCTATTTGCTTTTGAAGATTGACCGTGCCAACTGGTGATGGCCATGATCCACTGCTGAGGATTCTGTGGACTGGATGAATTGGGAACCTGTGCCTTTAGAGAGGAACAACACCTAGGAAAGTGTAATCAATATTTGGGGACATGAGCTACTCTCTCCCAAACTAGAAACTAGAGAAATAAAACTCAAACTTGTGATGTCACCAGGTATAACGTCTGGAGCTCCTCCATTGACAATGAATGGGAGAGTGATTTTGTGGACTCACAGAATGTTTGTTTTCTTTTTAATACTCAAATGAGCTTTATTCTATTGTAGTGTTCTCAGTTCTGAAAATATACCCATATGCTCAGAACATTCCCCCGGGTACTCAGTGTCACCTTTAACAGTGACACAGTTTTAGCAACACATTGTTTGGACATCTTCTTCCTTCATTAATTGAATCATTACCATTGCTTTGGATTTCTGTTCCCTCTTTTTGTGGAGTATTGTTTTGGCATGATATATCAAGGCAGGATTATCAAAGACCCCAGCAACCCCAAACACAGATTGTTTCAGCTGCTGCTGTCTGGCAAACAGTGCAGCCTCAAAGCCTGGACCAGCAGGCTCCAAGACAGTTTTTTTCCACCAGACAACCAGGCTTATGAACAGTGAACACTAATTGCCTGTCTGCACATCCCAAACACACACTCACACAGTCGCAACCAAGCACACATAAACACACACAAACATATATCCACAACATCCACATGTACATCTACTTGACTGGTGGTTGAATTTCTACTCATAACTTATTATACTCAATACAATAAGTTGTGTCATAAGTTTGATTTTCACTACTGCCCTGACCTTATGTTGTGCCAACTAATCTATGCTGCTGATTATATAGTCTACTGTTTTACTGTCATGTTGTACATTTGCAAATCCTATAACTCAAGCTGGGGTAAATTTGTTTCTTACACACTGCCCAGTCTGGTTCATTGTTCATAAAGGAGAACAAACTTAGAAAGCTGAGATAGTTAAAATGGAGCCATATATAGATTGTGTCTAACTAGTTGGTAGGCGGCAGGTTATAGTAACGTATTTAACTTCTAGCAGTTAGAAGGAGCAATGGAGCATTCTAACGTTTCTTTAATTAGTAGTATTAGTATCGAGCTAACTGGCTAAACTTGCTAACGCTAGTATACTAGCTGCCAGGACTGATATGTTGATAAATCCGCAGCTTCTGATCAATGCTAGAGTGCAGTGCTGTTACACACAGCCGTTCAATGTGTTTACCATCATTAAACCATCTGATGACACCAGACTGCTATAGTAAAACCACACACACACATCAGACTTGTTGGTTATAATGCGATATTCTGCTTTTTATGAGGGAGATGTCCGGTTAGCAGGGCTCATCAGCCTCTTTTCCAACTTTCTTTTTAGTAAAAGTAGCATCTCCTGTTTTATACTTGAGTCACTCAACAATACGATAGGTTAATGTTAAGGCCATCAGTTTAAATTATTTCTCCTTCGATTCTGAGAAATATAGGTTTTTTTGTCAGGTTTGGATAGCGGAAGGCTAGGGAAGAGCATGTTGACTATTTTTTTGGGTTGTCTGGAGGGGAGTGGGCTTCATTCCATTTTCAATTGCCACCGGTCGGCTGCAGTAGTCACAACTAGTAGTGACTACTAGTAGTCACAACTATCTAACGCCACTATCTCTGTAAAGAAAAGGCATTTTAGAGCATGTGATTTTAAAATGTGAAGTTGCTCATTTAATTTTATATTTCCAAGAATATGTGAGGATGTTGAGGATATTTAATATGAAGTTATCTTACTTAAAACATAGTCTTCCTCAATTAATATTGAGCCACGTCATCCAGTACAGCACTCCAACATTGTGTGTGTGTGTGTGCGCGCATCAAATCTTGTACCATGGCCACATAAACAGGATGAGACCTAGTTATCAAACTGGACTTTACATTTCACATCCCTGACTTAAATCCCTGCACTCGTCACTTTCATATGTTTCATCAAACTGGACTTTACATTTTGCAATGCCTGCAACCTGTTGAATAATCTAATTATTTATGCACTTATCACATTTAATTTTTTTTAGTTTTTTGTCACCTTCATATATTTCATACACTTCATTTCTTTGTCCATAGCACAGTCCATATTTTCTTTGTACAGTCAATATTTCATTTTAAGTTTTATATCCCATTTCCAAAATATTACTATTCAGTTCTGTAAATAGATTTTAAAATTTTAATTTTAATAATACTTTGTTTATTTAATTATTATTATTATTACCTTACTTATGTCTGTGTTTATTTTTCTGTGTTTCATTTTTGGGGAGAAAATGCCAAGACACATTCTTTCTACGCTTGCATTGGCTAATAAAACAGATTCTGATTGAATGGGCAACTGTAGGTCATGCTGACATAAAATCCCAAAACCAAGAATCATATAGATACAGAAAAATCTCCAGGGTTGTGTAAATAGTAGCCTATGCATGTATCAGTATTTGACAACCTGAGAATGAAAATGGGTTGGTCTTTTCAGCCCTAACCCTAACCCTAACCCTAACCCTAACCCAAGAACTTCAGGCTTTCCTCCAAGCCTGTACTAATGCCCTCAATTGTCAGCAGTATTATAATTTCTGAAGGTGAGTCATTTTGCTCAGATATAATAGTAAATAAAAGTTTTGTAGTGTAAAGCAAAGTGGACTGTTTTCGTCTCCATAGTAACGGTCTATGAGGCTCATGGGTAATGTAGCAGCTACCGCAATCAACAACTGACAAAAACAACTTTTTTTCTAAGAATTGAAGGTGAAATACTTAAAACTGATGGCCTTGACCTCAACTTATCATATTATTGAGTTATCAAGTTTTTGTGTTTTTGTGTTGATAAATGTTGAGGATATCATTAAAAGAAAACCTTCATGAGAAACCCTAAGAAAACACAGGAATTGACAGTGAGGAAAATACTTTGGGCAGTAGGTCATCTGGTCCACCCACCAGACTGATGCTCACAGCTTCATATAGTGCAGCCAGAGGGTTAATATTAAGGTGAATGGACGGCTTTGCATATAGAAAAATTATGCTAAAGGTGTACTAAGTGCATTAAAAATTGACGCCAAGAGGTCCCGACAAATCATCTGTATGTTGACAAGTTGGGAGTGAGAACGTGTTGGTGTTTGTGTATGCACAGCTATGTCTGTGTGAGCATGTGTGTGTAGCGGGCAGGAGGGCAACAGTCCGTTAGTGTCTATTATTCATGAGCCTGGGTGTCTTGTGGAAAAAGTGTCCTGGAGTCTGCTGGTTTGGGCTTTGAGGCTGCTTTACCACTTGCCAGACAGCAGCAGCTGGAACAGTCCGTGGTTGGAGTGACTGGGGTGGCTCGGGTCTTTGATAATCCTATGGGCCTTGCTGACACTCTGTCCATTGTAAATATCCTGGATGGAAGGAAGCTCACATCCACTGATGCTCTGGGCTGTCTGCACGACATAGCCGGGAACAGACATAGCCAGAGTGGACACAGTATAAGACATGATAGCAGACACCAGCAAAGTAGGCAGTCACTGGAAAAAGATCCCTGGGCAAGCATCTGGAATAGGCTGCAGACTCAGGGGCTCATGGGCCCATGGCCTCGAAGAAAGTAGATGAAGCTCGACAAGTAGGGTAAATGAAAATGCATGTTTCATCAGTGATGGTGATTATTGTTGTGATCATCAGTTGGACTTCATAGTTTCCCTAACTTTCATTTTATCACTGCATCACTGGCTTATTGGGGAAACTGGGCTTGAAGTGATATAGTGACATTTTCACTAGGAAGTCATATTTTCTTATTTAGAAAAATCTGTGCACATTAAAATTCAAAGTGGTTCAAAGAATCTGTCTTATGTTGTGATGTGTTCATTTTTCGTCGTCCACATGCAGTTTGCTTAAGATGTTTTTTAAGCATCTGTGCTGCCAAGTTGTTTTAACTGTCAACTTTCTGTGCCATTTTGAAAGGGTTAGGTGTTTACCCTTGTTTTTGAAAACCATAATAATAGCCATGATTGGAACAGTGCCTGACATCTGGTAACATATCAACCAAAAAGTGAGTTTTGGGAGGTGTATGTTAGAAATATTATGCAAGAGTCCAGGACTCGCAGGAAGGTTCTGTTCTGGGAAAAATGTTTTGGGAGCTCTCCATTTCTATGAGGAAATTAGTCCAATCAGTCCAGGTGTTCTAGTTTGTTGTTGTATTTTTTTTGGTGGGGGGGGGGGGTTCCTGAATGTTTATGTGCTCGTTAACTGGTTAATAGGAATGTGAACTATAGTAGGTGACCTAATAGAAGCACCAGATTCTTGTGTGCAGTTTATAATTATGTGAGGTGATTTTAAAATACATTTAGGTGTAAATGTGATCTTTTTTTGCACCATTTTATTTAAATGTCTGAACATTTCAAAATAAAAAATGTGTCATTGTGCAAAAACTGTTCTTGTGAAAGAGGCACTTAGTTTTCAAAGGAAATGTTTGCTGTGCCTTAAAAAAAAGATTCTACAGCATTTTTTTAAAATGTTGTATGTTTTATCCTTTTATGCATTCATACCTTCAATCATGCATTCATTCCTAATGTTTTGTATTCTTTTATGCATTCATACTATTGGAATATTGTTATTATTACTATAAATATACTTGCAAAAGATTCCAGTATTGTAGTTTTTACTAGAATGTGTTTTTGTACACACAACACTTTTAAGACATTAACTGTACTAGTACATGATATTTTTAAAGGTATATCAACTTTGTATAAACTATCACAATTATTACATTGACTGATCCAACTGTACGTAGAAGAGCACTTGCTTGTGGGTTGTCTAGTTAAGCTGTGGAGTGGCTGAGGACATGCAGTGAGGGTTCATGTTCAGGCTAGTTGAAAGGCTCATACAGCGCTTTTACGGATATGGGTGGTCTACTTTATATATTCATATAAAGTAAACCCCAGACATTAATGGGAAGTCTGTAGATATATTGGATAGTTGCTTGTAATTACTGTCAAATAATGTTTATATAAAGTAAACCCTATACATCAATGGAAAAAGTATGCAGCTATCTTGGTTTTCTGTTAACCGGTAATTACTTTTTTCCCCCAACATATTTAAATCTCTCCTGTCAAAATGTCCCGTGACAATAATTCCCTCTAAGCACAATTTGAATTGTATAATACAACAGTTAATTCAATTCGACCGTTTAATTTGGTCGCCTGTCAGTGGTGTCATACCCCTCTACCAAAGAGTATACGTGCACAACGTGCATGCCTCAGTGTTGTGTTTGTCCACTACAATTTCTTCTACCAAAGAGTAACTTACACACATACGAGATAATACATCGGCGTAGTGGCTGTTTTCCACAGTGGTGTCTACCGAAGAGTAACTTACGCACATACAAGATAATACATCAGCATTGTGGCTGTTTGCCACAAAGCCAAAGAGTAACTTACACACATTGGCGTTGTGGTTGTTCGACAGAAACTGTTATAAATTGACTTTTATTCAGTTTTAAGCCACATTTTTATGATAAAGTTTGGTCGTTTTTAACTATATCTTTTAACTGGATGAAGGAATTTAGTCATTGGACGTCTGGATCTTAAGTTATCAGTGAAATAAACTGGAAAAATGTTAGCAGCAGCCCAGCTAACAGCCCCTGCAGGAAGTCCGGTGCTCATCTAACATCGTCTGAGAAACATTGATTTTTTACGTGAAACTGGTTTATTCAGTATTTTTACGGTTTAAATCGCTGTGTACTTTTGTTTTAGGAGAGGAAGAGACCTCTGCAGATAATTCGGATGCAGGTAAAAACCTGCTCAACGTCTGGATCTTAAGTTATCAAGAAAAACAATGTGTGCAAATATTAGCAGCAGCTCAGGTAACAGCCCCTACCGGATGTCCTGTGCCCACTGGACAGCGTCAGAGAAACTGACGGGCGTCATGAAACTGTTTTATTCAGCGTTTTTACCAGTAATCACTGGGTCTGTTTGTTTTGGAGAGGAAGAGACCTCTGCGGATAATTTGGCTCCCGGTAACAACATCCTGAACGATGAACACTGGAGTAATCCGATCCCGGAGAAGCCGGTTGTTTAACAATGAAGACAACAACTCCCATGATCCCATGGTACTTCACTGCGTCATCACACTCCGTCTTTTGTTATTGTTTTGATTGAGAGACCCCTTGCAGCTGAAATTACATATTGTGCATTTCAATATTTATATTAAGTAATCACTGTTAAAATTATGTTCCTGTTAGGTATTATCACATGATCTTATTTTTCTGTACAGTATAAAACCAATATTTTAGAATAATTTACTGTAAGTATATTGGATAATCACATAAAATAAAAGCCTAAAGCTGTCAACACACTGTTAATGGGCTTTAAAGGAGGGTCATTTAAATGTAATTTCACATATTTTTTTGTGTTTTACATCCAGAAATCTGTACCTTGATGGGGAGTCCTTATGGATGGATTGGGTAATCCTATGAATTTACCAAAGAATATTGTATGAAAGCAACAGTCTTCATTTAAATTAAGTAATTTTAAGGTATTTCTGCAATATTTTTCATTTTTTGTGCAGATTCATACATTTGTTTAATATTCTAGAGATGTTTTATACTGAGAATTCTTTTTTATTCTACAGTGGTTGGACTGTAAAAACGCAGAAAATTTATACAGTAAATATCTGTATTTAAAAAAAAGTCTCTGTAGAATAAAGGTTTTTTTTGCTGTCATTTGACAGTAAGTGTTTGGCAACTTTTGCTGCCAGACTTTTATCCATTTCTTTAATAGTATTTGATCTTTTCTTTTCACTCTTTTTTTTTTTTTTTTTTTACATTTTTTATATTAAATATAAAATTTTACTGTAAAAAAGCAGAAATTTGGCTTAATTTTACATTTAGCAATAGGATGTATTTTTTTAATTTTTACATAGAACTCAATGTGATTTTAACATTGAAGACCATCATGCAATAGAATAATCATTTTAAAAATCTATAATTTCCCATTATATTAATTTACAGATTACCTCTTTATTTTATGTTTAATCTTTTTAATAAAAGTATTTTACTGTATTTTTATGGCATTTACACTTACCGTAGAAAAACAAAAGAAAGTGAAATAATACGCTGAATTTCTGTGAAATATCTTTTTTTGTTGTTGTTGTTGTTTTTGTTTACAGTGTTTACAACCGGACTAAACACTGCAGGTTTGAAAACGCCCTTAAATAGACATTTCCCTGAATAATGTGAAAAACATGAACTGGTCCTTGCAAAAGTTAGCCCTGCTTTTGTGTTGACTGAAAATAAGATTGGTGGGACAGATATGCCAAATCATGAACACGATGTGAAGCTGAATAATGATGTGAAACAAAATGGAAATTCAATCTGATTAACAGGTTAGAAGTGTCCAGGATGTGAGGGCTCTGCAATGATTCAACGCTGTAAATAGTAAGTGCAGGAATTATTTTCATATCGGAGGATTCTTCAGTGCACAATGTACATCAAATGGCAATGTTCAGTGCTGATGCAGGAAGTAGTAGTAGTGCCTTAACTAGTGGAGTAAGGGCGCGAAGGTCGGGGTGGTGGTTTTCACAAACCTTAAATACTGTGTATGTTGAATACTTTATACAGGAGAAATAAATAATTAATTAAATGTAATCATTGTATTTAATGCAGGGTTTTGCAGAATTGTCCTACATCAACATTCTGCCTTCTGATAGGTTTGATATATTTTGTGTTTCAAGGCCTTAAGTGAGCTGTTTTCAGTCTGCCTGTAATTTCTGGCAGCATTACCGGCGGACTGCATTTATATTCAAGCAGACACACACAATCCACCTTAGCTCTGTGTAAATGCTACAAATACCATCAAATGCCTCTTTTGTAATCAGCGAGGAGTGCTGAACATTATTTCCCATCACAACTGCTGTTAACCATCCTCCCAAATCATTGCAAATATCATGCCAAACACCATTTTTCCTGCTGTTGCTGAAGCAGCAAGATACTGTAAGTCTGCACAAGATTCAATATATAGAGGTGCTCTGTGGATTCAGATTTTATGCTGAGTGCACTGTCACAGTAATTGGCCGAGTGACTCCTGAGACAGAAAGAAAAACTTATAAATAAATAAATAAAGAAACCGATAAATAAATAAATAACTGCCAACAGTGGTGCCAAGACATGCTCAGAGGGCAGATGCAGTGCTGCTAGGGACAGAAGCAGCTCTGTGTAGACATTCTCTCATGCTGTATCATTATTTCAAATAAGCACACACTCTAACAGATTACATGATGTGGACACGAATCTGTAAATATTACATTTGCTTTGTATATATCAGGAAATTTCACAACACCATAAATTAGACATCATCTTCATATCATATCTAATTACCACTAACTGTTTTTGTTTTTTGTTCTACGAGGGCTGTATCACTTTCACTCATTAAAACCATCCTAAATCTGCAACAGTTACATTATACTGCAGTAACACCAGTTCCGAGTAACTTGCTACTCAACATTCCCAACAAAACTATTATCAAAAGATCTGTTCTAATATTAGTATATTTGACATGTGGCTAAAACCATAGTCTCATGGACACTGGAGACAGATCATTGCCTGCATCTTCCAGCCATCCGTGGTTCCAATTTTTTTCACTTTTTCCTCTGTTCATAGTAGAATTGCACAAAGTAACGCTGCCTTTTTCTCTTTTTTTCAACATTGTTGAGGACATGGTCATCGTGTTTGCATAAACTTTTTTAGAATTGTCACTGGACAAAAGCGACCAGGATTTCTGTGCTTATGTTCAGTGTGAGTGCCACATCATGGACGCTTAACCGTTCTGTACAGTGTGAGCATAAAAGTTGCAGGTTCTGGCTCTGCAGGCAGGAATATTAAAACATGTAGTGTAAATTAACACAACATACAATACAAACACATTATCTGCCTTGCTTGGCCCATCTTTGCATGCTTCTTAAGCACCCTGTTAACCTAATTATTTATCAACCATTAACAATATTTGGGAATTTAGCAACGAAATGAGCCACATTGTATATTATTTTAATGAAAAATTATCAAGAAAATGAACTCCATGTTTCCTTTTACCTTTACATGAGTTACTGTTGCACAAATGAAAACTGATGGAATTTTAGACATAAAATACACAAGGCTTGTGGTCTTTACTGTCCCCAGAGTCAAAACTTGAAGTAGCACATTCAAAAGTAGCATTCGGTTAGGGTTAGGAATTGGACTTGCAGTTCTTTTACATTGAGTCTTAAAATGTTTCTGTTTACCCTTGCCTTTTATTACATTTTATTATCAATTTTCTCACAGCACTGTAGTTGCTATTTGTCTTGTGTTTCTTTTACATATTGTCTTAATGCCTTTTCATATCTTTTAAATAACTTTAAAATGCCTTGTTGTTGAAAGGTGCAGTACAAATAAACTCGTCCTGCTGTTTAAAATAACTTGTGCCAACCTGAATCTTGAAAGCCTCTGGATAGCCTATAGATTCTAGCATGGAAGCACTCTTGTGTTTTTCATTCAATTTTAGTTCCACTCCACAGTTTCTCCCCAGTCATTCATGGCCCCTCTGCAATGCCTCTATGCTTCCCTAGAGGGGACCACTCCTCTGTTTAAGAACTACAGCAGTTAAGTGAAGGAATACTCAAACTGTGTATGTAGCAAATAACGGGTGTTAAATAAAAACATTTAACCTATGTAAACACTTGATTCTTTTTACTCAGTCTTTACTCCCTTTGCTTACATGCCAATTAGAGCTGAAACAAATAGTCAATTAATGGATTAGTCTTTCATTCATCATTAATTGCCAACAATCTTGAAAGTCATTTTCTGGTTTGAGTTTCTCAAATGTGAGGATTTGTTCCTTTTCTCTGTCTTCTATCATTGTAAATGATGTCTTTGGGTTAGGGATGTGCAGAGAGCCCAGTATATGTATTTGCATATATTTGCTGAGGCAGTAAATTTATTTACATTTCTATTTGTATTCGAATAAAAGTGGGAAAAGCATAAAAATCCAGTTTTTGTTTTTATTATGCTTTTAATTTTAGGATATTAAAGTGTGAAAATAAGTGTTCATGAATAAACTGTCTTACGTAGAAGGTCCCCACACCAGGTCTCAAACCCAAGTCTCCCGTATCATAGATGACTGCGCTGACTACTGAGCTAAACCGAGTGCATTGCCAACAGACAGATAGACCGCTACTTATTTATATACCCATAGCACAGAGATAGCACAGCGTGTAACATGTAGAGAAGAATGTCAAAGGCGATATTACTTTGGGTATTATTGTTATTCTCAGAATAAGTTAGACAACTCAGTAAAGTGGGCACCTGTAGTAATTTGAGAGCCCTAGGCAAGATCCCTAGGCTTATTCCCTTGTGTTTTTCCTCTGCTTCTCTTGCATGAAGTGCTTTATGTTTACTCGTAAAACATAGCCATTTCCATTACATTCGCAAGATAATTTTAAGCAAACTTTTGTAATGTTGCAAAAAGGAAAATGTGAATTAGGTGTGCCTCCATCAACTGGTTTTAAGTGAATAAGCTAAGCTACATAACACATAAACTTAGCACAAAAAGTAAGGAAATTTGTGTTTGGTAGATTATTTCTTTGTTGTAACAATGCTTCTTGGCAATAAATCTTAAACCATTGGAAAGCCTGTTTATTTCTTTTTTAAATGGTGCCACATTTGTAAGGAACATGCATTTGTGGGATGAGCAGCATCCATTGACTGCCATTGACTCGTGTGGTGTTTGGTGGATTTGATGATTGAAGTTTGAAGAAACAAGACATATCGGCAATTTAACAATTTATTCATTTAACAAACAGGAGCCTCAGTAGCATGTGGAAGAACCATACACAGCCACAACAGCCTGGCTCCTCCTCCTGCTGTGGGGTGGCATCCCATTCTTCAATCAGCATTTGTCGCAAGTCAGCCAACGTGGTTGTGTTGGTCACTCTGGCACGAAGAGCACGCCCAAGCTGATAACACAAGTGCTCAATGGGGTTGAGGTCAGGACTACTGGCAGGCCACTCCATCCTCTCCACTCCCTAATTCTGGAGGTAGTCTCTGATAAACTCCACAAACCGACAAATGCTGGTATATAATGTAAGAAAATTAACTCTTAACTATTCATCAGGTTTGACCCTATGTATGTTGGAGGCCTTGTGATTTGTGGTGTTTTTTCCATTATTTTTGGGGTAGGGCTGTGCGATATGATGATATATATCGTGTGATGATAGAAAAATGTCTATCGTTTCGTATTATGCTCTATCGTTCATGTCGTTGTATCACAAATCACTCTTTATGACAATAGTTTTTGTCATTTGGACTCTGTCCATCTTTTGTGCAGATTACATTAATTAATTACTCTTCTTGGCTTTTTACTCATGAAGCTTTCATTTAACATACAGAGAACAAGGTGAAGTACTCGAGTTGACAACAACACTTGATACGTTACTGTAAGTGCAATAATAGCTTTGTGAGTAAAAAGCCAAGAAGAGTAATCTAATGTAATCAGCACAAAGGGTGGACAGACTGGGGAGGTGTATCGTTATCAGGATATGAACTGACCTATATTGTGACGATGATGATGATGAGATTTTGGTCATATCGCACAGCCCTATTTTTGGGTAGTCACGCCTAGCCATGCTGGAAGTACTCGAGCTGGCACACTGCCAGTGTTTTTCCTTTACACAGCATGATGAGGTAAAAGAAGTTTTTTTACCTGTTGGATGTGTGCTGCTTGCAGAAAATGCAGTAAGAGTCTGTTGTCTGCAGCTCTTCATCAAACATCTCAATTTGGCTGTTTGTGCTTGTACTGTTCCTGATAACATTTATAAACTGATTCGCTGAACAAATAGTTTCAAATATTTCCCCATCTTGTTGTGTTGACCTGTTTTTATTGTAGAATAACACCACTAACAAAGCTCTGCCAGCTCGGTGATATACACATTTCATTTCATATAAATTCTTCACAATAAAATCATGACATGGGGTATGTCTGACAGAAGCTCTGTCATAAATTGTCATTTCATTTAAGCCAAAATTATATATGTTTTTTAGATCCTTGTCATTTCATCTACATGTTTTAACCGGGCCAGAGGTTTTAGCCCGATGCCGTTCCTGAAGCTTTGATTGTGGATTTTGGGGTTTCCAGTCCTGGGGTTTTCATCCATTGCCACTGCCCAAGCCAAACATTTCTCCACATTGGGCCCCTCCTGCGTCAGCAATGGAGGCGCCAGTCCTGTCACACAGATACCAGCCCCTGTCACACCCAAATATGCTGCTCATCCCTAGTTCGGCTCTGTCACCACCGGATGAGAGCCAATCCTTTCAACTGGCTCTGAATGATGACATGTGGCTTATCCTTCCCTTCACTGGCTGGCTTTCTGTTTTAGAGTTGATCTTAAAATTTTAGTCTTGACTTTTAAGGCCTGCATGGCATCGAGGTACCTGGCTGAGCTTCTAAATCATTACTCACCAGCCTGTAGCTTGAGATCCTCTGATAAGGCCCTGTGAGCTATTTCCAGGTCAAGGCTGAAGATGAAGGGTGACACGGCTTTTGTTCTTAGGGCTCCAACCATTTGGAATAGCTTCAAAATTCACTGTGAAGCACTTTGTAATGGTAGTTTTTAAAGGTGCTATATAAATTATTATTATTGTTATTATTATTATTATTATTATTATTATTATTATTATTATTATTAAAAGTCTCAAGTAGCCAATGAGTAGGACTGCAGCAGCTCAGCTCACCACGGTTCGTCACTGCTGTGAGACTGTAGTGGAGATGTGTTTCATTGTGGGTTGCAAGGCTCAGCACAGCTAAAGTAGACTAACCTGGGCTAATGGGAAAAACCGTGTTAGTGGGCCTGAGCTCCAAGTGGGTGGTATCCACCCCTGGCTAATGCTGTGTTTATGTCATGTGGGACTAATGGTGTTGATGAGAAAGATTCCTGTCGTCCGACCAAATAACATTAAATTTGGCTATTCAGTCAAGGTCAGAAAATCATAATTATAACTCCAATATGACATGAATGCATAAACATATGGTTATGATTCTGGAAAGAAGGAGTGTGATTTCTCATGCAGAATGTGTCGGTAAGGGTTCTTTTTTTCAGATTGTTTTCTTTTTTGGTTGGAATGTTTTATGTAAAATAGTTCTTTATTATAAGGCCTGAATCGGCAGCCTTAAGGACAAACCACAAAACAACAATTGTCCAGGACAGCATGAAACAGATATTCCTTTTTGTGCAATATCTGTATAAGCATCAGACTTTAGGAGGAAACTTGATTGACCCTACATAAACCTGACTAGCTGGCCGCTGTATGGATCTAAGCTCTGTAGGGCTTGATCTCAGTTCAGATAAAACACTGAAGAGGGCTCCAGCTTCTGCTTGAAATCCTTTTATACTTGAATTCTGCAAGTCAGACTGGCCCAGATACAAAGAGGATCAAATCAAAAGAAAGGCTCAAACATTTACAGCTTTTTCACCCCCCCCCCCCCCCCCCCAAAAAAAAAAAAAAAAAAATACAGGAAGAAGGAGCAAGAAGTGGATAAAAGATGAAGAAGGAGAGCAGAGCAAGAGGCAGGAGAGTAGTGGAGAAAAAGAAGAGGGAGAAAAGATGCCCCACTGAGAGAGAGAAGAGAGGTTGGGAAATGAGTGAGAAATGAGAGAGAGATGAGTGATGAGAGCAAAATGCAGAGAGATGGAGGCAGAGAGAGAGAGATGAAAGAAACTCGAAGAGAGAGAGAGCCAGGCAGTGAGAGAAAGAGAGAGGGAAGGTGACTGGGATTGAGAAACAGGAAGTGAAATGCAGGCATGTTCTAAAACTCAAACTGTTATTAATTAAATTATCTTGGTTCTGTCTGCATTGAGATCATATCTCAATGTGCAAATTAGGCAGGCAGAGCTTGTCAACAAACATGGTACATATCAGGGCAAAAGACTCAATGTGGGTTACTGCTACTACTTACTACAACGACGAAGGCAAGAGTCTTGTGACATCAGCTCAGTATTCCAGAAATTACATACATATTGGACAATTCTGCACTTTGAGATTTACGCCCAGTGCCAACTTTCAGTGTCAGTGCAGGACGTATTGTGTCCTTCATGTAGCGAGGTGGAGAGTAAGGATGTGAAGGTTAGTGTGATGGATGAGCATGGGCCACATCTAACTTTCACAGAAGATAAAGTTTGTGTCCCGTCACAGACCTGCAATTAACATTTGTTTTTATTACCATTAATTCTCCAACAGTAGCTGGGGCCTTTATTTACCTCATTGGCAGAGAGAACCAGGGGCCTCATTTATCTCCTCTGTGTGTGCACAGTTTTGTGTCTAAACCATGTATACACTCATTTCTACACATAGGACCCAAGTAATCATTTTCTTCTCGTGCTTGAAAATGTGCACATATTTACAACCACTCCTTACCAACAAACCCACAGTGGCACACGGTTATAATTGTGGGAAAAACCTGATTCCTAAATCAGAGAAACACAAACCAACTCTACATTGAATCACGTATTAATGGATAGATTGTAAACCTCCAAACTAACTGTCAGGAGGGAAACTGACAACAAATAATTAAAATAACAACACTAAATCTCCATCTAGAAGCAGATGAAACAACAGACAGGAATCCCAGTTTTAACTAATATCACAGAAAGCGAGCAGGAGTGGAGAAAATAAGTTCTGTGTGTCACCGACTCTCTGTGCTGGAGTTCCCCATCAGAGAGGCTCCCTGCCCTGGTGTGCACCACGCAGACTGAGCTGCAGTGGTGACTGTATTTTTTTCATGTCTGTGATATATTCTACAGATATAGACATTCAAACTATAGTGAAAAGTGTAATGTTGCTGATATTTTGTCAATATGTCTATCAACAGATCACATCTATTTTTGCTGAGAACTGTGTGCGTCAAAAATAGGCTAGACCCTGAATCTCTAGATGATGTGTCGCAGCAGACACTGTCATGACTCATCCTGTCTTTAGGTTATGTTTTGTTTTTTCTCTTTCCCATTTAGTTCTGCATTTCCTGTTTTATTTTGGTTGCTAATTCTCCTCTCGTTTCAGATCCACTTCCTGCCCTTGTGTGTTTCCCGCTCCTGTCCTTGTCATCATCCCCTAATGTCCTCCACCTGTGTCTCATTACCCTCACTCCTCTTGTGTATTTAGTCTGTGTGATCCCTGCTCCCTGTGCCAGTTTGTCTTAGCTCTTAGTCGCAAGTGTTCCAGCATTATCTTCTTTGTTATAGTCTCTAGTGTTTTTTTACCCAGGATCTGCTTTTTTGACTCTGCCTCTGCCTAGCCCTTTTGGTCTTGTTGCCTTCTCTGACTGCCTGCCCATGTACCAAACCTGCAATTAAAAGACTTTGTTTTCTGGAACTGTTGTTCGAGTTGTGCGTTTGGGTCTAGCCCTGGTGTACCAGACAACCTTGTCCTACACGTGGCCCACGTGAGCTGTGTGGATGTTCTAACCTGTTAACATGGGCACTGAAATGAAATGCAAGAGATTCCGCAATTCACACGTGCTGCTCACGCAGGCTGCGTGTCCCAACCATTAAAGTAAAGCATCTGTCAGTCACCTGTCTCCATACTGTATCTTTATTTATCTTTGCATGGTAGAAAGATACTAATGAATCACTTGCAGTTTGACTGCATTCACTTGTAAAAACTAAACATATGAAAATAGATGAAATGTGTAGATAGTGAAAATGTTCCAGAGTGCACCTGGCTTTTAAAGGGAATGTGAGATGACACTCTGATTGGTTTATTGCATGTTATGCCCAAAACACACCCATGATTAATTAACAGACTAAGGACAACCCCTTTGAACCATGCGACTGGTGCTGTGACCATTTTTTCCTCCGTTGAACTAGACAAAGTGGATTTGGACATGCCTTAAATGCATTTACGCCATGCACTTCAGACCATGCGCTTTAAATTGTTAAAATAGGGCCCTATGTTCATTAATGTTATTTACCTAATTTATGTGTACTTGTTTCATTTCAGCAGTGTGAGGCTCTCTACTGTGTTTTGCTGTCAGTTATGGTCGTGCTGAGTTTCTGCTATCTCCTCTGTTTCACCATGGGCGGGGCTGCCACTCCACACACGTGGAGCTCTGCGGAGCAGAGGAGAAACAGTGAAGTAGCCACTTTGTTCAAGACGATCATTGTATCTCTCCATCTTTCAGGCCCTTGGCACTTTTGGCTAATTGTGAGGGACGGTGGCTCACCTCAGTCAGGAGGGGAGCACTCGTTTTACAGATTTTTAGCATCATCTGTTGTTGTGAATGAAAATCAACATTTAAAACTCTAGATCCCAAATATAAGACAACCTCACTTTTCAAGGGAAAAAAAACGTATATATATAACTGGTCTTATAATCAGACCAATACAGTAATAGCCAGAGCCCTGTCACATGGAAGTTCAGCATATTAAATAATTTCTTCAAAGGTGATTCTGGAAAACCAGTCACACAACCCTGCCCATCATGATGTTACTAAATTTAAATGACTAGTCCTGTATTATTTTATGAAAAAAGAATGAAACAAGAAGATCACATTGCCTTTTTTCATATATTTGTTTAGCTGGAATTAAAGTAAAATATCTCGAATAATCATTAGCTACTGTTCAACAACTAAAGATGGGTCCAATGCTAATCCAATGTTTATGTGTTTATTTGAGCATAAACATACTTGAATTTCCATGTAGATTTAATATCTCTCTGCTAGAAGTAAAGGCAGCAATGCCATACAAACAAGTTCAATGTAGATATCACATGTGTCATACTGACCAGCCAACACCTCCTGAGGTGAAATGAGAAAAAGCACAAGCTCTTTGTAAACTATGTTCAGCTTTTTTTCACTGGCCTTACTTAAGCCATTTATAACCATTGCATGTCAATTGCATTAAAACTAGAGATGAAAATTGTAGGTTTACAGTATACTTCTTATAACTTGACTTCTTCCCCAGAGTTCTTTGTGCTTTCTCATCTGCAGGAACCCCAAAGGACTAGGCTCTGGCCCGTGGCCGTGGGGACGTCCTTCTCCTGCTGTCACTGCTGTTTGTCACTGCCGTTTGTTGTTGCTAGTCATGTATCTATTGTTGTTCTCTTTCTTTCTCTCTGAACCCAACTGGTCAAAGCAGATGGCCGCCCACCAAGAGCTGGGTTCTGCTTGAGGTTTCTTCCTGTTAAAGGTGCTGCTCACGGGGGAAATGTTGGGTCTCTGTAAATTAAAGAGTATGGTCTATATCTACTCTATGTGAAAAGTGCCCTGAGATGACTTTTGTTGTGATTTGGCACTATATAAATAAAATTGAATTGAATTGAATTGAATAACTTGCATAGAAAACTGTGACTATCAAATGATAAAAATTAATGATAAATTTATCCATTTCATACTGACTTCTGTGCCTGAACACTGCAATACCCAACATCAATTCAAACACAGCAAAAGTCAAGACACAAAATTGAACAAAAGTCAACCTAAAATTAGATTTACAGTTTTAACTATACAAATGCTCACAGACTGACAATGCTCACAATGAGACAAGTTAACAACCAGCAACTTATGAAGCAATCAAAAACGACTTTCTGTTTCCTAATGGTAAGTGAAGCCATCATGGAAAGTTTGGAGTTTGGAGCATATATTTTCAGAAACATCTTCAACCAAATATAGTGCGGTTTTCTTGTCAAATTTTGCCCTTAATAGGGCAACAAGTAAATTAATGTTTCTTGTTCAGCAGAGAAATGGAACTGGGAATTACTGGGTTAGTGAGTTACCGATCCTTGTCGTTCTGTCATCGCTTTTTTCCCTCGCTCACTCATTGACTACTTTCATGGGTTGCTTATCCACTAAGTATTGTCCCGCCCACAACTCAACAAAATGTGATTGGCTAAGACAACTGTCAAAATCAAATTCATGCCCACATTAACTTGAATTACACAGACATTTGTAACAGCTACTGAAGGTCCTGAAGGTGGGAGTCGCTGATTCACCCAGATACCATCGGAAGAAAGATTGTGATTGGTCCATTTCCCGTTAACCCACTGTTTGCCAAGACATATTAGTCCAAGTTTATACCAATGATGTAGAAATTAGTACTATTATTTCAGTGAATACAAATAATTAAAAAGTAATAATTAAAATACTTCGAAGGCCCAAAGGGTTCCCCTCTGATAATACAATAACACAAGTAACAAAGCATGAAAACATAAAACAGGACTAAGCGCTGTTGCCATGGTGCGTGCTTAGAAGCTTTTCTTCATGTCTGCTCCCAGGATGTTACAGCATATTGAACCCGTTTTCATCTTTATCTCACGTTCTGCTTTTGTCCACTATAAGTAATTCTGCATTAATGCAACTGGGACTTTCAGCAGGAAATGCTGACCATATTTGGAAACACTTCACACACATGGTTTACATTTAGAAATCATTTTAAATAGGCTTTGATTATGAGGCCCCACAACCCAGAACCTTCCCTATATTTCCACCTTTGCACGCCCGGCCCTATATGCTTTAAATATTAATTGATATTCTCTGGACAGGTGAGACAGCTACAGTTGCAATGAACTTTGTAGACTGGGATCATAATCAATTTATTGTAGGCTATACTAATGTGACTGTGAAAGTGCTCACTCAAAAAAGTATATTTAGTTATACTCTAGGGTTATATTCTAATCAAGGCTCAGGTACATGATGCAAAATGATATGGCCTCATGGATGGATTCATTGGTTTATCATTGACCTACTGTTAATCTCTCCACTGTACTGCAGTGACTTCACCACAAATACAAATACAACTACCACTAAATGCATCATCAAAACTGACTTAAGCATTATTTGAGATTTTCATGAGTCTAGCTAAACTATAGTGAGTTGAGTTAAAAGCTGGAAAATGTGCTGTAACTTCTTGCTGACAACTTTACACTCTCTTTGATTCTGTGCCCAGTGGGTTCATTGACATTTCAATAAACACTATGACATACCAAAAATACCCACTGGAGACAAGTGTCCTGCTCCTTCTTAGTTCTATACATCACAGAAGAACAATACATACCTTTCAAAACTGTACGTTTATAGTCAGTCAGAGTAGATGACAGTCCTTTAGACCTGTCTTGGTGAATTCTTACCAGTGGCCCAGTGGAGAAACTGAAAGCCTGATCAGTGGTAGAACAGAGAACAGTCTGTTTCATCATAATCAGTCTGTCAGTCGCTTGAGATATGTGAGTATGAGCCAGAGCTGTGGTACATTTGCTTTTTTCGTTTCAGTGCACTCTCTTTATTTTTAAGACTTTGGAGATGCCTCTTACACCAAAGCTTTCAAAACAATCTGATTTTAATAAAACCTTAGGAAACTGTATACCATGATTCTGGTTTATTACACCTTGGTTCTTGTATGTTTGGCTATTACATGATGAAAATTGCTAGAAACACATGCACAAACTTTACACAGTTTTCCTCTGCACTCTAGTTTCTACAACTCTATAACACACTCCATCAAGCTAGCAATGTAGGGTTGTTATCATTACTGCACCATTGCATTGTGTAGCCCAGATCCTCTTAGGCCAAGTTATGATAGCTTGAGTCAACAATAGAGCACATGGGTTTTAGCATACTAATATAGCTAACAATTGTACATGTCTGGTATTTTCAGAATGCATGCTGACATCATGTGCATCTGCTAATGAAGTCACTACATATTTGATACACACACATTCATTTATTGCTTATATTTAAAGTTACCCATTAAACCCACCAGGTTAAAGGTCCAGACTTCCAAACAGGAAAAGTTATGTTTAGACATTTCTCTTTTTGTTTCTACATGGAAATGTTGGTTATATGGATTAATCAACTTTGGTTTGCAGAGCACAGTAACATCTTGTGGTTTGCAGAATTTATAGGAGCTCTTCTATACTACAGCTAAAGCACTACAACACAGCTGAGTTGTCACTGAGTTTAAAATTTCAGTCTCATATATGTGTATAATAAAAGTCCAAGAAGTGTACATGTTATTCATGAAATCTGTAATGTTCTTGTTCAGAAGCGCTACATAATATTGTGCATCATATCTATCTTTTTTTTTGTTGATCTGTATGTTAATAGGCGTGGGGTGTGTTCCAGAAACCAGGTTTAGTGAAAACACAGTTTGTTAGGCCTGACATTAGGGGAAATTCTGAGTTTTCCAGGAAGAGAGGTAACTTAAACTCTGGGTCAGTTACCATGGTAACTGATTCTGTGAACCTAACCCGCTCGCGGGCAGGTTTTCTCTCTGTCTCCTCCTGCAGAGCCTGAAGCAGCTGTCAGACACAATGTTTAATTTCCTCATTCATTAAGTCCTTATCAATGCATGTATCAAAGGTTTATATCAGATTCAATCAATCAATTCATTTGTTACACAAGGATTATCTAAAGTTACTGCTTTTATGCATATTATCAGTAGGCACGTACATAGATAGACCTCAAAGGGGGCTTGAGCACCTTCCCATTTAACCTCCTCGGGAGAAAGTGCCCTATTATGGGGTGTTTTCTTAAGTAAATAAATAAATTCCTGTTATTCCTGCTACATCCAGCATGACACAATACACTCAGTACCTCATCTTGTTTCTGAGTGTAGCTGACAAAGAATTTATATTAGTATATGTTAGTGTTAATAGTGAAGTGACTGTAGTTGATGGAACTAATTGACATGGAAATAACGTTTGGGGGGACTATTATTATCATGGCACATCACATGCAAAGCGAGTATGGATACTGTCACGTAACATGTTTCTCCAAGTTGTTTAAGTTAGATATAAAGTTGTGAAAAAGGTTTGCATCCTTACCCCCAAAAACTACAAGACTATATGATGCATTTAAGAAACACAATGAAATTAAGGACGTTTTCCTTCCTTCTGTAACCAAGTAGCCAATGAGGTGCGTTCAGTGTTAGCTAAGTTAATCTGAGTTTTTAGCGTCAAATTGATCTGCATTAACTAGAGTCAGGAGTAATGCTGTCATTGTGTTTGTGTTATTAGTGTCAGACATTAAAGTAATGCCTAACATATGCTTATATGTACAGTAAGCATACATATTTCCTTTCTTTGTATTTTATGTTGTGTTTGCTCAACAGGTGAATATGTGTATAAGAACAATGAATGCAGCTACATTTACATGAATGTTGAATATTAACTGTTTATTAAATGTCATTAATAAACAGGGAGGGAGAGATGGAAGGGGTAAAGGAATATAACTCTTAAAATCTTTTATAAACCAGTGTCTAATACACCTTATCTAAAGCTTATGTGTTGCTTTTTAGAATTTTGGCTTAAATGCATGCCTCAGTATTATGGATATGTGAATTATATTAAACTAATTTGTTAGCACATAGTAATAGTGTCTTAGCCATACAGTATCAGTATCTTCTTATTGCCCGTTATTACTGAAGCAATTATTCCTTCTATGGAGAGGTGGTAAGAGACAAATATGGAGGAAAGAGAGGCAGCTATGCAGCCAGAGGAAGTGCATCTTTGTCAGCATTATTAAGCTGAGCTTCTGAAAGTGAGTATGTCAGTCAGAGGGCTACAGTAGGTAAGACTTGGGCTGGTTAACATGTGAGGAGAATTTATTGAAATACACTTCATTTTTTGCATGTATCATTAATTAATTGTCATGTAGCAGTGTTTGAACCAACCTCAGTCACATTTTAATGTCCCTTTAACAGTGTCGCAAAAGTAGTCATTCCAGGCATATATTTATTTAATTTTTTGTAAAAATTGGCTTTTATGAATTTGGGCCCCTGCCCCTCTAACATCCTCTGCATGTCCCTGGCAATCAGTCATTACTTTGAACAGTGATTTTTGCCCTCATATTCAAATGTGACACAGCATGAGTTCACCCTCAGCTCAGAATGAAAAGTCCTTTGCGAGTGGAAGTTTTTTTTAACAACAGTGCACATAATCTGATAATCTTTTTTTTTTTTTTTTTTTTTAAATAGATACATAGGATAAATGATTAATCATCTCATATATCTGATGGTGTGATTGGCATCAACGATGGAACACTCCGATCACAGTTTTCATTTCACATTGGAAATTATATGTTAATATTTCTGAATGAGCAGGATTGTGGTGCAGCTGCAGACTTCAAGATTTTAAAACTAAATGTAGTCTCAAAGTGAGTTTTTTTTAGGTTGCATATAGTCTGAACATATTTCAACAGCATTTCAGTGACTTAAATTTACTATATTTCTTGAAATACTTGAAATACCATCACTGAATGCTGTTGGGCCAAGATCCAAACAGACATCTAAAAAACAATGCTCAGTTTGAACCTCGACACCTTTTCAAGTGCAAATCACCAAACTCATTATTACTGGATCAGACTGTGGGCTTACAATCACATGTCTCTCTGTAAAATAGGCTTATGTATTATATGGTTGATCGGTATATTTTCAAAAGATAAATTCTATATTTTTCTACAATATTTTATTTTTAACTATATTTTTTAACTGTTTTGTCCCTGTTAAAGCTGAATTTAAAGTGTAATATAAAGCCTATATATAATACATAGCCTAATATATAGCCAGTAAGACACACTTACAGTAACATTCCACCACTTTATCATCCATTAAGGAAATTCAAGTCTGGTAAATGATGAAATAATGGACTACGCTGAATAAAACTTTATTGTGTTAACTTATTATCTCTTTTCCCTGCTCTCAGCCTACTCAGCCTCTTACATGCTTAAAGATAAAACAGACAGACGTTAATGTTTCTACCTCCACTGGATTCAAATGGAGGTTCTGCCTTTTATTTACCTGTTGCCATGGTGAATCAGTAATCAGATAAGTATTGTCTGTTGTGTCCTTCCTCCACCAAATGGCCAATCCTTACAGGGTTTGTTATTGATATTTCAGGTGTGCTCACACTTACAGTTTGACCTCCAAATAAAGTGGTTTAGATAATCTGGTAAAGAAGCCTATCCAGAGTGTTAAGAAAGGTGGTAGGAGGCAGACTAGACTTGCTCAATGACTAAAAAAGGTGATTTATTTAAACCATAAATCTCCCATGACTGACAAAGCACAACTCACTTAAATATGTCCTTCAATCCACTGAATAATCAGACACATTAATGTCAGTCTCTCACACCTAAACAAGGTCAATGAAAATGTTACTTATTTCAGTAAACATCTACAGAGCAAACACGACTTGAAACATCCCTCTCCATTTTGCAAGTAAACTCTATTCAAACAAATTCTAATCAGCATAAAATTGCCTCCAATGACATTGACCCCTATACTTAATATAACCCATGACATCATTGATGACATCAGCAAGAGCATAAAAGCAAGAAGTGTTTGGTTGCCACCCCCTTAACAGCTGTGTGTCAGACAGAGTGGGGAAATAAAAAGAAGGGCCATGATTACTTCTCCATACAGAAGAGATTAAAGAAAGAACACTGTTATTTAGACATAACAGACGCTGGAATAGGCAAGAATAGGCAAACATGAGAATGGACTGTGTGGAACTGTGAAACCCCTTCTCATGGAATGAAACCTTTACATAGAACAAAGAGCAAGGTCATACGCTGCATGATCACTCATGATCACAAAGACAGTCATAATGAAGAGACTGCTCAATCCCACCAAGAACCAGTCAAAGATTGTGAGCGCAGTCCTTGAATTCATCACCATGAC
This sequence comes from Thunnus thynnus, assembly GCF_963924715.1. Taxonomy (NCBI): domain Eukaryota; kingdom Metazoa; phylum Chordata; class Actinopteri; order Scombriformes; family Scombridae; genus Thunnus; species Thunnus thynnus. The sequence continues at coordinate 2,815,547 of NC_089528.1, forward strand.
AGGATTTTTTCTTTAGCAATAGACACACACCAAACAGAGACCTCATTTCAACCTGTGAGTGGCAGCAATGTGCCACAAGATCTAGTCTGCTGAAAATCCATAAAGGAGAAAAAGGATGCCACCCCCTTTAACTCCTGGAAAGCACGGTGATGTTCAAACTCAGATTATGTCAATAAGCAATAACTGAGTTTAAAAGGGCCATATTATGCTTTTTGTGATTTTCTGTTATTTATATATTTATATCTATGCTAAATGTTCAAAGTTCCAAAACTTGAGGTGAACAGTCTTGACTTTTCTTGCTCTCTGCAAGTCAAGTCAAAAGCCAGGGCTTCAACCTGCTCTGAACACTTCGTTTGCAATGGTTTTTTCTATCTCGCTGATGAGCTGACATCAGATTGGCGCACATGCCCAAAAATGGTCATCTGTTCTGTAGCCTCTGTTGCTAAGGTTCTTGCTAAGGTTTTTCCATGTGTTGTTTGCGTTGTCCACTCTCATATTTCAGATCCAATTTTGGTTTTCATTTTCAGTAAAGAACCAGAAGAAGTAGTGAAATCCTGCTGCTATAGTTTGTTTCATGGTTTCATGGTCCCAATCAGCCGGAAGTCCGCTGTGATGCAGCTTCTAGCTAACCAATTAGAACAGAGTGGGCTCATTGGGTTGAGAGGAGGGCCTTAAAGAGACAGGAGCTAAAACAGCCCGTTTCAGACATTGTGCAGTTTGCAACTGTAGGCTGTCCATTGCCAGGAAAAATGGAATGATGATCTACAACAGTCAGAAACACTGTTACAAACATTGAGTAAAAATACCTTATTCATAAGTATATTACTTTCAATCCAAATTATATAACCTCCTTACAGCATGTAAGGTCTTAACAGGTCATTTACAAGTGATAACAATGTGTGCACACCACATTGGTGGTCTTGCATCAATTTAGTATAAATCTCCATTGTTGGATGTTGTTACCCTGTACAGGCTCCCAACGGTTCGGTGTAAAACACGGTATCTATAAACAGCTAGTTAGCTATCCAGAGATAAAAGCCAAACCTACCATAAAACTTTGTGAGCTACAGCTAATGCTACCCACCACTGGTGTACCTTTCAGATAGCCTAGAATAGTTAAGGTGATTTAGATTTAGGCAAACTGATAACCTCAGCTATTTCAACAATACAACCAGTAATGAGCAACCTACTGTTGTCACCATGTGCAGACTCTGAACATGCATCCCGTCTTCTTCTACACTTTTTGTAAAGAGTGTAAAGAGCACAGCCTCCACCAGAAGGGTCTCCACAGCGGAGGCTTTCAGGCCCTGCTCTCTGGCAAGTATTCAAACCGGCCCTGACCATGTTGGTGCCCTAGGTGAGATTTCAGATTTTTCCTTGCTTTTCAATTAAGCTTGAATTTAATAAATACGATAATTAGAGATTCAGTTAAATAAGTAAATGTAATAATTACACAATTATGCTTACAACAACAAGAGCAACAAGAAATAGTTTACCAAATTAACTATAATTATCAGGGAAACTGACATGGCATTTTTAAGATGAAAAATAGTCAAATTGACAAGAACTGCACTCAAGGATTCAACAAAATGTGACAATAGTAACTCCAGTCCCAGAACTTCAAATGTGGATTCACACTAAAATGAAGTGCATCAATGGTACCTCCTTGTAGGGCTGCATGATAATAGCCAAAATGATAAATTATTTTAGATTATTTTAGATTATTTAAATAGATTATCGCCCCACCCCACCCCACCCACTCCTACCCACTCCAAAAGAAAATCGGATTGTCAGACCTAAATATTGACAGATATGGTTTAAAAATGAATAAAAAGAAGAAGAAGAAGTCCCACTCATTTGGCGCCATTCCCCTCATTTGGCATCCTAGGCAATTGCTTATGTGGCCTATGCTACAGGCCGCCCCTGCCAAACAGTAACATTTCCTGAGAGGGTGGCTTGGTTTTAGTTCTATCCTCAGCACACAAACTACACAAAACACTGAATACGCCCAGCACACATGGTGATGCAAATTTGACAGGATCTGCCAATCAGCCAGATGGAGATGAATTCCACAGTGTGTACATCCACCCACGGGGTAGGAATGTCATTGTCATAAAAATATTGGCAGTTAGAAATGCTGCTGTTAGTGCTGGTAGGAAATTCATAATTATGGACGTAGATGTCATCACCTCAGCGTTTACTTTTAGATGAATGTAGTATTTTGTTAATGGTGAATTGTTGTGGATTGGTTTTCCTAATGCACCTCAATGCTACCATGCTTTCACTGTAACAGACCTGTAACCTCTCTAGTTGAGAGTTGGAAACATTCATCTGTAGTGAATGATAACCAAGCACCCAGAGATCACACCCTATTATAGTGTACATCTTGATGTATGTTTTAGCTCATATGCTTACATATACTTTATGAAACCATCTCAGTGTCGCTTTACCTCAACACCAGTGTTCTCTTCAATCCCTGAGGTTGACTGCCATGCAGAGAAACATCCTATGGAGTGATTGTGTCTTAATTTTTTCACTCTCCTGATCTTGTGAGCTTATGACTACAACTATCATGTAGCATTGCCTCATTTGACATTGTTAGCACACACCAGACAAGCCTTACTGACAGAAATAGGCAGGTATGGTATCTGGGATGTGCCAATCAGGTGAATGAATGTGATAAAAGTCCAAAATCTCCTATAGGTGTTCAGTTCGGTAGAGATTTCGGGATAGAAATGCTTCATCATAGGATAAAGGTGATGACTAAGAACAACTTTGTATCGATTTGCAGTGACCCTTCCCTCTAAGGGGACAAGTTGACCCAGCCCATGTCAGCAAAATGCACCCCATGCTTGACCTCAGTGTAGAGGTCAAGCATTCAGACCTGTACCGGTTTTTCCTTTAATTTGTCACCCATCTGTATGACCGGGGTGTATACTGGCACCATTGGTATGTGGGTTTACATAGAAAACAATGGGTGCAAGTGCTTTTATGTGTTTTTATGGTGTGTGTGTGTTGCCCTTAACTTGGGTTGGGTCTGGTGATTTGGGATTGACATTGTAAATTGTTACTTCATGCAAATCAAATCATTCAGTAATCACTAAATCTTGATTTATGGTTATATGGTGTAGCTATGGTGACTATGAGTATAGGCTCTGTAGCCATGCAGTAGGCCAAGACATAGCTAGTCTACATCTCTGTTGTGGTGGTGATATCAGGTGAAATCTGTGTGACTGTGGCAGCTCCCTCCTTACCAGAGCTCCTATGTCTGCCAGCAGTTCCCTGAAGCTTTCTGAGAATGCTGCTGCCAATCTGGTGTTGTTTAACCATGCCAAGTTTCCCCACACCACTCTGATTCTCTATTGCAGCTCACATCCAGATCAAGCTCTGGTGCTGGCACAGAGCTTGAGCTTGATAGTAATGTAAGACAATGTGGCCCTTTGGTCTTCGTCCTTTATTCTGCAGAAAAGAGGTAGCTCTTTAACACCAGTGCAGTGGGACAGCAGAGAGAAAGAGAAGTTAAGTGACTGTGGGTTTTATTGATAAATTTACATCATGGATCACTGTGTTACTATACCAATGGCATACTGTAAAGGCTGAGTCTGTGGGATGTTCAGGCAGGAAGTTGAGGAATAATAAGAATTATGGGAATGCATGTTGAGGTACGTGAATCCCATCTCATCAGAACGGTGCAACCATTGTGCTCTTCTACCTCTGGATGATTGGCCACCTTGTCACTCTGAAGACCGTGTGGTCACTCATCTTGGCATCATGTAACACTATGCTGTTAGTTGTTTATTTGGGAGGGATGTGCTTCCATTTTTGATTCCACGCAGCTCTTGTTGAGTTTGAATGCACTTATTCTAAGTCATGTTGGACAGTCAAAGTGTCTGCTGAATGACTGCACTGTAATGTAATGCCTGTGAGTTTTTATAGCTGATACACTTCAATTAAGGACTAAAATGCTTTAAGATACATTTTATCACTCAGAATATTGCACAATAATTTGTACAGACCCTGCCATCTAAAGGGCGTCAACAGAATATTGAAATCTTCACTATGGGAAACACACTCTTAAGACCTATATATTATATATATTTTCACTTTCCCCAAATAGCCTACATGCAGCATATGCAAACTGCACATATATGTTGTTTGATTTGCTTCAAAGACTTTTTGAGTTATGTAAGCCTTCATACAGACATGAGAGGAGCCATCTTTTGGCCTCATCAGAGTTATATTGCGTGCTTCACTTCACTGGAGTGACTGTTGTTTGATGCAGAGCTGCATACTGTCAGCTGAATCTGTTTAAATATGAAAATTATCCCTCAGTCTTTTTCCACAATCCTTTGAGAATTGCCTGTGTTAAAGAGCCAAATCCATGAACCAAATACATATCCTGATCTTAAATCCTTAATAAATATATCTTGTTAATATTCAATACAGTATTTCCTGTTAATATTCATAAAACAATACTGATGTAACCAATATTGCATTGCATAGATACTGTACATCTCATGCAACCAACCTTGCAGACAAGCACAGAGATACATTCTCACATAAAGGTTCTGAAATGGTTCTTTGTTGAACTGCGGCCCTGGTTTTCTTCAAGAGAGGCTCTTAGAAAGGAATAAGGAATATTTTTATTGCAAAAATCAAACAAAATAAAGAACTTACTGTCTTTTTTGAACATGTGGATTGCGTCTTTAATTAGTGCATACACACAGAGATCTCCACAATCACAAACCAACTTTCATGTATTTTGCTTCTTTTACTTTTCTAGTATTTCACATCTACAACATAATCAACTGAAATGTCCATCAAAATAAGCTACAGCTATTAATGTGACTCAGGCAAACGTGTTAGATTAATGTCTGAATTTTACAATAATGTTGTTCAGGTGTCACTGAATGTATCCGGGATTTCACAGAAACATCAGTACCAATGTTCTGTTTGTTGCCCACAGCTGGCTGTGTGTCACAGCTGGCTGCAGCTGGAATGATGAATGCATCTCCAAACTGAGAGAGTGGCTGTGTGCATTTACGCACACAGCACAGCAGCAGTTACTTCATTAACACTAGATTGGTCAGGATCTGATGGTAATTAAAGCTCACACAGATTTCAGGTTTATACAGTGGAATTCTTTGTAGTGAAGCAGCACTTATGGATGAATCCTGAGCTCCATCAGAGCTGTCAGGACATTCTTATTTTTAAGTAGCTGAAAGTCCGAGATAAGCCTGCCACCCCATACTCACCTGATCCCCTCAATGTATGACTGAAGATTTTGTCCTTGATATCATTCAATATCAATCCAATATCATTCAAGCCTCACAAGCTTAAAGATTTGAAGAGAGAGAGAGTGAGTGAGGAGTGAGTGTGTGTGCGGTTAACACCAACTATCTGAAGACACTAATAACTCCACCCTAATTGCATGTGTCAATTAGCGCTGGTCTTTGCGAATTAGACTGTTTTTGCACAAGGCTTATTTGCATAGAAAAGGGCCAATTTTGAATGATGCTATTTGCTTGACAGCACAGTTTGTGGTGCATTTCACCCTTTGTGGCTGCTTTGTGAATTACACACTATCTTTTTATCTCATTTGCACAGGTTTAGTGTTTGCAAAAGCTGCACAATCCTTTTGTGGATTTGGCCCTTACCGTATTTCAAAACTCCTGTCCCAGCCCTTTGAATCCCTCACGGTTTAGCCAGGTGTTTCCTTGCAACACAAAAGGCAGGAATTCTGACACCCAGGAACTATTTTTTATGATATTTACAACAGCAAAGGGAGATCAAAGTTAGTTAACAAATATATGAGCAAATTCTATTACTAATTTAATGGTAAAATGGTATGGATACGTTCCCTGACTGTAATTGATTCCTCATAGGCACCACTCCGCCATCAATTATATGCTTGAAATTTTCATCTTGTCGGGTGTTAACCCTTACATAATGTCTTCATTAGCAAGTTTTAGTTTTTTGTGCCATGGCTTGGTGTGGGACTAGGACTAAGACTGTCATCAGGCAAGAATCAGAACAAAATCAAATCAAGAGCCTTTGCAAGGGGGTTTACTCTGGCCTAGTTGTCTAATACTAAACAATCCTCACCAGAAATGACAGCATTGGTTGTTTATTCAAACACTTATAATAACCTACATGTTTCCTGACAAGTGACCTCTTTTGGTTGTTTTCTTCACTGAGGTGGGAGTAAAACACACACAACGTATCTTACATAGGAAGTCGGGGTGGATGGTTTGGCAGTGAAAATATTTGACAGTGGAGAACACTGTTGCAGTCAGTGTTGATTTCTTTTAAACATGACAACCATTTTTCCATAACCTTAACCAAGTATGGCATTCTATTCTTGACCTTGGAAATAGGAGTTTGATAAAATAACCTTAACCTAAGGGCCATTTAAAAGGTTTTTATGGGGCTTTCAGCCCCATTTCATGGTCTTCGTCAGTGGACAGAGTTGGACCAGTTGTCATCACATTATTATTATAAGTTCCAAGATAACAGGTGGTCATATAACTCTAACTTCCACTTAGAACATCAATATCAGAGGTGAGGACTCTTCTATTACTGAGGAGAAGGATAGACAGAGGAAGTGAAGCAGATCTAAAGGGCACTGTGCCCAGGACAGGCACTGCTAATTCAGCTGGGTCCACCAGAAGCATCTCAATGGCACTGTCTGATGTGGCTGGGCTTACAGAGCATCTAGTCCATAACCATTCAACACCTTGACGTATCTGCTGGTACATGTTGTCGTAATTGCCTGCAAACACTCAACACTCATAAAATAACACACAAAACACATTAGTGTAGTTGATTATATATTGTGACAATATATGGAGGCATTACCATCAACACAGTGGTAATAAATTAATTGTCTCCAAGGAGGGAGGGGTACAGTAGTTTGTTTTATAGTTTTCAGCAGAACAAAGAAGTCTTACAGCATTGGCTTCCTGGTGCTTATCTAAAGACAATCATCCTATAGAAAACTCATGCATACAGAAATATCTAAATTCCAACAAAGGTTAGAGTTCGACACAGGCATTCCTCTTATAGAAACACAGGAAATTGGAAGCACCAGACACAGGGCCCATTGAAGACTCCCCCAGGCTATGAATCTCATGACTGCACATGACTTTCTCTCGAGGCATTTATGATCAACGTTACAACAAAGGCATATGGTAATAAAGAAACATCTACATAAATGAGTAATAAATGAATAAATGATAAGTCTTAGTGTTTCATGGTAATTTACTTTCACATACACTCAAAAGACATAATCCACCCTGACAGGAATACTGGAGTGGTGTATTACATCATCATGACATCACATGTAACAGTGGGGATATGCTGCACCAGTAAAACAGCAAGGACACCTAAACAAGACTGAACAAATATCAGCTGTCTGTGAACACCAGACCAAACCCACTCACAGCATCTACAGGGAAAAAGTCAAAGGTCACCCACTAGAACTCAGTGTAAATTGTATAAAAGCTCAAGGAGGACACCACAGACCATCTTTAAGAAATAGGGGTTACCATCTCCCCCATGCAAGCTTTTACTTCTTAGGATGGTGACGGAATGTTCTGTGAAGACCCATGCCTACTCTACCTCTGACTGGCTCTGATCCTGACATTTTTGCCCTAACCCTAATCATCTCACTCCTCATGCCTAAACCTAACCAACCTAACACCGAAGGCAACAAGAACTAGGCAATCAGAGGCAGAGTAGGGTGGATCTTCGCAGATCATTCCGTCACCATCCTAAGAAACAAAAATCTGCCTGCCCCATGTGCAACCTGTTATCAGGTGACTCAAATTCCATATTTGACAACTGAACCACACTAAGGACAATTGAGAAAACTCCATCCCCTGATGAAAAGCATGAGATGCAGTTAAAAGCTCTTGAGAAAGTTAGAAAACTTTGAGTTAATATTATCTTATCAAACTAAATCAAGAGCTTTTACTGTGGCAAAATACTCTATGAGACATTTTTGAAACTGTCATGTTTGCTTTTTTGGAAGGCAGCAACCTAATTTGTCCTTTAGGTGCAAACCTCTTTTCTGATAAACATACTCACTTAACTAATGTTCCCAGTTAAATCTCAGCTATGTCTTAGCCAAGTCTGAATTAATGTCAATCAAGTAAATTAATGAAATTGAAGTGAATTGAAACGAAATTGAAATAATGTTACTCAGCATATGTTTTCCTGAAGAATGGTCTATCTTTGATACCTGTACGATGAACAATGGATGAATTACTTAAATCCAGAGGTAACACATTCTGCACCACATGGCAACACTGCCATCTATTGACTATGGATAGCGAAATCTAAAATATGAAAGTAAGTTCTATGAGAGACTATATTCTATATTTCATATATTGTGTGATCACCTCACTGTTGCTTTAAGCTTTTGTGCATTTATCATAGTATTAGACATTTATATTTTTGGTGCTTAAAATGGTGTTTAATGCTAGGCCACTAATTTGGTGATGTTTGAGACATTAATGTTCACGCCATATGTTTTCCTGAATGTTTTATAGAATACACAGCATCGTCTACAATTTTTTGTTTAAAATCACCACTGACCGACCATAGTGATGTTTGAAGTGTGTGACTTGTTGCGTGTAAAAGCCACTGGATTAACTCAATAGTTTCAAAAATTATGAAACGCCATCTTAAGTCACAGAAAATCTGCTGCCATCTTATCAACACCACATTTTTCCCTTGAGAACAAAGACAATTAATATGCATTTGAGGTTGTGGTGCAAAACACCTTATCCACACCCAAAACATGCCCAAAACTTTGCAAATTGATAAAGCCTGATGGGACCTCTTTCCGCTAGGCTGGCCCTCACTGATCTGAGGAAACATTGCCTATCTTATCTCAGTTTTCTAGACATCTTTATTTAATATTCTTTTGTTCTTAGCCTAAAGTATGCACACATTTTAACCTTTCTCTGAAACAAGCCTCAGAGTACCTCAGTATCAACCGAAGAACTGTTTTCATTTAGTCTTTTTAGCCCTCAGCAAGTGACGCCTTGGCCAGGACCTCTGTCAGTCAGCCCATGAAGGGAAGCTGCCAGACCGACTGGTAGGCCTCACTGTCGGGCCCTCATCCGTTCACTGCATCTGGAATCACCTGGGAGCTGAGCCAGCAGCAAAGGCTCCTTCATGACGGAGCCATGCAGGCAGACCGGCCTGCACCTCACTGCAAGCCTGCTCACCAACTTCAGAACCAGCTGAAACAGATTCATCCCTGTGCAAACAGGTCTTCTTCAAGTAGGTGTAATCTGCACCTTTCTGTGATGAGTTGATGTCAAATAAGAAATAGTTTCCTTAGGGAAGTTCATTTTCCCCTAGTTTCCTGCTGTTTTCTTTGATAATTCTGAGTCACATACTCCACTTCACCATTGCCCACTGAGTTAAGGATCACCTTATCATTTAAATCACTTATTCCTTTATTTGATTGTTTTCTTCATCATGTATTCTTCAGACATTTAGCTATAAATAAAATGTCATCATTTATTAGTAAGAAGTTGTCTGTTTGTGTTCTTTGGAAGCTTAAGACAGATAACTTCAATTCTTGGATATGAGACTGATTAATTTAACAATATTTGTTTCCTCCTAATGGAGGTGGTGCCCCATCAATAGATGCAAGATTTAATTTCTAAAAGTAAATGTTACTCCTACAACAAGAATAATAAAAAATAAAAGCTAAATCAAGTGCTTTATAAACATTGTATCTGCTGTTTCTGACCATGAAAACAAAAAATACTTTCTATTTACATTTTTCATTTTGGGATTTTGAAATGAAAATTAAATCGTTAAATCATTTCTCATTTGTTGATTTCTGCTTCTGAAAAGAAAATAGAATGAGCAAAGTTCAAATATTTTAAATTCTAATCATTGTCTTTATCATTTGGTGCCCCCGGGCACTCGCCTGATGCCATATATGGTTAATCTGGTCCAGTCTACCACCATCCTCTGTTCAGTATTTAAATTTGTCGAATAATTTGCTGAACTATCACATGACGTTTTTGCCAGAAAAGATTCTAAAAAAAGAATCTTTGAAAAGTCAAAATAATGAGCCTAAGATTTTTACAAATGACTTTTTCTGTACATTTCTTTGCATATTGCAGCTGGCATAATAATAATGTTGAGAACTTGTGCAAATGTAGGCAAACATTGACTTTAACTGAAGTTAAATATGTATGGTGCATTGCTTTTATCCTGAGCTACAGTATAGAAACACTTTGACATAAAGCTGTAATTGTCTCAGCCATTTAAGCTTCAAAAGTATAAGAAAACTCAAGGCCCTGCCTTTGCTCACTTTGGCAAAGCAGCTTTTCAGAATGCAGCCTTCAGTCTGCTTTTGTCGTGTCAAATGAATTCCAGCTTTGTAGTATCTTATCATCTCCCACCTCTTGTTAGAATAACACTGAGAAGTATGGGCATCTATTATAGATAATCTTATAGCTAAGATTCTCACTGTGTCACAAAGCAGATTGTGGATCTGGGGCTCGACAGTTTAATATAATTATTCCACATGAGAATTAAACCCATAACCCTGCAACCATACAGCTAGATTATTGGTTTAAATGGCTCCTATATTGCATTTTTTCCTATAACTGATGCTTTTGAAGTCTGCTTCAGAGTTTTGGATGCGGTGCTCAAGAGAGCGATAGAAAGGAAATATACATGCAATATACCAGGAGGACTCAGGTCAGGGTAGTGCAGCTCCTGTGTAGTCAACTTCCACCAAATGTCTGTACTGCTGTACAGACATAGTGCTGGTCTGAGTGTTGATCAGTTATCACCTAAAAAAATCTACATTTTTCAAAAATGCAATTTTCGGTAACAGTTTAAAATAAAGTACACCAAATTTTGAGTAGTTATCAGGGAATAAATGAGGAATGAATGAGGAACTAAGTGCTCATGAACCATTGGTTAACAGGCTTGAGTAACTCCTAACCAAAGTTAGTTAGTTAAGAGTAATGATGAGTTAATGATGTAAGTAATGATGGATTACTAGTAAAAATGCTGTACGTGAGGGTAAAATGATAACCTATGAAATGATCAATCATTAAGTATTGATGAATTTCTTGTAATACATAAGTAGTTATTTGTCAGTAAGGATGATGCAGCACTACACTTAGAGGGAGGAAAGGGAGACTAATGGAGGTAAGTAATGGACAGGTACTCATGAAGTAAAGATTTAGTCCTCAGTTAACACTCACTTTACTTGAGGGGGCACAAATCTGGTAACTAATGGACAGGTAATCATGAAGTAATGGTTCAGTACTTAGTTACAATTCAGTATGATGCACCACTCTAGTGGACACAAACTTGGTAAGTAACAAGTAATGATTCAGGGCACAATAACAACACTGTGTGGTACACACACTTTACTTGAGGAGACACAAACATAGAAACTAAAAGGCAGGTAATAAAGAAGTAATAATTTGTTATTGGTTAAGTGCTGTTTAGCACATCATTTGAAAGTAATCATACACTATGCATTAAGTAAAGAACCATTATAAGGATTAATAGATACCTGTCACAATTAATTACATATTGGTTCATTAACATAATATCTAACAGTCGTTCTCAATTAACTAATCATTGACTAATTATTAGCTACTCTATAAAATTTGATCAGGATTTACTCAGGAACTGCCTGTGAACTAATGTTTTATTAGCAGTTACTTCCTCATTCGGTCCTCATTTGTTCCCTGCAAACTACTCAAAATTTTGAGTACCTTATTGTAAAGTGTAACTTAATTTTCTCCTGAGTTCTATATTCCCAAGCATCCCTAATTAATTTTGTTCCAAGCAGTAAGGGAGAACTGAATTCTTACAATGAGGACGGAAATAAATGCTTGTGGCTGTAAAAAGAGAAAAGTAGATGCACCAGAGTCTCTTTGAATAATTAAAAGAAACAATAACCTTAGCACATGGAACTTTAAAAATCAGATTTTTTTCAGTGTTTTGTACTATTGTAGAAAAAGCTCTGGCAGTCCACTGATAGCATGCCAATTAATTACCATAGCAACAGCAGCCCTGGCAGGTTCCAGAAATCCCCTGTGCCATGCAGCAGGCAGTCTTTCTCTTTTGATTTACTCAGATTTACTCAGTTTGAGTGAAATTTCACAACTGATAACTACTGACAGTGTGCTTATTCCCTTATCACTATTTGTATTTATTGCAAGTCCCCCTTCACTCAAAAGTGTGTTTTTCTTCTCGTTCCTTAATTTGGATGTTTGTTTCATCTGCTGAAGGAGGAAAGTTTCACTGTACTCATCAAAAGTATGTATCTACGAGCATGATTTGTGAAATCGCAGCTAGTTTGGAGCCAATCATGGTTGTGGTCTGGAAACTTGAAGCATCCAGCACACATACACCAAGAATGGACTTGTGAGGTCGGAGACATCTTGAATTTTTAAATGATGCAATTTTAAGGATTTTAACAAGGCAATTAAAATCTTTCGTAAAAAGTAGATATTTTTTATATATCTTAAATCATGACATTAACTGCATTAGTAATGGCGTTTGCTCTCCTGTTTTAGTCCACACATAAACACACACATACACAAAACAAATAAAATTTCTGGATTCTTCTTATTCTTCATGATGGTGGATATACAGTAGCCTTTACAGCCCTTTATGCTCTGCTTTTATTATGCTGATAATCTTTCACCTATAATGAGAAAGTACATGTAATTGACACAGTCTGAGTTTGAACCTGACACATATACATTAATCCCCTGTGCTGAAGGTCGCATACAGCTGGAGGCATTCAACATTTTATTATACATATTATCTGAGTGGCAAATACCTGATCAGAGCTGAAATATTTCCTGCTGTGTAGGTGTAGCTGGACAGCTTTGAACACCCTGGCTGCTTGTGCAAAAATCTAGTGGATATATATTAAGTTTAAATTGCTCTTCAAGTTCTTTTATTTTTCTTTCTTTCACTGTTAGATTTTATTTTTCCTGTTGGATATTTATGTTTTGAATCGAAATGTATTCTGCCATTTAAAAATCTTCCCATAAATTGAAAATTATTATTTGTAAACATAAAAGAAATATTAGTAAATCACAAGTATAGGCAAGTGTAGATTCATATTTGTATGTCCTCTTATCAGATTTTCAACCACATCTCACTATTTTAAATTGGATTTATTTTGGTTGGCATTCATTGAGGAACGTCCTCAGTTGTTATTATTTTGGAATGATCAGAAAAACAGAAGAACAGAAAACTGACCTAACATTTTTTGATGAACTCTTGAATAATTTCTTTCTATAACAGGTATGTAAAATAAAAACATGGTAGTTATCGCTTAGAAGAAGAGTTTTTTTTTAAAGAAAATATTTATTTTCAGAAAAGGAAAGAACTTTTTATGCAAAATCATGATTTGACTAAATTTGAGAATAAAGTGAGACATTCTGTTAAGGCAGGGATACACATTATGAAACAATATTCTCATGACCATATCATACGTATGTTGGAAGAATAATTTTTCGCTGTGATTATTCCTTCACTCTATACAGACCGTGAAGCAACCTCTTCTTGATGTGATCCCAAAGTTAGATGGGGGACAAAATCTGCAGTCTTCATTCTGTGAATTTCAACTGGAGATAATATGAGGCTTCAGCAGACTGAGTTTGACAAATCTAGTAGGTATCTTCCAAGGTTAATCTTTTTACTACAAAGTTCCCTCTTACATTGCCAATGTGAGAATTTGTAAATATAAAGTTCCCTCTCTCTTACATTGTATTCATGGGGAAACAATCTCTTAATGGAAGGAGAAACAATTCCAGTGACCAATATCTTCATGCATATGTTTAAAAATGTGAACCTGTCCTTTAAACATGGGAAAAAGTAGGCTTTCCTCAGTAAACATAACATAACATATACACAGTATTGTCTTTCTTTGAATATCTGCCTATCTGTCTATCTTTGAATAGAGTAGTACATGGGAGTGTGGGTGCAGAGAGGAGGCTGATTTGTAAAGAAATTTAGATCACCCCATCAGATACCACCTGGTTCTGTCACTAAATGAAGTTTCTGAACTTGATGAGCTGGAGGAATTCAAGCATATGTGACTTGTTTAATGCAAAGAAATGCTGCATCTCAGTGTTCTCCAGTTACACACTTGATTAAGGGATACATTATGGAAGCAGCTGTCCCTGACAGTTAGAAAACTGCTCTTATCAAACCAATTTATAAGGCTGGGGATCATGCAGAGTTCACTAAATATAGACCTATTAAAGTCCTCCCTATAATATTTAAAATGCCAGAGGCTGTGGTTGCAGTTTCAACGAAAAAACCACTTGAATTCTGGTCACCACCCTCTACATCAGTGCAATTCAGAGCTCATCAGTCAAGAGGACACACATACACACATCAATTTTCTTTCTTTTGTAGAAGAAATGGTAATCATGCTGTTCACAGGGAGGTTGTTGCTGCCATAGTCATATATTAGGGAAAAAATAGACAAAAAAATTTGACATAGTCAGTCACAACGTACTAAGATGGTGCTTTGCGGTATGCAGAGGGGAACCCTCTGGGTATTCAGTGAAGGCCTAAGAAAAAAAAACAATTTTTGTACTCCTAATATTTTTTTTTAAATGAACTCTAATCACTGAAATAATTGTAATAATTTCTGGATCATCATTATAAACTTGGACTAATATGTCTTGAACGGTAAATGGACCAATCACAATATTTCTTCTGATGGTATCTGAGTGAATCAGCGACTCCCCCCTCCAGGACCTTCAGTAGCTGTAACAAATGTCTGTGTAGTTCAAGTCAATGTGGGCATGAATTTGATTTTGACAGTTGTCATAGCCAATCACATTTTGTTGAGATGTGGGCGGGACAATGTCCCAACATCTTCCGTATTTTACTTAGTGGATAAGCAACCCATGGAAGAAAAAAATGAGTGAGTGAGGGAAAAAAGTGATGACAGAACGACAAGGAATGGTAACTCGCTAACCCAGTAATTCCCAGTTCCATTTCTCTGCTGAATGAGAAACATGAGCTCACTTTTTGCCTTATTCCAGGCAAAATTTGACAAGAAAACCGCATTATATTTGGTTGAAGATGTTTCTGAAAATATATGCTAACTCCAAACTTTCCATGACGGCTTCAATTAATACACCACAACTTTGTTGTGGTGTATTAAGTTCTAGGACAGTGTTGTGGTTGTTTGCTGCCTTCACATACATCACATGCATTCCGTTTTAATTATGCTGAGAGCTGACCGCACCGCTATTTTTGACTTTTCACTCACATCACCACCAGCTCTTCCAATTATACCCTGATGCTAACTCATGTAGCATCAGTTTTTACATTCACCTTTGACACAAGATGCTTTTACATATCTACCATAGTAACTCCACTTTGCTCTGCCTTTTAATTAGTGTTGCATACATTGTAATCTATGCATCTGTGATTTTCTTTTGAGTTGGTTTAATGACCCCTATCACAATAAAAACACTGTAGGGTAAAGTCCCCTCATGTTTTGAATGCAGACAGCACAAACCCTCAAACAACAGGACCAGCTCCTTCTTCAGCCCCTCAGGAATGCTGGCCAACAAGACAGCAGTGAGATTTTCAAACTTCTGTCACTAGACCATACACAACATCCTGCAAACAGCAATGATTGAGATAAGAAAACTTCATCTCCTGCATGGCCACTAAACCAGACCACTGACCCTGCCACCTTTGACTCTTCAAGATCTCCAAGAGCTCGCAACATGAAAGGAGCAATTCACACCCCAGTGTGAGCTGATAGCACAACTTGGATAAACATCCCCCACCACTGGCTCCATCATAACTCACCTCTAAGAACCAGTCATCCACAGAGACTAGGCACCAACTTTAATCTTACTGTGAACTCTGATTCACAGTAACCAACCTCTGATAACCAACCAACCAGCTGATCACCGGGCAAACCGGCATAAGCGCACCAGACAGCTTGCAAGTCATCACCACCAACAACAAGGACAACCATGACTTGCTGCCAAGTCATTGTCTTTGTGTATTCCTTTAAAGCAGAAATTAGAGGTCCCTATATCAAGAGTGCACAACTTCCGATTATAAGACTAATTCATTTGGTTTATTTTCCTTCAATTGAAGGTGTTCCCCAATTATTAGCAAGTGCAAAATTTAGATTCAAATGTAGTGATCACTTTATAATTTAATTTACGTATTTAATTTACGTCTATCAGCAGGTCTCAACGACCTCTCCACCTCCTGGGTTTTTTATTCATGAACACTTATTGTACACTTTGATTTTCTAAACTTAAAAGTGTAATAAAAAACAAAAACAGGATTTTTAAGCCTCTTTTGACTTTTCTTTGAATACAAATACAAATAATTTTGCTGCCTCAACAAATACAGATACAAATACAAATACTGGGCTCTCTGCACATCCCTGCTGTTTACAACAGTGATATGCAGACCATAAATGAAATATGTAGTTACAGCTTATAGTTTTCTAAAATACACTTGAAACTAAATTGAAATGTAGCAGCTGTTAAATATGCATGTGGGTTCAAGTGTACAATACTTAAAATTAAATGTGAAGTAGCTGAAGCTCCCTGTGTAATAATACTTTTGAATTTTGTTACATTCTCTAATAACAGCTCAGTACATGCATTAAGAGTGAAAGGGGAAAATGCATCTGTCGTTTTTTTTCTGTTTGCTTTCTCCCTCAAAGCTCCCCTCTCTTTCTCCCTCAGGCACTATCATCTTTGTATGTGTGTCCTACATTTGTTATTCATCCATTGTTCATTGGCCCAAATTCCTCCAGAGTAGTCTTCCTTCCTTCCTTGTAGTCGTCTCCTAACAAGCTCTCTAGCTCCCTTCTGCAGCATAACACCCCCCCCTCAATCACACTCACACACGTTTATCAATCCCTCTCTACTTTTCCAGCAGCAAACCCCCGAAGCATTTGTTTAATAATCTTATCTTATTGTTAGCAGTTGCCTCCAAGGCTGAAAAAGTAAACCACATGCAAGCTGAAGGGTGAATAAAGACAGGAAGAAAGGGCTTTAATCACAGAAGGGAGGAGAGAGAGAGAGAGAGAGACAGAGAGAGAGAGAGAGTGAGTGAATGAAGATGCAGTGTGGCAGCAGCTGGAAATGCATTCAGGCTTCTCCAGTGATAAGTGTGTATCCAGAGACAGGAGCAGTGTTAGCAATGGCCTTCAGTCACCCAGCAGACATGGGGAAGTGGTATGTCCTCATTTGGACAGACACAGACCAGCTGCAAGGAAACAATGTCCAACTGAAAAGAAAAAAGGGATCAACACTACCAAAAAAAAAAAAAAAAAAGACAAAAGCAGATCATCCTCTCTTCCCATTTGGAAAACAAGCAGGTGTTTGTGTCCTCTGCTGGGCCTTTGTCCTGTCTACTGCCATGTGATCAATGAGGGGAGAGAACTGCCCTGTGAGACCTCTTCTATCTGGAAATGCCATGGCTGCTGCTATTAATTGGAATGCACTACAGCCCTATCACACATTTAGAAATAGATGCTGTTGTCTTCTATAAGCTACAGTAATCATATACACTCAAAGCTGGCCAAACATATGTGAAAACACATGCTCACACACATTCAGTGGTATGAAATTACACTGTGGTACTCTCTTGGTCTTCAGTATGTTGCTGGCTGACCTACATTTCACTGGACAGCCACAGTTTCAGTCTGTGTGGATCCATCAAGCCAAATGACAAAAACTATGCAACATACCCCTCTTTTCTTTAATAGGATTACATGTTCATATATCTAAACGGCAAAAGAGGCAATGCCTTCTAAAAGCCATATTTGTGATCACATTTAAAGTCATTGAGGCTACAAATGACTGAAATCAAACTTGTAAATGTCCACTAAGTGCGGGTGTTAATTATAGAATATAAACTATACCACCAGATTGCTTAAAAGAACCCACATTCCCAGTAAAATATTGAGGATGTGTCATCAGTGGTAGCTACAGCCCTGCTCAACAAGATAAGATTCAGAATCAGAAAATCTTTATTGTCCATCACTAGGCAATGAAAATATTGTGTTGTGTCATTTAGCTCTTTATACTCTTGGGTTTGGTTGTCGAGGAGTTTATAGCTTGCATCATGATGCTGTTTTCCAATGAAATATTGTCCAGTTTGGTTCATTTTGTTACCAATTATTAATGGTGGATGAAAATGGATGGTGGTCAAGTTTCCATCCCAATGTAGCACAAAACTGTAAAAGTAATTTCCAGAAATCTGGCGAAGGAAAATGTGAATTAATGCATGTTTCCATACATCACTGTTGGTGGCGCTAATTCTCCAATCAGTGCCATTAAACCGTTTCAGACACAACAAGATGACTTTATTGAAAGCACAGCAGTCATGGATGGAAATATGACATTTTCATTTGTTTCATGTATTAATTTGAGGAACATTAGTCTCCTCATCACTCCACACAGATCCGATGTTTTCATCTCTTCAGTGGAAGCCTGAGTAACGTTTAAGTCACATACTTCTGTAAGTTTCCATTTTCTTTTTATCCAGACACCAGTTTTCCTACCTAAAATCCTTTTTGTGATCTTTCATCTTTTTTTTCTTATATTCCCATACAGATATAAAGAAGACCTTTGTTCAGTGGATCAGTTAGAAATAATGCAGGGAGGAAGAGTACAAGCAGCCACAGTGAGATGTTTTATGAAGAGCTGCAGACAACCAGCACACCTCCAACAGGTAAGATATTTTTACTTTTATTTTACTTTGCTGTGCTGTGGCTACTCCTGGAACGGAGAGCGAACTTGCACGCTGTGCACGTAGCAGATGTCCATATAAAGAAATCCGTCACGAACTGACGTCAGCTTGGGCTGAAAGCAGAAAAAACCGTTGGAAACTTAGAGCAGTCTGAAGCTGCTGCTTTTTGCTCACAGGGATTACTACTACATACATTATTTGACACATTGGCCACTTTTAACATGAACATATGACATTGTGACATTATATGTATATGTCTGAAAATAATGAAAAGCATAATACCTCCCCTTTAAGGGCATACAGTATTTAAGTGTTTATTAATGTCTTTGTTAACAGCTCCTAATTTGTTATATTGGGCTATGTAAATAAAACTGACTTGACTTGTGATGTTCCTGTGGCAGTAGGTTGGTGTGACTCCTCAGAGGGTTTGCTTGTCTTGCAGTTTATGCAGAGCTGAGGCTTTTTTTTTTTAA
The DNA here is from genome assembly GCF_963924715.1 of Thunnus thynnus. Lineage (NCBI taxonomy): Eukaryota > Metazoa > Chordata > Actinopteri > Scombriformes > Scombridae > Thunnus > Thunnus thynnus. Next base: position 2,834,794 of record NC_089528.1, read on the forward strand.
TAAGCTCTGCAGCAGCATCTCACTTCATGAAAGACATCTTCAATAAGCCGCATATTAAATGCTTTGGAACTTTTTTTAATGTAGTTTTTTTTTTTTTTTTACAGAACAGAAGAATCAACATTGTAAAACATGTTGATCTCCTGGTAAACCCCCGCACAGCATTGATAACAATGCAGTAGTTTTGCTCTGCTGTCCCCCTCTTCATCAAATTGTGCCTTGTGCTTCATCTACCTCTTAATTAAGTGAGCTGGGGAATAGATTTTCCTTTTTCAACATATATCCAAAGGCATTTCACATTCCATATATCAATCTTTCCCCCATCCTGGCATGTTCTGATTGGAACGATCATACCACAGCTGTAATTTACCTTCTAAATCAAAATGAACTCGGGGTGAATTGACCCTGTCCTGCCGAGCCGAGTGTTATCCATTGTCACAGCTGAGATCAAGGCTTGATAAAGTGAAGGTCATCCCCACTGTCTGAGGCTATCTGTTACGCCGTAGCAATCAACAAAATCTATTTTCCATCACAGGCGCTGCACAGGAGAAGATGGATTTGATGCACATAGACGGGTATTGATTTGGCAATTTCCGAGGGACAAACAAAATGGTCTCCCAACTGTTTAACTGTTTTTATTTGCCTGAGAGAAACGTCTGGGCCCCGGCGGGAGTTCCACACACTCTTTAAGCACAAATGAATCCTCCTGACAGTCTTTTCACACTTTTTAGATAAATAACAGCATCTAAAGACTGTAAGCTGGAGTATTAGTGTGAGAAAGTAGAGGACATATTTTTCTGGAATTGCAATTCAAATGATTTAAAGGTTAGACAAGTGTAAGCCAGCTGTCTACTCAGACTAATCCACAACAGGCAACACAGGAAATTTCCATTTCATTATCACTGTAGTGCTGTTTGTTCCTGTTCTTTGTTAAATATCATATGTAATGTACAGCTCTTTATTTAGTTTACCTTGATATCATAATGAGATAGAGCAGGGGCAGGTGTACTTCTGTCTATAAGTTCAACAATGAGAGATCAATTGAAAATGAATAACAATATTTATTGTGAATTTCAACACAGAGATTTTGGCGATTAGATTCCATCGATGTGAGACATCTCATAAGTGTAGGCACTTATCAAGATAGGAGACAGGACAGGATCCCCTGGAGACACTGGTGGTGGTGGAATGAGCCAGCAGGAGGTTGATGGACCTTTAGTTGGGTCCCTCTGGACAGCATGGAGGACATGGTGGTGATGGGGAGGAAGTGGGTTGCACAATAGTAGTTCTGAAAGACAGAGTGCAGAATTGCAACGATATTTAAAGAGCAGCACTAAGGGTCTGACTGATTAGAGGAACGCGGGTAGAAAGCCTGGTTAGGTATGGTGTCATCAGAATTGAGAATGAAAGAATATTGACAATGTGGGAAAGTGGAAGTGACAGAGAAATAGAACGGAAGGAAATAGCAATGTTCACACACGATATTTAAAGGAAGAGTGTGATGACAGAGATCTTCCTTGTTGAACTTTGTGCCAAATCTTCATTACATGCAGTGGTTAGCATGTCAAACATGTTGCATAAATGCTACAGTCATACACAGCTAATCTGCAAGAGCAAATACATTTTGTAATGCCAGACAACTATGATTTTATGAACATTATGAGGTTCAGTATGAATATTAATATCTGCTGCTGGCAACAAAGGCATGATTGATGTTTTAAGGTCATGTTTAGGTAATTCTAAGCAAAAGTGTGCTGATCTATGAGACCCACACACACTGTAACACTACACACTCATAAAACATTATCTTCTTTTAAGAAACACTTAAGTTCACACAAAACTCATGAGATAAAATTATGCACAATTTGTTATATTGCCAAGATCATTAAAATGATCAACACAGCGTGAAAGATAAAAGAACCATCAGAGAAAATTATAATATAATTATCACATAATTTAGAGTGTAAAAGAACATGAGAATTATTCTCAGTGAATTCATTAATACATGTATGAGCTGCATCAGAACATGCACCCTGCAGGGTTCTTATTCAGCAGTCATTTTCAGAAATTCTGTTCATAGATACATGTTTAGTATGTATAATGTATATATTAGGGATGTGCAGAGAGCCCAGTATTTGTATTTGTATCTGTATTTGTATTTGTATTCGAATAAAAGTGGAAAGAGGTTTAAAAATCCTGTTTTTGTTTTTATTACACTTTTAATTTTAGAAAATTAATTAAAAGTGTTACAGTAAGTGTTCATAAAAAAACTACCTTATGAAGGAGGTCCCCACACTGGGTCTTGAACTGGAGTCTCCCAGATCATAGACAACTGTGCTGACTACTGAGTCAGAACCCACTAAAGTTCATTGAATAAAGAGGTAACAAAGTACTTTAAGGATAGGTTCAAGTTTTTTTTTTCTCAAAACTTTCTTAATACAATACTGATGCGCCGTTATGTACATGCAAGTGGGTATCAGTGACTCTAACAATTTCTCTCCGTACTGACCCTGAAGCTAATCTCAAAACTTAAAAAACATGGAAAAACAGTGGACAAAATCCACAGCCCTCACTTTGTGCAATAATGCATTCCAAAGTTCATCTGACACTGATATGAGGCTACAGCAGCATCAATTAGCTAAATCCAGTTAATACACGTATTCCAAAGTTACAGCTTGTTTAGAATGAAATGCTGTTTTGTTTTCATTTTTTTCCACAGACTGAAGTTCCTCGCTGAGCTGTAGCACAAGCAGGGCTGGAGCAGCGATTTTAAAAGTGTGGGAGTTCTAGGAGTGGGACATAAGCACTGCAACCCCCCCTGCCTTTGGTTCCCGTCCAGTCTCCACAACATGCGAAATCAAAATAAATGCCTTTCTAATAAATTTCTACATTTTCTTTACCACCATGTGCAAATAATGAGTTTAAATTGTTTATTAGAGCACCACGCCCTCTACCCCAAGTCTGTTAAAAAAACATACTTTTCACAAAAATATAAAGAGTAAAACTTTAATTCTCTTTTTTCTCATTTCATCCATGATACACAACAAGATGAAAACTGAGCTACATTGTCCAACTTGACCATACCCATAACTCAAAACCAGTGTCAGTGGGTGAAACTGGCAAGAACACAGCAGCTTTCATGTTACAAAATCAGAACTCTACTCAAAACCCGTGTCAGAAATAACAGAGGGCAAAATTGTCCTTATTCCCTGGTATTAGAGAGCTGTTTCATACCTCTGGCTGGTTATTCGCTAATCTGTTATCACAGCCAGTGGCGAGTGACAGAAGCACCGTTTCTGAGTGCACACATGTAACTTAACTTTATTTCAACACCCACGGCTGCTACGTGCCTGGGCAGAGGGATACTGGTTGCCAACCGCCAATAAAACTCAAAGATGAAGATTTTGAAGTGTTTTTTTTTCTTTGTAGATTTGATAGCTGGAGTATTTTTGGAATGGAATATGGTTCACATCTGTGTTCATCTGATGTCCTGTGAAAGAAACAAGCATGCAGAAAATGCTTACCAGTGATTTCTTTTGAGAGATCCTGAAACGAACAAGTTATGGCTAATAGCTGGCAAAATGAACATAAATACATGAAAATCTTAAAGATTCCCCTCAGACATTTTTAAGATACATATAAATACTCTGCTTTGAATAAAAATTTCTGTCTAATATTTTTTTTTCCACAAAGAAAGGTTCAATTAAAAGCCTTAAAATGACATCCATTCCTTTTCCCTCATTTCATATCTATGAATATGCAAAAATGATTTGTTTCAAAAGTGGAGCTGCTGGACACAAGATGTCTCCTACTGAGAATAGACTTTTCAGTGTTTGTGCACTTGAGGCTTCAAGTTTCCACATTATGTTAGTTGCATACTCACCCATAATTGGCTCCAAACATCATTCTACACATTGAGGAGAACAACATCCATCTGAAGGAACAATAAGAAACACATGTTTTTGAGTGGAGGAGGACTTTAAAATGAATTATCAAATCTGCTTTTCTCCTTCATTGAAAAATCCAGAATGTATGAAAATGCAAACATTGTTCAGTTCAAAAGTTCTCCATTCAGACCATTCTCAGTGTTTGTGCACTGGAGGCTTCAAGTTTCCACATCACACTTGTGTTGGACCAAGATTGGCCCCAAACTAGTTGTAATGGCACAAATCCTGCTCATGTTAAATTTAGATTTAAGGTTTTTGCACAGTGCAGTTCAAACATCCAATGGAAGGAACAAGAAGCAAAACTCATTTTTGGACTGGAGGAGGAAAATTAAAGAATTGTAATTTTTATCACTGTGCATCATAGCAGCTGGATGGCACATCAGTCATGTCTTCTTTCTGCAGTCTGCAATGGCAGACATAACTATTTCCAGTAAGGCTTTGACTGACTTTATTTATATACACAAGCAAGCAGTGTTGCTGATGGTTGAAGCCACACAGCAGGGTTAGACCCACAACGTTAACATTTAACCGTTCACATGAAAAACAATATAGTTCACACTCCAGTTTTACGAGTTGTTATGTCAAATATAGAGCATCGCTAGATGATCCAGATTAAACTGTCGGCTCAGATTGCTGAATCAATATGGATGTTATGAATGACTGCAGCTCTACATCACGTCTTACAGGACAGAAAAAAACAATGTCAGCAAGCTATTCAAATGTGTTTGAGACATGAAAGATAACTGAATAAATGCTCAATGGGCTTGTGATAGTGAACTGATATTGCTCTATTCATTTCTAATCAAATGTCTGTGAAGACGTGATAGCCATGAGTGCCTTGCCAGCGAGGTGACGCTCAGTGCTGTTGTGAAAATCTCTACTCTATGTTGCTGACATACAGACACAGGCATGTGACACAATCCAGTGAAGCTGATATTTTCATCAGTCTCACCTGAAGTTGAGCAGTGAGTTAAAGAGGTCACTTTCCCAGCGTAATATTTTCATTTTCATGGTCTATTTACAAAGATTTGCATGTTTTCATGGTCATAAAGCACCTAGTTACAGCTGTACAGGCCATGGATGCAGCCTCTGTCTCACTCAGCCTGAAACAGGCTGTTTTGTGTCTGCTCAGTGCCCCTCTCTTCTGATTTATCTGGTGACAATTTGGAGGGAGCCTGACCCCTAGGTTGGGAACCACTGGACTAAACTAGCTAACTGTATATAAAGTAGTTGAAACTAGCTCCACGTCCAGTAGCTACAACAGTAGCATGCTGCTCTAACACTGATGCTTCAGTAATTTCATTTAATGATATAATAATGTAATTTAATTACAATATTAAAATATAATATTTAGCATACAGTACCAGTCAAACGTTTGGACACACCTTCCCATTCACTCAAATAAGAAAGTGTGTCCAAACGTTTGACTGGTACTGTATATAGGGACTGATTTTGTGGAAAATGGGTTACTTTTAGTACTTAAATTTTACTTAAGTAAATTTAGCTGATAATACTTACATACTTTTACTTAGGACTTTTGCTTGTAATGGAGTATCTTTATACAGTAGTATTGGTACTTTTACTTTACTAAAGGATCTGAATTCTTCTTCCACCATTGTCCAGTTTAAAATCAGTTCAAATGAACATATTTGGAAGGTGAATGGAGGTATGATGAAGGGGCATTTGAGTTCATCTGACAGGGCTGTGGGGTACATCAGACAAACAAGGTCAGGAACCACTGGCCTAGTGGTTAAGAGGCCTTGCTGTATATTTCAGTAATGTTTTGTAGTTGACCTTGTAATATTAATGTAATGTGGTAACTTATCTGTGATAGAAAGAGTCATTTGGTCTCTCATATCTTTCTCTTTAGCTACTGAATGCTTCGTTATGTTCACCAGCTAGTCTCTAACTATGTGTTTGGTGCTGAGCAAATAAAGTGTAGTGAGAGTATTAAGTGTATATATCAGTTTTTGAAAAGATAATTTTATCTCTAAATGTCTTTGAGTTAGTTTTTGTTTGTGTCCTCCGCTGGTGTGAAATAAGACACAAGTCTAAGCCAGGCTAGCAGCTCTGTGAGGCTAAAGCCAGCATGCTAATATTCTCATGATGACAATGCTAACATGCTGATGTTTAGTGGGTTTAATGCTAAGATTACTAATTAGCACTAAACACAAAGTAAAGCTGGTGGGAATGTTATTCGTTTATCAGATATCTAGTAAAATTTTGACCTGATGATGACATTTAAGGCCATGACAATCCATCCAATGGTTGTAAAGAACTGAACTAAAAAAGTGACACATCTAAAGAGATGAACCAACAGACAACATTGCCAACACAAGTGTAGCTAAAAAGAATGATTGAATCTTCTGGTTGAATCGCTGTCAGGAGAAATGCTTTGATAAAAAAAGAATATGATATCAAAATCAAACTGTCAGTTGAAGATGTTTTTATTAAGTAACATGAATTAAAACACATGTAAACATATAGTACCTCAGGCACTTTGAGGAGCTATCGAGTTTACCTTTCTTGGTTCTGTAGCTAGATTCTATGCTCTCCAGCTAACCAGTCCACAGCTCTACCTCACTTTCCTAAAAAAGTCCTCACATCATTCTAGCCAGTGCCTGTCACAGTAAAAACAGGTCTAGAAATATAAACTACGTTCCACGTGGCCACCCAAAGTCTCTCTGCTGTCTGTCCAACTTCCTCTCAGCTCTGCTCAGACAGATTAGGCGGCTGTCTGTCAAGGATGCTAGCCAGTGTTTTGAATGGCTGTCCCCAATCTCCAAGGGAACTAAAATCCCCTGTATTGTCAATTACCCATGACTCCTCTATAGAGCTGAGCGAGCCAGCCACTGAGCCGTCGCCTTCGTAGGCGTACGTGGCCAGCGAATCATAGGGCGGCACCGTGTAACCCTGCTGGCTCTCCTCCAGCCGCTGTTCGATGAACTCCCTGATCATTTCAGCATCACCTTCAGTCACCCTGTGACGGTGAGCAGGTGGCAGCTCGTTTTTCACGGTGGCAATGACACTGGCTGTTTGACGATGGATGTCAGGTGACCTGATGTCATCATAGCGACTGTTGAGATGCAACAGAACCCCATCGCCGTAGCCGTTTTTCTCCTTCTTGGAGGTGCTGCTGTGAATGCTGGTGCGCTGTGAATGTGTGTTGCGCAGGGTGCCCATGTCGAAGGCGTGAGTGTCCTCCTCGCCGCCGCCCTCATCATCATAGTGAATGACATTATCACGGATGTCCTCTTTCGATGTCATCAGAGTCTCTTTCTCTTTGTGGCGCCTCTGGCTCATGTATAATGCAGCCATAACTGTAAGACATAAAGATAATAAGGTGATGGATTAGTCCAGTCTCTTTCTCTTCTTTCTTATTTTCACTCTGACTTGTCTTTGTGTCAGATCCAACTGGATGTTTATCAAAGCTATGTAAAATTTGTTATGTAATGATATCATATTTTAAAAGGTTCTGATTACAACAAGGACAATTAGCACATGGACTGCTTGGGCGTCTCCAAGCGCTCCTGCTATTTAGGTCCATGCATGCGTGGCAGTGCAAAGTGCAAAAGGGCTGTGTGAAGGTGAATATAGATCAGAGGGTGTGGTGATTAATAAATACACTCTCAGCCAATCATGTCATTTTTCTAAAAATTCTGAAACAGCTGAGCCAATCACACTGAAGAATGACCACAATCGTTCAACAAATGGAAACAATTCTTCACAAAATCATATTGTTGTCTGGAGATGCAGAGTACACAATGTGAACACGCAGCAGCACACATTTGCAGCCAGAGGCAGATAGTGGGGTTTTTATTTTACTTTTTTATTAAAACAATGGTGATAAAAAAAACAAAAAAACATTGTGTAAATTGTCATTTTAAAAATGTGGTGAATTGATATGATTGCATTGATCTCACGCTATTTCAGCACCAATTCTATTGTATTTCACATCATTTAACACTAATTGATGTTATACAAGAGTGTTTGCGCCCAAATATATTTCAAGAATAATGATTTTCTGATGTTCTTTTTTGACATGACTACTGTGGGACACTGGTGTCATTAATATTTAAATCCTATAAACAGTGACTCTAAAATTCTCCCTCCCTGTAATGAGTTTTGCATTAATCTCAACCTTGTTCACCTTTCTTTTTTGTTCTCCCCACAGCTCTACAAGTTTATTAATAATGTTAGTAAGCCTGTCTTAATAAAACACTCACTCATATGTAAGCTGAAAGATTTATTGGTTGCTGTTATCATTCCTTCTCTCCCTGCTATCTGTGCAGTGATCCCTTTCTAACAGAGCTTCTCTGATGGGGGACAGAATCCACAATTATCTCAAAAGGTGAACAGTGACTGTGGATTTTGTTGGTAACAAAATTGTGTAACATCACAGTGGAATAGTAAATGTTTGCAAGCTAGTGAGTAGCGTGTTCTTTGGCAAACATTGTGTAAACAAGTAACCGACCACTTTCTCAATAAATATGTACCTTTTGTGATCAGTATGACAGCACACAGGGAAAGGTTCCGGAGTGCAAAAGCAGAAAACAACACTTGATTTTGTGTGTCAAACAGTGCTCTCAGTTTTCTCAAGTTCTTTTGGCAGGCTGAGGACTTGACACTGAGAATGTTGGTTCGCTAACAATGTTGGGTTAACACTTTCTGATTGAAAAGGAACACCTGGTTAAATCCAGTGGTTGTATAATGTGTTTTATGTCAGTAGACAAATGAAAAAGCTGATGTCGTGAAGTATCCTGATGCCAGGGTCTAACAGGATGACACCTCACTCCCAGGTCAGATGCAGGGTAATTTGCTCTGCTCTCAGTTGAAGTCTGCATGTGAGAGATATAAACTGCCAAAACTGAGTGATAGCAGCTTTGAAGATGGTGAGCAGAGGAAACCCTGCTGTTCTCTCAAATCTACAGACACAAAACATTGAGAACACTCACACTCCTGTCCTGGTTTGCTCACCAAAGGCCTGCTGTGTTTAGTTACCTGTCAATGCATGCTCATTCTGACATTAATACACAGCAGATAGCTAAATCTTCATATTTCTGAACAGTTTAATTCTTAGCAGAATTCTTGTAGTCATGCTATTTTCCCACAGACACCATATACACAAACATATCCTGTCATCAAGCGACTGGGTTATGTAATGTAAAGTGATGAAGTTAGCTGCTGGCATTTTCCACCAAACAGATGTGACAAAACTCTCTAAAATATACATATGGAGAGGTTGAATGAGTATAATGAATATAATGATGATTCATTTATTTAAACACATTACCAAACTTAGCTTTGAAGAAAAAATGTTTTTTGTTTTTACTCTCCAGTATAATTATGTGCACATAAATGATCGAGAAAAAGCATCTGCAGGAATAATAGTAAAAAATAATAATTTTGAAAAATCAAAGGGATTCAAGTATAGTTTGTTAGGTCAAATAATAAATTAAACAACAGAAACCCTTGTTTTTTTTAGTTTAGTTTTGTCTTTTAATGTGTTTAATTAAATGCAGTGTAATTTTGCTTTGGGCTTTACTTGTCAGTGGAACAGTGGCTGCCAGCCCATACAGCCCTGGCATGGGTGGTGCTCCACCAGCCACAGGGCTATATTCACATTCAACAAGCTTAATAAATTATTTCTGAATATTTCAAATGAGGAAATAAATTTGTTTTTATTTTTTAAGTCTGATATTGCTTCATATGAAGTCATAGAGTCATGCAACACATATTGATTCAACACAGTAGTTCCTCCTCCCCTAGATGAATATACAAATCACCCCCAAACCAATAAAAGAATGGAACTGATGAGTAATCATGATTGGCTACTGAACCTGATTCATGATTTTAGTCAATTAAAGGTTTTCAGATATTTTTCTCTCATTATGTTCATTAGCTAGTGTCTAACTGTGCCTGTCAGATGCTTGGTGCTTCAGGTAGTGTGGGTACAGCGGGGTTTATCAGAGCTTTTTCTGGTGAAAATTGCTGGAGATGAGGCAAATGAGAGCTGTGAGTATAAATCAAACTGTAAAGTTTCTTGAGTTTAAGAAACTCAATGAGTTTAAGGACATTAAAACACTTGAGCTGAGGGGAGTTGGTAATAATTATCTGTGGGTTCATCACTACAAGTGAATCAATTAATCTATTATTCATATAAAAGTATTGATTAGTGCAGCTTTAAATTGTTAGGAAATGGCAAGTAACATGTTCTCATCATAAAATGTAGTAAAAGAAAATCAATAGTAACTGGAAGTCAGTAGTAAGGTCTAAAACAATCTTATTATCCACTGATCTCTTAGAACACTTTGGTACTTAAAGGGGATGTATTCTGCACATTCCCAGGTCTTTATTTATATTCTGGGGCTCAACTGGAATATCTTTGCATGATTTACAGTTCAAAAACTCTTATATTTATCTTATACTGACCCCTTATGCAGCCTCTCAGTTCAGCCTCTGTCTGAAACAGGCCATTTTAGCTCCTGTGTGTTTAAGGCCCACCTCCCAATGAGCCCACTCTATTCTGATAGGCCAGCTCTTGGAAGCTGCCCCCCAGAGACTACATCAACAAACAAAGAAATAAACTATAGTAGTAGGATTTCAAAACCTTTTCTCGTTCTTTACCCAAAATGTCAACTTCTCAAATCTATCCATACATGTTCAAGCAGAAATCCGATCCAACATATGGGAGTAGACAATGCAAACATTACATGGAAAAACCTTAGCAACAACCAAGGCTATGGAACGGACAGCTGTTAATAGGCATGCATGACGAGCTAACGTCAGCTTGTCAGCAAGATAGAAAAAAGGTTGCAAATGAAGTGTTCAGAGCAGATGGAGGCTTTTGACTCACAAGAAGCATTTCTACATATGTTCACCTCACATTTTGGAACTTTGACCATGTTTAACATCTGACATCATAACAGGATATGAAAACAGAATTTTTTGGGGCATTTTTGCCCTTGTTGGATAGAGGATTGTGAAGAGGCAGACAGGAAACAAGGGCAGAGAGATGGGTATGACATGCCACAAGGGTCATTGCCTGGAACTGAACCAGGGACATTATGGTTAGGGGGCATGCACAGTAACCATTTGGCTAACAGGCGCTCCCTTGAGTAAAGGATCTGTATACTTCTTCCACCAGTGCATTTGGATGAATACAATTGGTTGTGTTTATTGGTGGGAAGATAGTTGTGGAGTTTGTTCTTGCTACACTAGTGACATCTAGTTGTTCACCCTGGCAAAGATGGCCAAACATGTCACTTAGCAAATGTTGGACCAAACCTCCCCTTTGGTCAATAGTAGGTTAGGTGTCTAGGGAATTAGATTTTCCATATTGTGTGCAAAAGGGGTCAAAATTGCGTAAAACAAACAAACAAAAAAAAGTTCCTGTGCAATGTGAATGTTTCTGCTTTGCTTTACTGAACTTTTCTGTTCCCCTCGCAGGACAACACAAACCAGCTTCTGTGTTGTGTCTCAGGCCGATTTTTGAACCAGCCATCAAAGAAAAGGCACACAAATGGATTAGCGAGAACAGAGGGCTGCTTTAGAGACTGCTGTGTGTGTCAGATGCAGAGTGCAGAGCAACACACAACACACAGAGCTGTGGATTAGTTTCAAAACTACCACATCAGTGAACTGCTCATCTTCTTCTCATCAAGCCTGTGCTGCATGGATTTAAAGGTCAGTATATAAACCAATACACAGCAAGTCTATATGACAAAAGTAGGCTTTTCATTCAGCTACCAGGAATGTATAAGGACAACGTTGTGAGAATAAAAGTATATATACTGCATGTTGGTCACATATTAAACTATTGTAGAAATATAGTTGTCTTTAATAATGGTGGGGATTAGTCACAGAAATTAGAATGTTTTTATACCACTGCAAAAATACACCTGCTCCACAAATAAAGGAGTGGATAACATTAATGACAAACAAATTATGTTTTTGGTTCTGTCAGTTTGGTATGACAAAAAGCTCTTCATATTACAATACCCATGAGTCTCAGTTGCTGCATCTATGGAGAAAAAGCCGGTCTCGAATCAAAACTAGCAAAGTCAAAATGTTCTGTCTTGTGTACAACCCACTCTACAGTAGCAGAATACATCTTAAATGGACCCAAACTTCAAAGTGAACTGATTTAAGCTGCTGAATGTTTTACTGAGGGTTTTGCCTTCAGTTCACTGTTAATAGTGCACACAACTACAGCTTGATGATTTGACATTTTGTACCAAAATGAAATTGGAAGTCGTTTTCTCTGCAAGTTTTTAAGTCCGCAAGTTTTATTAAACCAAACCAGACATTTTATGATGCATTTGCTTATTTTCTGTACTGATGAATCAACCAGGAGAAACTCCAACTGTCAGTCACCTGACATTGTCATCAAGTCCTCCAAATTAAAAGACAATATAAGTTGTTGGTCCACGCACTCCAGAATGACACATAGAAGTGTTTTCTGATTTGACACACCCATCAGCAGGACTACATCATTTGTCTCTGCCTTCCAAAAGCCTTACAAATTGTACTGTAGATTGCACTGAAGAAAAATAGTATTGTTTTATGATGTGACAACATTATGGTTAAACGTACAATATGTAATTTCTGCCGCCAGGGGTCTCTCAATCAAAACAATAACAAACGATGGAGTTTAATGATGCTGTGAAGTAACGTGGGATCATGGGAGTTGTTGTCTTTATTGTTAAACAACCAGCTTCTCCGGGTTAGGATTACTCCAGTGTTCATCGCTACTGCTCACCTTTCTCAGCTTCTTTCTCTGAAAACTTAAAATACAGACGTCCAAGTCCAAAAGTTCTAGAATCTAAAAAGTTCATCATAAAAATGTGGCTTAAAACTGAATAAAATTCATTCAATTCATAACAGTATCTGGTGGAAAACCACAAAACTGACACATGCATCTTGTGCACATATACTCTTTGGTAGAGATTAAAATTACAGATTTCTGGGGGTTTGAAAATTATTGGGAACATTTGGCATAATGTAAGTACACAACTCAACAAAACATATAACATAGGTCTAGTTGTTTTAAGACATTTTAATGTGGAATAATTACATATTATAGCTTTAAAGGGGACGTATTCTGCACATTTCGAGGTCTATATTCATATTCTGGGGCTCTACTGGAATATCTTTGCATGATTTACAGTGCAAAAACTCTAATATTTATCTTATTTATCTTATTTATCTTATGCAGCCTCTCAGTTCACCCTCTGTCTGAAACAGGCCATTTTAGCTCCTGTGTGTTTAAGGCCCCCCTCCCAATGAGCTCACTCTGTTCTGATAGGCCAGCTCTTGGAAGCTGCCCACCGGCGACTTCGGCTGACTCCAGACACTACATCAACAAACAAAGAAATAAACTATAGTAGTAGGATTTCAAAACCTTTTGGGAATGAGTCACAGTAGTAGTACATTTTCTGCCAGGCCTTTACAGTATAGTTATTTTAATGTAACAGAGCGGGGAATGGAGTGTTGGAGGAAAGGGAAGAAATATGGTGCTGCACATAACAAGACACATACAGGCAATGGATGTATTATGAGATCAGTAGTTATTTTTACAGTGAGTGGAGCAGTTTCTGTGGCTGTCTCCAGTGTTTATAATGATAAGTGCATCTTTAAATTGAGAGTGATGTGCACCACCCGTGTAGCCATGGGTGTGCCCGGATGTGCCTGTGCCATCTAAATCTCAAGCTGGCACACCCAGCATAACCATAGAAGCCTGTCACAGGCTGTCAGACAGGCTGTGTTGCTCAAGTGATCATTGTGATGTGACTCAGCCAACGCACTTTCTATGTTAACGCTACAGCCATGACTACACAAAGTTTTTCCTTTAATTTGTCACCACAAATAGTGGGTTTTTTTTACAAATATTTGTTTCATACAAATTTTTTTAAAAATATTTGTTAGTTACAGGTCTGTCTGCAATGAGGTGGTGAGTAAAGTTGTAGCTCAGTAGTCAGCATAGTTGTCTATGATCTGGGAGAATCCAGTTCAAGACCTGATGTGGGGACCTTCTTCGTAAGGTATATATATATATAAGGTTTATTTATGAACACTTATTGTAACACTTTAATTTTCTAAAATTAAAAGCGTAATCAAAGCAAAAATAGGATTTTTAAGCCTCTTTCCATTTTTATTCAAATACAAATACAAATACAAATAATTGTGCTGCCTCAACAAATACAGATACAAATACAAATACCGGGCTTTCTGCACATCCCTATTGTGTATATATGAGCAACTGATCCTGATGTTTTTCTTGGGAGGACAGTCTAGTTATTGCTTTTTTGCCACTTTTTGTAGATTCTTTAAACTTTTGTGGCCCAAATTGGTAGTATCAAAACAGCCATTGTTGCAGACAGAAAAAAATGCAAATACTGCACCAATTTCACCAAGACAAAAACCTCTGCCTTCAACATAATTTGAATAATCACTTACAAATTTTACACATGGGGATTTAATTATGTCCACCCAGACCACAAAGGCTGCTGGAGGTGTATTAAGTCTACATCCTTTTGTCTGTCCTGATTTATTTCTTCACCTTTAATTTGTTCACTCACTCATCCTCTCTTCCACTTTTGATAACAACCAAATTTATTTGTACACTGCTTATCCTGTCTCCTGCTATATAATCAATAGCAGCAGGAAAACAAAGGCAGCTGCTTTAACCAGATAATCAATGAGTTTAAACTGCCCTGCGAGGCCTCCTCTGTTCCACATGGCTGACACCACCACTGCTGTTGCTGACTGGAATACACATCAGCCCTATCAGACATTTAAAAACAGAGAAACTGCATTTGATATGCTAACCTGATATTCTGTTGTAACCTCCTGCATTTTTAAGAGTAGATGTATCTTGAGTAATTACATAGTTTGTGCTTTCTTGGTCATTTTAGTCAATATTTTTAGCACACAGCGTTTTCTCCTTGTTGATATGCATAATTTCTATCTTCTTCCTGTCATAAGAAATGCAGAGAGCAGAGGAATACTCAGAAAAAAAAGAATCTGCAAGTGGGTGCAGAAGTTGAAGGCTGGCAGTGCTAAATCATTAAATGAGAAATTCTTAAATCTTGACCTCATTCAATCAAACTAACGGCCGACAAACATATGAGCTGATTGAGGGCTAATAACTGCTCACCAGTTGCAGTTACAGTGGTGAAACATGCATCAGACATGAGTGTAACATCTTATGTCTATTAAACAGCAAACAAAGAACTTCTGTCTCTTTTCTGTCCAAAGCTTTACAAATTCCTAAAACACAATTCAAATCTTTAGTGATCATCCAAGTAGGGGAACTTATCAGAAATGAAAGAAAACGTACATCCCTTGAATTATCATGAGCAATTTAACTTCAATCACTCAACAAACACACAAAGCCTTTTCTCTTTAGGGAGACCTGAACATTGAACTTGCCTGTTTCTATTTGGACTTTTGATGAAATTCTGCTTTACATAAGGCTCTACTCTGTATTTACTCTGCACCAAATGTCAACAGACCAACTTTCCCTATACACCAGCAAGCATTTGCAACAGGCATAATGAATATTACAATTAACATGTTCTGCTTTGAGTTGCTAATAAGATGTTCACATGTCTGGAGGTTCCTGTTCCATATCATGACGGGTGAAAGCTTATGAACTCCCACAATCCACTGAATAGCTGTGTAATGGACTGTGTTACAATTCACATGTTCATGGACAGGACAGGACACACACATGACTTATATAGTTGTATGTAAGTGTGGAATCCTACATTCTGACATAGTCTGACTTTGCTCAGCTCTGATCCAAACTAAAACACTAATACTTTCCTTAAAAGTTACATGCTTATCTAATATAAAATCTAACCACTTAGATTGGTCAGTACATGACAACATTTACAAGTCTTGAGCACATTGGAGATCTCTAAAAAGCTCAGAGTAAATGCATCAGAGAAGCATTCAAGCCAGATTGAAATCTGCTCTGGGGATGGTTTGAAAACATTCTAACCAGATGTTAAAAAGGTGTAAATGCATTCATCTGCCCTAGATACATACGTAATCTTTACTCCTTCCAACTATAACATCATCAGCGCTCTTTGAAAGTAGCCTGTAAAGGATCTTTCCCCTGTGATAATGGCAGCTGAGGTCACATTGAAATTACACTTGAATCCTCCACTGTTCCTCTTCTCTTCTTAAAGCAACAAGAGAAAAGCAGCTCCAGTGATTTCAACTACACAGTCATAGCTAACTGTTGAAACTAAAATGCAAAGTGCAGAAGTTATTCTTCTTTGGATGTTTTGGCAGTTACCAAACAGCTTCAGGTACATTACCACCCTCCTCTGGACTGGAGTAGAACTGACCCTGATTTACACAGTCCAGGGAAAACGAGATGGATTGCAATCAGGTTTGTGATCTGGCCAACAGAGACATATACATATGTGTCTGAGTTAATAAAAGTGTCTAAACTCTTTATGTAAATGTTGTAAATGGGGCAACAAGTCCTCCAAATTAAACAACCAAATATGTCATTTGACCATGTGACTCCAGAACATGAAGAAGACACATAGGAGCGTTTTCTAATCTGGTGCCTTTATGACCATCAAATCTGTTACACAAAATGATGTTTTATGGTGTGACAACTATGCTTATGGTCCGGTAGGTTTATGCAGAAAAAACACCTGGCTAGGTTTAGGGAAAGATAGCCGCAGGATTTGGTTTCAAATGATCACTTTGTTAAGGTTAGACAAGCAGGTGTGGTGTGGGTTAAAGTTACTACTTCCTTAAAGTTAGGCCATCTTCACCTTCATGGCTACAGTAATACCAAAGAGCCAAGGTTAGGGGACGATAGTAGTTATGTTTTTTGACTGGACTGCAACAGCAGGGCCAGCTCTACACACGCGAAAGTCTGGCACTGATTGAATGAGTGAGTCAATGACTGAGTGATGAAGTTAGATCATTAATCAGCTGAAGGCTGCTGAAGCTAAGTATTCCAGAATGTATTTCGCACCAACCAACGGCAAGCAGCAATAGCAGAGATTAAGCTGTTGTATTTTTTGCTGTATCCCTGGACTGTTAATATGTCACTTTATTAAGTTTTAATATTTTTCTTCACATGAGAATAGTGCCACCATTACTTACTGAAGGAGACTGTTGTGTGACATTTACATGCTGTTGCCAGGGTTACATACTGTCAATGTCCATGTTACATGCATCTAGTATCTTTTCAAAATAAAACACTTCCGTGTTTATGGTAAATAAAATAAAACCAATATAACAAATACATTTACGAATGCAAACTTTACACATATCAAACACAGTGTGTTGGGGTCAATTACACTCAGCATTAATGATTAACTTGATAGTTCCTAGTTACTGCATTACAGGACTGGACTGGGACAAAAATTCAGGCCGGGAATCTTATCTAGACCAGGGATACTTGATAGGCAGACTCCGGTCCGGATCCGGACTCAAACAGAAATGAATCTGGACCAAGACATAAATCTGCATGATTATTATTTATCTTCATAATATGTATAATATGACTGTTTTTTTAAATAAATGCACACAATTAAGTTTCTGCACAGCTTCACAAAGGTGCCCTCATTTCATCTCCCATTCACAGCAGCATTAACACCACAACTACAGCATTAAACTGACTGAAATCATCAAATTAGGTTACAAGCAGAATAATAGTCAGCAATACAGCAAGAGAAAATTTGATTTGACTAAAAATTATGCATTTTCTCATCATTTTGGACTATTATTTCAATATTTATAAAAGAATTAAATTTTATGGTGCACTGTGTGCCTGACACCTATAGTCAGTGTGAAGTCACTAACCAGCTGTAGGAACACGTATGGTTATCTTATCTATACTCTTATCGGTCCAGTTCTTTATCAATACTCTTTTTCATTACTAATCACTTGAGTTTTTAAAAAATGATTTAAAAATATGTTTTAAATATAACAAAACATTGTTTCTAGAGCAGCAACAGTAACATTTACAACAGTCACTATGTTAACTCAATAATATCTCAATGGAAAGAAATCAAACATGTCAGTAGAATAAATAATATCACTGACAGCAAAATACTGAGTGAAGTTGAGAGAGAATGAAGAACATCCTGTCTGTTCTCCTCCCTCTTCTGCTGATGTGATTCACTGCATGCAGGTACAGCTGGTAGAGGGAGGAGGGGCTGGTTTGTCTCAGCCAATAGCTCAGTTTACAAGAATTTGACTAGTTTTAATATAACATTAAGTTACAAACTGCTCAGTTCGGGTTCATACAGACAGCTTTTGTTTTAGCTTGTTCTTAACAATTCACTATTTGCCTAACCAGTGCACTGTTGTTGTGTAAAACATACCAGTGGTAGATGGGAGTCTGAGAGCAAAGCAGATGAAAATAAGTTCTTATTGGCTTTTTAATCGCAAAGGTTTTATTGCATTTGTCAAGTGTCAAGTTATAATTAACTTGAGTTACACGTTATCTTCACTTCACCTAGTTCACTGCATCCACCTCTCTGCTGTCCGCTGTGTATGTGTGTGTGTGTGTGTGTGTTTGTGTGTGTTTGTGTGTGTCTGTGTGTGTGTGTGTGTGAGGAGCTGAGCCCCAGGGAGCAGAGAAGAGGACAGAGAAGCTAATGGGACCGTAAATGACACCAAAACGTGTGGTAGAGATGCATAGTGTTTTTTTCTGTTCATTCAGCTTAGGTGCTGCGTCTTATAATGACAGGAAAACCCTGCATAATTGTGTGTTGTGCATAGACTTATTGATGCAGGAGGGTAAGTGCTTTGGACCAATCAGATGTCACGATAGGCACGGATCTTACCATCAGGTCAAAAGCAATGAAAGGGAAGGAGGGACTGCATTCCTACAGATCTGAATGGATGTGGCTGTGCTGTGTTGTTTTTGCTGTGATTTACCTAAATAATTTTGCATTTTGACACTGGCCTGACACCACTGGCCAATCAGCAGACGAATCAGGCAAGCCACCGGGAATTGTCCCAGTATCCCAATGGCCAGTCCAGGCCTGCTGCATTAAAACTATATTAGGGTTGTGTGTAAGTGAAATAATATGTAAAACATATAAAAAATACCCTAAATCTTAACCCAAACCTTCTTACAACAGCACCATATAGTCTACATCCAAAATGTTATTTTAAGTATTTGTTTTTCTTATGTGTACCACACCTTGAGTTACAACTACTATATGAGAAGTGCTATACAAATAAATAAACATAAACTTACATAAAGACAAACATCTTAAAAATGCTGCGATGTTAATGTCTGATGTTAATCAGGCAACATACAAATTAAAAGTGCTCTAGTGTTTAATACACAGTCCAGCCATATTCTAAATTTTGACCTGGTCTTGTTAAAAAACTGCCCCAACTAGCAGTTGGAAACAGGAAACGAACAGTGGTGTCCACTGGCAAGGTCCACTGTTGGGTAAATGCCTCCATCCACCTCTCCTCCTCCTCTGAATGAAGAAAATGATCAACTTTTATATAAGTCATCTGAACTGCACCACTGCTCTGGCTCATAATTAGAATGTTGTTTTTGGGCGACTGACATTATGACCTATTGTGTCATTTTTCTTGGGAGGACAGTCTCAAATGGGGCCTTTGACAGCACTGTTAAACAAAAATTAACAGTAAAAGTTGTAGTAATTAAATCGTACTGTTTGTGTTTTATCCTGGTTAACACTTACCATTCACCAAAGATATTGAGCATATTTAAAAGATCTTTTTCATGCTTCACAAGTAAGATTATGTCATGTGAGTATGACAAGGTTGCTATAGTGAATTGAGTACCCTAGAATACATTTTGCTTCCATCTTAAAGTATGACTATGGCAACACAAATTGAAGAAGAATGTGTATTGGACTGAAGCCAGATGGTCAATAATCAAAGATTCTTACAATCCGTATACGATATCTTCCCCCATCTGCTGCTGAAAGTCCTTATTGGAAGCTCTGCATGCAGATGTGGTGTAATGGCGACCACATACCAGAACTGCCACCCTCCCTCCCCCCACCCGCACTCCATTAGAAAACCAATCGTCTGATCTGTGAAGCAGATCAGTGCACAGAGAAGGAAAAACAACATCCCCTGGGGTATGTGCTATAGAAACTAAACAAGGTCATAGTGTAGGCTAGGGGCCGGGTTAATGGGGGCTGCTGGTATGTACTGCAGTGCATTGATGTTTCAGCATGTTCAGCTCTTTGGGAGACTTAATAGAAAACCATCTTGTGTCTGCATCAGGGTTTTTTTTTGTGTGTGAAATGCTCGCTGCTGGAGGAGAGAAAAACTTACAGTATGGTACAACTGAGGATAGTGAAAAGGAAAGAACATGGTTCCAGAAATAATAACAGAGGCGCTACAGTGGGTCAGAGGGGAATTCAAAGGGAGAGAGGACACACGGTCTGCAATCTGTCAGTGAAAAATCCATGCTCTGAAAACCTGTGCTGTTTATTGGCTTCCTTTGTGACTCAGGTTAAAGCCAGCATTCAGTTTGTTGGAGCGTGTCACTAAATAGTTTTACAAGTGCAAGACATTTACACAAAAGGGACAATATAGACAAACTTGCCAAAATCATATATTTGGTTGCGATTTAGCAGGATCAGCAGCAATACTGTACCCTAGTGCAGGTGGGAGAATAACGCTGTGTAAGCATTAGAGGAGGATTTATTTAGAGTTGAGAGAAGAGGAGTAGGAGGTGGAGTTGTTGGCTTGGTAAATTACTGAAATCTCTCCAGGCTGTAATGTAGCAGAGAACTACTTTTTGACACAAGAGACAAACATACAGCACCTTCCTTCCTAGCCAAATTGAAGTGAGAAATAGGGCAGACTATGAAACAGAACTGATCTGCAGCTTACCGTGAATCAAATGCAGCAATGTTGAAACACTTCCAGCATTGCCCAAAATACAGTTTATCAAGTAAAGCCTCCTGTTTTTGTGAAGTAGTAACGGGTTAAATCAATTTTCTATATATAATTCTTGGATTCATGCTGGGACCATAGAGAGTAGAATCTGCACCTCCCACTCACCCTTTTCACAGCTCCACTCAGGTCTTGACTTGACCTGGGACTCAAGTCTGGCAGGTCCCAAAATATATGCACTCTAATTGGTTCCAGTACAGTATGTCTGCTACCTGAGTGGATCCAGATGAACTCTCAAGAAAAATGACATGATTGCTGCTCTTCTCTTCTGCAGCACCGGGTCTATTTGGACCAACTCTGTCTCCTAGAAATTATGTTTATATACTACTAAATTGTTTTCCTAATTACGTTGCGTTAGCAAATGTAATTGCTGCCTGGATTATGTTTACAGGCCGAATGTTTTGAATGAATGTAATGCTACATTTATATACTGCGGTAAGTTGCAAGGAGAAGGTCAAGATGGATAGCGGGCGTACAAAACACTGCACCTTGAGGACTGAAGACCAAGGTTCACATCTTGAGTCCTGTGTGTGCTTGGTTTGGGCAACAAAAAAACTTTTTTTTTTGTATTAAACCCTAACCACGTTAAAACTTAAAGGACGGGTTCAAAGTTTTTCAAGTCCGTCTTAAAACAATAGTCAGATGCCCAAATGAACATTGAAATAGGATTTTCTTGCCGAAATAAACACATTTGTGTAATCAGACTTTACTAGTTGTTAAATAGGTGAAAATTAATTGTAACCATATTTTACCCATATCTGACAGCGCACCCCATTGTTTACTATACTCACATGATAGCTGAGGTCAAGAGCTCTCTACAACAGTTGGTCCCATGTCTGTAGCCCCTTTTGTTATGAAGAGTTATTAAGGACACTTTCATGTTTTTGTGTTGAGAAATGTTAAAGATATCACAAAAAAAAACCTTAACATGGTGACAGTGACGGGTCCTCCAGTCAGCTAATTGCAAAGCTTCAAATTCTGGATTTCAAATTCAATTCATCCCTGGGGCTCTAAAATCTATGTTTTTATTGAAAGAGCATCATCAAACAGCTACATAAAATAACACAAATAACATAGCAGCTCAGATAACTACACAATGCAAAAACAGCCGTTCAAACAACATGCAAGTACATGGTTTCAAGGATATTAGCGTCCTTACCAACCACAGAAACGATAGAAAGCTTGAAAAAATATTTGTAATAACTGACAAACTAAACATCATATACATTCACTGAGCGAAGCTTATGAAAATAAAATGCACATTTCTCGCTAGAAATGTTATCAAAATACATTTTAATGCAGAAACTTTCTTAAAATATTGCATTTTCCACTGAGCATAGTCACATGATGTGGATGCAGGCTAGTAGAAAAAAATAGTCCAAAAAAATGTTGGCATCTCACTATTTTAGAGCCGTTATTGTGAAACTAATATGCTTTGCGCTGTGCGCTGAACAGGGAAACACTGTCCGAGGAAACACAAAGAGGGAATTTGATGCTAAAAAGCAGAGCTGTGCAGAGACGTTTAGACGGGCAGGTGCTCAAAGTTAAAAAGGAGCACGTGGACCAAGATTTTAAAACACTATACGCCAACATAACCTGGTGAATTATAGCAACCCACATTCAAACAGAATGTAACATGGAATCTTAGAACACACCACATTATATTGTTTCATTGTCCCCCATGTGATGAAATTGGAGGGAGACATTGTGTGTGTGTGTGTGTGTGCTCTGTTGGCACCTATTAAACATCACACAGCCAAAGGCAACATTCTCTGCAGGCTGGATGAGGCACACTGAGAGCTGAGAACCATAATGGCCACAGTATGGACTACAAACTGTAAGGACTGAGGTTTTTTCATTGTAAGGGTTAATGAATGGCAGCATCACCTCAAGGCTTCAAGTATTTTTGGCTGAAGGACTCAGTTCATAATGTTTGACTGAACAGCATATAAAACAACTTGCGTTCAAAAACAAACAAACCCAGAGTGGTGAAAAGGCTGCTCCTTTAAAAGACATGTAGCTCTTCAAATCCCATAATTACAAAGAAATTTGGTAGAACTACAAGGCATACAACAACTGGGATGGGAAGGGGAGAATCTCTAAAGACTATAAAATACGGCTAAAAATAATGAAGAGGCAGAGTTCAAAAGTAGTGCAAGAGACAGTTTGAGAAAACCACACAGCTATATAGTCTTGTCTTAAAAGAAACCACACAAGTTAGGTGCAAGCAGCACATGGCTGCCATTTCTTCATTTATTCTAATTTAGATCTTTGTTTCTGCAAAAGTAAGAAAACATTCTGAGATCTATATTTAATGGCTCCAAGCAACACAGTAGCATAATATGTATAAATCCTTGGACACCATTTGTTATATTTTAGATCATGTTTTGGCTGAAATACTTTATTGGATGTTGGATTTTTAAATTGATTCTTTAATATACACTTCCCCAACCAAAATGAGAACAAAATGAATTGTGATTATTTCCCACTGGATTTTTACTGATATATACAGGATTTTTCTGTTACTTCTACTTTTCCTTAAAAGAAGATGTTCTTCAAGGTTTTAAACAACAAGAAACATCCACTGAGCTGGGATGTGTCATTTTCACTTGTTTCCAAACATACTTTTTTATCAGGAATGGGAAAATAATAGAAATAGATTTAGGTTTTTTTGTTGGTGTCTCATGTATTTTGTGAAGGTACAGTTATTGAGGTCAACAGCCTTTTAACAGCTGAAGAAAACATTGTGTCACATCTTGCCTGGACTTTGGGTGTTTTTTGGTCTTATGTTGTGTTCTGTGGGGTCTCCTGGTTTTGCACGTCTGTTTAGTCCCTCGGTTCATAAGGGTTTTCTTGTATGATTTGGGTGGTGGGTTTTAGAGGACTGCATCATTAGTTTGTTGGGTTGTGTGCTTGGGTTTGTGTTTGTGGTTGGTTTTGGATGGGTTAGTGTAGATGGCATTGAGTTTGTTTTCTGGGTTTTTGTTCTGTTTCCCTTGTGTGTTCATGTACCCCTCCACACCTGCCCTGCATTTGGACTCGTTAGCCCTGCCCTGCTGTCTTCCCCACACCTGCCCTGTGTTAGCCTCGTCAGCCCTGCCCCACTCCCTGTGTGTCCTCCGCCAATCAGCTCCCTGTATGTTCATTCCCCTCTCGAGTTCTCCACCCATCTCCCCACCTGCACCTCATCTCCTTGTTAGTTCAGTTTCTTTAAGTTCTGGTTTTCTGTTCAGTCCTTGTTGGATCATTTTGTGTTGTTTCTTCTGCCAGTTCTGTTCAGCTCTGTTTGCCTGTCCATGACCATCCACAATTAAAGGAGTTTTTCATCATATCTGCATTCTGGCCTCTGCGTTTGGGTCCACTCCTGCTTCCCGAAGCAGGAGTGGACCCAAAGTCCAGGCAAGATGTGACAACATTGTGTCAATAGAGTCGTTGTATAGTGTTAGTACCTGTATTAACATAGATCAAGTCTAAACCGTACTCTTTAATTTCTTCCTTAAACTTTTTCTTTCAATCTTGAATCAGTTCTTTACTTCTCCTTGTTTTTCTTTCAACGTCATTACATCTTGCGATTCTTCCTCACTTCTGTCTCCTCTCTCCTGATTCCTTCACTCACTGAAAATATAAAAAGCCTTCCTTTAAAAAGTCTGACAGAGCATGAAGCAGAACTTGAACTTGTATAGTGTTCATTACAGCAGTTGTGGACAAACAACACAGTGAGAATGCATCAGCAGTCAAGCTATCCAAACTATCAAGTTACATTAACATAACTGTGAAGTAAAGCAGCAGCAGATGAACTGGACAGTTAAAACAACACTTATGTCAATTTAATAAACTTTAGCTCCACTGAAGAGTTTTTTAGCTAATTACTTTGTTGTCTCTTGTCAAACACATTATTATTTGATGCCGCACATGTCAGTTAATGTCATATATGATCCTCTGAACTCTGATTCGTCCGTCTGTCTCATGAAAGCGGCTCCAGTCTGCCTGCTGGCTTCAGCATGGACGATTCATTTCTTTTAACACCAGTGTAGCAGCAGCTGATGGTGGATTGTTGGTCGCACGTTGTTAACAGTAACAGCTGTCTCCGTGTCTCATACAAGGATACAATGTTCAAACAGAAAACAAAAAGAGCGCTCCTAGAAGATACGACAGATAGTGCAATAGGAAGTGAGTCTGAGCCACTAACAGCTGTAAAGGGATGGACAGTCTGCGTGAAACTAAACATAAAATACAAAAGGGCACGTTAGACATCAAGGGGCAAAGGACAGGTGCTCGGGCACCCTCAGCAACCCCACCGCTATACAGACTATAAATGTGTCAGATATCCACTTGATATGACTAACTCAGACTGCTGAAGCCTCATATAAGCTTCACATCAACTTTTAAATGACTGTGTGGACACACTGTGGATTTTGGCCTCCATCACTCACATTGAAAGCACAGTGTGCATATGGACAGTGAAAGAGGTTTTCACTGTCCATATGGACACTTGACTGTTGCTTTAGGACAGGCTTTTTTGTGAACCTATCCTTTAACCTTTAACCTTAAGTACTGCTAGCAAGCAAACATAACCATGAAAACATTTAATGATGTTCTATGAATAGATATATTACCATATCGGATATTTTGCTAAAAAATTTTTTTTGAAGTCTGTCTGATTTACATTTTCTCCTTATTTTGAGAGAGCTACATTTTCTTTCCTTCAAAATGTATTTGCCGTTGCTATTTAGAAGTATGTAAACATGATTCTAAAAGAAAGGCTTGATTTGGAACTAGTCTGACTGTCTTCAGGTCATTTTTGGATTAGGTCAGTTTTGATTCAGATCAAAAACTTTTATCTTTAAGATTGTGTGTAACCATTCATATTGTATTTCTACTCTATATGACTGCCTGAATGTGTATCCAAAAACCCAGGTAACTTCTTTACCATCAATGTCTGGCATCCATAAAGGTTTAATGTTATTGTTCATTTCACTTTATGTATCACTATTGACCATCATTCCTCAGTAAAAGTAAGATTTGTTGTAGTTAATTCCTGATATCAGGAAACCAAAATGCAACAACAAACAAAACAGGAGCACTCAGACAATCAGACTTATTTAGAAGAAAGGTGAAAAGTGAAGTTATGACCCAAACGGTTGTAAAACATTCATCACCATTCACTTCCTGCCTTACATTTGACTTTCTATCATTGCTGTATTGTTGTGTATGCACAGTTTTACTGCCTTATTACTGACTTTCAGCTTTAGCTGTCTTAAATGAGGGCCAACGCTATTAAAATATGACCCAAGCTGTAGTGAACCAAGTATAAAAAGTCATGTTACCTCAAGCTAATAAAGACCATCGAAAATTCAACTTCGCCTCATCTCTGTTGATCTGGAAAAGGTCATGTATGCCTCAGTTCTTTACTCTTGGATTATTGTAACTCCAACAGCTGTCACTGAAGGAGCTGCAGCCATTTTAACCAACATTATTAGACAGAAACAGAAAGTTACCAACGCTTTCCTGATAACTTTGCCATTGCTTATAATACCATGCTGCTAGTCCTTGAGGGTCTGCAAATTTTGGCCCCAAAGACCTTTTGAGCCTTTATAAGCCTGAGATTCTTGGAGAGCACCTTTCTAAATCCAGGCAAAAAACAAAGGTGACTTAATCGGCTTTTATCCTCAGCTTTAACTGCCAGCCTGAGGAGTTTCTTAAATCCTTCCTTTAAACATTATTTTCAATTCTTTTATGTCATTTTTGACCAAGTTAAATCTTTTGTGTTCAACAGTTGTGGATTTTAGCACATATAACAATAATTCCACTCTTATGGAGACACTGAGCATGTCAAAACTTTATTCTAGTGCTGACATAATTAGTTGATTAATAGATTAATTGAGTGCCAGAAAATAAGTCAACAACAATTATCAAACAAGTTTGATAATTGGATTATTGTAACTTCAACAGCTGTCACTGAAAAAGCTGCAGCCATTTTAACCAGCATTATACGACAGAAACATTTATCAAATTAGTTTGATAATTGTTGTTGTTAATCATCTTTTTAGGTCTGTTGTATATCACTGCAAACTGAATATATTTTTGTTTTGGACTATTGGAACAAGCAATTTGAATATATTATTGTGGGCTCTGGGAATTGGGATGGCATTTGTCTCTGTTTTCTGACATTTTCTTGACTAAACAATTAATTAGTCATAAAAAAAAAACATTCAACAGATTAAAGGGGATCTCCAATGATTTTACACATCAAAGTCAGTTTGAGTACTACTGCATGAAAGTTGCAGAATATAAAGCCTTTTATGTCTCCTGAGGGAGCTGTATGAAATCTGATATATTGCCTCAAGTGATGTCACTTGCATCAGCATCAGTTGGGGCTGAAGACTACAAGTTTGAAAATGAATAAAATCTGTGTGGAGTTAGAAAGGAGTGAGGTTACCAGACCTCGATAGGTCGCTCCTAACACATAACATAAGCATAACACACCCTAATCTGTACATTTGAGTTAATTTAGTCAGGCTCCATTGTAGGTAATAATCTTTGACAAAACATACTCATTTTAAACATGCAATTTTTACACACAACGTGAGATTAGATAGTAATATTAGATTAATTAATAACATGTCAGGATGCCTTCACAGCTGCGTCCAAGCCTCTACAGCAAAGTGCTACATTGCCATCATGACGTATATGTGGAAGTCTCTCTCTGGCATGAGAAAAAGGTGGATGTTATGTGTTAGCAGCTATTAGCCCATCCTCCCAGCTTTTCCTTTATGTCTTCTTTCAGCTATCCTCCCTCTTTACAGAGGACACCAATAAAGAAGGCACAATGCCCTCAGGAGGCTGCGATTCTTCCCTGACATGCTATCAGTCACACAAACACACACACACACACACACACACACACATAGACAAAGACCTACATGCATCTCTCTTGATTGGGGATGAGTCAGTTCTGAGGGCAGGATAAACAGCTCCTTTCATACAGCTTTCATTTCATTTCTGCTTTATCTGTAATGTTACACACGTACACACGTGCCTTATGAGATACACACACACACTCAGACACACAATGAGATCTGTATGCATGTTGCATTGCTTGTTTTCTCCATGCATGGACAGGTGGTTATGTAACTATAATTCTCTGTAAAAGGAGCAGAAATGAAATGAAATGATAGGAGGGGGGAAAAAGAAGTAAGCGAGGACCAGCCTCTCTGAGTGTACTTCAGCACCTCCCTGTGAGAATTCGACTCTTGTCATAGGTTGCTGGTGCCCTCTAGTGTTGCATCACAAACACTCATTCATTGACAAAGTGCATCTCCTTATCATCATCAGCTGCAGGCTTATATTAAGAGTGTATTACATTTATGACTGACTGTGGGAGACAATATCAGGCTTGTGCATGTGTGCACAAGTTCACAATCATTGATCGTTGTCATAAGAAGTGTGCTGTTTTGCACCTGTAACATCCAACAGTGATGTCATGGTGTACTGACACATAATGGAGTACACGGAAGCAAGGTGAGAAGTTAAACCTTCAAAGTCAGCAAAAACAAGATGTTCAGAAGGTGTTTTGAGAAGCTGGGTTCTGGGTTGAAGCAGTGATTTGTGGGATTATGAGTGAAGTTTAAATATGTCTCAACTTGTGTTGAAGATGTGCCTTTGAAAGCAGGCATGAACCACAAGCCTGGTAGAACCCAGATACAGTGCTGAAATGATGAAGTTGATAATCAAAAGAAATTTTTTAACAATTTTATAATCAATTAGGCTTTTTTTGTTGTGGTTGTTTTTGTAATTTTTTTTTTGTTTGTTGTTTGATATCATTTAAAACTGAATATCTTTGGGTTTTAAAGTGTTGGTCAGACAAAACAAGACATTTGATGACACCACCTTGTGCTGTGGGAAACTCTGACAGGCATTTTTCACCATTTTTGAGAGATTAATCATCGATGGAAAATTGCTATTGAAAACATGTTGTTAGTTGCATCCCTAACAGGCTTTTTCTAAAGCTTTTTAGTGGGTCTCCATAACCAGAAGATGATTTTATTAGCACAGACATGACCAGAATGCTTTATGACCCATTCACAGCCAGGCTAGCAGTCTGCAGGGAAATATACTCATTAATACTATAGAAATCACTATTATGCTTGTTGGAATAAAGCTCAGTTGTTATTTCGAAATGTGCAAAACTGCCAAATGTATAAAATACTGGGCTGGCTGTGAGAGTGTTTTGGTTGTTTCTATATATCACTATGTTGCAGCCATGTCATATATGGAAGACGTACCTATCAGCAGAGCTACACAGAGCAGAATAGCCATCAAGGCTCCAGTGCTGAGACCCACAGGCAGGAAGATGGCCTCGGCAGAGCAGGTGAGCAGCGAGCCTCCAGCCTCGCAGGAACACACTCGGATGGTGAGGGTAGCTGTGCTGCTCTGGGCGGGATAACCACTGTCTTCAACCAGAACAGGAAGAACATAGATGTCCTGCAGCCGTCGCTGGAAGCCTGAGCGCCGGGTCACTATGCCGGCGGTGTTGTCTGGAAAGCGACAGAAAATGGCATCACATCAATGACAATATACTAAATACATTCAGTGACTGGCTGCCATCATGCCAACATTTGAGAAACCTGATCAAACCTCAAATATTTTCCAACAAAATGCATACACAGAATGCTGAATGCAAGTAACAGAGACATAAATGAAGTCTTTTCACCTTCAAAAATACATTACAAATTGCATTGGAAGAAACTGAAGGACAAGGCTGGCATTATTCTATTTTTTTCTTACTGTTAACACACCCCATTAAAAGATCAACAGTTAGTGTTAGTCCATCCCATGGATGTATTATAAGAGTTGGATACAAGACTAAAAATGGCGCATATGCCAAAAACGTTTCTAACTTCTGAGTTTGCTTCTGCGTTGTGCAGCCCACTGAATATGCACAGTAGTGTTTCCCCCCGCCTGCGAGTTCCTGCTCGGCCCCTAGACTTTACATTGTGATGATGTTACGGATGTTTAAATTGCTTTTCTCGGCTTGAGGAAAATTTTATAAATGTAAAACCTCCATGGATCAAAAGTTCATAATAGAAAGAGTCATAATTGACATTGTTTGCAGTTTGAGGTGTCCTGTCAACAGTTTTACAGACGTCCCTTTTACAATGGTTGTCTATGGGGAAAATGCTTTTTTGGTCGCAGGGGGATTTTTCGCTGCAATACTGTGCGTGACCACTGGGAAAAATTGGCTATATGGGATATCACCTGCCTTGTCCTTTAAAATGAATTAATGCTACAGTAACACTGACTCTAAATGAAGATCCAGGAGTTAGACACATGTAGCATAAGACAGAAGTTTAAAAGGCATTTAGAACTAGAAAATGGGATCACCAAGAAGGAATGCCAATTCTAGCAAAATTCTTATACACTGTTTTAATGCAAAATAATTACCAGAAATTGCACAAAAAATACCACAAATTGCATCACAATATTTTTTAAATTTTATGTCAATGTAGGATTTTTATATAATAGTAGCATCATTTCATGGCATCAGGTTTTGTTTGTAGTAAAATGACTCTGGTCAAAACTGGTGCAGTTTGTGTGCTGCTTTCAGCCCATCCATCAGATCCATCATTCAGTGGATTGGTGTGCATTGCTGTCTGGCACTGTGGCTTTTTTGATACAACCAAAGTTGGAAATTGTAAAATGCTAGAGGCTTTAATCCTTATACAGTAGCAGGGAGCATAACATGTTAAACATCCTATGACAAGATGAAATGTTGCACATTCCAAAGAACAGCAGTCAGGTTTCAAATATATTTCCTGTTTGAGGGCATATATAGTTATACATATAGTTTTACATATGTGTTGACTTGTGCATGGGTTAGTCCATGTCCAAAAGATGCAGTTAAGCTCATGGACCATGGAAGCAATATGTCAGGATATCAGGAGCTGCTTCATGGCCCTGATCTGCCCCCTTGTGAATATACCTTTCAATCCTTCAAACACACAAAGTATGCATGACCTTTAACTGTGCTCAGGTTATTTCTCTTTTGTAGTGTGACTAGATGGATGGCAGTGTTGGCTGCTTTATTAGTCCAGTCCAGCAGTTTGCTCTAGACTGAAATATCTCAAAAAATATTGGATAAACTCACCAAGATGTTAATATGTTTTTGTTCAGAGTGAACTATTGGAAGTGTTGCCATAAAATTTTGGCATTTGCGTTCCCTGCAGATTGAATCTTATCGGTGATTCCCTGACTTTTCCTCTAGCATCAACACAAGGTTGACATTTTTAGTTCAGAGTGAAATTTCTGGATGAATTGACATGAAATTTGGTTCACACATTCATGTTCCCCTCAAGATGAATTGTAAAACATTAACTTGTCATCTAGTGCCATCATCTGGTAAAAATTTCATTTTGTCTAATACTTTGGTCTATGACCAAATACCTGCAAAACTAATGACATTCCAATTACTTTGTATTTTGTGCTAATTAGCAAATGTGAGCACAGCCTCACAGAGCTGCTAGCATGGTTGTAGACTGTTAGTATTGTTTGTTGGGTTTTTTTTCCCCCGAAGGACTTAAAAACATTCATTCCTGAAAAAAAGATAATTAAGCAAAATGCTGTCCTCCAAAATATCAGAGATGAAGCAGCGTATCAGAAACTGGTGTCTTTGAGTGTGATATAAAAGAGCTTCCTTCCTGTGGTACACTTCTTGTTACACAACACACAGGAGCCTGTATGATGTCTTTAATATTTTATACTGGAGCAAAATGAGGAACTGCACCTTATACAGAGAGCAAAATGTTTAAAAAGAAAAAGATGTTCCTTTCCCCCAAACTACAGCTTTAGACACTTTTTCAGCATGACGTGTGTGTGCGTGCATGTGTTTGTCAGAAAAGATCCATTCTCACCCAGCTGGATGGAGATGTAGCCTGACAAGGTAGAGACCATTAAGGCACCTTGTTCCTGTTACACACACACACACACACACACATACACACACACATATACACACACACACATACGCTCCAGTTCCCCTTGGTGGCTGCAGGCTTCTGTGTCTGTCTCAATCAGACGTGATGCTGACTGTACAGGTACGAACATACAAAAATATAACAGTGTTTGTTGGTGAGGTGTTGCAGGGGAAAGCAGGAAATGTCAGGGGAGGATATGTTGAAGCTGATCATCCCACAGCAACGGATGGACAGAGGCACACACTCTTCATTCAGTGAGGGGGGGGGGTGTAGGAGAAGTGTTTTCTTATTGCTAAAACAATAAGAACTTGTTAATGATGTAACCACTGAAAAATCAGCATTATTTCTCTGTGTGTAGGTATGTTCTAGAAATGTGTGACTTAATGGATGCATATGTAAGAAGACCCACCCAGGGTTTGAGCTTATTTGTGCATATTAACATTAAATGCTCATTAAACATTGAACAACAACATTAAACATGTATCTGGAGATGACAGGGAAGAATGTATCTCATCACAGGGAAGAATGTATCTCATCTGGACCATTTTCCTCATGTGTTCTTTTTCCCTAGTTCCGTAGAGTTAAACTGCATTTGAAGGACAACCCTGTCACCAGAAAGACTGCTGATATTGAAAGATTCTGCAAAACATCAGATTATTTTCAAATCAAATCAAATCAATCAAACAGAGCACACACAACTTCAAGCACTGGAACTGAACCATTATATTTAAATTGTGGACAAAAACTGTCCAATATTAAAATATTTCTAAATACATTAAGACACTGCATTAAAACAGAATGAAGCAATAAGTCCAAATTCATGGTGGTCGTTCACCAATGAAGTAAATCAGTGTGTATATATATGTATAGACAGAGAGAGAGAGCTAGAGAGAGAGACACTTTATATTGTCTCTAGCAGCATGTTAAGAATGAGAACTGACACGGTGCTCACTCAGGTAATTATTCGAAAATGATGATGATTTTTATCGGTTGGTTTTGTCTGTTAAGAATAGCATCTTTATATTGCTTCAAAAATGTCTTTGCATGAGCATTATAATGATGTTAGGTGATGATGTTAATCCAGTCTCCCACTAATGTCTGATTAAAGGCTCTGCTGATACAGTGGAAACCACTTATAATGATCACTTCCATCCAGGTCAAATTGATCACTATAAGCGGATGATTATTACAACCGATTTTTTTTCTTTTTCATCATTTTTCATGCAGATTACCATCTAATTGACATTTGTATATTTATTACATGAATATAAAGTAATGAAACGGACAGCTTTGCCATTTACTGAATTTTATTGACTGTTTCAAAATACAGAACAGCTGTTTAAACGATTGTTGTTTCACTGCTGCATCTCGTTGGCTCGTTTTTGGCTGTTTGCCATAAGCTTCAAGGAGACTATGTTTTTCATTGAGAAAAAATGACTTTTCCTTTTCTTTTTACCGTCATGATTTCAATGTGCATGCAGCACCAGCCTCTCAGCCCGAAGCAGACGGGTTGTGCATTG
Organism: Thunnus thynnus; assembly: GCF_963924715.1. Lineage (NCBI taxonomy): Eukaryota > Metazoa > Chordata > Actinopteri > Scombriformes > Scombridae > Thunnus > Thunnus thynnus. The sequence continues at coordinate 2,868,172 of NC_089528.1, forward strand.
TGTGTTGAGGCTGCGGGGGTGAGGGCCGCAGGGGCGCCGCAGCGAGAAAGTTGAACCAGAATCAACTTTTGGAGAAACGCAACCTGTAACGCTGTACAACCCTGACATGAGGGGAGACTAAAACATTACTAGGAAGAGGGGAGGACATTTCTCTTTCTTTGATAATGTTAATAATGTTCCATATGTTTTCATGTATAAAAAGACACAAAATTAACACTGTAAGCAGACTACTTGATTACTATAAGCAAATTATTTAAGCAGCATTTGTACAGGAATGATTCTGTCCCACGCTTTTTGATCCATATAAGTGGTTGATCACTGTAACCGTGATCACTATAAGCAGTTTCCATGTTAGTCTGGTAGGTTGTGCTACTTTGTGATGGAGACACAAAACATGTCATTTTCAATGGCTTTGTTGTCATCACTAATGATTTCTTATTCACTTCAGTCTAAGCTAAGTCAAAAGCTAACTTTATTCTGTGTATTTGAGAAAAAACACAATTTCAATCAGCATCAATCTTTTATTTAATCTTTTCATTTCTTTTATTTGTTAGCAAAAAGTCATGTAAGACTGAGACTCTACAACCATGCTAGCAGCTCTAAAGGCTGTTTTTTGTGTGTTAGCTAAATGCTAACACCAGCATGCTAACATGCACACAGTGATAATGTTAATAGCCTTTCTCATTATAAAGTGTGCAAATTTTGAACCCGCATTCTCGAGTGAGCTCAGGAATCCAACCACCTCATCATCACCAGCTCAGCTGGGCTCAGAAGACTCAACTTCAATGTTTTCACTCTGAAACCAAATATTATCACCTCTGATTATTATTATTATTATTATTATTATTATTATTATTATTATTATTATTATTATTATTATTATTATTATTATTATCACACACTAACAATAGAAATGCTGTTAAAAATGAATATTAATAATCAGCACTGTGATGATAGGAGCCAAGACAGAAGGCAGGCAAATGGTCAAATACTGTGGTAAACTCAGAAAACTGACTGTAACATTATAGCCAGAAGAGAGAGGACAGAGAACTGTGTCAACCACCAGGACTGGGCAGTATTTGTTACCATGGTGATCCCAAAGTTCGCCTGTTAACCCACTGATCTAATTTAGTGAGACAGGATAAATTATTACTGCACACATCAAGGCTCAGCAGCCGACACATGCTTTGATGGGACAATGATGAAATAAATACTTAAAAATTCAAAAACATCCGTCTCACTCACACCCCGTCCCCTTTCTTACTTCCAAAATCTCGAACAGTGAAGTTTCTGTTGCGGAGCTCTTTGGGGGACTTAAAGAAGAACCTCTGGCCAACAGGAGGAAGGTCTTTGTCCACAGCACTGACCGTCTGGATCACCTGGTAAGGGACCGAACAGAGAACCTGCTTAGTGCATGTAATCAGCGAACAGCAACAGAACCGACAGATGTATCATTACAAACAGTTAGAATGTATGCTTGAGAAAAAAAGTTGCTGGCTTAAACCTGCAGAGCAGAACTTTTGTCTCCCCCTTCAGGCAGTGAGAGTAAATAGTTATATAGTCAAGTTAGCGGAGGGCTAAACTGGAAGTTAGTTAGCTTGGCTGACAGAAGTCTCTGGTGTGCATGCTCTATGGGCTCCCTTCAGCTCTGGCAAACCAATCAATGCTGACGTAAAACGCAACACTACAGGAGTGCCAGCATGGGAATGTCGCCACAGGCACCAGATTTTTAAAACTGTATACTGTGACATACAGAGACATTGGCCTGGCAGTGATAGGCTTAATCAGCATTGTTAACTCATTTGGCAAGGACGTTCATTTATGTATAAAAGTCTCACACTCTAGCTTTAAGTTGTGACTAAAAAGCTGCTAGTTCAAATCCCTTATGGCTTGGAAAATGTCAGGAAGGAAAGTTAAAGAGTAACATTTTCCCTTCCTCACTACTCTGGTGGTGGCATTGAGCGAGACACTGACTCTCCCAGGCTGCATAGTAGCCACTAGTAGAAGACTGTGATGGTACTGTGCAGCCTGACTTTCTTTAAATCCAATTCAAAAACATATCATTCTCCACTCTTTTGACTGAACTTTAAGCAGTCATCATTATCCATCTCACATCCACATTTAATATGTATATCAGACTTCATTTACCTAATGTTTTTGTGCATTATGTTGGACAATTTGAATTGTCTCAGTCAATGAAATGTGCCATTAGCTTGACTTGCCTTCTAAATCCACCAGCTGGCTGAACAGGAAGTTCCATCTCTGACTGACATGTTTTAGAGTCATCTTTTTGGGTACAAAAAGTACACTGTAGTGTCAGATATGTAGACTACACAGTTGGGGAATCTCACAACGGAGAGTTTGGAATAAGAAAAATCATCTTTTATGATTGTATTGGAAAGAAAAATAGAATGTGTCCATTTGCTTTGTTAGTATATTGTAAGATGAAATGCTATCACAGACCATTCAGATAATTCAGACTGACTGATTCCCAACATTTTAAGACTATGTTGATCATAAAACCCATCTAGCTTCTTGGAGTTGTGGGATGATCATAAAGACTATTTACTTGTGTATTTAAAAATGTCCTGTCCAGTAATTATATATTCATTTATATATTTTAATATATACTATATGTTTATTTTATAGTCATATCCTTTTAATAACCACATTTAAAGGACCTTTATCGCAAATCTTTTTTTCTTATGTATGAAAAATAAAAACCTCAAGTATCAATAATGGTATTGGCCTCAAAAATATATTGAAAAGAAAAATCATAAATAAGAGCTTTGTGCATGAAAGTGGTATCTGATGCAACATCACTGACAATCTTATTGGAGCTGTAACAATACTCAATTGATCAATTAGTCAATCCACAGAAAATTAATCACCAGCAATTCTGATAATTGATTTTTCAAGAAGAAATTTTCAAATTCTCTGATTCCAGCTTCTTGAATGTGAATAATTTCTGGTTTCTTTAGTTCTCTATGACAGTAAACTGAATATCGTTGGATTGTGGACAAAACAAGACGTTTTAGAATGTCAACTTGGGCTTTGGGAAACACTGTTTAACAGTTTTAACCATTTTCTGACATTTTATAGACCAAACAACTAATTAATTCATCAAGACAATAACTGATTAATCAATAATTAAGGCAATCATTAGTTGCAACCTCAAATATAAATTATAAAATCACCTTAACACAATAACATAAACATTAAAAAAAACATAAACATAAAAACATGAAACATAAAATCTATAAATGGTGTTGCAGAGATGGTTAATTTCAGGAGAAGGTAAACCATAAGTGGGAAAATATTTTTCTAATCTTTCAATCTTTTTTTCAGTTATTGGTTTCATACTATGTAAGAGCATTGCATGCACCAAAGAAAAAAAATGGAGGGCTTATCTGGAAGTTATGACTTCCCTTTCTCAATTAGGATTTACTAGCATATAATTACCAGAAAAGTCCCATAATTACAAGAATTATTAGACTACATAATTATGAATAAATCATAATTATGAGAAACAATCCTCTTCTGTCATCTCAAATAATGAGATGACAGAGGAAAGATGGATTTAATTTGCTTTTCACTATTATTAGTATTAGTATTAGTATTAGTATTAGTATTAGTATTAGTATTAGTATTAGTATTGGTATTAGTATTGGTATTAGTATTAGTATTAGTATTAGTTGTAGTAGTAGTAGTAGTAGTATGTCAACATTGCGCAGGCCTCTAAACTAGTACCAGATGCTTCATGGATACACAGTCATACATCTGAAATGTATCCAAGCTGACTTTCATTGTATTCTGACCTGAACAGGAACTTCAGTTGTATTGTCACTGTAAACATTTTTATCATAGCTTAACATGTAATTTATTTTGATGGTGCCCCCATAGTATTGGGAAAAGGCTGCACATTTGAATAGTTATTACCAAAAATTGTGGCGCTATATATTTAGATATTGGATCTGAATATTTTGACTTGAAAACGGGTATGTGTTCTAAAGACTGACTGTGCACTAAAACCTCACCTGACAACATTTAGTTGACACTTGTCCATTCCATTAACATACATTGGGGAGCAAAATATTAGGAACATTTTTTCAATATAATGCACTCCAGTACACCACCAGCACCCACTACAACCTCAAGAATAAATATAAAGTAGAATTATCACCTTTCTGACAATGTCAACCAAAACTGAAAATTTATAAACTTTGTAAAAGTAGAGCTGTTGTATTGGATTGCATTATATTGCACAGGTGTTCCTAATAAAGTGGCCGGAGAGTGTAGATCAGCTGATGTGAATGTGAAGCAGATACAGCTCAGTTTACCTGTCCGATTCTGGAGTTTTCACAGACGAAGGTGTCTGAAGGAAATGCCAGCTCAGGAGGGAACTCATTCACATCCAGCACGTTGACTGTCACTGACACTTTGGTGGACAGCAGAGGGTTGTCTGTAAGGGTTAACATGAAGACATGAATGATTATACACTCAGTGACATCGCCCAATGTGTTTATCAAACATACTGACAGTCTGTCAGTGTGACATCAGCAGAGATGATGGCTACAGTGTACGCAATGGGAACTATGTTGCATAAAAGCCCCTGAAAACTAAGTTTCATCTAACCATGCAAACTATAGACATCAGAGGTCACTGTAGCTGTAACCATGGTAACTATATACATCAGAGGTTCCTGTAGCTGTAAAGGGTAACTTAACAGCAGGCTGAAAATCAGTCTTTCATTGCCCTCACTAATAAAATGACTGATAAAATGACTAAAATGTGACTTAACATACATTTTAGTCAAAATTAGGTGTCACAATGAACACTCATTTGGGACATGATGCCTTTACATATTATTACTATGAAATAAATGAAACACCAAAGAATACAAGGAATAGACCTCTCTGTATGAACCCCTTTATAAACTGCATAAATCACACAAAGTCATCAAGATGTTTGCCTTCAGTTGAAGACATTTCATAAACTGAAATCCATAGTTGGAAAAAAAAGCTGCTGTTCTTCCAGCACAAATGGAGCTGAAGATGTCAGACTGTGTGGCAATGGCAGATGGGAAAAAAGAAAGTTTGTATTCTTCAGTGAAACCAATAATTGGTCTGTCCTTTTAGTCAAAATATCTGAACAACTACTGGACTGATTTCCTTTACTATCATTTTGTTTCCTGCACTGAAACTGTTTCACATTGTTATTTTAGTAGACATGGTAAATATTACATCCCACCCACTAATTATTTTTTTGTCGCCTGATGGGTCAACAGTGTTTTTCAATTTTCTTTCCATCAGGCAACAAGTAATAATTAAATCTGTCAACACTTTTAATCTTTTTACCATTGGTTTCTCCTGAAGTGTTTTTACCTGACAGTTCTTTTATCTTGTCTCATCCTGTTGTTTTAATTTAATTTAATCTTACTTTTTATTTTCTGTGTTTTTATTGTTTTATCATAAATGCCATTATTCTCTGCATTTAAGTTAAGCACTTTGTGTTGTATTTTATGCATGAATTATATAAATTAAGTTTATTATTATCATTGAGGACACTGAAGTCATGTACTTGGTTATTTTTTCAAGATTTTTGTTGGTTTTAGCAACCTGGGGAAATTTACATTCTACGATTAACAACATACTGTATGGGTGAGTCTCTGAAACAACTAAAATTAAATGTTGTCAATATATTTTCTGAAAATATAATTAGTTTGACAGAAAATATCTTAACTCATGGTCCACTTACTAACTTTTTCAGACCTTTCAAAAGCATCCCCTGGTTTACATCAGTGGACAAGTTTGCTCATCACACTCCAGACATGTCTATAAAATACTCCAGTTTGAGTAATCATTTGTGTCTAATGTTGTATTGCCACACAAAAAAGTTCAGTTATCTTGTTAAAATCCTTAAAATGACTACTACTGTAAAGTCCATTCTCAGTGTTTGTGCACTGGAGGCTTTTCCACATCACACTTGTGTAAGTTGAATATTGGACAAACTAGTTTTGATGTCACAAATCATGCTCTCATAGACAGGCCTTCAACTCAGATTTAAGGCGAGCACGGCAGATGAATGTGAAAACAAACTCTGCACATACATCAATCTGCAAAGTGAAGAGAACAACATCCAACTGAAGAATCAAGAAGGAAAACACATTTTTGCTTGAAGGGGAGACCCTAGTGTTTGACAGGGAAGTTGGAAAACATGGACTCATGACTTTAGTATTTGTCTAGCTTTTCTGGCTACAGCTGTGAAATGTGTGATTGTCAAATATGAACTTCAAATTTACCAACAGACAGATAAAAGACAGATAAATGCACTCAAACACTAAGATGTACAAGAGTATTTATTACAAGTGTCAAGAAAAGAATTTTCTTTTAGGAACTTTTAGATGACCTGAGCTAAAAGTAGTTTACTCACTTCTTATCAAAATTACGTTTGATAAACAAACAAAAAGTACAGTTCCTAATCTGACATCTTATGTCATATTAAAGTGAGGCTGCTGTTTTGTCTCAATGTATCACCAGTTTTGACCACTAGATGGAGTCGGATACTCACCAAACGTTTACATAATCCCCAGCTGTGTGTCTTTTCTTTACCCTAATCTCAGGCACCTGTCAGATAATCCTTTCCAATCATTTCGGATCATCCTACTATTTAACAGGCGAAATCTTGTTTTTCACTTTATAAATGACTGTGACAGAGTTAGAGGATTTATATTGTTGCTCTATCTAATGAGGAGACTTGGCAGATTTGTGACGGCAGCCCTTTGCCTCCTCAAGAAGCTTACAGGAGGAAATCATATGGTGCACAGACAGTCTGCATGGCTTAAGCTGCTTGCTCAAATGTGCTAAATTTAGTTTCCACCACAGTAAATACAGCTGCAGCTGCACTCCAACCAAACGTGTGGAGAGAGGGGAACAGTGACAGGATTCAAATAGTTGCAATGGTTTGTCATTACAGGTTTTTAACTATATGTATGGATATGTACAGACGGGTGACAAATTAAAGGAAAAACCAACATAAAGTGTCTTAGTAAGGTGTTGGGTCACCATGGGTTGTCAGAACAGCTTTAATACACCTTGGCATTGATTCTACAAGTCTCTGAACTCTTCTGGAGGGATGAACACCATTCTTCAAAAAGATATTCCCTCATCTGGTGTTTTGATGATGGTGGTGGAGAGCGCTGTCTAACACGTCAGTCCAAAATCTCCCATAGGTGTCTCAACTGGGTTGAGATCTGGTGATTGTGAAGGTCATAGCATATGATTCATATCATTTTCATACTCATCAAACCATTCAGTGACCCCTCATGCCCTGTGAATTGGGGCATTGTCATCCTGGAAGAGACCACTCCCATCAGGATAGAAATGTTTCATCATAGGATAAAGGTGATCACTCAGAACAACTATGTATTGATTTGCAGTGGCCCTTCCCTCTAAGGGGACCCAAATCATGCCAGCAAAATGCCTCCCACAGCATAACAGAGCCACCAGATCCCCTCACTGTAGGGGTCAAGCATTAAGACCTGGACCGGTTTCCCCTTTAATTTGTCACCCGTATGTTTGTATGAATTATCTACCTGTTTTTAATCAACGCTGTTCAGTGCACAAATTGTTAAACTGTGTATTCACTTCAGATATTGAGTTTTACTGCATTTACTACAAATTACATTTACTTTATATCACCACCATTGGTGAATCTACCATTCCAGAGCACCACTGGTCCAATCCAGTGCTGTGAACATCAAGTCAACATTAGCTTTAGACCCAAGTTCCACCTGTGACCTGTATCTGGACATGTTTTCTCAACAATGACATCTAAATTATATATTCCACATTCCACAGTTATACTACTTATAAAATAATGCAGACTTGATGCAAGTTTCAAGAGTGTGATCATTGATTGATGCACCTTGTGGAAACCAGTGGCTACCTGTAATGGTAAGAAAAACACATTTGTGAAACTCTATCTGGAATTTTAAAATGATCAGGAAAGCATGATTCATATCCCGGGACCAAACTGCCAACCCTGCAGTTAATGGATGACCTATCCTTGACGTGAGTTAAGGAACCTTACAACCTTACAAACACACTAATGTGGTCCTTTAATATTTCCAAATCAAAGTTACATGTTGAATATATTTAAGTGAGATGACAGAACTGGCTCCAGGTTACAAATGCTCTTTAATTCAGCAAGGAGCAGCAGCTCTGTGAATGATAATAGAAACAACAAATCCTCAGACTGTGAGACATTAATATACACCAAATTACTGGATTAAAAGTGATCTAACTGCACAAATAAGGAGAGCAAACCACAGTAACTATATAATTGAACATTTACATAATCAGAAGTATGTGAAAGGAGGGCTAGGGCATGTAGGTCCAGAATTTCAGACTTAAGCTCATTTTGGGAAGTGTGTCTAAAAGGGACATATACTGCACATTTAAAGGTCCACATTTTTTTTTTTTTGGGGGGGGGGGGGGGCTCTACTGGAATATCTTTGATTTATAGTTAAAAAAAACTTCTTATTTAACTCTTGTTCAGCTGCTGTCTGACACAAGCTGTTTTAGATCCTGTTTATTTCATAATAATAATAATAAGAAGAAGAAGAAGAAGAAGAAGAATGAACAACTTCATTTATATAGCACAATTCATGCATAAAATGCAACACAAAGCGCTTAACTTGAAAGCAGAGCAGACCTAAGGTCCCTCTTCCTGATGAGCCCACTCTGCTCTGATTGGTTAGCCCAGTGGTTCTCAAATGGGGGTTCATATACCTAGAGGGTACATTGGAGTGCTGCAGGGGGTACATGATGTACATGGGTACATGTTAATTTAAAAAAATATCAGTCATTCATAATTGAGTGTGTGTGAAGAAGGAACATCCTGAACTGGGAAAGAAAGCTTCGGAGCAGCTATTACCCTTTGGATCCATATATTTGTGTGAGGCCTCCTTTTCTGCAATAACTGATCAAAACAAAGCAAATAAACAGACTGTGCCTGGAAAAGAGTTTGATCACTGCAGGTGCCTCCCTGCCCCTGAGAATGACAAAGATCCTCAGTGAAGCATAGGCCCAAGTTTCTCACTAAATTGTAAGTGTAACTTATCAAATAGACGCAGTTCAATGCAACTACAATGCCACCAAATTACTCTTAGTGTTATTGCATGATGACAGAAAATTGGTTTGGTATGAATCTAGTGATGGATTCTAAACAATTGAAATGTAGCATTGAAGTGTTTTTCAGTTGCAAGGTTGTTGTTTAATAAATCAATCAGACACTGATGGTGCTGTATTGTACCTCTTTATATAGGCATTTTTTATACCAAAAATGTTTCATGCTGGTTAGGGTGTCCTTGGCTGATAAAATATTTGAAAGGGAATACATTATTGAAAAAAGTTTGAGAACCACTGGGTTAGCCCCCGGAAGCTGCCAAGCTCAGCCAACTTCTGACGGCTACATAAGCAAACAGTAGTAGTAGGATTTCACTTCTTTTGCTTGTTTTTTACTTGAGATGGAAACTTTTCAAATACATCCGCATGTTTGAGCAGAAATCTGATCTGAAATATGAGAGAAGACAACATGAGCAACAAATGGAAAAACCTTAGCAACAATCTTAACAACCAAGGCTACGGAATGGACAGATGTTGTAGGCATGTGCGACGAGACGACATCAGCATGGGGTGAAAAGTATTTGCTTTTACTGCTTTTACGCTTTCTAAGTTTGGAGGTGATATTCTGTAGAACTAGAACATTACTGATAAATGCTGTAATACTGAGCTGCTGTACATATCATAGAGACTTTTTCCTATCATTTTGACCAATGATGGGTCAGCCACTTCCTTCAGGCCCCTACATTTCTTGGGAAATTCCCAGATCTCCACACCCTCCTGCAGATCTACCTCTCATTCCTCATTAGCCACAACCCGTATATATACCTGCCAAGTGGCAACTGCCATGATATTGAGGCTGAAGCCTGAGTGCAATGCCACAAATGGCCACTAGATGCTCCAACTGACTCCTATTCATAATTTCAACTTCTCTCTAGATATACAAAGTCGATCATTTTTTTCAACATGTCATTAGGGCCCTGTAATAAGTGTGGTAAGTAAATAAGGTCATTTAGGAAATTATTGCTCCATCAATAAGATTTGAAGACTTATAGTAGCTTTGATGTCAATGTGTGTGGGTGTTTATTGACAGCTGTGATTGACAGTTGGCTCACCCGCTGCTTTCCTCAGCTCCGGGACTCACACTGAGTTCCATGTTCCTTGTAAGCTAACATAGTTGGGTCTGAAGTAGCAGGGCGTGTGACCAGAGGATCAAAGGCAACACCACGTACTCCTTATTTGGAAGCTCCTGGTTCCATATGGAAAAGACTGCACTAAACATAATCAATAACTCTGGGCAAACCAACAGGTGACGTCACACCTCGCTACATTCATCTTTATATATACACTCCATGATATCTGCCCACTATCATGTGCTCTCTGGCAGATCACTCATGTTGCCTTGGTTGTCACTGTACCTTAGCTATCCTGCCTGCTGCTTGTTACATGTGTTTGGACCTGCTGCCTGTTTGTGACCTGCTGCCAGCCTTGTCTGACTACTATTTAATGTTGCTGCATTTAAGCCTGAGCACTAACCATCACCTCCAAGTCTGTACTCAAACCCTGACAGGCTCATTGGTGTGTTTTTAATCATTTTTGGACAGTAACATGGCTCTACTGTACAGAGGAAGAAGATATATCAGGCTTTGGATACACACACAATACTTGTTAGTAGATCAATTAATTGTTGGTATGCGCCTGCACTTCCCATAAATTAACTAACTAGTAACTATGGGACTTTAAATTTAGCTGCTATTCTTCATAATGTGTGATTGTTTGAAGTAGTGTCTGTGAGTGTGTCTGATGATTGTTTTGTGATTGTGATGTGAATAAACTGTGTAATTGTGATCATGCGTATATGTAACCTGTTCTTAGGTCTCTCTTACAAAGAGATCTTGATCTCAATGAGATTTTCTGAATAAATAAAAGTAAAGCTTAATAAATAAAATTGTCCACATCTGTCCAACTGTCCCCAGTTTTTAATACAAGCCCAAACTGAGATATGTGGTTTACTATTCATACTGAGAAATCAGTTGTGTCTTCTGTGGCTCTGTAGAAGCTTTGTTGAGTCTCCAGTGATATCATCTGAATGACTGTGAAAGGTAAATCAGGGGATCTCTACTATTTGTGTGTATTAGGGATGTGCAGAGAGCCCAGTATTTGTATTTGTATCTGTATTTGTTGAGGCAGCAAAATTATTTGTATATGTATTTGTATTTGAATAAAGTGGAAAGAGGCTTAAAAATCCTGTTTTTGTATTTATTACGCTTTTAATTTTAGAAAATTAAAGTGTTACAATAAGCGTTCATGAATAAACTACCTTACGAAGGAGGTCCCCACACCAGGTCTCGAACTGGAGTCTCCCAGATCATAGACGACTGCACTGACTACTGACCTAAAACTTTACTCATCGACTCATTGCAGACAGACCTCTACCTATTTATACACCCATAACACAGAGACAGTGCACCATGTAACATATAGAAGAACTTCAGAGATGATTCTTGCTTTGCACTTTTCATTTATTGCCTATTTTTTACAACCTAACTTTGTGGAGAGGAGAAGGGGAACAACACGTTATGGAGACCCCTGATAGATGTAACAGTGGAGCAGAGGAGAGAGACTGAGATAACGATGTAACCGACCTGCGAATTGGTATTTAACATGTTTTTTTTTCTTCCCAAAAACAAATAATTTTTAAAATATTTGTATGAAACAAATATTCATATAAAACCCACTATTTGCGCTTTGCCGAATAATGTATTTGTATTCAGGCACATCCCTAGTGTGTATGTATGTATTTGTAAAAAAACAAACACAAGACAATCAGTTCTGGGCTGTGTATGCTTTGTTATAGATGCAGGATGTTCTTGCTGTGGAATACTTACTGACTTTGGTTGCCACCACAGTGATATTGTGCTGAACAGCTGCTTCTCTGTCCAGGTATTCATTAGTGGAAATGGTTCCCTCCACGGTGTCAATGTCAAAACAGCTGTCAGCCTCTGTCTGCCATTCCAATGAATACCTGCAAAGAAAAGAGTCCACATGAGATGGAAACAAGTTACAGTGGTATCATCAAAGGACCCAGATATGTAAAATGCACTCACTTAATCTGTACAGCACAGCACTGATGTAGCAAAGCAGTGACTACACATCCTGTAGTCTGTGTAGACAACCAACAACAATCTCACCATGAGGTCCATTTGTAGTAGCTGTTTTGGAGCTTTTGTATCACATGATCTTCGTCAGAAAATTCTAAGTCGTCATGGAATTGTAGAAGTTTTATTTGCCTATCTTGTTCTTGATCAAAAGCTCAAGAACAGCTACTAATTGGACAGTGTGGTGAGATTCTTTTGTCATATGCTCTGTCCAATGTCAAGAATGAACTTTCAATCGGGTTCAGTATGAAGGTTTGGTTTGGTCTGTGTACTGATTCACAGAATAATCGCAACCATAGTAATTGCATAATTTTACTTTAACAGGTGTGTTTGTAAAAGGAAGTGATTATAGTAACACAGAGATTCTGTGATTTTCAGCTCAGATACCGGAGCATGTTTAAATACAACCAATCACAGCAGAGCTATGGGACTATTCTTTTTATATCTACACATATGTGTTGTTAAATTATTGACAGGATGGTCACATCTGTCCACTTACAAAGATACTTCACAGCAGCACAAGTTAAATCCACGCTCATAAGAGCAGAATAATTGAGCTGGTGGGAAAATGAACTCATTTTGCATTATTCAAGGCCACATCTAAAATTCCCAACCCTACAGGACTGGAAATTAAAAGATGGCCTCCTGGACTGTAATCAGTACCTTCTGAGAGGTTATTTTATAAAGCAAGGAGTAATTATTGTTAAATATTAAAACTAAAACCACAAATCTTAATAAAACAATGTTCATGTTCTTTTGCATATTTTGACAATGCTTAGATGCAAACCAGGGTGTTAATATTGTTGCCACAGACTTGTTGGTTTTACCTGACGGCGCTGCTGCTGGCGTCCAGGTCGTGAGCCGTCACAGAGCCTATGATGGTTCCCGGAGGAGTGTCCTCATACACGTCCATAGAGTAGGAGGGTCTGGTGAAGACGGGAGGCTCGTCCACATCTAGAACATTCACCTTGACTGTAGCTGAGTCCTTAAAGGGCCCCAGGTGTAGGAAACGAGGATCCAGCTGTGCATTTGATGCTTCGACCTTGAAGATGTATGACTTCTTGGTTTCATAGTCGAGAGTCTGCAGAAACACAATGATAAAGAAATTCTGTGACATGGAGGAATGAAATGGAAGAACATGTGCAGTAATTACATCCTAAATGCATTCTGAATATCTGAAAACTCTAAACTATGTAAGCCTGTGAATGACTGTTTAAAATGACAGTTTGCTCTAGGTCAGTGGTTCTCAAATGGGGGTACATGTACCTCTAGGGGTACATTGGAGTACTGAAGAGGGTACGTGAGATTTTTTTAAAATGTTAATTTAAAAAATATCAGTCATGCATAATTCCTAAAATAATTATAATATAATAAGTTCAATAAAAATGTAAATGTAAGTTTGATAAACCACACTTTATATACAATATTCCTATTTTCAATGCAGTTGTTTCCCAAAGCAACAAATGCAATCACGTTCACAATGACGTTTGTTCACTGTGAGCGGGAAGCTAGTTTTGATTTGACAGACGAAAATCAAGAAAATGGATTTGTGGTTAAAACATAGCAACAATACAACTGAAAACAAGGAGAAAGAGGTGAAAAAGAAAGAAAAAACAGAGCCAACAAAATAATTTTTTAAGAGAAAACTTTCTGACATCAGAAAGTCAAGAAAGATCCCAAGACATCCCAAGAAAGATGCAAAAAGTCTTCACACAACATCAGCCAAAGCACTCGAGACTTCTTATGCAGCGTCTTTGCTCGTAGCTAAAGCCATTCACCATAGCTGGAGGCCCACTACTTCCAGCCACTGCTGTGTTGAATGAGACTATGCTGGACAAAAACGCAGTGGATAAATTAAAAACTGTGCCTTTGTCAAATGACACTGTTTGCTGCAGAATAGATACGATGGGAACATACATTGTTAATCAAGTTGTCGGAAAACTCCAGCTTGATCAATCCACAGATGTCAGTGGAAAGGCACAGCTTATTAATTTCGTGAGATACATTGATACTGACGACATTTGTGAACATATACTTTTCTGCAAGAGTTTGGAGGAGAAAAACAACCAGAAAGGACATGTTTAATGTTGTTAATGCGTTCTTCTGTGAAAACGGTCAAAACTGGAAATCCTGCACCAGTCTCAGTACTGACGCAGCTCTTCGAAATGAAATTATTAATAAATTAATTAATTAATTAAGTGCAGTGGACTCACTGTGTCATACGTAGGGAATCACTGGCGTACAAGAAAATGAGTCCTGTGTTGCATGGTGTTTTGAACGACAGCTCCAAAGTAATAAACTTCATTAAGCCAGAGCCACTTAATGCGCAACTGTTTCACCGCCTCTGTGAAAACAATGGAGCTGAACACACACAACTGCTATTCCACACAGAAGTGTGCTGGCTCTCTCGAGGGAGAATATTGAACAGGCTGTTAGAAATACGATGTGAAGTGTGCGCCTTTCAGTCAGAGCACGGATCTCCCCATGCCACCTTGTTTGAGGACACAGACTGGTTTGCAAAGCTATGTTATCTGGTAGATATATTCAGTAAACTGAACAAACTGGAAGTGTGTCTGCAGGGCAAGGACACCAGCATCCTGAACCTGTATGACAAGGTGGATGGTTTCCTGAAGAAAGCAGAGTAAAGGGCATGTGCAGAGGGATATGTCACCTACTTTCCTATCCAGTGAGGATGTGGAGAGAACACCAGTGAAGTCAATCATAGAGGGACATTTGGCCAACTTGATTGGTGGTTTTTATTCTTACTTCCCTCACATGGAAGAGAAATATGCACAGCTGGATTGGGTGAGAAACCCATTTGTCTTGTCTGAAGGAAACAGAAGAAAGCTTCCTGTCAGTCATCAGGAAAAACTCTTTGATGTGTCATCTGACCGTGGCCTAAAGATGAGGTTTGACACATCCACTCACACAGTTTTGGGTGTGCGTGAAGAAGGAACACCCTGAACTGGAAAAAAAAAGCTTGGAGCAGCTATTACCCTTTAGATCCATATATTTGTGTGAGGCCTCCTTTTCTGCAATGACTCTGATCAAAACAAAGCAAATAAACAGACTGTGCCTGGAAGAGAATTTGATCACTGCAGGTACCTCCCTGCCCCCGAGAATGACAAAGATCCTCAGTGAAGCACAGGCCCAAGTTTCTCACTAAATCATCAATCAAAGAGACACAGTTCAATGCAACTACAATGCCAGTGCTATGAATTTAGTGATGAATTCTAAACATTTGAAATGTAGCATTGAAGTGTTTTTCAGTTACAAGGTTGTTGTTTAATAAATCAATCAGACACTGATGGTGCTGTATTGTACCTCTTTATGTAGGGTGTACATTAGTGAAAAAGTTTAAGAACCACTGGTCTAGGTTATTATGCTAAAAGTATATACATTTTGAAACCCATTTAAGTACAAAGTTATTCATGTTCCAAGCATTTAGAGTGCTTTTCATCAAAAGATGGTGTACTAAAGCAGTTTTGAGGATTGTGGTAAAATGACCAGTCTGTAAATGTACATTTACATTTATGTAGTAGTCTTGTACAAGTCTTTCAGTGCTAGCCAACTTGAATGCTTGCAGTTCACAGGGTATAGGCTAGAAAGTAGGATATTAATGCAATTTGAATAGCTGACTATGAGACACAATGTATTCCTCAGGTCCACAAAAGAAAATAAAAGAAAGACTGCTTATAAAAAAAATACATGTGGGTCACATATTGTACAAATTGCTGTAGACAAAGATTTTTTGGAAATGCTTTTGAATACTGAATTAAGGATCGGCCTTCACTTAATTTGAAAACGCAGGAAAGAATTGGAACTGACCTCTCTATCACCAACAATCCTTGACCCAAGAAATCATACTGTACATGCAAACATGAAGTTCAATATTTTCATTTCTGCATTTCAAGCATGATGCCAGGATAACCTGCCTTATTGTTGCATAGCAACCACGACTGCATCTTGATATATTAATTCCTCACACTAGAGACTTCAAAGGGCAGAATATTTGGTTATTGATGTCCAATCACTCTGATGAATGCACTGCTCGCTGATTGATTTGGACACAAAGGAGGGTCGATTTCCATTCTTCTCCACGCTTATCTGTTTGTGAATGTGCAGGAGGAAGATGCAGGAGACAGCCACTTTGATATGGAAATGTGGCCACGAACTGTACCAAGACACATTCATATACATATCAAACTCAGTTTGTCTCATGCTGCTGAAGCCAATTCACATTCCTAAGCCCGACCGGTACGCTGCACTGTACGTCTGCAATGAGACCACGTTGATGTTTTGGCTTCAAGCAGGGGACTTGACTTCAAGATGAGCACCTGGCCATCGGCAACAAATACTACTGGGTAATATTTTGAAAACTGAGTGAAGGGATTCACCACACACACACACATGCCCACATAATTTCCAGCATACGCAGACACACATATGACTCTACCTTTCATCCACTAACTCCATATGGCCTTGTGGGAAACAAAGCTATTGTCGTTTCCCACAAACTGCCTGTCAATCAGCTCCACTGATGGCTGCAATGTAAAGGAGATGACAAGTATGTGTGTATGTGTTTGTTTGTATGCAGCTAAGCCTGTATGCATGTGTGTAACATACTGGGACATACATGAAGAGGAAATAATTTCTGGAAAAGGACCACATGGTTTTACTTTAGTTATTATATTTTTAGGTGTCTTTTGCCTTTAACGACTAATTAAAGACACTAAAATATTTAGATGTTAACACCACACGTCATAGCGAGAGTTCTATCAATAAAACTGACAGCATTGCAGACAGTTATTGGAGGCACCCTCTCTTGGTTTACATATGTAACCGCTGCTGCAAAAATTACTCAGTTGAGTTTGATGATGTCATATTGAACATTTCAAGATCTGCCAACACTTAATATTTACTAATTGGTTACAAATTACCATCAGGGGCACAAAAATTTTGCATCACTGCAATTTTTTTAAATTTATTGGGGTATTTACTAAGACTGCAGATGTAAATGAGTTCAGCTGCAGTTCATATGATTTGCATTAAGTACTGCTAAATTAGATCTGATACCAGGCTCTTTTAAGGCGTGTTGATGTCTGGAAAGTAATAAAGTGCAGAAGAAAGTGTTGTATGCTGGCTGTTGAACTTTGAATATTGTGCATTCATCCCACAAAAAGGAGAATTAATATTAAATTATTAAATGAATTATTAAATAGCCTGATATCAGCTCAACAGAAAGGTCGGTGATTTAATGAATTTTGCTAAAATTCTATACTCCTTTGACTACATAAGTTCTGTAAATGGATTAAAAAAAAAAATCAGCGTACTTAATTACTGGCTGCTACAATCACATCACACTGGACCAGAGCTGCTAGAAGGCATTAAAAGTCAACAAAATAAGGAGGCCACTGAGAGAAACAGAAAGGTAACGTTGCATGAATAATGGTTATTTTATTGTTGCTCTTTTGTTTTGTGCCATAGTGCTAAGCAGAGAGTAAAGTAACTTTAAAATGCATCTTTTAATTTGTGTTTCTCTCCCTATATCTGCTATAGTCTCTCTCCCTCTGTGTGTGTCCACTAAAACATGCTAATCTTACACCTGTTTTTTCCCAGATGCTGGTTTCCTCCTTTAGTCAGTCTAAGGTGATAAATCAGGTGCTGAAGATATGGATATGAATTTCAGTGGTTCTACTTTTCTTCTAAGCAACCAGCGTTAAACCTCAGTGCGGTCGGCCATTCAGTAAATATGGAAAAATGCAATTTGACTGTTTTGTGCATAAAAATGGGCCACAAATCCTTAATAAATATCCCCCAAAGTCTGAAAAGGCACCTGAGAAAGTTTATTCAAAGGTTTTGCAATCGTTATCTGATGTGCAGAACTAGCAAACAATAGCCCTTATTTTGATTTCAGTGGGCAACTAATCTATTATTCTAATTAAACTGGTACAGTGCCCGTTCAAAACCTGCCTGTTCAGAACAGGCTGATATCTACCTAGAGAGAACACTGCCCATCCCCTAAACACCTCACACACAGGCTGTCAGTAGATGCTACAATTTACCGATGCTCCTTAAATGCCTCACATGCGGGATATCTGGAGACTACAATTTTGAGTTGAGCTGAAGATTGGATGAACTGTAGCCATTGCCAACCAGGGTATTTACTGCAATGGAAAACACACATGTTTTGCTTTTGTGTGGCTCATTGGTCTATGAGGTATGATTTTCACTTTGAGTGTGAGGGTTAGTGATGATTTAAATATCCCCTCCAGACATGCTTTTTAAAAATATAGCTCTTTACCTTAGATTTACAGTGTGCACAGAGAAACTTTCCCTCTTCAGCAGATGTTTCAAACTCTGCATATACTGTACCTCATTTGAGTGTGAATTCAATGTTTAGCAAGTATGAAACAGTATTGTGTTGAAACTGTGGTACCTTCATTGTCTCTTGATGCCACAGAAATGAATTGTTCAGGTAAATAACCTCCAGCAGGTTACTTTGAATTTAAAAGTAAGTTTACTTTGAATTCCAGTGTGGAATAAAAATGTGTTAAATATAAAAAAATAAGGGAGCTTGATAAAAGCCTAAAACCTTATCTAAGTCTAAAAACAGAGGGCCGGGCATTGACTTTTTTTTTTTTTTTTTTTTTTTACTGTTTTTCAGTGCGATGTTATATGTTTTACGAGGATGTGTAGCCTACCGCCTGCACACAAGAAGTCAGGTCCACTCTGCTGTCTGAATCCAGTGATCCAAGAGTCTTGGTGGAAACTACAACATTAATTTCACTAACAATCCATGTGGAAATTCTTATAACTTCAGCCAATTCATGAAAGAGTCCAACATTCATGAAGAGTTGTGCTGTTTGTTTCCATTGTTCTCACCTTTGGCTTGTTTGAAATAAAAAAAGGCACAACTCCACCACTTTGATGTGCTGGAGATGATGATGATGAAGCTGATTCTGTTGACTTTCTGAAGACTCTGTTTCTTTAAAGGGTATTGGTAGTTGGTTTGTATGTCATAATCTAAACAGTTTGTTTCTCATGCTTCCATCTTACAAGAGTAGGACTAGTTGTCACTTATTTAAATATGTGTAAAATATGAAAAAGAAGAAAAGAAATTTTTATAAGCACTCAAAGTCAGCAAAATATGCAGTCTATTAGGGATCCTTCACCTGTCTCATTTCTAATTTTTCATTTTGTCCAGTGTTTATCCCTCTGAACTCATTACAGGGAGCAAATCCTCTTAGAGAAGAAGAATACCTTAACATAATGGTGGAGACAATGAGGAGAGGGCATGGATGTATTATAACAGGGCACAGCCAGTTTTTCCAGTGGTCACTCACGGTATTGCAGCCCAAATAGCATTTTCCCCATAGACCACCATTGTAAGAGACGTCTGTAAAACTGTTGACAGGACACTTACAACTGCAGACAAGGTCAATTATGACTCTTTCTATTATGAACTTTTGATCCATGGAGGTTTTGAATTTTTAAAACTTCACTAAGAAAAGTGATTTAAAAAACTGTGACATCACCACAGTGTAAAGTCTATGGGCCAAGTGGGAACTCGTGGACAGGGCCAGCAGGTGAAAACCACTGCACATATGCAGTGGGCCGCACAACACGGACACAGACCTGGAAGCTAGAAACTTTTTTTTGGCATATGCGCCTGCTGAGCAATTATTTATTGTTTTAATTTATTGTTTTAATGTTTTAATTATTAGACTGAATGGGCATGTCGGTCTGGTACCCAGCTCTTATAATACATCCATTGGAGAGGGTAGAAAACAATCTCAGTATAATGAAGTTTCAAATAGTCTAGCTCTGGAGAAATTAAGTGTCTCCTGACAGACCTGATTTTTGTCTGGTGAAGACCACAGCGACATGATTAAAAAAGGGGCAGAGCTTAAACCTCTCCTGGATCGATAAAATTCAATCGCGTTTCACTTGGCTGACACATAGACTTGTAGGGTTAAGTGAGGGGAAAGGGAAAAGGAAAAGGGCTGATTGGCAGCGAGGGAGCCAGGAAGGATTTAACTGATTGGCATCTTGCCACAGACAGAAGAGAGGAACAGCGAGAGTGGAGAGGGAAGGTGTGTAGTGGATTCAGGGATTAGTTTCTGTTAAAGCTGCACTCTGCTACTTTTCACATGACAATAGGAGGTGACAAAAAAAATTGATATTTTAATAGCCTGTGTCTGTAACATGTCTGCTCATGTCTAAATAATTCCCCAATTGCCTGGAATTGACTTGTCAGTGATGTTGGGAATGTTTTCTTTGCATATGTCATGTGGATGAGGCCAGGAGAATAACAAAAGAAAAGAACAAGAGCTGGTGGCTCTGTTATGCTTTTGGGGGCATTTTGCTGGCATGGTTTGGGTCCACTTGTCTCCTTAGAGGGAAGGATCACTGCAAATCAATACAAAGTTGTTCTGAGAGATCACCTTTATCCTATGATGAAATATTTCTATCCTGATGGGAGTGGTCTCTTCCAGGATGACAATGGCCCAATTCACAGGGCGTGAGGGGTCACTGAATGGTTTGATGAGTATGAAAATGATGTGAATCATATGCTATGACCTTCATAGTCATCAGATGTCAACCCAGTTGAACACCTATGGGAGATTTTGGACTGACATGTTAGACAGCACTCTCCACCACCATCATCAACACCAAATGATGGAATATCTTTATGAAGAACAGTGTTCATCCCTCCAGAAGCTGTAGAATCAATGCCAAGGCTGAGGAAACCATTCTTCTAAAAGATATTCCCCTGTTCGGAGGTGGCGGGTTGGGTAGCTGGTTTGATCCTAACTTGCAAAAAGTGGACTGGGGACTTAACAGGTTAGGACACCTCAGGACACATTTCCTGACTTAAGAAAGTTTATAAATTGCTTTTACTGCTTTTCCTAGTTATAAAAGTAGTAGAAGAAAACTGAGAATTTCTGTCCAGTTAGGACTGTTTTTCTACATTGAGACACTTGATAAATACAGGTCCTGATACTGGGCTGTTTCAGACACATTTTGTAGCACCCTGGTGCAAAAGAAAGTGTTCTCTGCTACTGAACCTGGAATAATACTTATAGAATGGTAATTCATCCATCAATAGGAAGGCTGTATTTAGGAGACATATTTCATAAAAGCCCAAAGTTGAATTATAAGTTGAAAAATAAATGTGAGAGTTTTGGTGGTTATCAAAACTCAGTAGACCACTACTGATTCTGCTTCAATCATATCAGAGACATCATCACTGCATAAACAGGCATGAACATCAGTCCAGTGTGTGATCACACTCTTTCATCATGACAAGCAGTCTGATGTATCCTGGACGATGCTGTCTTCTTGTTCACAAGTCAAGTTAAATGAGGGGCAGATATTATAAAAAAAAACATAGAGAAGACTCACCTAAAAGTGTAAGATTCACATAACATTCAAATAAAGCTCTTAACCACTGAATCACAAACCCTGCCTGTACACCTCGGCAGTCTCCCTGCTCACTGAATTGCTTTCAACAGTGACTAATGTTCCCTTTTCAACTATGAATCATTTTACAAATAACAAGTTCCTCAAGAGTTCAGCACACTTGAAAAAGCTTCATGTCCTCATTCTGTAAGTCTCTTGAATTTTTTTCAATAAAGTGTTCCAGGGACAAAATGCATCAGGTATCTTCTCAGTGATGTAAGTCTGTCTTTATGTGGTGGCTTGAGAGAGAGGATAGCTGCACCAAAAATTAGCTCCTGAATACGTCTTGAGCTTGGACCTAAAAAGTGGGTCATTTTGCAAAATAACCTTCAAGTAATCTTCAGAAAAGCCTCTCAACAAGAGGTAACAACATCAATCCACAAGAGCAGAAGAGAGAATATCATCTTTGGATATATTTCTTTAAATCAACTAGCTATCTAGCTATATCTTCAAGATATCTGAAGCTAATATCAGGCTTCAAATTCAAATGAGTCAAATCAAGTAGATATCTTTCAACATTGCAGTCTTTTTAGTGCCAAAGTCCCTCTTTTTATTACTATACTTCCACCACAGCTCAACAGGGAAACACTGTCTGAGGAAACACAAAGAGGAAATTTGATGCTAAAAAGACTGTAAATGTGGCAGATATCCACTTGATATGACTAACTCAGACTGCTGAAGCCTCATATAAGCTTCACATCAACTTTTAAATGACTGAGTGGACACACTGTGGATTTTGGCCTCCATCACTTACATTGAAAGCACATTTGAAGGATCTTTTAGTAGCCAGTATGAACAGGAGGAATGATTACAGCGAGGAAAACTGTTCATATGAACACCTGACTGTTATTTTAAGACACACTTGAAAAATTGTTGACATACCCTTTAATGCTCCAGGAATGTATGTACAGTGTTTTGTAGACCAATTTGGTCAAATATTTCATAATGGTGAGCCAACTTCTGTTTAATGTTCAATAACTGTCTCTTTGTTTTTAAGCAGGGGACAGGGACACAATGTCAGCACTGAGGGCCATGAATTTATGGCTTATCTCATTTCTAAAATAAGAGACCTAGCTGGCAAAGTTTCGTGCTCAAAAAGTAGCTGCCGTGTCTGTTCTGATTTGGAGGACAGTCTGAAATAAAAGCCTCCGCAGCCCTCTGATGCTAAACTGTCTGATGTGATGTGACGTGTATTGTGCTTTCCAGTGTGCATGGTTTCTCTCCGGGTGTGTATGTGAGTGTGATAGGAGGTGGTATCCATCTAGACGAAGCATTTAACAGAGTTTAAGTTTCGTCAAGTCCTCGGATGACTTCTTTTGGAGGAGCTCTACTCTAAGATCTGATTTCCTGTTGAAACCTTTATGAGGAGTTAAAACCAGGCTGACTTAGTGAAACTGGATGCTGTGGTTCACCAGGAGCAAGTGTCATGTTCAAGTTTACCCTTGAAGTGAAAGAAATGCAAGACTTCAGTTTTCCATTGGGGACGAATGAATAACTTAGCAAAAAACAAGAAAATCCAAGAAAATGGAATAATAAAACAGGCCTTGAACATTTTTCCTTTCTTTTCCCATTCCTCTCTGTCTTCTCTCTTCCAATCCTTTGTTCCTTCTGCATCTTTCTACACCTTCCTTAATTTTTTTTCTCTTTCCCGTTCCTCCAATATATACCATAGATGTTCCATCATCAGGGGGGTTTCAACGGCTGACGCTGCAAAAAGAAGGCTATTTTGTGTGCATGAGGGTGTGTTTGAATGCTTTAGTGTGTAGAGCATTATCTTGTCTAATCGCTTGGGTCAATGGAAGGTTAAGAGGCAGAATGATTGGGATCACAGCCACATCAGCACATTCCACCCACACTTGGATCACTGACAGCACATCACATGAAAAATGCTGGTGTTTGCAAAACTTGCCTTTGGTTTTTTTGTTTTTTGTTTTGTTATTCATTGTATCATGGGATATTACAGATAGGAATGCTAAAAATCTAAGGGTATACTGCTCTTTTTTAATATTTAACATACAGTATTGTTGGGCCTGATACTCAAGTATAGTAAGATACAACAAGGAAGGACACCAAGTCAAACAAAAGGAGTCCAAAACGGACTCCATCTCCCAGCATGCTTTGCTCAGTTCGCACCTTGGTGTGAAATCATCTCTCATTAGCAGAGACACACCAACACCACCGGCAGTCATGGTAACGCAGCTGTGATGTCACCGCACCTTTAAGAAGCGGCTGCATGAATTGAAGGTCGTCTGTCCATTGTAACTTCGCCCGGAGGAAGCTTTGCTTTCTCTGTGAGCCAGTTTACTAAAGGTTACCTCCTAAAGGAGCACGTTTACTTTTTCCCCACCGACTGGAAGACACTCCCTTGCTGGACAAGCTGAGACTTCCCCTGTGTTCGCCCGAACACAATCACCTGATCCAAGAGATACTGTTGTTGCAACACAGTGCTCTAAATTTGCCTGCAGAGGGGAGAAAGGACCTCCTCATCTTTAACTGAGTTGACTCCGCTGTTATCTCTACAATGCCTGCCAAGGATTAGCTGCCGTCAAACGTGCCGATAGAGTGAGAGGATAGCCCCTTCAGCATCTGAGCCGGACCCGAAAGGTGGACTGAAACATACATTATACTTGCTTTCTGAAGTGACCAACTAAGAGGTGTCTGGGCAGAGACCGTGTTATATTGTGTGTTGTTAGCTTTTAGCTTTTTAAGTTTTATTGCTTGTGTTTTTCAGCTTTAGTGCTGTTGTTTGTTGTGTGAATTGATGGAGCGCCGAGTCCCTTTGTTCCCTAACCTTGTTTAGTTGTGTTCACCACACTATACAGTCTTGTGTTTGTCCCACTTGGGACTGATGTTTGTGCCACCATGAGTGAGAAAGTAAGTTGCTTGTCAATCAGAAATCAGACAACATGCTTTATAGACTGCTGTCCATATGCTCTGTGGACAAAGCAACCGCCCCCCCCCCCACAGTCACTTTCCCTCCTCTTTCTTTCCCTCTCTTGCTACTAACCCACACAGAGTGTAAGAGTGCACATATGCTGTAAATTTGAGATTTCAAAGTATGCATGTGTTAAAAGCTCATAATGACTGAATGTACCTTTTTCAAGACTACAACTCCCTCTTGACTTTGGCCATTAGAGACGATGTCAAACATGTTGCCTTCATCTCCTGGAACAATGGAATAATCCACCTCTGCGTTGTTGCCAGCGTCTAGATCGTGGGCTCGAATCCGACCCACTGCCGAACCCACTGACGCCGACTCTGGCACCCGGAGGTGAAAAATACCTGAGAGAGTGACAGAAGTAAAAGGAGAGAAAATTAAATACAGTTTAAAAAAGAAAGTGCAGAATGATTTGACTCAATCCATCCTAACAGATAAACCAATCAAGCATTCATTCATCATTCTACATCAACCATCAGACAGCATTGTTCAAAGTTCCACTCACTCTTGGCGAAGCGCGGTGGGTTGTCATTGACATCACTGAGGGTGATGTTGATGGTGGTGGTAGAGGCTAGGCCTCCCAGCTGACCTCCCATGTCTTTGGCCTGGACGAGAACCTGGTACTCCTCTTTCACCTCGCGGTCCATGTTGGCTAGAGCTGTCCTGATCACTCCTGCAGGGGGAGAGGGGGAGGGGTGGAGAGGGATGGTTCATTGTGATATTTAGATTTCTACAGACAGACAGATATAGACTCTGGATCTAGCCTTCATTAGGCAAGCATAGCAGTACTTTACCAGCTGAAGCCTTCTATCATTGCTCATATGACTAATTAGTACCTCTCTGTGTTAGGAGCCTTTAATCAGCACTAGGGATATGCAGAGAGCCCAGCATTTGTATTTGTATCTATAGCCTATTTGTTGAGGCAGCAAAATCATTTATACTTGTATTTGTAGTCTAATAAAAGTGGAAAAAGGCGTAAACATCCAGTTTTTGTTTTTATTACACTTTTAATTTTAGGATATTAAAGTGTTAAAGTAAGTGTTTATGAATATACTATCTTATGAAGGAGTTCCCCACACCAGGTCTCCCAGATCATAGACGAGTGCACGGACTACTGAGCTAAACCAAGTGTATTCCCATTGTGCAGACAGACCATGACACAGAGACAGCACAGTGTGTAACATGTAGAGAACTTCAAAGGTGATTCTTGCTTTGCACTTTTAATTTACTGCATATTTTTTATAACCTAACTTTGTGGAAAGGAGAAAGGGAACAGGTTATCGTGAGTCCCTTTGGAGCCATTTGCACGTGTCAATAGCTCAGATTTATCTCTGGGGAACACCCCCAACTCAGGGACTGATGTCCAGATAAGGAAATGTGCATCATGTAGCGGGTGGATGTGACTCCTCTCGCTGAGACCTGCTGATAGACGTAGCAGCGGAGCAGAAGAGAGAGACTGAGATAGCGATGTAACCGACCTGCATGCTGGTATTTGACATGTTTTATTTTTTCTTCCCGAAAACAAATCATTTTTAAAATATTTTATGAAATCAATGTATTGTTATGTATTTGAATTCAGGCACACACCTTATCAGGACTGAACTAGCATGGAGTTTGAAAATCCACTAACACACTGGAGCTGGGTTGCACCAACAAGGATTCATTTTTAAACCCAATTAAACCATGGTTTAACTTTAAGTTATGCTGCACCAAACTTTAAAACTAGCTTAAAATCAAGAAGGATTCATTTTAAACCCCTCTCTAAATGACAGTTGATTTTTTACTCTAAACCTAGATTAAATTTAATTCTGTTGCACCAAAACTTTAAACTCCAATTTAAAATGTGATCTAGCATTAACTTTAAACTTGCACTTGAGGAGGTTTAACTTTTACAATAGCTGCCTTAATTTTAATTCTGGATTTACTCATTTTAAACCTAGTTTTGCTTTGCTAAACTCTGATTAGAACTAATCTTAGATTAAATTCATTTTTGTTAGTGCAACCCAGTCTAGAGGAAAGAGCAGAACTGAATCAGGCAGACACACAGCCACAAATTCAGCGCACCAAGAAACACAACTAAAAACATTTTCTACTTATTCAAGTAGAGTAGTTTCCCTCATTTGATAGAGCACCTTCCTTCTATTGAAGGGAAAACGTTTTCAAGTTAATCAATTAATCAGTCTCAAAATGATAAATTAACAATAATTTTTTAATTTATTTAAGGGTTATTCATGCTCTTAGGCGAGTTGTTCATTTAATCAGCCATCTGGCTTTCAAAGAGTTTTGACACAGTGTCTGATTCAGGTCCGTGTCATGCTGTCAGACCCCCACTTGGGTGGAAGAAGTGAAGAGGGGGTCAGTTCACTCTCCTCCATGTCTTAAAAATAATTCAAGGTTTTGATGCAGTTGAACTCAAGGGGTCTTCTTCAGGGTTTAGATACAGGAGTAACAATCTCTATCAAAATTCAAGATCAAAGTCCTGTGCTGACACTTGTAAATTCCATTCGCTGAAGAGGGCTGCTGGAAATTGTCGAAAGGGCCCGAAAAATCTAGTAAGTGAACCTTGAGTTTAGAGTATTTTATCACAGACAGAAAAGATCTGTGTGAATTATATTTTCATTTTGAAGTCAGGGTGTCTGGGCTCGACCTTAGAGAGAGGGTGAGCAGCTCAGGCATGTGGAAGCAGCTCAGAGTAGAACTGCTGCTCCATTGTGTTGAAATGTGGTTTGCCTCCAAGATATCCCCTTGTGGAGGTATTTTTGGCACATCCACATGGGAAGAGACCCTGAAGCAGGCTCAGAACTTGCTGGAGGGATTCTATATGTATCACATCTGACCTGGGAATGCCCAAGAGGAGGTGGAGGATGTGGTAAGCGAGAGGGCTGTCTAGGCTACCTTTATGTTACATACCTAAAGCTTTGTTCAAGAATTGCTTTGCACTGGCAAAGTGATGTTTTCCTGTGGCTATTGTTAGTTTCATCACAGAATTGCATCAAAATACACCACAAAAAAAAAAACAACAACCCAAAAATGGCTTTTATTGATGTCATGCTTGTCTGATAAACTTAGATTTTTCAGAACTTATAAACAGGAACACCAAGGTTCAAGAGGTCACAGACTTTTCCAGTGACTTATTTCTCTCTCTCTTATCTCTTATTTGTTCCCAACTTTGAAAGGCAACTGGTCATAGTTGTTTATGGCTTCCAAAACTCTTCTGCCAGTTTGACATTTTCACCAGAACAAAATAAAATCTTTGATGTATACCTTAATATTTGGTGAGGTCTTTCCTCACAGTGAAAGAGTCTGGATGGTGATGCATACTCTGCCTCAGAGGAAAAATGAAACATGACACCCCATGTTCAAAGTGATTACTGCTCAGTTGAGATGTCTGTTAGAGGACTGCAAAATCTTTAAGTCCCTTTTAGTGCTGGCTTTATCATTCAGGTGCCGGACTGAAGAGAAACTCACTCCCAGAACCACTCACTGTGTCATGACTGGTTTAATTTCACACTTTTTAGGAGGGAGTGGAGATAGCTGGGAATGTGAGTTGTGGGTTCACTCAAAAGTCACAGATCTGTCATACAATAGTAAGAATAACTTTTGGTTTGTTATAGAAGTTGTAATGTGCTGTCCTCTCACCTGTCTTGGGGTCCACAGAGAAGTATGGTTGGCCATGAAGAATGCTGTAGACGATTCGTGCGCTGTTGCCATATGTGGGGTCATCTGCATCAGTGGCAGTCACCTGTGTCACATAGGTTCCTGGACAAACACACACACACTCACAGGTTATGTAATTATAATTATATAACCTGTAAATATAATTATTTTTTTCTCTTCTCAGCAAAACAATGCATCCTTGTTAAAGTGTTGTGTCTAAAATGCCTGAGTACTGAACATAATGTGCCATTCAGACTTGTTTTGCCATTTTTTAACTTCTTCCACTCCCCCTCTCCTTACCATAGACCCATGTTAGTCTTTTTTGGGGGAAGTGGTGGGGGTGGGGGGTGAAAGCTAAGAACCTGAATATTAGTTCAAGATGCAGCTCAGCACTGTGGGTCAAGTTTTTCTAGTCGTAAATCTATGATAAACATTGTGTTTTGAAAGTTTAGAGTGTACAAGAGCTTAGAACATTAAGATGGAAGTATATAATGGCCATCCCCATGCACGATTGTGCCTTAGTATTGTTGGGCCTCAAACCACGAGGTCACACAGAGTGATATCTATGATAATTATGAATTATTGCTAATAACCAAACGCACTACTGCCCGTCCCAACATTATCTTCACTCTAGCTTTAAAACTGAGCCTGCTTCTGCCTCTGAACAACAGTAATGTTGGCTGAGGATGCCAGCGTCCTTGTGGAATTTATGAAGTTAAATGGTATTCTCTGGATTATTCTAGGATCTGTTTTTTTTTTTTTTTTTGCTTTTTACTATTGTTTTACTACTCTAGCAAAATAGTATTGCACTTCCATAAAGCTGGGGGATTTATGACAGACAGATAGTATAGAAGAACAGTCAAAATCAAAACAGCAGAGGTCGATATATCCTGACTTTTAGATCTTAGTGTAGGCCAAGCAAAAACAAGGCATCCTACAGCTCCCATAATGAAGCTTGATAGGGTCTTTCATTAGACCCTCCTTGCATTTGTAAATGCTCTCATTTTTCAAAGTACACACCACCAGTTTATGATTCCTAGTTAAAAATGTGAAATCTCTAAAACCAAGCTAAGAAAACCCTGATGACATAATCAGGGCAATCTCTCCTTAAAACTGGCTTTAAGATATCTGTTGCATAATGCTGAGGTGTCCACATGGGTTAGATGTCAGCTGGTGTTTAATGCCAACACTGCTTTAGAGACAATCTGATTATTTGCCATGTGTTGCAGATGGTTCAAGGATGAATGAGCAATAAATACAAACTCACAACAAAGAATTAACATCAAATCTAACTTGAAATAATAAAAGTCACTTCCTTTGTCCTCTGGGAAACCTGAACTAACAGTACACGCATATATTACACTTACATTAACACACACTAAAGGTAAGGATGTATGGGTTTTCAGTTGATTGAGGTCAGATGTGTCAAGGTTACTCAGTAAGACACTGGAAGTAGTGTTTACATGTGTTAGCATTTTATTGTCATGGCAACATCTGCACCATCTCCACTCCATCCTCTTCTTGTTGTGTTCACTATTCT
The DNA here is from genome assembly GCF_963924715.1 of Thunnus thynnus. Classification (NCBI taxonomy): domain Eukaryota; kingdom Metazoa; phylum Chordata; class Actinopteri; order Scombriformes; family Scombridae; genus Thunnus; species Thunnus thynnus. Next base: position 2,898,055 of record NC_089528.1, read on the forward strand.
GTTGTGTTAATCTCTAGTGGTTACTATTATATCCCGTGTAGAAGATTCAAATAGCCCTGTAATGCAACATATGAACTACCATTCAATTGCATTCAGACAGAACAAAAAAAAATAATACATGGCCCACTATTTACACAGAATGCCCTCTTTATTTAGTGTTAAATAGTGACTGCATGAATAGATTTAGAATAACTTGTATTTTCCTGACAAAATGATCTCTTGCAACACCTGCAAAAGGGTGTGACTTTGCTTTGTACTCCACAGTAGATGAAGGTACACAGAAATGTCGCATTCTTCATGATCTAGGTTTGAATACATTTTTTTTAACATACATTACATTTATTTCCTGAAACTCTTAACAAATCATTGCCAATACCAAATATGCAAATAAAGACAAGAGAAAAGAAATATCAAGATGACTATTACTGCTGTGTCACACTTCACACCACACAGGCACACATATCGCCAGTTTCCACCGAGAAATGTCACAATCATTAGCTGCAAGCACAAGCCAGCAGGAGTGGACAGTGTTGCTGTGGGTCCAGTGATATATATTCTATTTTATGTCAGTAGGCAGTAAATTTGCTCAAATAGGATCAATTAAAAGCAGTGAAAGTCTGGCAACTGTTTTTTCTGGACATGGTTGCAGTCCTAGGCACTGATAAATTATGAAAATTCCAATAAATAAGTATACATGGATTGATTTATTATAAATAAATAAATGGTCTCAAATTGCCACCACTGACATAAAAATATATATATAAATAAATATAAAAATATATAAATAAAGATAAGACGGGTTTTATTTTCCATCTCATGTCACATTAATTATGTTAATTATGGCATTTTATACCTGTTTTTATGTTAATTTTATGCCTATTTTTATGAATGTACTTTCTTTATTGTAAAGCACTTTGAGCTGCATTCTTGTATGAAAGATGCATATAAATAAAGTCTGTTATTATCATTATTATTATTATTATTATTATTGTTATTAAATTTTGTATAGATATTCATGGTCCCCAGACACTTAATTCTTGAAAAGCTTGACAACTACTGTATAGGATGGATTTATGTCATTTAATATTGATGGAGTCATGAAGTTTGGTATCAAATTTTTAATAACTGAGACAATGAGCTTCCTAGCTACTGTGGCCAGCTGTAGTGACAGTGTTTGCTACAGGTCTGAAACAGTAAGGGGGCATCTCTACAAAGTTTCACAGTGAATAGCTAGTATGCTCGTAGGACTCAACATCAAAATGAATGTCAAATGTAATTTATAGTATCATAGGTTATCCTACATGTAAATGTAACACAGAGGCATCACAAACCCAAAGTCAAAGCATCAACCGTCATTGACTTTCATTTGAAAGTAGAGGATGTCTGATGTTTTTGATTATATATCTGTTTATTTTAGGTGAAGGTTAAATGCTTTTACCTGCATGGTAAGTAAGAGAAGACCAACTAGCACCTGCAAAAATGATCTATCCTGAGTAATCTATTCTTAGGAAATAGCACAGAGCTCTGCAGACAAAATTCAACTGCATATATTCTGGTAAATATAATTGGCCTTGACACAAACAAAATAGGTGAATATGTGCAGTATGAAGCACTGATTCCAAGCATATCAAAAACTCTTTGAAAAGTCTGTTACTCCACAGAAAATAGTGCAGCTACAATGTTTGAAAGGGAAAAAAAAAATGTCAGCACCTATTCTTAGCAATCAACTTCTCACGGATAGGATTATGTTTTTATCATATGGATACTTGTGCTGTTTGCTACCATAGCTAATCCGCTATACAGTTTGTTGCTGTATTTCACTGCAACACAGACATACTGGGGTCAAGCTTGTGTTCTCTCAGAGTACTTCGGGCCTCAGCTGAAGCATTAACAGCTTAAGGTCTAAAGACCTTGACTGTTAAATTACCTCTCAGTAATGGTATTTAGCAGACAGATGGGCCACTAAGTCTGGCTTAGTGCACTGTGTGTGTGTGTGTGTGCGCGCTGACAAATACAACTTAATATGTCCAAGCACACAGCAAAGTGAATCTTAATAACCAAGCTGAGCCAAAAAAGCTTAGTAAATAAAATTTTGTTTATGAATTTCAATTAATGTTTCATTTAGTCCGACAAACAGTAAACACATGACAAATCATTTTACTAGCTCCTCTCACTTTTAAACACGTGTTTGGAGGACAAATGGTTGCAGGGAATCATTTCTTTACACAACTACTACATTTATTTATACTCTTTATACAACAAAATGTATTCTAAAAATGAATAATGTCTCAAATATTCTTCTTTTTGATAGGTTTTTCATTTTTTCCTGCTGCATGATGTCAAGATGTCATTTAATCCAGCTGTCCCAACACATATCAAAGCAGGATCTCAACAAATACTGGCCAGATGACATTTATTTTGAAACAGATATTCATGTTCCAAGGGATAAAATCTAATGTTTTTGTTGACTTCACCATTCATCTAACACCAACACTTTAGTAAACAAACATATAATGCTAACTGATTTCCATGACATGTTCTGAGAATTCCCAGAAGATAATGCTCAGGTCAAATTTTCAACTTTGTACAAGATACAGTACATACAAGAAATTTCCATTAAATTTCCATAAAATTAAGTTGTGAAATGGGAGGGGCTGCTCGTTCTCGAAGTGTTTTTCCCCATTCTGTATTCCCATTCCAATTTATTTCTTTAAAGGACGTTGTCAATAAACTCAGGACTCTTCTGGATAATGTAACAATCCTATAGGTTTATATTATCACCACCAGTTTCAATTATTTCAACTTTGTTTTTGAGAAATCAGGTTCTGTCCTTCATTTTGGAGGACGGCTAAGAATACGTCAATACCCATGAGCCTCAGCCGCTGTTGTTATAGAGAAGAAACCATGGGTGTGAATCAGAGCATAATGAATTCAAAGCATGTTGTTGCTGAAGTTGAAGTTGCTGAAAAATAGCCATAGTTATATATATATTCATGGCCCTCAGGGGATGAATGCTGATGTTTTCAGTGACTCTCTGATCTTTCCTTTAGCTCAGCCAGGCCTTTCGTTTTTGAATTTTCAACTTTCAAGAAATATCAAAATATAACGAGCTAACATCTGTAAACTATTGACCCCATTTCCACCTGGTATCAACATGTGATCAATATGCAAATTAGACAAATGGAGCTGTCAGACTTATCAACAAACATGATGGCTCTAAGTTCAGGTGAAGTGATGTTGCTGAATGTATTTTTTTCTGAACAGAGGAAGGACTTGTCTGTAACTTTTTGATGGCTGGATTTTTTTTGATCACACTGTACAGGTGTCATTTACAACTCCCTGAGATCTGATCATAATGTGAGCCAAACCAAATCCAGATGTGGTCTGGCCGATGCATAATGATAAAGAGTTACACTCCTTGTCCAGATTGTGCTTTCTCATCTGCAGGATGGGCCATGTTGACGTGTTGACATCCTTCTGTCCTTCAGCAGCTGTTCCTGCTGTGGGTGCTGCTAGTCATGTATCTATTGTTGTTGTTGTTGTTGTTGTTGCTGTTGCTGTTCTGCTTCTCTGTGTCCCCCCCTCCAACCTCTTCTCTCTTTCTCAACCCAACCAGTCAGGGCAGATGGCTGCCTACCCAGAGCCGGGTTCTGCTTGAGGTTTCTTCCTGTTAAAGGGGAGTTTTTCCTTACCGCTGTAGCTAAGTGCTTGCTCATGGGGGAATGTTGGGTCTCCCTCTCTGTAAATTAAAGAGTATGGTCTAGACCTGCTCCGCGTGAAAAGTGTCCTGAGATGACTTTTGTTGTGATTTGATGCTATATAAATAAATTGAATTGAATTGAATAAGATATCCAGATAGAGATCACATGTCAATACCAGGTGGATATGGGGTATTACAAAGATTATTTATGCTCCTTAGCAGAACCCTTTTTCATTTTCAAAACCTATTAGTTCTCTGTGAATTCTAGTTTAAAATCATAATTTATTATTATTTAATCATCATTTATTTTTTCAAGACTGGGGTCGATTCACAATTCTTGCAAAATGCAGGATGAAATGAGATATGTTTTAAGACACCATGTGCAAAAGTTGAACAAGAATAATAAATGAGCTGCACCACCTGCGTGTCACTGTTAAAGCTGTACAAAATACAGGTTGTCCCACGCAGCTACTGACTCTCAGCACCAGATGCTTCAGACATCCAGTTTATTAATCAGTTTCAGCACGGAGCAAGGTCTGTTCACTAATTCATCTGCTCCTGCTATTTGAGTTTCTTGACAAAACATCAGCCTGATATCTGCAGACTGCTGGCGAGATACCACTCTACTCTGACTGAACAAAGTTGAGTCTGCACACTGTTCAGTCAAATCCCTGTGCTTTTGTAACTCTCATAACCAGAGATAAGTCTTTTTTCAGTTCCCCATCACTTACCTTTTAAGTGCATTATGAAGGGGTCTTCTAATGGTCAGTATGAACAGGAGGAATGATTGTGGCACCGGTTTCAGTATTCATTTGAGCACCTGACTGTTGTGTTAAGACAGAGTTGAAATGTCTTTTAATGAATTAAGAACTATCAGCAATCAATCATTACTTTGTGGCTTATGAACATTGACCTCTTTCTACTGATATTCTCCATTGAAATGGCATTTCCGGAATGACAAAACCAAACAAGTTCATATATAATGCTTGATGGATTCTAGTGTTGTCCATTTCAGTTTTGATTATGATATCTAATAGGGATGTGCAGAAAGCTCAGTATTTGTATTTGTATCTGTATTTGTTGAGGCAGCAAAATTATTTGTATTTGTATTTGTATTTGAATAAAAGTGGAAAGAGGCTTAAAAATCCTGTTTTTGTTTTTATTATGCTTTTAATTTTAGAAAATTAAAGAGTTACAATAAGTGTTCATAAATAAACTACCTTATGAAGGAGGTCCCCACACTGGGTCTTGAACTGGAGTCTCCCAGATCATAAACAACTGCACTGACTACTGAGCTAAAACTTTACTCATCGCCTCATTGCAGACAGACCTCTAACTAACATTTTTCTTTTTTTAAATATTTGTATGAAACAAATATTTGGAAAAAAAACCCAATATTTGTACTTTGCCGAATAATGTTTTTGTATTCGGGCACACCCCTAGTATCTAATACCCACACTGTGATTATATATAGAATGTAAAGGTATGTATATTAAGGGAGGCTTCATGTAAGCACAGTGAGAACTCTGGTCCTCTTGTCTCCTGTTTTACCTGTTGGAGACATCTCAGGAACACTGGCGCTGTAGGGTCCATCTAGAAACCGAGGTTCATTGTCATTGATGTCTTGCACCTTGATGATGAACTCAGACTCTGGCTCCAGAGGAAGACCTGTGTCGATGTCCACAGCCTGGGCTTTCAATGTGTAGTAGGACTTTTCCTCCCTACAACACACCAAGGATTACATAATGTACACATAAAATGCACTGTTTTAAATATTTACAAGCAACACAAACAACATGATGATTACTTAGTCAGGCTTTAGGATATCTGTTACATGATATGTAAGTGTCAGTATGGGTTAGATGACAGCTTGTGTTAATGCCAACACACGCAGCTTTAGAGAAAATCTGATTATTTGCCCTGTGTTACAGATGGGACACGTAATCCAGGATGAATGAGCAATAAATACAAACTAAAGACAAAGAATCAACATCAAATTTTACAACTTAAACTCTCCAACTCAGGAAAACCTGAATTAATAATACTCACACATATTACACTTGCATTAACATACACACTAAAGCTAATGATTTATTGGTTTTCAGTGGATTAGGGTCAAAGGTGTCAAGATTAGTCAGTAGGACACTGGAAGTTGAGACTATGTGTGTTAGCATCTTATCGTCATGGGAACACCATCTCCACTCCTTCCTATTCTACCTTTGACTGTGTGTTCACACAGAATGTGAAGTGAAATTTAGATGGGGCAATTGCATACAAAGTCAGTGCAAAGACATGAGTAGAAGCTAATTTGTGCAGGCCAGTGTAAATCGACACGAATAAGCAACTGTGTGAGTCGAAAAGTTTGCGTGTATCACATGGCTGCAAGAACTGGAGTCTCTGGTGAGTTCTGAGTTCAGTCAGAGGTTGAACTGAACACAAACACACAGACACTCTCCCTTAGACACGGTCGGTGCCTTCCACTGCTAGCAAGCTTACAGCAAATGTACAGCTGGTATTTTGGCTGTTTGGGGTGAATAAACACAAATGGACCAGTGGTCAAATATGCATGAATGACGTGAGGTGAAAATTTGCTTTATGTTGTCTGAACACACCTTGACTCTGTCCATCTCTGTGGCTGTGTATGACACTATTCACTATTACCTATGTTATTATTATTATCAATATAGGGAATTCAAATGGTCCTGCAATGCTGCATAAAACACCATACATCCATGGTGACTAAGAGCTAACTAACATCATGTAGACAAAAAAAAAATCCATTGAATTCAATTTTTCTGTAAATTTTGCTGCTTTAAATGCTGATGTGTCCACTAGGAGTGTGCAGAGAACCCAGTATTTGTATTTGTATCTGTATTTGTTGAGGCAGCAAAATTATTTGTATCTGTATTTTTATTTGAATAAAAGTGGAAAGAAGCTTAAAAATCCTGTTTTTGTTTTTATTGCACTTTAAATTTTAGAAAATTATTATGATTACTGAGCTAAAACTTTACTCATCGCCTCATTGCAGCCAGACCTATCTATTTGTACACCCATAACACAGAGACAGCACACCGTGTAACATGTAGGGAGGAACTTCAAAGGCGATTATTACTTTGCACTTTTCATTTATTGCCCATTTTTTACAACCTAACTTTGTGGACAGGAGAAGGGGAACAACAGTTCATGGAGAGTCTTTAAGAGCACTTTGCTTGTGTCAGTAGCTCAACTTTATCTCTGGGGAACACCCCCAACAAATAATTTTTTAAAATATTTGTATGATACAAATGTTCGTATAAAACCCACTATTTGTGCTTTGCGGAATAATGTATTTGTATTCAGGCACACACCTAGTGTCCACACATTTAGGCACTTTTCACTGGTGTTCAAACTGTTAAAATGACCCATGTGTACAATTTCCAGCTTCTTTGTCTGTTACTGTCTGACATTATATCATCACAAGAGGTAAGAACAGGTGGCCGGCTTGTTCAGTAGAGCATGTGACTTTGACACCAGATACTTTGATTCATTTTACATTTTGTCAGTTAACATTATTTATATATCTTTTTATATATGTTTTCCTGATCATAACCATGACTGTGATCTAGAGCTAAATCTTAACCATATAGTTGCCTCAACTTAACCAAACCATAGAAGATTGAGATTAGAAAAAAGGCGTTGGAACAATCCTTTTGGAAGACACTGATCAGGGAGCTATTTGGTCATTTAGATATGACTATGTGTTGTGAGTTTCCTGCCTGCATTCCTCCCTGGTGACAACTTGTCATCTGCCTTCACCTGCTTCCCATTAGCTCATTGTTTTAGCTAATTAGCTTGCTAACTTGCAAATCATACAACAGCTGTCCACAGGAATCATATCAACTGACATTAACATTCACAACTAGCCATGTTAGCTTTGTCGTACCAGCTGGTGAAATAACTTGATAATGGTGTAACTTAGTCACAGTTAGGTGTAGAACATACTTGCTCATTATTAAGCTAAAACCTGCATTACTGTGGTTAAAAGGATACAAAAAGTGAGCAAAGATGGGCAACTACAAAAAAATAATTCAGTGTTTGTTTAGATGTATAAGGCTTTTAATGCTTTAAATATGACTCCTGTTGCTTCAGTGGACTGTTAATGGGCATTCAGACTGTATTCTGCATTGTTGGGGGCATGTTTACATCAGGCACTGGTGAGATGATGAAATAAAGTCCAGGAATTGAATAATGGATCTAAGATTTTGAAGTCTTATCAGATGCCAACACTGCACACAATTTTATAATACTGTAAGACAGAATTTTACAACTCTGGAAATTATCACACAACAATCTTGAGGTAAATTATGCCTTTACATTACAAGGGCATCTACCATGATTTTGTGATTGCTCACAGTATTTGATTGGCCAGTGCAGTGTGTTGCTGGATGACGTGCAGCAAAAGTTAGAGGGTTTTTTTTTGTTTTGTTTTGCTTTTTTGCTGGATGGTACAGATGACTATGCTAGCATGAATGGCAGTTCTGTACTGGACCAATTTTAAATCTTCATTTACTCCCATTACATCCAAGCCTAAATTCTGTACACTGATGACTAAGAGTGCTTGAATATGAATACCCTACTGTATATCATTCACACTGAAATGTCTTTTTTCTTCCTTAATCAATGTTCTAAAAGAATCCTCATAGCTGGAAGGCTGCTGGTAGGAGCTGTTAGCACTGTAGGATATAGATTCTATTTGTTAACAAAGCAAAGTAACAGCTATTCTAATGTTGACGCAGATAGTGCAAAACTAGACATTCTGGTTTAACTTAAACTATAAATGTATACTTTGACATGCAGTCATTGTATCGGAAAATGTAATAAATAGGGTGCATCACGGATACTGTAATTCCTTTATCAGTCACTTCAGTGAGTCATATTTCAGCATTGTAGACCAATCTGAGGTTATAGTTGCCAGTAATTTTTCTATTTCTCTATCAGAAGCCACAGAATGCACTTTTAGACATTATTACAAGATTATTGATGAGTACTGACCTGTCAAGGCCCACCAATGCATGTATATCACCAGTAATTTGATCAATGGTGAAGATGGACCCAGCTCCTTCTCCTGACAGAGTGTACTTCACAGCACTGTCTCCATGGTCCATGTCTGAGTGGAGCTGCAGGAAGAAAATACACACAAAGTGGCACAGAACATTAAGTTACATAGCTCATAGATTTCTTCTACTGTATGTTTGCTGCAGCAATCAGTCACAATAAATCTTGATTCATCGCAGGTCAGCGTCAGTAATAATGTGTAAACCACTTAAAGCTCTAGTCACTGAAAATAGGTTAAATATGCAGATATAAATAATCACCATATGTTATGGTGTTGGTGCACACATGATGTATGCAGAGAAAAGAACTAAAAACATATACTTTTATGAGAAAACACTGATTTGATATGATCATCTATAGTAAAATAATAATTATAACAATTAATATTTTTAAATAAGTATGTTTTAGTCATGGAGAGTGTGTGAATATGAAAAATAATTAATGCAGCATTTCTTGTCTATAATAAAGCCTCTTAAAACATGGCTGATAAGGCTGATAATTAATGAACACCTACAATGAATGAGTTAGCAGCTTTTAGATGAATGAGAGATCTAAGAGAGGAAACTAGAGTAGAACTCTTTCACGATCAGTGATATGTTAATCAACTTCCCTTCATAGTGAAGAATGTCATTTAGCAATATTTACATATTTACATATTATGACTCATGTGCTTTTCTTTTTTTTTTAATCGAGGCAGAAACCCATTTTTATGGTATATTTCATAACCTAGTCAAAGAAGGACGCCTTTAGTACAATTTTCTAGTTTTAGTGTCACATTCTTTTTAACCTTTAGCCAGACTCCTGAATATTAACATGAAAGGGTTTTTTTGTTTGTTTGTTTGTTTGTTTGTTTTATATGTATGTTTGTTTGTTTTTGATAGTATATCTTCAAGCAGAGCTGAGTCCATACTAGGGGTGTGCCCGAATACAAATACATTATTTGGCAAAGCACAAATAGTGGGTTTTATACAAATATTTGTTTCATGCAAATATTTTAAAAATTATTTGTTGGGGGTATTCCTCAGAGATAAAGCTGAGCTACTGACACAAGCAAAGTGCTCCCAAGGGACTTTCCATAACCTGTTGTTCCCCTTCTCCTTTCCACAAAGTTAGGTTGTAAAAAATAGGCAATGATGAAAAGTTCATAGCAATAATTGCCTTTGAAGTTCCTCCTTACACATTACACAGTGTGCTGTCGCTGTGTTATGGGTTTATAAATAGGTGGAGGTCTGTCTGCATGAGGTGATGAGTAAAGATTTAGTTCAGTAATCAGCGCAGTTGTGTTTTCTCAAAATTAAAAGTGTCATAAAAACAAAAACAGGATTTTTAAGCCTCTTTCCACTTTTATTCAAATACAAATACAGATACAAATAATTTTGCTGCCTCAACAAATACAGATACAAATACAAATACTGGGCTCTCTGCACATCCCTAGTCCATACTATTATAAAAGTACTCCAGTTACTTTGTATTGTAAGTTTGGGCACCAGAGACATTAAGAGGAATGGTCAAAATTGGAGCAGCGGAGGCCAACATATCCTGATTTTTAGTCTCTAGTATGAGTCAAGCTCCAAAAACCCTAGATCCTACACTTACCACAATACAACATGATATACCTTCTGGTTCAACTGAAATGCCTTTCATTTTAAGTGACATCCTCTCATACAATAACTGAAATGCCATCCTAGAAAATAATTTTTTTCAATAGTAATTGTGAACACTTTCCAATAGTTTATATAAAACAATTTTACAATACTATATGAGAGCATTTTAACTGTGTATATGAACACTCGTTACTAGTATGTGTGACAGCTTTTCAATAGTTTTAATGAGAGCGTTTCAGTTGTGTATGTAAAAGCATTTCACTTTTATGTGTGTGTAGTTTTCAGTATAGTATGTGAATAAGTTTGGTTTCATATGTGTATGTTAGAGGTCCAAGTACATAAACATAATATCCCTAACAGCCTCTCATAGTCTGCATCATATTTGCAAAATTTCAAAGTGAAGATTTAATGACAGCTCAGATGTGTTCTGTCTTGTAGTGCCTGCGTCTTTCCTGAGAGGTATTACAGTAATAATACTGACTATATAAATCAATGTGCCCTTACCACAGCAAGCTGCTGAATCCTCAAATGCAGAGTAAAAATCATGAGCAGGTCAGCACTCCAATTACATGATTTATTAATGTAATGTTCCAGGCTGACGTCCTTCCTCAGCATGCAAACCGGCCAATTCCATTTTCATCAATGTGTGTGCAGACGCTTCACATCCCTTCAGCACCTAACTTTATGCATCCCTCAGCTGTAGTAGCAAATAGACAGATGACGGGTTTCTGGTAGGTGTCGAAAACCAACTTTGCCCCTCCTATGTGATAACTTCAGCATCCCCGCTGAGCTGGAGACATTTCTAAAGGAGTTTCTCTCCATGTTGTGGCAGGTTTGCAAGATTTCAACTTGAGCTACAGTAACTGACATTCAGTCATCAGATGACCTAAAATAGTCACTGAAGCTGTCAAGATCTGAGAAGAGAAGTTTCCACATGCAAGGAGATTTGCACTTCATTTTATATCTGTGCAATGTTGGGAAAGTAAATGTATACAAAATATGTACATATGTTGTAGATGATAAGACTGAGCACAGAGACAGAGCCCTTAAAGAAATGGAAGGATGATTTAAACCAGAGAGTCCATGGTTTCATATTTACACTAACATCTTACCCAGCTCATGTCCCTAATAGTCCCATCTAGACTAAACAATTTCCAGGCTAAACAGTGCAATTTGTAGACTAAATAATAACATTCATAAAGTAAACAACATATTTAGACTAAACAGTAAAATGTTTAGGCGAAATATAGCTATAGCTATATCATAGAGTACACTTTCTGGACTACACAATGCCATTCCCCATGTAATGAACTAATTAAATGCCTACATCTACAAAAATACCTTAACCAGACGCAGTAAGTTGATCAAAAACATTTTCATTTTTAGAGTGAGATGATGCTTCCCAACATTGAATTCATTATGTTTCTCCAAAAGGGGTCCAGACATTGCTATGAAAGTTAACAACTAACTGACCAAGACCCAGTGGGCTCGAAACACAGATGTGAAAGGACCTGAATATTGATGTAATTTAATGAAGATCCAGTGGAGCTGAAATGTCGGTGTGCAAGTTAATAAGGACCTGAGGAAGACTGACTGTGATCCAAACACACAATATAAAGGGGCTGAACATTACAGAGTCTCTGTAGAACTGCTGGTAAATCAAAGTGACACAGCCTGTCATTAGCTCATATTAATGATGAAATATTAATTGCTTAATATATATTTGAAAGGGGAAAGCATGTGCTTCGTACATGCAGCAGTGGGGTTCGGAGGACACAGTGAAAAGTTTGTTACAGATGATTTTAGCTGCAGTTAGGTCAGCATGAGATTTGTCCTGTGCATGGAATGTATCCATTTCCAGGGCTGGCTGGCTTCTATATATACTTCTGCAGAAATCTCTTTACTGTTAAAGGAAGACTTAAGTTTGTATAGTCACCAGCCTGACAAAGAGCTTTGGTGAATATTGAAAATCATCTTGTTGCCTCAGCTTGACCAACCATTCAAACTCCAGGTTAATGTGCTGTAGACTATCCAGCTACCTTCACTCCCATCAACTCATTTACAATTGAAAAAGAAACGTTCTTGTTAAAACACTCTGACATTTACCCTGAGTCATCTTCAACCAATTTGTTAAGGTATATACTCACCACTATTCTTTAACTTCATTGTGTTCCATCCCAAATAGTGACTAATTTGCTAGTATGTCACTATAGTGCTTTTACTATAGTGCTATGACATTCTTTTTTTAAAGAATGGAACTTGCATCATCCATCTACATCACTCTCACATTTTGAAAATGTAGCAAAATGCAAAACAAAAGAGCTTTTACCATAATGCTGGCACTTTATTTATTTTATTCAGAACTGGTGCTTACAATGTTTCCTAAGCCAGTATGATCTGGCTGCATTATAGCAGCAGTTGCATTGTAAGAATTTGGTCCCAAATCTCTGACATTGTCAGAATTTTGACACAGCTTTGGGTTGACAACCAAAGATTTCACAGTGGTTTTCTCACACTTGTCAACTTTCAAACAAACCAAAAGCATCTTAAAAGCTAAGATGACAATAAAATCATAGAAGTGTAAAACATACATGCACACAATTTATTGCACAGTTGATTTGCACAATTGATCTGCCATTTCTATTGTCGCTGGTCTCCTCTCCCTCCTCTCGTCTTGCATTTTCATCTCTTCTGGCCAAAATGCTATTTTCCTGATGTTTCCAGTTTCCATACGTTTTTTTTTGTGTTTGTTTTTCTAATTTAAGGTGCATATGTTGTTTACCACAAGCTTGTAGGTCTTGTACAGAAATGATGACGCTCACAATAGGTGACGTGCATATTCATGTAACTTGATACTGCTTGATTTCAGATTTAACTTGTTCTGAAGTGTAATGTCTGACTCAAGCAGCAGCTAAATCGATCAGTTTACCTTCTTAAACTAATGTCCATCCCCTTAACAACAGGCTGAACACTGCAGAATGACTTTTTACCAGCTCTGACTTCCTATTCACTGTGTAATATACTATGCGTTCTGTTTCTAGATCCCTGCAGCACACAGATGAGCACTGAATGATTTGGTCTAAGAAGAAACCTGTGGGCATGTGGGCAAGCCTTAAAAGCTTCCATAACTGCTCACTTTCTGTCCTCCCTCCTGTTCAGGTAAATCTCCCTGCCCATTTAGGACAAATGTTACTTGTATCCCCACATTTTCTCATGGCAGTTGTCAACACTTTCGACAACTGCACCATAGGGATGTGCAGAAAGCCCAGTATTTGTATTTGTATCTGTATTTGTTGAGGCAGCAAAATTATTTGTATTTGTATTCGAATAAAAGTGGAAAGAGGCTTAAAAATCTTGTTTTTGTTTTTATTACGCTTTTACTTTTAGAAAATTAATGTGTACAAAAGTGTTCATGAATAAACTACTTTATGAAGGAGGTCCCCACACTGGGTCTTGAACTAGAGTCTCCCAGATCATAGACGACTGCGCTGAGACCTGAGCTAAAACTTTACTCATCACCTCATTGCAGACAGACCTCTAACTAACAAATATTTTTTAATATTTGTATGAAACAAATATTCATAAAAAACCTATTATTTGCGCTTTGCCGAATAATGTATTTGTATTCGGGCACACCCCTACAAGTGCACCAATGCAATATCTTGTATTTAGGCTGAAGGGCCATGTTACATTTCAGTTACAAAACTGAAAGCCATCTGTGTATGGCATATTTTTTATACAATAGACATATTATACTGTTAGCCACATTGTGTATGCATCTAAACTATTCATATCCTTGTTTTATATTAATATATAACAACTAATTAATAACTAATTAAGATAACAGTAAACCTTAATTTGACTGCCATCTGTCACAGGTTTTTCTATATTGCCAACAGACCTTAATTATGAATGGCCTCATTACCTATCCATAAGGCACATCCGAGTCATAAGTGGATTACCACTGGTGCATCTAACTAGAATATGTGAGAATTATTTGAAGACTGTTTTATCTGGAATTACAAATTGCAGACATCAGTAAAAAAGAAAGTGCCTTTACAAGAAATGTGTAACCACAGTTTGAGTGTTACTGTATTAAAATTACCTGTTTATTTAGCTGTGACTGTAACTGAGACAAGCAGCACTCCCTGTGACTTGGTGCTTTAGATGTGCAGTGATGAAACTTTAAACTCAATCAAATGAAACAATTTAAATAAAATGAAAAAAACAAGATCAATGATGAAAAAATATGTGTAAAATGTCCTTAATGAGTTGGAATTTTGTCAAGTCTAAATAAACTGAGCTTAGTTGCCATGGAGCTGACAGGTCAGCTCGATGTTGGCGCAATAAGGGGGCCTTGAATTTAGATGATTCTGTCAACTTATGTTTCCATTAATAAAGAACGACCTGTCAAGGTCAACCCAGATGATGTCATCAGGATTATCTTGGCTTGTGTTAAACCTGTGTTATAAACTGGGGTTGTGAAGTTTGGGCAGGGTCTAAAATAAGATGCTGTTCGTTGCAGTATTAAAATTGTAGTGTTTTGGGGAGCCTAACCCATACCAGGGACTAATACCCCGTTTACACCTGGCATAAAATGCAATCCGTGTGATTGGATCTCAGTCAGGTGTAAATGCAATCTATACAGCATGACCACATTCATTAGAAAAAAAAAAAAAAACTGTCGCAGTAAGTTTAAAGGTCTCCTAGCTCTGCCTCTTCCTGCCAGCTAAAGCAAGACCCACAAAAGCTACAAGTAGTAGCAGTAGCTAGAAGTCTTGAAAGAGTGATTTAGAAATGAATGATGCCCACTCGTGGCAGCAGTTTCCTTGACCTGGAATGCACCATGTTTGTTGACAAGTCCACCACCTCTGCCTGGCTAATTTGCATATTGAAATCTGATCACAATTAAGACAGCAAGAAAACGTTTTAATACCAGGCGTAAATGCAAATACCCATAGATCAGATGTCATTATCCAGAGGATTTATCCAGATACAGATCACATGTTAATACCAGATGTAAATGGGGCCTAAAAGTCAGGATATCTTGACCTCTGCTGATATAGTTATATTGTGGTATGTTAAATCCTGCACTGTTTCATCTATGTTTGCTAACATACAGTCTTCTTCATCACTGCCTTTGTGGTCACATTACTATACATTACTATGAAGTAGCGTGAAACCAGCAGCAGAAATGTGTGTATCATGGCCTCCTTGCTCATGCATGTGCAAGATATAAACATGGAAACATTGCTCTATAGTGCTAATAGTGGTCCAAAACTCCACAGGCTACCTTTAATCTGTCACTACTAAGTCTCCCAACTTTATAATTGCAATAAAAAAACAATGGAGTGTCACTTAAGAGAAAACATGATATTTGTAATTAAAAATGATAAGACAGTACTAGAAATATGTGATTAAACAATATATTGGATATTATTTTAGGGTAATAAAAGTGTAAACTACTCTAATATCATCTTACCTCTTCATGTGATGAACATTTGGCATTACTTTCAGTATTTGACCCAGCTCTGACTGGAATCCATCACTCCATTAATAAATCATAACACATCAACACAGAAAGCAGCTCTGATGCTCATCTAATTAGAGCACCAGTATCATTCTTACACTAACTTACATCACTTTATCTCATTCTTTAATCACTCTGTTATATTTATCTATTCTTCATTACAGTCATTCATAATGGGAGGTGACACCACTGATTAGGAGGCTTGTGTGGAAGGATTTGAGAAATGAGGTCTGATATTCTGACATAGTGTGTAACTAAGCTGGAATAAAGACAGCTGTTTGTCTATAAATTCATCAAGTTGCCTTTGGATTGATGTCCCATCCAGGGGCGGAGCTAGACTCTCAGCACGGGGGAGCGGAGCATTCTCAAGGGGCCTTTCTGATAAAGTTGTTTTAAAATTCACAACTGTAAAATAGTTGATATATCCTATCCTAACACAAGCAAGCCTGTCTAAGAAAACATACAGTGAAGCCACTTTGTGAGACATGTTTGTTCTGAAGAACAAAAAAGAAAACAGGTTGCCAGTCGTGTTCAAATGTTTCAGCACTGAGTACAGCACACAGTGCTCTATGTGCATCGATTGACAAACAGTTCAGCACCACTGATAGACAGCATCTGTCTCAGTATCATGTCTTTCTTACACAGGAATAACTTAAACAAAAAATAGACAATGACTTAGACAGTGACTTTGACAGTGGAAGTATTGTTGGTGCCAGATGGGCTAGTTTGAGTATCTCCTGGGATTTTCAAACACAACAGTCTCTACAGTTTACAGAGAATGGTGCAAAAAACATGAAAAAATCCAGTGAGCAGCAGTGCTGTGGGCTACAATGCCTCATTAATAAGAGAGGTCAAAGAAAAATGGCCATGATAGGTCAAGCTGACAGAAAGGCAACACTAACTAAACACTAACACTAAACTGATCAGCATCTCTGAATGCACAACATGTCCAAACTTGAAGTAGACAGGTACCAGTCCTGTCAGCTAAGAACAGGAAACTGAGGCTATAGTGGGAACAGTGGACAGTTGAAATTTGAAAAACATCAACTGGTCCAACAAATCTCAATTTCTGCTGCCACATGCAGATGGTTGGGCCAGAATCTGGAGTAAGCAAAATAAATCAATGGATCCATGCTGCCTTGTGTTAAGAGTTCAGGCTGGCAGTGGTGGTGTAATTGTGTGGGGAATATTTTCTTAATTGACCATGGTTTAAATGTCACAGCCTACCTAGATATTGTTGCTGACTATGTACCTCTTAATGGCTACATTCTACCCACCTCAAGTTGGTTTCACCAACATGACATTGAGTTCATGGTACTCCAGTGGCCTCCACAGTCACCAGATGTCATGGACCCAAATCTCTAAGGGATGTTTCCGGCACCTTGTTTAATCCACACCACAAGTAATTCAGGCTGTTCTTGGGGCAAAGGGGGGCCCTGACGAGTATTAGAAAGGTGTATCTAATAAAGCAGCCACTGAGTGTATGATGCAATAGGAATATGGAGGAATATTAGATTGGAGACAAAACAGCCAATCCGAAATTACCTACTCCAATTTTTCTATTGGATGTAATTGTGATACAAAATGCTTGCAAAAAATCTTATTCTGTGCTTGAACTGTCCAATCATGTGCTAAATGAGGCACAAATATACTGTAATTCCACTGCTGGGATATTTAAAATGAAAATCACATTTATTGAGTTTTGAATAGCTACAGGTATTTTCTACCTCCTTGATAGATGTTGCCATTGTCAATTCTGAACCTACTGAACATGACTTTGCTGTAAGAGTCATGCATATTTTGTGATGAACGCTGATGTCTGTACAATATGCTCTGGAGTGGTCATTTTGTTTAGCAGTCATGCCCCACAGTGACAGATGGATGTGCCGCTGCAAAGGTCAGGCAGACATATGTAATGAGGGCAATGAGGTGATATATCTCTGCCTCAAAAGCCCACAAGAGTTTCACACTGGGAGACAAACATGCCAGGTCTCCATGCTAACTGCAGACACGCAGCTAAGTCTGCAGTGTTCTGAGGGGGATGTTAGTATGAAGACTTAAGTAGAGACATGGATACTTGTTAGTTTACTGACTTGTCCTTGTTATCACTTTCCGAACATTCCTACACTATACTATATCTTCAAAGAGATTGTCACATAAAGCTCATTTAAAATCAGAGGTAAATAAAGGTGACAGATGTGAAGACAATCAACATGCAAGAGCCAGGGTAAATCAAAATATTTATGATTCATCTTTCATTTGTGCTGATTTTGCTAGAATTTTAACAAAGGTCCAGTATAGGGTCAGTCTAATAGTGTTGTATTTTGTGTCATTTTGACAGTCATCCTGCATAATTAGGGCTGCAAGGACTCCAAGAGGAAAACCAAAATTTATTCTGAGACTGATAGCAAGTCATACAATACTTTACTCTTTTTTTATTTATCTTTATCTTCTCTAGTGTCCTAATGAGCTCATGAGGAAATTGGTGGTTATTGACATTCTCAGCTGAAACTGCAACAGGAAACAAAGAAACAGGATGAACACGCAATTTTCAGAACTACAAACTACATTATAAATTTCTCAAAGAACTTCAGTAAAAAGTCAAGAGGTTGTGTTATATAGCACAACAAGCTAGCAAAGCTCTGTAAACAGAACCGCATTTCCACTAGGGGTGTTACACAATACACCCCTAGTGGAAATGGGGTGTTATACAAATACGTTATTCAGCAAAGCACATATAGTGGGGGGTTTTTACGAATATTAGTTTCACACAAATATTTTAAAATTTTTTGTTTTTCGTAAGAAAAAGAAAACACGTCAAATACCAGTGTACAGATCAGTTACATGAGGAAGACATGCTACCTTCAGTTAGCTGAAGAGAAGAAGGAGCATAATGCACAGCTCAGCTGGCTATGGAAGCTAGTTTAATCCAAAAAATGAGCAATGTTTCCTGCTGTTGGGTTGGATCTAGGTCGGATCATGTTCATATGACCGACAAACCGTCCCAGAGTTTGTAACCGGACCGAGACCACCTCTTCAACAAGGTCTCGGTCCCGCACCAAGGGGACAAACACTCCAGGGTTCGACTGAACCAAACTAAACAAGGTAAGAGGTACACAGTACATGAAACCAGTTCTGCTAAGATTAGTGTGTATGTATGCAATATTTATCTGCTCACTCAAGTCAGAGGGTGCAGGGTCATTTATTATTTTCTCCTTTAAATTGTGATGTGAGTTCTAACCTTCAGATACCTCTCATTGCTTTTTGAGTCACTTACATATGAGATTGACTAATGAAGTTTTAATCCTATATTACTAAATCAGATTTAAGTATTATCCTGCATGCTAACTGTGAGCAGTGTTCCTAAATAACGACTGACCTGAGATTTATCATACATTAATTATAGCTTGTCTACATGCACCACCAAACTATTGATTTGTGATGCCTAGTGTTGTAAAGCCACCACCACACACAAACACATTAACTTTAAACCTCTCTCAGAAGTGTGGCACTAATACCTACCCTTGTCAATAATGATGCCTTGAAAAGGTGCATGAGCTACTCTTGAGCAGGAGAACACACATTACACACCCTCATTATGACATACACAGGCACACATACAGTTCTGCTGGGCTTGCAGTCTGGAAGATACAACCTTATTTGTCACAGATGACCGGTTAAAAGAGAAATCCAGGGAGCTTTTACCTCAACCTGTGCCCACGTGGTTATTCAGTAGTGTCAGTGTGTGTGTGTGTGTGCGTGTATGGCACATGACTTCCCCATGGTGTGTATCCTGTCACAGTGCATCTGTTCTGCCCATAGTAAAGTAACCCCTCCCGTAGAAGTGTGTATGCGATGGAAGAACAACTCTGTGAGTTTTACATTTTACTCGTCACAGCGTTCTTCACCCCTTCACTCCTTTTCATTCCTCTCCTGCAAGATCTCGCCTGCCCATAATTCAAAACATGTCCTCACTTAAAAAATAAATATTATTTTCCATTTTTGAAATACTGTACCATCACTCTTAGCCAGTAAACGTTATACCCTAGCGATCAATGTCCAAATGAGATTGTCCCCATCGCTACATGCCTGCACCTGAGCATACATTACTCTGACTGATGGTGTGAGTGATTGATTAAATTATATATGCTATGTGACAGCAAAGCATGTCCATTGTAAAATTCAAGATTAAGATCTTATCTGCTACATGCTTAAACAGCATATGCAGTGAAATGCAGGGTGGCATATTAAGGCTGGGCTAAAACACAAGTGTGCAATAAATAACAGTAACAATAACAATAATAGTAAGAAAAATGGGGAAAAAAATAAAGGATAAAAATAATGTATGCAATATAAGTATTAAAATGTAAAAAAAAAATGTATATGCAGGTGTTCTTATATTGGGCAATATTTCAGTATATAAAAATGTAAACTGTCACACCTTTAAGGGAAACAATACACTAGAGTTTTGTAAAGACTGGATCACATTTGCAGGGCAAAGTGTTCACAGAGGAAAATATACTAGACAAATGCGAGGATGTACAGAGGTCAGAGGTGACCATCAGAGGACCAGCAGAGTCTGACTGCAAATCACGGAAATTTTTTCTCGACATTTTAAAATTCAAGCTGTTGAGATTTAGATTTCTGGGGTGTGTTTTTCCTTCCATTCCAGGCAGCCAGAGCTTTGTGGTATGAAAGTAAGTTCATGTATGTCAGTGTTACATTACTATTATTATATTATTGTGTGGAAATGCAGTTTAAGCGCAAATTTATTTATATTTATAGTGAACACAACTCCCCATGCACAGCCAGCATTTTCAATCAGGTGCTGGTCGGTCACAGGACCATCTTAGGTGAAGATCAAAATTAACCACCACACACTGAAATGACTTTACTGTGACTTTATTAGGAAGGAACAACATGTTTCACCTGTAGCTTCTTCAGGCTGAGCTAACCTGAAGAAGCTACAGGCAAAATGCATTGTTCGCTCCTAATAAAGTCACAGTAAAGTCATTTATATTTATTTTTTATTTTAAGTCAAAAATGCATTACATTGACATCATAGTAATAGCTGCAGGTATTACCCTCTTAAAGAATGTTACCTGTACTTTATTAAAGGAAGGGAAAATATGATTTCAAAAATGTTTCTGAGGTAGAAAGCTATTTTTGTCCTGAGTGAAGGAGGTAGGAAATGGAAGAGTGTGTACATTTAAAAGATCAATAGTTGCTTATCTGAAACAGTTCCACAGAAACTGGTTGTATCAGCTCATGATGCATTTAAGTTTTGAGTTTTCAAGATATAAAAAAGACATAATAAGAGGCATGAGGTGCTCAAATAAGCTGTGTATGTTCAGTCATCAGGTTTTTCCCTCCACACAGCTGGGCCATCAAAACAGCAAATCATCTCAAGCAGTCATGCAGATGCTTGTGTATAGATTGTAATGCTTGAGATGTTAAAGGCCCCATGAACTGAAAAATTCATTTTCGCAGTTTTAATCCTGTGTCCCTGTGTTAATTGTTCATTTATCTCTTGTTATATTCCAAATATATGTCAAAAAATCAGTATCATGGTATTTTTACATCAGAATTCCTGTCTTTTCCTGTAAAACAATTTCAAATGTTTGATGATTCATCCTGCACTCAGGGGTGTTTACAACAGTTCATCCAATCAAATGGGACTTTGGGCAAATAGCTAGCCACACTGGTCATATTAAACCACCCTTCACCATTTGTGGGCTGTAGTAGCTAACAGAGCAATATGGAGAGAGATTTATAGAAGACATGTGTGTTTGGATATCAGTAGGCAAAAACTTTCTTTTAATTTCCAAAACAATATGGCTGAGGCCTAATTCATTCATCTCTCCCTCGTCCTCATCTTGTTCTAACAACAGGTGAAGAAGGTGTGTGGAGCCGACAGTCCGTTTCTCCCTGCAGCTCCGTATCGCGCTTAACTCTGTAAGCCCCACACACCTTTTAACAGCCCAATCAAATGCAAAGGATTTGATTTAAATCCCTCTTGTAACTGTACTCTGCTCAAATATTCCGATTCACTGGGAAATACATCAAAGTACAGAGGCTAAAGACCCCTAACTTCACTAGGACTTTAATATTACATCAGCATTGAGTTGTTACCTCTCAATACTAATGAGGTGTCTGAGCTGCTACGCCTAAACTTCTGCCTGTCTTATTATCAGCACCAATATTAGGTGCAGGCATAGTCGGTGATTGCCCAGAGCCCCATCAGCTGGATGGGTGTCAAAGAAAGAGAATGTTAAATCTGTCACAGCTCTGTCCAATATATGCATTTCTATTGTAAATACAAACACTGCTTGCACTGCCTCACACACCTCACAATTCAGCTTAGTGCTCAGCCACTTGAAGTTACTATAAAGTCTGTAGGAGCACAGTGTAGAAAACTGATGAAAGAGAAGGAGGGGAAACGTATATATAGATGTATGTTCATTTTTGTCATAAGATGATGATGAACTAACTCATTTGAATGTCTATAAGGAGCTAATGGTTAACTGTTCATTGGAATGATTAAGTACTAGTGAAGCTGGATCACTGCTATGAGTCTTTGGAGCCGTTTCTAAACAAACTAACATGACCGTAATCTTCATGATGAAGGAACATGTCACCAGTGCAGCTTTGCGACTCACTGACGTGTTTTCAATAGTTTTATTGGAAAATAACAGAGGTCTACAGCAAAGAGGAATAAGATATATCAGGCTTTGGATACACACACAATACTTGTTAGTAGATCAGTTCATTGTTGGTTTGGCTCCAAACATGAGATTTACAGAGAATAAGAAAAATATAGAAAATTGCCAGCCTTATCCTTCAACACTGCAGGTTAACATCATATGTTACTGTAAGTTGAAGCTATTAAAACACTTGGTTAAAGGGGACATATGTTTTTTGTGATTTTCTGTTATTTATATCATGTTATGATGTCAGATGTTAAACATGGTTAAAGTTCCAAAACTTGAGGTTAACATATGTAAAATTGCTGCCTGTATGACAAAGTCCAGGTTTCAGTTGCCCTGAACACTTTGTTTGCAATGTTTTTATTTTACATTCCAGACAAGATGTCGTCAGCTCATCAAACATGACCATCAAAGCCCATCTGTTCTGTAATCTTTTTTGTTAAGATTGTTTGTTGGATGTATTTTAGAAGTTGCCATTGTGAGTAATGAAGTAAAATCCTACTACTACCGTTTGTTTACATAGCCTCCAGCTTCTAAGAGCAGGCCAATAAGAACAGAGTGGGCTCCTCAGGAGGCGGGCCCTAAAGAGACAGGAGCTAAAACAGTCTGTTTCAGACAGAGGCTGAACTGAGGTGCTGCATAAAGCAACTATGTTGACAATAATGTTTTTTACTATGTTCAGTTTAAACATGTCATAGAAATGTTGATCACCAAAAATATACCCAAAATAAAACACAATCCAGATGGTGTTACCTTTTCTACAAAACATATCAGTAGTACTTTATATATGAATGTAACTTAGATATAGAGAAGCTTGCAGACTGTATGTTGGAGGACTTCAGTTTTTACCATGACCATGGGTGCTAACATTAGCTGCCTTATTATATTTATGAACCGCGTTGGGCAGTAACGTATAACTTAATAACTTGTTACAGTGAAGTTATGCCTTATTTCATTAATGAGTAATATAAGGGATTACAATTCAATTTAGTTAGTAATCCCAGTGACGCTCCATTACTTGGAGCTGTTTGCTGTCTTACTGGTAGTTTGGTGGAGAGTTGATATCAGTTTGGTCTATGTGCATTCACTGGACAGACTGGGACAGTACCTGCTAGCTTGGTGTGGGGGCTGGAGGTGTGTTGACATGGTTAGCTGCCATCAAAAGAGGAGAAATGCATCTCCAGGTAACTTATTTGCATGCTGTGTCTTCTTAGCTGGCTTGCTACATGCATGCAGTCACTGCGGCTCAGGTTAAGCTAGCTGTTGATGGTCAGTAAATACCTCCAAACTGTCGACTGGCTGCTTGTTAAACCACAATGTCTCCTTTTCTTCTTCTACATGTGTTTAACACAGAGGCTGGAACATGCGAGTGTGTTTGTTTAGTGGACAACTTTGACAGAGATGATGACTGAGTATCAGAAGTAAAATAACAAGTAATGTAGCTACTTGATGATGAGTAATTAGTAATCTAATTACTTTTTAATGAGTAATATGTAATGTGTAAGTGATCATATTTTTCAAGTAATGTGCCCAACATTGTTTACAAATTCAATTCAGTCTTTGACTAAGATTGAGCAAGATGCACTCAGTGTTTTTTATTACAAGTTGAAAATTACTGACACAACAACAAAGTGAACAGTTTAGGGCCTAATGTAAAACTGTGTTCAGCTTTTCTCTATACATTATTCATTTTTAGGAAATCTTAGGTCAAAAATGAAGCCATAGCAACCTCTGGACCAACTCTGAACACACAGGCCTTTATATAACTTCATACTATCCATTGATTTAGCCACACAAATGTCTGTAGACATTCTGGCTTGATGCAGTGTTTAAGGGAGTTGTGGGGATAAGTAGTATGCTGGAGGTCGCAAGAAAACAGGTGCCTTTATTTGTTCCCATTGTTTACCAGCTAGGAGTAATTAATCAGACATGCATGTGTTTAGTTGGAGCTCCTTTGGTCCCAGCAGGACTCCTGCTCAGCCGTAAGCTTCTAAACCTGCCTGCCTCCACGGATCCAAACCAAGGTTTTAGCTCTGAAAGCTCTGACTGAAACTACAAGTGGCATGAGGTCATCTGATTCCCTCTGCCCCCCCTCCTTCCACACAGCCCTGCCTCCTCTGGTGATAATCAAGCTGTGACCCTGCTATTAGCACCAACAGCAGATTAATCAGGGGCCCCTGGGCACAAGTCCTCTCTGGCTGGGCATGATTGGAGCCTGGCTTACGCAGTCTGACTGCCTCCTCAGACCTCTCACGTGTTCTCTCTACAGCCTGTAGTTAGGCCAACAAAGGACTATAGAGCTTAGAGAAGCCAGAGTATAAACAAAAGTACTCTCTCCTTTCCAACTACCACCAATGTATCCTTGAGCAAAATAATAACAGTGTAAAAATCCTGCATATTCATTAGCATTAAAATTTGATGTTTGTGTATTTAGATGCATGTATTTATGTTTTCTGGAGTGCATTATATTGAAAAGTGTTCCTAATATTTTGCCTCCCTCATGCATTTTAATGAGGTGGACAAAGTATTAGGAACGTTTTTCAATATAATGCACTCCAGTACACCACCAGCACCCACTATAAGCTCAGTAATAAACATAAATGAGAATTATCACCTTTCTGACAATGTCAACAAAAACTGTGTAAGCTTTGTAAATATAGAATTTATGTCAGAGCTGTTGTGTTGGATTGCATTAGATTGCACAGGTGTTCCTCGTAAAGTGCTCACTGAGTGTACATGAAATATATACAGTATATGAACAAAGATCATATGGGCACCTGATTATTGTTTTAAGGCAGACCTGAAAAATTGTGAACCTATCCTTTAAATTTACAGGTGGACTGTTATCTAAAAAAGGTATCAGTTGGTCTTGTTGTTGAAGTGGGGTTATGAGGTTTTACTGCAGCATTTTAAACATTTTATCCATTAAAATTTCCTATGTGGCCTTAAACTCCACTGATTTTACACACCAAGGTCACTTTACTAGTCGTGAAGTTGTATTGTGGGAAATGTTGGATCCTGTGTTGTTGGAGTTTAACCCATATTAGAGACTAAAGTTTAGGATATCTCAGCCAGTTTAATATTTTTTATGACTGTTTTATATTTGAATGATGTTTTATTTAAAGAAATGAACACTCCCTCCATGTTTTTTTGCCTTTTTTTTACTGTGTCAAGAAAATGAGAATTAATAACCAGGATGAGTTACAGCAGCAGCTGATCACATCTAACAACTGAACTCATGCACATGTCACAGTGAATTCAGCTTTTGTGCCCCCTCATTTTGGTAATGGCCTCATTATGAAATAAAGTGGAGCTAAGTATTTGTAGAGTCTGAATTCGTTATTGATTCATAGTGATATATCTGTGAGCCATCTGACTAATTTGCCATGACAGAGAAGCTAGTGGAGGTATACATAACATTTGTGGTGAATTAATCAGAGATGACACAGGAAGCAACACGTACAAATGTGACAACGCAGCTGCGTTACATCATGATTTAAAATTGGGAGGTCAGAGTGGTACAGCCTTTATTCACATAAGTCGCATCCCATCACCTCAGCCATCATATCATGTGTGAGTGAGTGGTTTAAGGTATCAGAATCAGTTATCTTCAAAGGATACATAATGGATAAAACGGTTCAAGAAATAAAGCCTCACTCAAACTGTCCCAACAACTAGGGGATACAGTCATTAAAAAGGCATCCATTAACAAACACATCAGTATCTTTCACTTAGCAACCTCATTATCAGCCGGTTGTGACGTGGAGTTCCAGATCTCTACCTCATTCTTTTCAGATGGAGCTTCTCTAAGTTTCAGCACTACGGACAGCTCCCAACTAGCCAGGGTGTGAGATATTTTCTATCTCAGAACCATCTTTACAGTTCAGACTCAAACTGAAATAAGAATCCTTCTCACTTTTGTTCAAAGAAATAAAAACTATAATGATGCTGCTATAATGTTTGTATTTCCATTTTTCAAAGGAGAATAAAACTGTTTTTGTAACATTGTTGTAACAGTGTAAGCTTCAAGACTCTGGGTGGGCGTTTCTCACAGCATCAATAGGCCTTTATCACAGACACATCACATTATAAAAAACACAGGTGTAAATAATACAATTAATAATGGTTGACTTCTGTTTAACTGCCTCAGTGCCAGGGTGCTAGTATTGTGCAAGCTGGCTCAAGGGGACACATGGATAGAACAGAGCATTTGTCAGTGTTATTAGTAACACCTGTGTGTTTCCTAACTGTCTGCCGTGAAAAAGGCCTGTTGACAACTGAGGGAAAGTATTACCAAAAGACACACTGTCAACTTCTGTGGTGTCCTACTAACTAAAGAAAGTCAGACTGTAGCCTACAGACTACAAATGTTGATACAAGGCCTTTTTTTCTCTTTTTCAACTAGTAGCAATTTAAGCTGCCCATTCTTTTACAATACTGATAGATTTCAATTCCACTTGGAAAGTGGAGGCTCATAAGCCTAACTTGCTAAGCTCAGAACTTGCTAACATCAAAACGTTAATTCACACTAGATGTTAGTTCATGTTTTCAGCACCTATTTACCTCTTGTTCATAGTTCCAGTTTCTGTGATGGAAAATAACCAGATTTTCAAAGCTCACACAACATGTAGACTGAACTGTCATAAAAACTAATGTGTTCCCTCTTGCATTAAAATTTTAAAAAGTTAAATGCTATGTTGGTGGAACATTGTGACAGAGCCCTTTAAACATCAGCATGTACCTTGGTAAAACATGTAATACTTGTGCAATATTCTGGTTTCACTGATTTTATCAGTTTTATTAGTCTCAGTGGTTTTGCTGAGTGTATAAAATTTGGCATTGTAAATGTATTTTAATGTATGAATGATTGTAAGGATGCTGCTGGAGTATGTCTGGAGATCAGATCAGAGAACCAAATGTTGCTAAAAGTTTCACAGTCCAGGCTTAAAACAAAGAGATTGTGCTTTTATTGTTTTAGCTCCAACACTGTGGAGTAACTTCCCCCTCAGCATCAGATCAGCTGCCTAAGTTTAAAAAGCTTTAAAACTACACCTGTACAGACTGACATTTGTATAACATTTGTATATTGTATACTCAATGGTTTTATGTTGTTCTTTTTATATATCTTTTTATGTTTGACCACTCCTTGAAATCCCTGTTTCTATTGCATTTTGTTGTGTATGTTGTTCTTTTTATGTTTGCTATCTCTATTTAATTTCTCTATGTTGATATATGTATGCCGAAATTGTACATATATTTTATGGTATTGTATTTTGTGAAGCGCCTTGTAATTCTAGTTTTGAAAGTCACTGTAGAAATAAATTTTACTTTCTTAACTGACTGTATGTCTTGTCTTGTGACCTCAGTCACAGAGTAACTGCTGAGTTTACAGATGGAGCCAGGCAGGTTGCCCTCCAGGCGGGTACAAACTGATAGAGTAGTGTGCTCTAAACAGCCTGTGTGACTGTTGTAATGAAGTGATATACTGTAACCAGCTGTTTTAGTGCCCGCCCCCACTATTGCACCAATCACATTACAGTGCCAACATCATTTGGTAGCAAAAATTGATGCCCCTTAGAGAACACCAATATAGTGGCACTGTCATTGTAGGAAAATAAATAAAAAGTAGTGTCACCAAAGATATAGATATATGTCGATTATATATTTATTTCTTTGTTAAAAAAAAAAAAAAAAACTTCAAAAAAGTTTTGAGTTGGACTTTTAAATTTGAGCTGAAATACTTGTATGTGAATTAAACAAGATAAATGCTGCCAGGGCACAGGGCTGTCTCAGATGCACATTCAATTTTCATACAAATAAATTATTAAAGTTTTTGGAGAATTTATGTTTATGTTAGAATCATTTCTCAAAAGCAGACAGCAGCACTGGAGGTATTGATACTTCAGTATTGATCTGCTGAACACGGCTCTGTGGACAGTAAGCACACTGAGTGCCTGCAGTGATCATTATGCTGTGCTTGACCTGCACCTGGCAGACTGTTTCTTGATTGTGAGAGCAGAAACTGACCTGTTGCTGAGTGGTCTGATTGGATCGCAGATGGATATGGATTGTCAGCCAAGCTTTTTTTTCTAATGAGTCTGTCTCTCAGTTACTCACTGTGCTCTGGTTGCACCTCTAACTACTAAACGAGACCTCCTTCCATGAAAACTCTGTATTTCTGCCACCTGAATGTGACAACCATTCTCTGATTCTGTGATGAGAAAGAAAACATAATACTATAACAGGATGAAGTAGGTTACTCTGCATGCAAGATAGTATTGTTAATTGAAAATTGACAAAAGATCACCACACTCAATATTATGAAATAAAGCCAATAACATCTTGTAGAAGGAAAGCCCTGCACAATTAAGTGCAATGCAAGGATTCAACCAAACAGCTTAGCTTCTGTGGAACTTTCAATCTCTTTGGGCTTTAGGAACTGCAACTGTGAACTGAGATTTTCAAACATTTGCCCTGAAGGTCTAAAAGGCTAAAGTCTAGTCTTTACATGTGTTTGAAATCAATGTGCACAGCCGTGCTTTGACAAGTAAACATTCCAGGAAGAAAAAAATCTCCGAAATAAGAGAAACTGTGATTAGCTTCTATAATTTAGAATAAACCTAAACAACCTTCATCATCATCTTTATGCTCATGTTCTGTTTGTTGGACAGTCTGGTTACCATGCCTGCCTCAGTACCAAACAACTGACAAATTCCTTCTTTTCCATTTTTGTAGCATGGAAATTAATATTTGAAGATGTATGAATGAATTTTTCCATTGCAGCCTGTGAAGCTCTTTCTTAAGCCATTATAGCAACTTAGATTAACATGAAAAATGCCAAATGGTCTCAGTTATCAGGAACAGTTTATAAGTTCTGGATACCAAAATTACACATTTATATTGAACGTATACAAATATGTTATCCAGGCTGATGCAAAAATGATCTTGTTAATTTTCATTGAGCTAAATTGTAGTATTGGATAGTTATAAAAGTGCATATTTATTTTCATTTCTTTATTTTCTCTTTTGCTGCAGCTTCACAGTAGAAATTAACCTAAAGCTGATAAACCACATTTAACATGTTTGTATGAGCCATGACAACCTTCCAAAATGGTACCTTGTATTTTATGAAACAGACTCATGGTTGACAAAAAATAAAGAATTGTATTAACTGCATGCAGTGAATATTTCGTACATTTTAGTTAAACTGACAAATTTCCATGAAATGACCATGTTTTCTGAGACTGTCCTCCCAATTAAAATGACAAATCAGTCGTTTCACCAAATGTCCCAAAACAAATATTTACATTCAAGTGACAGCGCCCTCTATCAGCCGTAGTAATTATGACTAGGTGACATTATTACAGAATGATTCTATGTGTCATTCTGGAGTGCACAGACAAACAAGCTATTCTGTTGTTTAATTTGATTGTCTTGTTGTGTTTTTGGTTCCACTAGTCTAATAGTATAGAATTGAAACATTGTGTACCAAAATATTGGTAAAGCCTATTTTATTTTAAGTGAACTGATTTGATTCACCTGTATATTCCATTTTATGATGTAGGCATTTACCTATTTATCATTAAAACTAAATTGTGACAAATACATCAAAAGGTCTTGACCAAGTCCCCATAGCTTCGTAGTATATTGTATAAGACAGAAGTCATTTGTCAATACGTTATTCGGCAAAGCTCAAATAGCGGGTTTTTTTACGAATATTTGTTTCATACAAATATTTTAAAAATTATTTGTTTTCGGGAAGAAAAAAAGAAAACATGTTAAATACCAGCGTGCAGGTCAGTTACATCACTATCACAGTCTCTCTCCTCTGCTCATCTGTTACGTCTATCAGCAGGTCTCAACGAGGGGAGTCACATCCACCTGCTACATGATGCACATTTCCTAATTTGGACATCACTCCCAGAGTTGGGGGTGTTCCCCAGAGATAAAGCTGAACTACTGACACAAATGAAGTACTCCCAAGGGAACACTTCATGAACACTTATTGTAACACTTTAATTTTCTAAAAAGCGTAATAAAAACAAAAACAGAAACAGGATTTTTAAACCTCTTTCCACTTTTATTCGAATATAAATACAAATAATTTTGCTGCCTCAACAAATACAAATACTGGGCTCTCTGCACATCCCTAGTATGGGGTTCACCTTGTGAAGTTATCATGATCCAGGTGAGTAAATATTACTGAATGTATTTTGCAGGTTTGAGCAGCAACAGTTACTCAGTTTTAGTCAGGTTTGAAGAACTGAAGAATCCAGGCTTATATCAAATCACCAGCAATCAAATCAAGCTAACTCAGTTATCCACAGATGAAGAACAGGGCCCAGGTTTTTCAGTATCACAGTATTCGCTTATCATGGGGGTCTCTGTGTGTTGTTTTGCCTGAGCCACATCTGATGCTGACATCTTTTGACACAGATCCAGGTTATTTGATTTACCAGCAGAAATGCAGGTCTCTCTGTGCCTCCATCCCCCTCTTTACCTCTCTCTTTCACACTCACATATACTCTCTCCTTCTCTGCCTGCCAGCTGGAGGTCTCAGGCCCCCTGCAGAGAAAAAGCTGCTGCCAAACTACCAATGCAGGCAGGCTGGGGGAGAGCTGCTGGCACCTCAGTCTGCTGAACTGATGACATCCTGAGATCCTCTTAATGCTCTCAGGAACATCATTCGGAGTTGGCGTGGGAAAGCACTTCTCACAACTGAATCCTTTGTGATTGGATGATTAGAAAGGACAGAGGTGAGAAAACACTATTTTCTGCTTCTGAGAGATATTAAAGATCTCAACAAGATATCAAACATGGTGCTGATCATATAAATATTTATTTCAAGAAGTTGGTTTCTAACAAAAGCCAGGAAAGGCAGTGATTTTAAATTCTGTTGCTACTCAATGCCAACTCCAGCTCTTTTAGGCTGTACATGTCTCTGTTTCCACCAAGAAATCAATTACCAAACAATGCTCACTCATGGATGAGTTATTGTGCTTTCATTTCAGTGATTTATTACTGTGATATTATAACAAAACATTAATCTGAAGGCATTATCACCAAAACTTGTTTTTTTAAGAATGCAAATATACAATCAGTTGTAATTGAGATTGATTCATTCTATTCCTACCGTCCCTGCAGTCTGTTTTCCATCTACATCTACTGTTGCTGCTGTCTTATGCGTGACCCTGCTTTCACACCAAACACACAAGTGTGACACTGTGCAGAGCATTTTTCATTGTTTTCACTGCAGAATATACCTGTTATATCCGGGGCAGTCAAAATGAACCATCACCCTGATTACTCGACAGGTTTTGCAGCTAAAGGTTAACTAAATTGACATCTAGTGATATTACAGCATTGACTGGAGGTGGAAGTAATGATCGTGCCAATTCATTCTCCTCTATACTCCACTTCCCTATCCTACCAAGCTGAGCAGCTGGGTGCACCACCACCTGGCATAATTTACATTGCAGGTGAGGAGGGCAGATGTTGTTTCTATTTGTATAAACAGTTCCAGTTTGATTTACTCACCATCATCTCTATAAACACTGATGCTGATACGCTCATCGTGTTGGAACTTCTTGGGTTTCATTTCTGAGGTCACAACAACCCTCTGATTGGTGGAGCTTGTTGGGGAAAAATCTTTATTAATTTTGATATTAAGGTGATAATGTGTAATTTTATTTTTTCACTCAAAAGATGCCAGTACTGAACACCAATCTTAGCTAATTCAGCCAAAGACAGTGTTCCTGAGATAAGGATTTATTTACAGAGACTTAAACTACAAAACTAGATTTCAGTATATATTGTTTTTTATATATATATTAGGGATGTAGATGTGAGCAGAGAGCCCGGTATATGTATTTGTATCTATATTTGTTGAGGCAGCAAAATTATTTATATTTGTATTTGTATTCAAATAAAAGTGGAAAGAAGCTCAAAAATCCTGATTTTGTTTTTATTACGCTTTTAATTTTAGAAAATTTAGAAAAAAAAGGTTCATTGCAGGTAGCCTGAAATGTGAAAAGTTTACACACAACAACACAACACATTAAGCATAGCAGGTATTCTTACATTAAGCCATATTATTATATTATTGCTATCCCTATGCATGTGGTGGCTGGCAGTGCACACTCGACACCCTTTTTTCAATTGTTAAAGTGATTGTGGATGTACTCTTATCTAAACTTTGCCCTAAGTGAGTCCCTTTTGGCAGTTATTTCATCTCCAAGACTTCCTCACTTCCTCCCTGTGGATGCTGTCTTCAGTTACTGAACAGTGTATCCATCGAGTCTTCAGAACCGAGACTCAGACAACAAAGACTGACCCCTCAGCTTGACCCTCACCCCTCAAACACTGTCACTCAAAAACTGTCCAAAGTAATGGGAGATTAAAAAGGTTTGAAAACAGTCAGGATTCCCTGTCTGAATGTCAATAATTATGGAAGCATTTGAAAAAACTGAACAAGTAAGGAGTGCAAGAAATGATCTACAGCTCCACTTATGCTGAACTACACAATTTAGCCCTACAATGTGGAGATTTTATGGTTATTATTTTTTTCAGTTGAAGGTCAGTTCACTGGTCATGGTTACTACAACTCATCCTGAGAAAACACTTGTATTGTTTCAAGTCTGAGAAAATAACTTGAGTGACAGTGATGTGGGTGTTTACCAGGCAGGGAGGATTTGACAAAAACATGCTCCAAGGATCCAGTGTTTTTGGAGCTGACCCGTATGAGAAACTAAAAGTCAGGATATATTGGCGTCTGTTATATCAGTTGTTGCCCATTTTGTTTTTAATCTGTCTCTCTAACTTTGTGGAATTACCAGCCCACATGACTGGGATACTCTAGCAGCTAGAGAGGTAGAAAGAAAAGTGGGATTACTGTGAAAAGACTGAGTTCATTTAAAAAAGGTTTAAGCCATTCCACGAAGCCAACTGAGTTGTTAGTTATTTTTTACTTCTGGCAGTATAATCAAATATTGTCAAGCAGTTTTGTTCCCATTTTACAACAAAATTGTCACTTCAGTTAGAGACACATCAAGAAACTGACCATTTATAGAAAATGGTTTGACTGTTAGATTTAGTGGAAAAGATGTGTTTCTGCTGAGAGAGCTAATCCCCCCTAAATAAACACATAAATATGAAATCTTAATTACATCAGCAATACTAAAAATATAGAAGAGTTATGTGTTTACAATCAGTGAGTAGCAGCCACCCCCACACATGAACCATCAATTCTCTGTGCTTAATATTACTTTATTTATCAGTATATATTAGTAGTCAAGCCGTTGCTTTTTGATTGTTTCACCTTGTTGTTGGATCCTTATTAACTTGACTGCCAATTAAATCTACTTTTAAAAGTTTATCATGGTGCTTTTTCAAAGCTGACATGATGAGACTTACTGTGACTAATTGTGAGCAGGTCTTAGTGACTGTTCTTTGCTGCTATACATACCCTTTATCTTTTCTACCTACCTTTTAAATGGGCGCTTGATACTTTATAATATAGCGCAGAATAGTACTTTGCATTAAAACTAAAACTGGTAGAAAAGCTGACAGATTTCAAACCTGTAGAATATCAAAAGGAGAGATGTGAATATTGTATACGTACCTTTCCAACATACTGTGGTTCAGAGCCCATGTACTCCTCCAGGACAAAGAACTGGTTCCACACCCATCCTCTTTTAATTCTCTGAACCCTCGACCTCCCATGTCTTCTTAGCCTCATCTTGCCCTCTAATGATATCACTTCCCCCAAAGACGTCCTCACACTCTTACTTCCTGTCCCTCCCCTGGCTGACGGCACCCCGCCCTTAGTTCTGCTCTGCAGCTGAGCCTGCAGAGGAATTTGGGAGCTGTAGTCCAACAGGAAACAGGAGCCCACCAAAAGTATAGTGACATATTCCCTTGTGATCATCAGGGAGTATCGTTAAAAAAAGGTAGTGAAAAGTGCAAGTAAACGGCTATTTCCAGGTTGGAAACTGAAATGCATCCAAAGCTGGCTTTGCCCTGGAGGCAAGCATCAGGGAAAGTGTTGTAAATTCAATATGGTCCAAGTCAATGTAGTGTCCTCACTGAAGTGTGAGAGATACTGAAGAGCATTATATTCCTGAAGGAGTCATTGAATGTCTTGGTTTGATATTGGCTGAGGTTTCCTTAAAGTATTTGGAGTAAAAAGTCTTTATTCTGGTTCTGTTTTCACCTTCGCGTCAGGTCTTCTCTGTTGATCACACCTGGAGGAAAAGATACAAATAAAGATGGATTACAAGACAGAAAAATAAACCACTGGTGATAAGAGCGACGTGTTTTGATCAGCATCAGGCTAATGAAAAAGTACAATGTCCCAAAAGCTTAAAAAGGTGTACAGTTTAGAAAAACTGATCGTCTTAGTCCAACTGTACAGGGACATTTGCATTCACCACATGCAGCGGCTATACAGCTTACAGGACAGGTTCACAATTTCTCAAATGTGTCTTAAAACAGCAGTCAGGTGTCCATATGAACAGTGAAAGAGGTTTTCCTCGCTGTAATCATTCCTCCTGTTCATACTGGCTATTAAAAGATCCCCTTCAAATATGCTTTCAATGTAAGTGATGGAGGACAAAATCCACACAGTCATTCTGTGCAAAATAATTTAAAAGTTGATGTGAAGCTTATATGAGTCTTCAGCAGTCTGAACTGAAGTCATATCAAGTGGATATCTGCCACATTTACAGTCTTTTTAGCATCAAATTCCCTCTTTGTGTTTCCTCGGACAGTGTTTCCCTGTTGAGCTGCGGTGGAAGTATAATAACAAAAAGAGGGACTTTGGTACCATGACGACGACGACTGAAGCTTCATATTAGCTTGATCAGTGATCAGAGTCATCAGTGATAGACCAGTGTTCATATACTGTATTAAAAATAATACATATACATATAATAAAATCTTATTGCATTTATTTAACAGGTACAATAAGCAACACACTTCTTGTACCATATTACAGCTTAAAGCTGATTTCCATCTGGGTGGAAGCCACCAGTGATTCGTAAGTTGCCAAAGTAAAAATAACAGTAGTGATGAATTAAAACATTACTTGAAAACAGAAAACATCAGAAAAAAAAAAAAAAAAGAAACACAATACTAGTTCCCAACTAGGGACCAACCATCAGTAATCTCAACATCATTAAAAACAAGCAAACAGTACAAGAAATTTCCAGCCAGACAAATATTGATGCTGGCCACATTATCAGTGTATATGAGCTAAGTGACTGCAGATCTGATAATCTTTCAGCCATGATTCCAAATTAGATTTAAAATGTTTAAAAGTCAGGGGTAAAGGATTCCACATCCCGACTGTCTTAACTGAAAAAGACTTTTGACCGACCTTTGTTGACTGGAATCCAACATAATATAACAATGCCTTTTGTGGAGGCTCTTGTTAACCTTGAGCCAGCACCACAGGTTGTTACAAACTGTTTAAGAGGTTGTGGTGCAAGATTGTGAATGATGACACGTCACTGGCAGTTGGATTCATATTTTCTAATTGTTTCAGTTCCTCTAATATGCCAACTGCTAATGATACATTTGTTATGTTTTTATCTGTTGATTTCTGACAGCAGAACTTGAAGCTCAGCAGTGTGAAATTCTTGTTTTTGCTCTTTGGCAACATTTTTGCGAATGAAACTTGCCCAGAAACAAAGCAGAACATTTAGTCTTATATGGTAAATTCAAAGGCATCTGTTATGCCAATAATAAAATCTCATGAACATTCACATCCTCATGAACAGGTGACATTCATCAGGCTCAAACAAGCTAATTATGACAAATTTGTGTTAATTTTGCAGTTAAGAGAGTTTGTTGTATCTGACTTGGAAGTGTTATATGAGCAAAAAAGTTGGAGATTTCTGTGAAGAATACAAAAATATTTCATATTCCTATGTTCTCCATTGGTGAATGAAATACAAACTGTTGCATCTAAATGTCACAGTTTACACATCAAGGCTTTGACTCATCGACTGGAAGAGGCAGCAGGCCCTGACCATTTGCTGCTGCAGGCTGTAGTTGTACTGGACTCTAGTCAGAGATGCACTCATTGCAAGTGTTCACAAACAGCAGCTGTGTACAGCACAGCATGTTTGCTACAGTCCAGAGGAGGTGAGTGTTGTGTAGCTGGTCCACTTCCTCTATTCAGCCATCCTAAACTGATCTCAGTGTTGTTGTTGTACTGTTGATTGTCAGGTGGTACACAAAATGAACCTGCATTGACTAAACAAAATCAGTGATGAATACAGAAAATCAGGTACATCCCCAGAGTTGTCATGAGGAATAGTACTACTGTATGTTTCCCAAAATCCACATTCTTCTTCAGGTCATGAGGGACATTTCTGTGCTCTGCTGCCCCACACACCATCGCACAACCGGGCTGTCATGGATCAGTGCTTCCTAAAACAAGAGATGGTGTAAATGCCTCTTGGGGGAGGCTTCTGCATGTGCAACATGGGTGTTGCCTGGCCTGGGCATTCAGCACTGTAGCCCTGAAGATTTTTTCTTTAGCCACAAATAATTCTCCACTTTGAGCAGTTTGTCACTAAAGAAGATGGCAGTGTTGTAAATTCACACAGTACCAGCTCACACAGTCAGACAGTGTGAGGAAAAAATGGATATACAAATATTTGAAGCTGAAGCACTGGCACAAACATCCTCTCATGCTGAGCCAGGAAGACAAGGTGTGTAAATGTCTGTATGAGTTCCAAGTTACGTGAACATGACATGAGCAGAGCATAGGTTCTATACAGCTGATGTACCTTGCAGTGCACTGTGGCTGGCTAAACCGTTAGCAATGATAGCTTAGTTGCACCCCTCCTTGGCTAGTGAAACCAAACTAGCCTAGTCTTGTGTTAGCCATTGAGGTGGGAATGGTGGTTTATATCAAGTAGGTCCATCAGCAATGATTTTGCAACCAAATATGAAAGTCTACTCAATCACTTTGAGTAGCTGTGTTTTGAGTATTTCTTATCATGTAGGCCTAGTAATAAAGATAGTCAGTATCTAATGCTCATTTTGGTTTGAGACATCCTCGTGGCTGGAATACTTGTGTAGATTACAGGGTAAATCAAATCTAAACCCTTCCTTCCTCCTCCAATTTTCACATTTTAAGCAATGTGTAGCCCTCACATGCAAGAAAAAAAACGTTTTTTTTTTGATGGAGAAGAATCTGGGCTCAGCTCCTGATGGTTAAAAGTCCAGCCAGCGCCCCTGGTGTGCAAGTGTATGTGGGTGTGTGTATGTGTATGTGTGTGTATGAGTTCTCCTGAGAGCCTTTCGCCCAGTCAGGCACATAACCTAAACTCTCACTGAGTATTAGAATAATATTTAAAGGAAAATGGAAGTGGAGTGGTACTTCAAAGTAGATAACCCAGTTGCAGAGTTCTATGACCTGGAACCTTCAAGCATGTTGCACTTCTGGCCACAACAAAAAGACTGATGTCATAGGAAATGTTCCTTTGGTCAAAAATTTGTAATTTATCATGTGTTTGTCATGTGGAGATCCTTACATCCTTAAATTGTAGCTTTTGTCGTCAAAACACATCATAAGTTGCTGTCTTAAGACATTAAAACTAGTGATGTACTTTAAAGTGTGAGAATATTCAATATCATTCTTATGTGCAGACACAAACCATCAATGATTTGATCTACTAACAAGTATTGTGTGTGTGTATCAAAATCTGATATATCTTATTCCTCTGTGCCATAGAGCTCCATTGTTGTCCAAAAACTATTAAAACACATCAATGAGCCACACTGCTGCACTGGGTGACATGTTCCTTCATCACCATGAACACAAACTTCTTCTGCCTTCATTCACACTTTGAATAAGTGCAAGTTTTAAGTGCTTTTTCAGTTTTCTGTCTTCCAGCATTCACTGAGTGTAATGCACAGTTCTAGATAGACTATTTTTTTATTTATTATATTACTAATATAATACTAATTTGTAACATCAAAATAGTAATACAAATTAGCATTTGTAACAGCAAATACATTTGGAAAAGCTGAGATTTTTTTTCAACATAATTGAATAATATGTCAGTGACATATATTCCATATTCCCCTGCAACATCTGCTGGTAAAAATTGAAGCACGTTCATCTTATCGATTAATCGACTAATCACTGCAGATCTAAATATAACCAATCCATTATCTTTCCCTAACTAAGGTGTTTTAGTAGACTAAAACCTGCAGGAACGTGAACCCTGGTCTACGGTGTCTAAATCCTGCATCTTGTATATTCACCATTCATGCAAACTACCTCTATAAAGCTGGTACAGTAGGACAAGGCAAGTATATTTGTATGACACCTTCAAACAACAAGTTAATTCAAAGGGCTTTACAGACATTAAAGACAAATAGGATTCTAAAAGAAATGCTTTTGCAATTAAGTTTATTCCAAAACATATTTGGCAAAATCATTTAGTAGTGTATAATGTATTATTTGGTTCAGTCACTACTTCACCTGCTCACAGTTTCTGGACTCGGGGGGAAAAAAACCCTCCTGTAGTCCAAGATCTGTAGACAGTTTCCTGGTGGACTCCCAGTGGATCTGAATCTTTATGTTGTGAGGCAACAGTGCTCTGCTGCCCCAATTGATTCAGCTATTCTTGGATGCTATTGATTTCTGTGCCCTGTGGTCTCTATTCTGAAATACACTGGTACACTTTGTTTCATCTCCTTCAGGGGTGAACATTACAAAAATCACAACTACAAAAATAGTAAGCTACAAAGTTTTGAGAGCCACCTTTCAAGCCTAAAGGGGGTGTCACAGTGCAGACCCGTGCCCTCTAGAGAGCAGGCTGCACTCTGACCAAACATACACTACACTGTCACATTCTTTAGTCCATTCGATCAAGACGACACTATAGTTTGCTCTTAGGCTAACTTACCATTGCTCCACTCTTATTTGCATTTTAGTCAGGTCTCTATGCTGTATTCATTTATGTTTCAGTACACAAATGTTTGCTGTGCTCCATGTGCTCCACTTCATATCCAAACTGCCAAACAGGAAGTAGGAGGCAGGGGAACCTTGACCTGCACGTAGAATAACATGTATACATAGTCCACCTTGTTTTAATTAAAAAGGTTATTCAGATGACTTAATTGATTGTAATCTAAGCAGAGTGCAGTAGTGCAAAAGGATCAGGTGATCCAGTAATTGTTACTTGAAATCTTGAAACTCTACTCCTCTACCACTCAGCCAATCCTTTCAGGGGGTATTTCATACCTACAAGACCCATTATTGTTATTTGTTTATCTCTATATGTATCCTTAACTTAACTTTTCAATCACCAACCTCACTTGGATCTCTTACATGCCTGACTATGCTTGAACTTAAATAAAGTTCATTTAGCACTTGGAAACATTTTAATCAGTCTTATCAATTTGCCAATCTGTCACAAATTTAGACATGAAGTTGAGTTCTTTTCAACTCATCAACCAAGCTACGTATCATCTTGTAAGACCAAAATTATATGTTTCAGTTTTATCAAAGGAAAAGACTTGCCAGACCACCAATAAAGAGCTATGCATAGCTGCTTTTATAGTTGCTCAATGACCATGTTCCATGCATCAGTTATGTGTTATATGAAAAATTTGGGATATACAGAACTTGAATGACAATTCTTTCCACATCTATATGTTAGTAAAAATGTCATGAATAAGGCAAAATTATATGCAAATCCTATTTAAACAGACCATGTATAAATATTGCAAACAACCTAAATACATCACACAAACCTAATAAACAGTGTGGAGGAGCTGATGAAGATACTGGAGTAGCCTGTGGATAGTTTGTTTACTGACGTGTGCTGCCAGAGCATGAATGCTTGTAAGAAATGCCTCTTTGAATAAGTTCCTTGGACTTTTTATGTTGAAAACTCACAGCCAAGTGGACAGGTGTCTCCTGTAATATTCTATGCACCACTTAACACTAACTAGCTAATTAATGACCCTGTCAATCACACATCAGAGGCGACGCCCAGGGAAGAGCAAAGCACTATCCCATATTTGGATGTTTGAACCAGGGAGGGAAATATTAGAGGAACGGCAGGGAGGCCATGAACAGTGGTTGATAATAATTTCTAAAAGTTGATGTCCTTAACACCAATACAATCTAAAGAGATTTAGATTTAATTTTCTAAAATGACAACAAAAGGAAGGAAATATCACAAAACCATACTAAGGTTTATTAAATCATTTCATAAATGACTTTAATGTAGTAATGATTTATTGATGTTATCATGATTTATATAGCACCTATGAAGTCAATGACTCTCATTATACAGTTCATATTGTAGATTACACTGTGGTTACTTGTGTGTGTAAGTGATGAATGACTATTGTCAATCCTCATCTCTCCCATCACTCATTCCTCCTTACACCTGCAGCCACACACTTTTTTAGTGTCATGTACATGTTATCACTCTTTTGTTCTGCTGTGATGACCTTTACACCACAGATTCATCTGAAGAGTGACTGTTGCTCCTGGGTAATATATTGTGCATCACAGTGGAAAATAAGAAGCAAGTCCAACACAAATATTCAATACATTTTGAAACAAAAGTGAGAATATCATCAGGTGACACTGGGATTCAAATGTGGGCTAAATATTATGCAAAGTTACTGTGAAAACCTACTGACAGTTCATTTCATTTCACAGTCGCGTTCATGATTTCTCTTTGTCCTAACCAATCAGAAGCAAGTGGTCTGCCATCATTGTTTTCAGTTGACACGGACGCTGCTATTTCTATAAGTCGACATCCAACCACCTGTACAGCTGCGACAAATTCATCCATGCTTGTCACCATTTTTCTGGCAATTATTTTGACCCCATATTTCAGGGATGGAGCTATTTATCTAGCTAACCGTGTAGGAAGATGATGATCCCATCCTCACCCCACCTACAATGATTGGTTTTTCAACCAGGGAAACAGCAAGCACAACACCAGACCTATGTAATAAACTGAATAAATCAAAGTCATAGATATACATTAATTGTGCATCATACTGGAAACTAAGAACGTAGTCAACACCTGCTAACACACTCTTCAATCCTTTAGCTCACTAGATACAAATAAGGTCAAACTACATCAGAGATGGGAACTAGAGAACAAGGTGATGACTTCATAACAGCGGGAGGGGACTTCCTTTGTTTTATCTGGCAGAACAGCAAGAAAAAGTTGAAAAAGAAAATTGTGTGCGACCGCTTAATGAGACTAGGACCAAAAATGGTGAATACAGTGCATATAGTTTGCATGGTCACAAATTTTGGGTTGCATGTACCCCTATGCGGACATCCATGTGGACCTTCTCATATATGGCCATATGATGAAATCAGTATCAACATGTTTGTGACTTCCCAGGTACATTTAAGGACAGGTTCACAATGTTTTAAGTCTCTCCTAAAAAAAATAGTCAGGTGCCTAAATGAACACTGAAATATGATTTTCTTGCTGTAATCATCCCTCCTGTTCATACTGACCATTAGAAGATGGGGGACAAATTCACAGTACTCCTTATGTGCAATGTATTTAAAAGTTTATCTGAAGCTAATATGAAGCTTCAGTCATCCAAATGAGCCAAATCAAGTAGATATCTTTCAACATCACAGTCTTTTTAGTGCCAAAGTC
Source organism: Thunnus thynnus (assembly GCF_963924715.1). Classification (NCBI taxonomy): domain Eukaryota; kingdom Metazoa; phylum Chordata; class Actinopteri; order Scombriformes; family Scombridae; genus Thunnus; species Thunnus thynnus. The sequence continues at coordinate 2,940,360 of NC_089528.1, forward strand.
CCTCTTTTTGTTACTATACTTCCACCGCAGCTCAACAGGGAAACACTATAAATGTGGCAGATATCCACTTGATATGACTAACTCAGACTGCTGAAGCCCCATATAAGCTTCAGATCAACTTTTAAATGATTTTTGCACTACATGACTGTGTGGACACACTGTGGATTTTGGCCCCCATCACTTACACTGAAAGCACATTTGAACATCCATTTTCTCATGCAATGAAAAACAAATTCATAACTGATAACGTCGCTGCACGAAAAGAGGACACTGACAGTGCACAGACAGATAAGACAGAGCAGCACAACAAAACAGCAGCAAGTTATTCAAACCATCAGGGAGAAATGAGAAATATACACAAATCTATGATCTATATTGTAATTTATATACACGTTATCTCTAGGAGACAGGGTTTCGTCCACTTTGTGGACACTCCCTCTCTGAAACAAGAATCTCCAAAACAACAAATGATAGGGCCAAAGTGAAAGTGAATCTCAAGTGCTCTCCAGAGATACTTCCAGGGGTTAAAAACTCTGTGGAACCTTTCTAATCAGACTGATCTGACTCACTGGAGGTGGACTGCTGCAATAAGCCGCCTGCTGGCCTTTTATTTCAATCTGTTCTAGTTTCTTGTCTCAATGTTTTGTCATTCTCTTGCTCTCTAAACAACAGCCACGAGTGCTCAAACGGATCATGGAAAATGCTGACAAAGATCTGGACTGTTCAATAGATTCTGAGGGGGGAAAAAATATTCAAAGAATTTGCCGAGAGTGTTTGCTGTCTAAAAGGACTTTCTTGCAGGTTTATTGAGCAGCTGTGGTTGTAAGTTTAATTGGCCATGTGCTAAGTGGTCCATAATGACATACCTGCCCACACACACACTCACTAACTCTACACACCCTACACACAAGTATATAACCAGTAGGCTATATAAAGATGATATGAAGTGTGAGGATTATTTGAATGTATGAAAGTGATCCCAATAAAATGTGTGAGAAAACCCCAAGAAATTTATGTATGTCACATTTTCAGTGTAAACACAATGGCTTTCTTCACCAAATGTTACCCTTTGGGATGTACCTTCACTGAATATTCTTAAAGACAGAAGACAGGCACAGGTTGTGTGCAAAGCCCGACTACTTATCCCAAGAGGCTGCAATGTTCACACCCCTTAATACTGCAAAGAGTTGGAAAGAAAAACATACTGAATATTTTGTTATTTTGAGGGTGCTTTCAAACCTAGAGTTGCTTTGCTCTGGTCTGAATCAGTGGATGAGTTGGTAAATCTGGTTTGGTTTCTTTTCACACAGAAAAAGGTTCAAGTGAACCAAAATGCATCACTAAAAGCCATGTGAGAACATTCTCTCATTTGTGTCTGATCAAGAAGGCAACATACATTGTTAGTTGTTCATCCACATCCCAGCATGCAAAGCGCACCTGGCTGTTTAGCTCAGACTTGCATCTGAGTACATCTGGCAGTTGTGTCAGATCGAGGTTGGATCACACTCACACCACAAAGAGATTCTTTGTGACCAGACTGAGACTGCTTCCTATAAAACTTCTCAGTCAAGCAGCAGCTACCACGACTTTGATGTACCTTAAAGTGCAACGCTACTGCTAGATGTTGGCTCCAAAAAATTTGTGTCAAGTCTTTTTCAACAAGTCATTGTGGTCTCAATCTCTAAATTCAGGCCCTCTCAAAAGTGTGCTGGTGGTCATTTTGGAAATTGCTCCATTAATAAGATTTGAAACCAAATAGTAGCTTTGATGTCTGCTGTGTGGGCGTTGATTGACAGCTGTGATTGACAGTTGCCTCACCTGCTGCTCTCCTCAGCTCCGGGACCTGCACTGAGTCGGACTATTGTCGCAATATTTCACTAAGTCTAATGTAATTTGATGACATTACCTGCCTGGTTAGCACAATTTAGCTAAAGTAGCTAATGTTAGCCCAGGTGTGCAGTGCTCGGGTCCGAGGTTGTGGGACGTGTTTCCAAAGCATGAAAGGCAACGACCCACACTCCTTATTTGAAGAAGCTGCAACTCTGGGCTTCAAACCAGCTCCAATTAAATAACAGGTGACGTCACACTTCGCCACATCCATCTGCATATACAGCCATGGTCTCAGTGAGGAATCATACCAAGGGGAAAAACCAACCAGAGTTTGATTAGACCAGATTAAAGATCAGATTAAGATTACCAGCTGTGGGGTTAACATGTAAAATTTGTCCTGAGGTTGGCGGCAGGAGAAAGGTCACTGGGCCATTAAATAGAAAGGAGTTATTTTGCCGGGAGCAATGTGCCAGTTAGATTATGTCTTGTGTGCCAAAATGACATATAGGCCTGTCGCTGACACTAGAGTGAAGCTCCTGGAGTGTCAATAATTACATAAAAATCTGGTCAACAGAGAACTTGTAATTTTTTCTTTTTTGAAAAGAAATTAATATACATACCACCATTCACATCACCAGCAGAATTCTTAAAAATAGTCATCTAAATCCATATTACAATCAAATACATTGGACAATTTTATGATTGACACAAAAAAGTTATTTATGATAAAATATCAACTTTAGGGGATGTAATGCATACACACATACACAATCTCAATCATATTAACACTTTCAGAAGGGGAAAATATATTCTCTAATAACTGAACGTAATTATTTCTATACCACCTTTTTCTGTTTTTTTTTTTTAATATGATCTATAAGATTAAATAACACAGTTTTCATACATACATAGTTTGTATATTTTACCTACCACTTCACAACTGATTGTAAAACACTCAAAGAGAAATACTTGTGTGCTCCAGTGGAGCATCAGTTTGTGCATGTGTGTGTGTGTGTGTATGTGTGTATGTGTGTGTGTGTGTGTGTGTGTGTGTGTGTGTGTGTGTGAGCAGTGTTTTAGAAACTGGGGTATCCAGGCCCAGTTCCACTGAAATGATCTTTAAAGACCCAGACAGCGTCACAGTGATTCAAGCTCAGCAGCCGCCTACCAGGCCACAGCAGCAATTTATAACTTTTTAGCTAAAACAAAGCAGAGAGAAGTGCTATGTGTGTGTTTGTGTGTATGTGTATTTGAACAGACAAACTGCAAATTCTCCCCAGAATTTGCACATACACTGATTTTCTCTGCATATTTCATTCCATTCTATATTTAGATTCTGTTCAGGCTTCTCCACACCATCACATACTGCAAAACACTCCTACACAACAGCATGAAAGACAAAGCAACTATTTTCCAACAAAAATAGATTTCATCACATATAACAGCTGTTGTCATAATACAGACACTGATGGACAGAGTACCTCTAGGACACGAGTGAGTGCCATGTCTTTAGTACAGCTAAATACCTGCTTTAACATGACAGACTGCAGCAGCATTCAGACTGAGGCCAGCTGGAGGAGCCAGTTATTCCCTTGCTGTAAATTCCCCTTTTAATTCTTTTACATGATCCTCAATATTCCTCAACACAGGTAACTGATGGATAGTTAGGCACTTCATGTTTGTGTTTTTGATATGCAGTCTAATCATCTACTGTAGCAGGGATGCTGGAAGTCAGTCAGAGTTGGGGGTAACGATGTCAGTTTCGGTTAATTTTGCTTTCGATAGACCAACACCCATTAATTAGTAATTAAATGGTTTATTTTTAAGAAAAGTTGTGATGTAGCTTTTGTTTGTGAGAGCTGTCCAGCAGTTGGTGATCAGAGATAACTTGTCTGCCCTGATTAGCTTGACTTTTAGCTCATCCTTCTTCACCTCAAAGTGTTTTCAATGCGTTTAGTCACAGTAGCTCTTGATGTCATAACATACTCAGGCTTGAGGTACTGAACTAGCTCTTTCAATCCCTCACCTTCTACCACACTGATTGGCAGCATATTGGTCTCAATCATTTGGCACACCAACTTGGTGATGGTCTAATAACAAAGTAACACCCACGTTACAGATAGATCATAGGATTAGCATGCTAGGCTAACAGTCCGTCAGCTGTGTGACTTTATATCCACTCCGTGAAGTCTTTCACACTGAAAACACACCTGTGACCTGTTTAAACTGGAGACATTGCAGCTACAGCTTATTTTTATACAGTCTATGGCAGTGGTTCCCAACCAGGGGTACACGTAACCCTAGGGGTACTTCAGCAGCTTGCAGGGGGTACATGGGAAGATTGGGGATTACAATTTATTTCCAAAATGATAAGAAAACATATAGTCACTTTACAAGCTTATTCCTACAATGATACGTGCACGCCATTCCCCTAGTCCCCCCCCAGCAGGTGTCAACTGTTACACTACTCTGTGAAGAGGTCACATTCACACGCATATCAAAACTGCACCCAGTTGCTGTCGCTCTAGATTCAGATTTAGGGGAGCCCGGTGACAAAAGGGAAAAAAAGGCCAAACCCAACAGTTCAGTGAAAAATATATTTTGTACGGATTTACTTGTACGCCCGCGGATCCACCACAGCCACAGTGTTTTCTTTGCGGCAAAATCCTGACAAATAATTAAATGAAGCCAGCCCATTTACAGCGGCACCAGACAACCAAACACTCAGAAAGTCTTGGTAAAACAGATGATTTCTTCAGTCAAAAACTGTCAGAATTCAAGTCAAGTCAGACTACACTGAGGAAAGCGACAAGTGTCAAGCAAAGCATTGGAGGCGTCTTATGCTGTGTTGCTACTTGTGACTAAGTCAAAAAAGCCTCACTCTATCGTCGAAGATCTCATTCTCCCTGCAGCCATAGTTTTAGCTGAAACTATGATTTACAAGAAAGCAGCCGACGCACTCAAGACAGTTCCATTATCAAACAACACAGTGTCCTGTCAGATTGATAACATGTCCATTAATATCGTTGGACAAGTGATGAATAAAATGAAACAAGCAGGTCAGTTTGCTTTGCAGTTGGATGAATGTTAGTGGAGAGGCTCAGCTCCTGGCCTTTGTGCATTATAAAGATGTGTCGGAAATAAACCAACATCTTTGTTTTGCAAGAAGCTTACAGGAAAGACGACTGGCGAGGAAATTTTTCAGGTTATAGACAGCTTTTTCAAAGATAACAAACTGGAGTGGAAATTCTGCAGTCACATTTGCACCAATGGTGCAGCAGCAATGACAGAGAGAGTGAATGGGGTACTGACATAAAGTGGATGCATTGTCTTATTCACCGGGAGGCACTCACCAGCAAGACAATGAGCCTGGAGTTAAGTGCTGTTTAGATGATGCAGTTAAGGTGGTTAATTTCATTCAGTCCAGGCCAATGAATCACAGGCTGTTTCAAAATCTTTGTTATGACAGCGGGTCAGAGTACGAGCAGCTACTACTGCATACTGACGTCCACTGGTTGTCTCATGGCAAAACGCTACTGAGACTGTTTGAACTTCCCACCGAAGTTCGTTGCGCGTCTGGTATACCTTGCTGATGTGTTCACCAAATTGAATGACCTCAACCTATCACTTCAAGGCAAGGACTCACATATCATTAACATGGATGACAAAGTGAATGGATTCATAAAGAAGGTCAAATTGTGGGGGAGGAAATGTGAGGATGGAGATGTGAGCTGTTTCCCACTGCTTGAGACCCATCTTGCTACCACTGATGTTGACAGAAGCCCTGTGGTGAAAATGGTAAAAGCACATCTGTCCAAACTCGACACTGATTTCAACCAGTACTTCCATGACACTGACGCAAAGTCAGAAAAACTGGACTGGGTGAGGAACCCATTCAGTGTGAATGAAAACAGCAGCAGCCTTCCTGCAAGACTGCAGGAAAATCTGATGGATTTGTCCTCCAACTGTGGGCTAAAGATGGTACATGCTGACAAAGCTTTGGTGTGATGTTGAAAAGGAATATCCTGAGTTGGGAAAATGTGCTTTGAATGAACTTTTGCCTTTTGGATCTACTTATATGTGTGAAGTGACCTTCTCAGCTTTGGGTCTCATCAGAGCCAAGCAGAGGAACAGACTGAATGTGGAGAACAGCCTGGTAACAGCTGTTGCCACACTGCCTCCAGACCTATCAAAACTTACGGAAGACAAACAAGCTCAAGTGTCTCATTAAGGCACAGGTGACTGATGATAAGGAGTTGAAACTGCTACTGAGTGAGTCTCAATATTATTTTTTTCACTCACAGTAAGTGTTAATGTCTTTGTAGAATCATTCAAATGATTTTCATTTAATCAGTTGTTAAGTTTAATATGAGTGTAATAGAACTAGTTTAGCAGAAACATCAACACGCATGAGTGAGGGGGTACTATCGGCGTGGCATAACAGCCCAAGAGATACATACGCTAAAAAGGTTGGGTACCACTGGTCTGTGGGCTATACATAGCACAGCGTGGCTTTGCTAATGACATTAGCCATGCAAACTAGCTGCCAGCCACCGTGCAGGTTGGTAAAATGGATCAATCATATTTCTTTGTATCTGTGGGTTGAGACGTATGAATGTCTTTTTAAAACTTATTTCGGTGCTACGCTCACTCTCAGTCCTACAAGGTCCCAAAATTTGGCACCAATTGATCCAACATGTTTAATGTGAATTAACAAGATCAGTACCCAACCCTAGTATGCAAATTAATCTATAGACCGACATGTGTATCCGGTCAAAAATATTCTTGGTGGTTAACCGATTAATGGTTGACCATTGACATCCCTAGTTGGGGGTGATGAGAGAAAGTTTATATAGTGATAGTCATATTAAATGCTGTGCAATATTATGCTGTGCAATAATATGATTTTTGTATTACTTAAAATGGCCATCAAGAATTTTACACCACAACAGACAGTGATTTACTGTTGACTGAGCCACAGCCACGCTATATGGGTAACAATAGAACAAGGCATTTGAACTTTATAGCACACACTCACACACACAGCAACCATAAACATTAACGAGTAACTCTGAACAGGCCGTAGGCAGTGATTTACAAACAGGCTTTCATTAAAGACTGCACTCCAAAACCTCGCACACACAGAGACATCCTCTTGCTCTCATTCGCAGCATGTCACACTACCAGGTCTGTGACAAAAACAAGAAATAATGTAACTTGCTAAATGATAGGCTATAATCAATTTGTACGCCCTGTAACCCGTGAGACATGAAATTGAGAGACAGGGAGCAAGCTACATAACTAATTGTCCAGCACCACCACCACCATCACACCAAGTTTAAAACAGTAAACACACAAAAGATCTGAAATTTACAGTAAACATGTACATGACATAAATATTGAAACCAAGACCAAAGTGAGCCTGAACAGCAATGAGAAACATAATCCAAAAAACATTTCAATCAGAATCAACAGAGTAATTGGCTAGGATTTGCCCATTAGCTGATATAGGACCATCTGGGGGGGGGTGGCATTGATGTTAGCACTGATGTTAGCAAGCAACTGCCACTGCTCTGATCTCTCCTCCTCAGGGCTGCTTGAGTGGCAGGGGTCCGCCTGTAAGGAGTTGACTGTGTTCTGGCAGGGTAAGGGTTTTTGCTGTTTGGCTTTGGGGCCATTATTAAAGAAATCAGAGATTCTTTCTTGAGATGTGGTGAAGTGCAATAGTGATGCCTGACAAACCATTACCGGTCACTAATAGCTGTGATCCTTTGTGCCTAGCTACATGCTCTGCGTTTGTGCATTAGATACACAGAAAATACATTGAATGTTCTAAAATGAACCCATTATTATAAAAAAATATTTTAAAAGGGGTAGATTTCAACCATTTAATGAACAACCACATTTGATAGACTGCTTATGCTAAAATGCGTTCCTGTACTGTAGGGACATCCATTGACCTTTCTTGCAGGCATTGGCTACTTTCTATTGAAAATAGTTGGCAACACGGCATGCTCTATAGGGGCCTGTATACTCCATCAGAAGTGCTTGTCGGATTGTTGAATAGCTTCGGAAACGTCCTCCCCACACACCTGAACACTGGATTAGGGGTGTGTCTGACCATTTCTGTAACTTCCCAACATTCACATCCACCTCACGCAGTGATTGGTCAGCTGTGTGGAGGTAAGAAAGTCGCCAGCGTTTAAAATTGTCTCTCTAGCACTCTTTTTACATTCTTGACATAATCATTGAAAGGTGTTTGTGGCCAACACATCGTACAAACTAGTTCTGATTGACCATGAATTGACTCTAATGCTGATGCTCTAAGGGAACCTAAGCATGGAGAGAGAAATGTTTTCAGCATGTGCTCCCAGAGAGGGGCACCATCTTGGAACATGGTATCTAGTTATTTTTAATCCATCCATGGTTAAATATAGTGACAGAAAAACAGCCACAACAATTGTGACAGGCAATGATGAGATATTCGCAACTAAACAGGTTGCTATAAGTCAACTTACAAGAAAAGCAATTTCTTAAACCCCCTAGATTGTCCTAGCAGCTGAAAATGACCCACGATGGGACAGGTCCGTCACTCTTGGTTAGGTCAAAACAAACAGCCATTAGAGGTGCATGCCAGGGAATCTTAAGTTAGGTGATTGAATGTTTTATAAAATACTCTTTGGGAGTTTTTGTTGACTTCTTTCCCAATGGGCTTTACAGCTTATTACTCTGACCGGATCAATACACCATTTTTCGATGGTCATTTTGAATAATGTACAGCAACTTGACTGACTAAATGTAAACAGTATGACGGTAGATGAAATTGGAATTTAAATTACAATATGAGTTTTTTTTTTCTGTTAGATAAAAAAGATAAAGCAGGGGATAGAGAAGTGGGAGGCTGTCGAGTATGAGAGGGGCTTGAAGCCTTCTTCAAGGAGAAGCTGAGGCTATTTTCAAACCCTCAGCCACCTAAAGGACCAAGAAGAGGTTGAGTCAGAGGGTTGTTGGGGAGAAGTCAGCCTCCTCCAAAATAAGAAATGAAGCTAAGTATGTCCTTGAACTCTCACACACCTGAGCCTAAATTTGGAAGGAGCTTGTTTTCTAAACGCTCAGCAAGATATCTGAGGACCCAGCAGAAACTGAAGCAAAGGGGAAAAATGAAAATAAAAACATGTCACAATGTCCTCAACTGCTGTTCCATAAAGAGGAAAAAAGTATCCTCGGTGGTGTAAAAAGTGTCATGAACAGGCTGACTTCTGGGACACATCAGGTGTTGAAGGCACAGCTGGTGGAGCAGAAGAAAGACAAAAAGGAGAGGCTGAAGGGCATCATCGACTTTGTCTTTGTCTTAGGTTATAAACAGCATGTGCCACAACAGCATTTTTCTTTTAAACTTTATTTATTACGTTTTAAGGTACAATAATTATGCAAAAAATTAATTATCGAAAAGTTGTCAAGTTTTAAGATTTACCCAGCAAACTGTGTACCAGCAGATAGTTTGCAATGTCTTTATTTGATCACTTAGCCTAGCTTTCATTTAGTTTTTATATGGCAAAACGAGGTTGTAACCTATTCAATGTAGTAAGGGAAATGAGCTTGTTTTTATTGTTTCGCATACAAATGTGTTTCCAAATGGTTGTGAGTTGAAATTGCCTTAAAAAGACTTTCTTATTGTTGTCCAGCTACGGTTTTACCTCCTCAGATGAAAGTCCCACTAAGGCCAAGCATGAATTAACTGACCCTGACCTACTGTAAGGATGCCTGTGAGGAGATGAAGCAACATTTGGACAGCTAATAATATAAGACATACAGGATATGCTTTTTACAAAATCTTCACGCATGTTGGACATATAATAAAATATGCCTATTTTTTACACCCAATTTGACTGACAGTTCGGTGATGGTGACAACCAATAACAAATTTGATTTCTTTACAGCAGGAAGTGGCTCTTTTGGCTTCACAGGATATCACACATAATCCAACAATGTGGTCCAGTTCAAAAATTAATGAACAAAAGATATGAGTAAACACATTGACTTGATGACATTTACTGTTGCTCAGTGACTGGATGCACTGAGACTTGACGGCTGTGGCCTTTTGAAAAGGATTATTGTGGTCTGTGTTGGGGCTCAAATTGATTCATTCCAAACTGAAACACTAAATCCAGTCACCAGTCAGAGCAGCTTGGGGAAAGCTCATGTCCAGGTAGATGCTATAGTATGTCCAACTACTGTAAAAGGACAGCCCAGCACAGGCCGGGAGAATACCTGGTATCCTGGCCAGCTCACTGACCCAGAGTAGCAGGTGTTAAAAATGCAGAATGAAATGGTTAACCAAAGCAAAAACAGCACAGGGCAGCTACAGTCACTCAGAGTTGTAGACCACCAGGTCCCCTCCCTGCTTTTAATCTAATAGTATGATTTCTGCCTTTCATCAGGTGCATGTATACATCAACACGACATTCAGTGCGGAGAAAAAACAGACAGTGCAACTGAAAAAGAGAATGAGGAAAAATGGAGCTGAGAGAAAATACATTAAAAGGAGAAAAGCCCAGCAGGAATATGCAGCTAAATTCTGCAAAATCACACATACCGTATGTTGGATATGGTCAGATAGTGTTTAAAAAAAACAAAAAAAACCCCATTCTAATAGGGCCATCTTCAGCACGTCATAATATCACGGCTTCCCTTCCCATTTGAGTCTTTGTTTTAAAAACTAATAAATGGCATCAACTCCTAATCCTGCTGGGAAAGCAGGAGATGTGTATGCTTGAAAATAAGACTTGTATACTCTTTTCTGTCAGGTGGAAGCATGCAGTAACTCAGGGCTACCAGAGCTTCATGATGATCAACAGTGGTCCACTAAAAATCTGAATATTTATGCCCGTAGCCGTCATTATTGAAGTGCAATTAATTAACTCTTGAAAATGAAGACACTTGGCTGTTTTTAACTATTTTGGATAATTTGAAAGCAGTTTTTATGTGTTATAATTAAACTAAAAAGATACGGTATGTTACTGGCATGGACAGAAAAACTATTTTTCATAGTGTATCCGTGCTAGGAGTAGTAGAGGAAAAAGAAAGAAAGTGTTCAGAACATGCACGCTGAGTTGCATGGTTTGCCTTTGAGACATTATTAGTACAGATAAAAACAGCAGTGACAGTTCATTTCTATTGCTAAAGTAATAAAAATTTGAGAATGTTTTAATATAAAATCACCATACAGCACAAGCATGAGTGCAGGAGCCTTTGGAGGGACAGAGAGGTTCAAGGTCTCACAAACAGCTGTGTGTAGTATTCTTTTTTTAGGCATAAATATTTGGCAGAGCATTTGCCCTTGATTATTATACATAATATAAAACTGAGAAAGCTGTCAACAAAACAGGTACAGGATGCTGTACATGGCCTGTTGGCCTGGGCTGATGTTAGATTCCTCACTCAGCGGAACTTAGAGCTCTACAGGTCAGAAGTGTCAACAAAGAAAACTGACAGAGAAAGACTCACAGGCATAACCTGCAGATAAAAACAGACAAGGTGTAGACCAAGATGCCACTACAAGAACCTGTGTGAGATGTTCACTCTCATTTCCAATTGTGATTTCAGAAATGTCCATGTAAAGGATTTTGTGATATCTGGCTAGTACAGGCTGATTTCTTCTGAAGAAAGCTGATTATTTCTCCATGTATACCATATCCTGGTCCTCATTACAGTATGAAAAAGGCCTGGAGAAGTATCACCGTTCTATCATTAACTGATTAGCGAATGTCAAAGTAAACATTATTATACACGACATAATTAAATGGGACATATCATGTTTTTTCTTGTTTTCTGTTATTTATGTACTGTTATGATGCCGGGTATCTATGCCAAACATGGTCAAAGTTACAAAACTTGAGGTTAACATATGCAGAAATGCTCCCTGCAATCAACCTGTTCTGAACGCTTCATTTGTGACAGTTTTTGACAGTTTTGTCTGTTCCGTAGCCTTGGTTGCTAAGGTTGTTGCTAAGGTCCTTCCATGTGTTGTTTGCCTAATCTGCTCTCATATTTCAGATCAGATGTCGGCTTGAACATGTACAGATAGATTTGAGAAGTTGACATTTCAAGTAACGAACAAGAAAAAGTAACGAAATCCTACTACTATAGTTTGTTTCATGGTTTGTTAATGTAGCCTTCTGATCGGCAGGAAGTCTGCTGTGACACAGCTTCAGGAAGCTAACCAATCAGAGCAGAATGGGTTCATCAGGAGGCGGGCCTTAAAGAGACAGTGGCTAAAACGGCCTATTTCAGACTGAGGCTGAACTGAGGGGCTGCATAAAGGGTCAATATAAGATAAATAAGGAGTTTTGAATTGTAAATCATGCAAAGATATTCCATTAGAGCCCCAGAATATAAATATAGACCTGGAAATATGCGTAATATGTCCCCTTTAATCTAAACTCCAACTGAAGAAAACTTGTTAAAACCACACCACACACATACTGGGCCTACATAGATATTAACACAGAGAGTGTAACAAAGATTGCATGTATTAAAATGGGGTGGAGTGAAGGTTCACTGAATATCAACTCAGTTAAAACTGATTGTATATGACAGTGACTGTGTTCAAGGACAAGTCAGTCATGGTCATAAAGCCTGATATGACCCAGCATAGCCTTCAACCAGACATTTTGGTTTGACATTAGAGAAGCTCTGGACTTTGTGTGCATGTGATCAGGGACAGGTGTCTAATTGGGTACAAAATTGGCAACCCCATTGTTTTTCACTGGCATTGCATTCAACAGAAGCTAATCTCGTCATCACTGGCGTCATGTTAAGCCACCGGGGAATGAAAGTAAGTCAGTTAAATGGTCTAGCATGTGTGTGACGTTTTCATATAAACTGCTCTCTTACTGAAAGCTTCTGCATTTGTTATACTGAATAGCCCAGTGTTGGGTGTTTTGTCCACAGACAGCCACAATAAGAACAAGACATTTTCAGCACTACTGCTAACATGAATTTATTCCTCATGGCAACTCTGGTGATGTAACTGATTTTATCCCTGAAAGCACAGGCCATGTTAGGAATAAATTCCATTTCCATTTTGCTGATGATCTACATGACTTTGTTTAAAAAGGTGCCTGTGAGACTAAAAGACTGCAAGATGTTCATGGAAAATCTTCAAGCAAATATTTATTAGGAAATACAGTCACCATGGTTAGACATGAAACATATAAATATGATGAAATGGGAACAAACAACTTCACATAACAGCAATCCAGTGACTATATTGCAAGAACAAACACACATTGCACAGTGAGAGGATGGTGTGCAACAGAGAGACAGAGAGAAAGAAAGCATGGAGTGTAGTGGAGTAATTACAGAGAGTGTTGAAACAAAGAAAAAATACTAGTTACTATGATCATGTGCATGTATAGCACATGTTTTAAATGGATTCAGTGCTTTATTTTCAGCTTTTGGCTTGTGAGATCACACACACGCAGGTGAAGTGGTTAGATGTAGGGCTGTTTTGTTTCTCAACAAACTCAAACTTTTAAAAGTATTGGAGATGAGATCTCATGTACCTGTCCAGTGGACATGCAGGGGACAGCAGGTTCCTGCAGACTCGGGTATGTTCAGTATTGTTAACATGATTGTCATCCCACACGAAAATCAAAATTTGAGCATATACTGCCAAATGAGTGAAGCCTGTCATGATGTAGCGACAGCTCCTGGTAAGCCATCCTACCCTTGATGGTGCTGCACTCAAATTTATCCCAACGGCTTTGCTGACCCGCTTTGTCCATAAATATGCCAAAAGAAGGGATTCTGGCAAGGCGAAAAGATGCAAAGCAACAGAATGATTGTTATATTCTACATATAAGCTTTTTACCGTAAAGAATATTTGGATGTAACCCGTTTGTAATCACCAACATTTTGATTAGTAACTGTTGTTTAATTATATTTTTTCTGAGTAACTGTAATGGATTACAATAACATTTTATTTTGTAATTTAATTACGTAATGCCATTACATGTTACTAGTTACTCTCCAACACTGGGTCTTCCATACAAAGCTACCCACCACCCCCCCAGGGGAAGATTATCCTCTCCCATCGCAGGCACAACTGTTGCTCTGTTTTATATGTTGCAGACATTTTCACACATCCATACATGCTAACATTACTGACTGCTGACTTCCACTTTTGCTTCGTTCCTTATTATTCTTTTTATACATAAATATGCTTGTTCATAGCTTGTAAATTCATCTGGTCTTCCATCTTTTTCACAGCCTAGGAGCCAGGCTTTGACAACAGTTATTTCTATGTTGTAATGTAATAATAATAATAATAATAACAATAAGGAGAGTTTTACTTAACAAATACATAAGTAGTTTAATATATATAGTTAAATATCATACCTGCATACCTATTCAAATATTGGCCAACAGCTGACATAAACAAATAAAGGTTGGTCCCTAATAAAGGCCCAGTAGAAACATTGAAGTGTGGTGGTACTGTAATAGTCTACATGGTGATATCAACATAATGTACATCACTAATACCAACAGTCATTCTGCTGTTTCTTTTTAACACGTATACTGATTTTATTTACTGATTAATTCAGAGCGCTTCTACTTTGCCATTTTTGTGTTACCAGTTTTACAACACTTCATATGGATGTTTCACATTAAAAGCATATCAGGAAAAGTAAGAATTATGCCATCTGTGCTGCTGGAATTCTTTTAATATGAAAGATCTATGCAGGAAGTTTTGAATTTTGCTGATGGCAGCTTAACAGCGACTGTAAAAACAGCAAAGGAGAAGCAGCTGGATATACTTCTTAAGTGAAAACAACATTACTTTTAGAGAAGAGTGGTGAGTATGTTGTGACTAACTGCACTGATGCAATTAGTGCTGTGGACAAAATTCTCAAGACAACAAGGAGGAAGTGGTGAGTTTGCATTGAACAACGTCAACAGCAAATTAGAATGGAATCAGATCAGAAAACAGGGAAAGTTTTACAACAATATGATAAAAAATACAAAAGAATAAAGACTTTGGCCAGATCGACAAAAGGATCACACGGCTTTTGCAGCTGCTAAACCTGTGCAAATGTGACAAAACGTAATTCACAAAGCAGCCGCAAAGGGTGAAATGCACTGCAAACTGCACTGCCAAGCAAATAGCATCATGGTGCGCCTGTTTCATTTGTATGTATGTAAATTAGGTAATATAAATACATGCAAATAATCCTTGCTGCAAAAACAGTCTAATTCACTAAGACCAGCGCTAATTGCCACACGCAATTAGGGTGGAGTTATTAGCATCTTGTCTTGATAGTTGGTGTTAACCGCACACACACTCACTCCTCACTCTCTCTCTCTCTCTCTCTCTCTCTCTCTCTTCACATCTTCAAGCTTGTGAGGCTTGACTGATATCAAATTGATATTGAATGATATCAAGGGCAAAATCTTCAGTCATACATTGGGGGGATCAGGTGAGTATGGGGTGGCAGGCTTATCTCAGACTTTCAGCTACTTAAAAATAAAAATGTCCTGACAGCTCTGATGGAGCTCAGGATTCATCCATAAGTGCTGCTTTATTACAAACCATTACACTGTATAAACCTGAAATCTGTCTGTAACAGCTGATTTGTGTAGCACAACACTGAACATTAATTACTGTCAGATCCCCATTGATCCAATGTCAATGAAGTTACTGCTGCTGTGCCACGTGCGTAAAATGCGCACAGCCTCTTTCTCGGTTAAGAGACGCACTTATTGTTTCAGCTGCTGTACGATGCTGCAGCCAGCTGTGACACACAGCCAGCTGTGGACAACAAACAGAACATCAGTACTGATGTTTCTGCAAAATCTCAGATACATTCAATGACACCTGAACAACATTATTGCAAGATTCAGACATTAATCTAACAAGTTTCAGACACTGCCTGAGTCACATTACTATTTCCCATCTATAACATAAAAAGAGGCAAAACACATAAGTACAAGTTGTTTTGTGATTGTGGAGCTCTGTGTGTGCACACCTCTGCTAATTAAAGGTCCTGCTCTGTCTGAGAATTGGATATAAACTGCTTATAAATGCTACATGGGGGTGTAATGCAAAAGGTACACACACGTGTTTTTGAATGTTAAAACTTACTTACATTCCTGTGTGTTCATGAAAACTGCATTTCAGTGCACTGATGACATACTTATGTGGATAATATTTTCAGACAATACAATTCCTGAGCAGAAGACAGTCAAGAGAAAGGAGAGAGAGAGCATGCAGAGGGAAGGACAGGAGGGGAGAGATGGGGGGAGACAGTGGGGGGGTGGTGTCGGTGGGGCAGAGGAGTGAAAACAGGTGCAAATCCCAGAAAACCCAGAAGTCATCAATCTTCCACTGAGGTGGAACAAGGCGAGCTGCCCCAGTTGGAGCCACACAGAAACTCTCCATGCTGCCAATATATTACTCTCATTCATTTCCATCTATCACCAGCACTTCCTGCACGACCGCAAGAGCAATTTGACTGGAAATATAGATAGATTTTTTTTTTATTTATTTATTTATTCATGCTTTGCTTTTTTTCACATAAATTGTGTCAAAACATTGATATAAAATTGATTTTTTTTGGGCCTTCAGTCTACGCAGTAGCCTAGAAAGATCATCACATTTAGAGGACAAAAATACTTCCTCTACATCCAGTAATTCAGAATCATTAGTATGATGCTCAGTTAGGATTTTAATCCATTCTGCTTTCTTTTAATGGTAAAGAGGATGTCTCCAGAATTTGACTGGAGTCCACCTGAGGCAAATTCATTTCTGGAGACATCAACAGAAATGTGTCCTTTCGAGGGCAGAGTGGGTCTCACTTTTACCTTGGAATTAAACAAAGGTTGCTGATGATGCAATAAAAACCTTTATTTTGCTCTGAATCAAACAAACACATGAAATAATTACTTTTTCACCCCCAGTATTGATTCTGATAGCTAAACTCAGCTGATAACAAGTACTTTATTTTCTTCATTTTTAAAACCAGTGCAGTGCCTGTTCAAAACATGCCGGGTCGATTGCTTGCCCTCCAGCCACTACTTAATACGGTAGATGTGAGGTGTGAATGAGTATATACACCAACAATATGAAAGAAACTAACATTCTATTATACACAGATGTTATGAATAATACGTACTCTAATAGTAAATAAATGTTCTTTACTCATTTCAAGTAAAATAAAATAATGTGCATCCTAAAATAAAGTGGATTAATCATATTGGGCTCTTAGATCGTTCCTATTCTCTGTTCCTTCAGTTTGGATTTGAGTGGGTATGTTTGCTCCAAAGATTTGTGCTTTGTCTGTAGTGGCGCTTCAGTCATCACGGTCTCAGTGTGTATGAAACAAACTGGTTTTGAACTGCCCATGGAAGTATTTGTTTCTTTTTATGCGTGTAACTACAGTCATTGTGTATTGAGCTCTGAGCGCTTCCAAAACACAAGTGACCTACACTCAACAATGTACCTGAACGCATCCTGTGTAGTCACTTGCTGCTGATCTGTTAAACGTGCTGCTAACGCTTTCTGCTGCTTTCTGCCTGGACACAGGATAAGAGTGTCCATTCTTAACACAGCAAAACTGACCTGCTCAACAGTACGTTTGTAGTGTTTTATGATTCCAATTACAAAAACTATACTAAGCTAAACTTTAATTAGGTAACATTAGTCCTCATTTTCTGAGCTCTTCTCCTTTATCAAACTTTGTTAATCATGTAATAAAATCTATTGAATAATGCTTTGAAACAACCTCTTGTCAAAACGTGTTGAAAATGTCAAAATCTAGTTTTATAAAAAAAAAAAAAAAAAACCAAACACACATTGAATAAAGCCTGGTTAATGTTGACTAACGAGGAATGTCAGTGTCAAAACTTCCTGCTTCACAGTAAAGTTGTTCCACTGCTTTCATATTAAAATGCATTTATTGTGAAGGCCATGAAAGTGTAAAAGGAAGGCAATGTCAGTTGATCAGTCCACCACTTTGGTACAGATTAAAACATGAACTAAACTATTGGATGGATGGACTTTGGTACAGACAGTCATGTTCCCCTCAAGATGAATATCTCTCTATGGTTTATAACCAAATACCTGCAAAACTAACTTCCCATTAGCACAGCTGTACTTTGTGTTTAGTGCTAATTATCAACTATTATCATACTAACATGCTAAACTAAGATGGTGAATATGGTAGACTTAGGTTTTGATTTATTTTTAAAGCGTACTTTCTCATCCTTTTGCTTTCTGTATCTTGTGTACAGCACCGTCAAAATTTGGCAGATGCTCGCTATCTCTCCACAGTCAAAGTAGAACTGTATCAATCTGGGAAGCGCCCACTCTTTTAACCTGCTACTGTAGACTTTGTTGCCACTTAAATAGAGTTTGTGTTTTAATGTGTCTGCCCAAAATGATGTCATCCCACTGTGATTTTTCCTGAACCTCTGGGCTTTTTTTGGTCGAGGTCATCTGCCTTTTCTGTTCATTTTATACAATACAAATAAGGCAACAGGCTTCTGTCTCCAAAATTATCACCTAGTGTGTCAAATCTTGCTTCATTTTATATCATGAACGCTTTAAATAGTTATTGATGTGGTTCAGGGATTTGAGACGTGGCAAGGACATCATCATACAAATGGTTCACTGATTTGTCCGGCTTCCAGCTGGCAGGTAGAATTGATTCTCTGTGAGGGCGAAGATTCACATTTCAATGATGACGTGATGCACACGGCCAAGAAAAAACCCGTAACAAATTCAACTGCAAATTTAACACATATCAAAACCCATCACAAATAGACTAGTTTACTGAAAAAAAGAAAGATAAAAAAGAAAATGCATGAACAGAAAACATGAGGTAGAGACCTTTACAGGGAGCGGTGATTGGAACGTTTGGAATAAGTCAGGACTTGACTTGGAGAAATATGTAATATGTATGTAATATGTATGTATGTATGTAATATTTTCTCGGACAATATCAGGTGTTCAGCTTCTATAAACAAGCACAGGTAACATTGACAACGGACCCAACATGCACATTAATAGCGATAAGCTGTCACGTCTCACCAACTAACTTAGAAACATCTCAAATGATATTCAAACAACATTTGAAGCATTTTCATTTGACAGTATGATGTTAAACAGGCACAGAGATGAAAACATTTTCAGGTGATCCACTATATTGCTATAAATAACAGAAATCCAGAGATCCCCTTGCATGCATTCCACCTTAAACTAATGGGACATTTGTGTCAGGTGGGACGTGGAACTGCATGTCAAGGCACTTATTCTCAGTAGTTTCTCCTTGATCTACACAAGCTTGGATTCTACCTCATTTGTACATTGCTTTGGACAAAAGCGTCCGCCAAATGAATACATTTAAAATATAAATGTGAAAATCAGACAATGTTACACAATCAAACATGGAGACAGTATGAGATAAACTTTTTGCTGATGGTGACTGCAAGTCATATGTGCGGTGGTATAAAAATATTTCAGTTATTATGTTGGGATCATCTTGTGCAACATAAAGGATTGTAGTCTGTAAAGGGAAGAATAAATAAAACTCACCCAAAGGACGGTGAACTTCTTTATGACCTACCAAGAGTAGGCAGGACGCTGAAAAGCAACAAAAATACAATTTACTTCAATGGAGTCCAGCTTAATTTCATTATTCAAAATAGAAATAAAATCCACGCTAAATCCAAACATCTGCACTTCAGATGTGACAAGACTTCTTGAGAACGCACACTTAAAGTCAGCAAGAGCTGAGGGCTGTCCACATCCACTATTTCAAAAGGGGCCTCAACTAGACTTTGCTCAGAAAATTACCCATAATCCACAGCAATAAGGAAGTGGCAATGTTTTATCAATATTATATCATCATTATAATGATATTTATCATATTATATCATATCATATATGTGAGGCCCTGCACCTGACAGTGATGTAGTCGCATAGGCTATAGTGATATTAAGAGAGAATCAGAACAAATATTCATATTGATACAGTTTTCAACATACTGAGCACACTGATGGGGGGCAGTAGAGAAGTGAATAATGAATCATTTGGAAAGTTTTTATCCTTTTTTTGCTGTGTGTTATGTTGTTTATTGAAATGAAAGCATGTGAGACATTTAGAGGGAAAAATCACTATTTGGTGGAGCTGTTAACAACTCATAGACATGTGAAATGTGACCCCGACTACACACTGCTTTTTGTAAGACATCAAAAGCCAAAAAGATTGGAAACCACTGGTTTCATCTTTAACAATGTGTTGTATTTTAAAAGCTTGTTTTATTATCCATTGTGTCAAATCTTCATCTGAAAAGTAACTAAAGCTGTAACTTAAGCAAATAAATGTAGTGGAGTGGAAGTATAAAGTAGCATCACATGGAAATACTCAAGTAAAGAACAAGTACCTCAAAATTGCACTTAAGTACAGTACTTGAGTAAATGTACTTAGTTACATTCTACCACTGGTGCTTAGATTCTTCCAGGCTGTGTTCTTTGAAAGGAGGTTAGCTAAGATGCAAGCCACCTCTTTATGCCAGGCTTAGTTTTTCCCTGGAGGTGCCCCAATTGAAGCTCCAGTCAACCAGCAGAGCTTTAGGAGATAACCAGTGAGGATTTGACTCTTTCCTGTGACAGGGCCAAGCACTCAGAGGATGATGCTGCTGCCGAAGTTGAATAACACTGTTAGGTTGCACTCTGTTATCATTAGTGATGCTCTACTGTCTTTATCTAACACCAGTAATCCCATTATGAATAACCAACTGTGTGTTCATCTGTTGCTGTGGGCAAACACTGCTGAATTAGCAGTGACATCACTGCTGTTCACATCTGGCTGCTCCAGTGGGGCATGAAGTCAGGACCAGAATCTTTACATTAAAATGCAACGCAGGTCAAACTGTACTGACTGATGTATTGCATGTTAGTACTATGTGCATTATGGGTTAGCGGCCCTAGCCTCTCTCCCACTATTTCTTACTACTACTTCCTTATTTTCTTAATCATGTGGCATCATTCAATTATGTTCATATCAATCCTTATAACATTGAGTTCATTTAAATCAAATCAGATACAGTATAGACAAAATGATAAACTTAGAAGAAGGGAAAAAAAAAAAAAAAAAAACTTTTATAGTTGACTTTTGTATTTTCAGAGCAGTTTCAAGCCACATTTATGTTTGGATGTCTGCAAATGCAACTTTCATCTGAACACACAGATCTGATGTTTCTGGTCATTGCACCATGCATCCTCACCAGGATCCACACAACCCTCTGAACTGAGTAGCAGTAGCAGCAATAACAGTAGGAGCAATTTTAAAGCCCCTGCTGAAACCAGGGCTCCTCTCGTTTCTTCTTCACCTTTATAATGTGATTTATTCATTGCGGGCTTCTACATATGCATCAATAAGCAATAACTTTAGTCATTATTTCTGCTGCTATGTGTCCGGTGCAGATGGTGATTTGACTGTGTGGGCTGTGGTTGTTGCTTAGTTATGTGGTTGTTTACTCTTGCACAGCATTAGAAATGGGCAACTTTTATAATAAGATGTCAACAAGTGTTTAAATAATCTGACATTAGACCTGTGGTGTAAACAGCCACAGACTAACACAGTGGAGGAAATGCATAAATTTAGTAAAACCAACAACATTAAACTGTACTTCACAGTGTTAAGAGGCAGTGATTAATGTTAATATGCATAAGTAGGCTTTATTTAGCTTTAATGTTATATTACATAGCCAGTAGTGGACATTGCTGTCCACATACTTTTGGTCTAGGTCTGTTTTTTATGGTTTCGCTAGACCCCTCAGTTCCAGTGAAGGGGCATCTGATTGTTACAGCATATAATGATATTTTAGACAAGTGTGTGCTTTCAGCTGTGGCAGCACTTTATGTTTGGGTCTTTACAGAAATGGTCTCCCTAGTTTTTCCCACTTTTTTATTCAACATATTTGGGATGAACTGGAACACAGCCAGGCCTTATCACAGTGACACACCTATAGCATGTTTAGCAATTCTCATTTATTTAAGGATCTAAATTCATTCTTGACCTCAGAAATGGTAGCAATCCCAACTCAAGGTCCACTTACTAGCTTTGTCTGGAGCTTTCAACAGCTTTTTAAGCCAGCACAAATGAAAAGTCCAAAGAGTGCTTTAGATGAAGCTATTGAGCTCCCATGTGTCGACCAGACCACCAGACAAGAACATTAGTATTGGGTGATTCCACAAACCCCTGATTGTGTTTGGCGACAGTGCATCCAAAGCCACTGTTTTGTTAAATTATTTCTTTCTACGATGTCTGTGCATGGAAACTATGTTGTGATTAAGGCTAGAGAAAGGCTGTGGCAAATAAAGTGTCATTAAGGTATGGTTAGATTTGGACAGCAAAAACACTTTGCTAAGTTAAGGAAAGATTGTGGTTACGGCTTTTTTCTAAAAAATTTTAAAAAGGCACATGTTATGTGCAGGTTTGTAAACAGGAGGCAAATTCTGGTCTTCGTGCATGGAGGACAGATGTGCTACCTGGCCATCCATCTACTTTACTTTAAAGGGCACACATCTTCCTGCACTGGCACTAAATGTTATAAATAAATTGTGGGGTGCAAAATAATTGTACAGTATGGATGTAATTCCAAAGATACTGGGTTGCATGCCAACAGATCCATCTCCAAGACAACTGAGCAACCTCCGTCCACTGATGAAGACTGTGTGAGTGAGCTTGAAGCTCTGGAAAAAGCTAGTCAGTGGACCTTAAATTGGGATAATCTGGTCAAACTAATATTTCCAAGGTCGAGAATGAATTTTGATGCTTCAATCACAAATGCTCTGTGTCTGAATGGGAGCAAATCAATGCAGCCAGGTCCCAAAATCTGGTGCAAAGCCTTCTCAGAAGAGACATAAAGGACCATATGATAAGAATGCATCTGGTATTCATAATGTCTCTTTTAGACCAAGTCCATCCGTTGACACCAACTTTTACACTGGAATCAAAATCTCATAGCAGGTTGATCTTATGTAGAGGTAAGTCAGTATAAGTCCTCAAATTCTTAAATCCTACAAACAAGACCCAGATGTTATCCACCAGAGATCAGAGCCACTTATTATATTCTAACTTTACCCAGGCAAAAGGCATATCCATCTCTCTAACAAAAAATGAGCTCAGTCCAAGACTGTACTCCACTTCTGATATTTTATTTAGCACATGCAGACATTTCAGACAAGACGCCATCCTTCAGTGTGCTGCTGTCAACCCTGTTTGTCATAGGTGTTCATGTAGTTACAGTATAATCAGGCTGAGGCGTATAAAAAAGCCTTCCAGTATAAGTCTAATTTAATGTGTGTTCCTGCATTATTGCTATAATTTTATCTTGTGTTGTGTTCTACAAGTTTTCGTCTGTTTCTGAAATTATTACACAACTACTTATTACAAACAAATATGGTGATGGTGAGTGATGTTGTAGGCACAATTGCTGTCATTCCCCCTGAATGGGAGTATATCATTAGTTTATTTCAGTGTTGCCTCCTGCTGCTGTCAAAGTCAAATCTGCTGTCCATTGAGCTGCTCCCATCTTCAAACCCTAGCTTACCACAATATATATATATAATACACCAATGCAAAGAAATATACTACAAATGTATCTAACATGCAAACAAAAGTACAGTATACCAGTACAATTCATACATTAACAATAAAAGAAATCAAATCAATAAATCAAATAATTGTTCCGTCTGTGAAATTATAGAAAATAGAGAAAACTGCCCCAAGATGTTCTGATCTGAACAAACACTTTACATTAATCAATACATGCAAATGGCTAAACTCAGATGTATAACAATTCAAAGATTTGTTTCATGAAAAATTGCAATGAAAGTCCTTCATTGATTTAAGAACAGAGTGTTGCATTCCTAACTCGGGATGTTGTCCCTTCACTTATCAAAGAACATATGTTGTCTCCTGGATTCTCTGAAGTAGAGGAAATATCAATGTATTCAATTACAATTAAAGGTAAAATTAGTGAATTTTTTGATATTCTATCTAAAGGAGGTCATTCATCTTTCCTAACTCTATTAAAGATTTGGGAAAAAGATCTAGGGATGGCTTTAGATGAAAATACCTGGCTAAACATTTGTGAAAGATTTACAAGATCATTTACAAGTAACAAAATCAAGGAAGTTCATTTTTAGATTTATCCATAAATTCTATCTCACTCCTGTAAAGATGCACCAAATTTCCAAAAATAATTCATCAAACTGTCCTAGATGTTAAACTAAAGACAGAACATTTATACATCTGTTGTGGCAATGCCATCTGTTCTCGAATTCAATTCATTCCTTTATTAAATCGGTTTTGGAAACAGAATTTGATTTAAACCCTTGTTTCTATTTATTAAATGATATGCCAGATTTTCAATTAGATCTTTTCTGAGGGTATACGTGGAATGTATTTGGTCCTTCATTACATGTATAGTGTTGTGGTCATTGATATGCTGTAAGTGTAATCTAAATATACTTAAGTACACACCTCAGACTTTTACAAACATAGGTTGTACTTTAGGGAATTTCTTAAAAATATACTATTTTGGTAGAAAAAAGTAACCAAGAACACATCAATAGTATAATTTCATTATATTTAAGCACATCTTGAATACAACTTGTAACAACTTGAGTGGTTTCAATTTAACACAACTTTAGTATAATTTATATATATATATATATATATATATATATATATGTATATATATACACACACACATATATATATATATATACACTAAGGTACACTAAGGTATATAAAGTGCGATTTCAAAAAATATACTTCAGTATACTTTTTGTTTGTTTGTTTGTTTTTATTTTGTTTTGTTTACTTGGGCATATGGGGGTGGAGGGAAGGGATGGGGGATATGAGGATACTCAGTGTACAGTTATGCTGTATATTTATCCATTGATGCTGGTTATTGTACACTCTGTGGAAGTAAAAAAGATGTTGAAAAAAAAATGACATAAAATAAAGAACTGAAGCAAATCATCACATTTAAGAAGCTACAACCAGAGAATGTTTGCCATTTGTACTTGGTAATTAATCAATTATCAGATTATCAGTTAATGACAAATGTTCTGTTGGTTACCTAATTATATCAGCTCTATTTAAACAAGTGACAGTCCCTGATTTAATCCTGCTGGCATGAACATATCCAAAAACATTCTTTATTGTTGATTTAGTTCTCTTGTGGAGTTTTTGTTGCTTCATTGCCCATTTATTCAAATTACTTACAGTGTGGTTGTAGCTGTTCAAGTGTCTCATGACTGCTTTTTCATCACAGTTGCTAAGTGAACATTTCTCACTCACACAGTGGCCTTTTAGAAAATATACTACACGAGTTTGTGACACAATTTCGTGTCCCTATTATCTCAACATCAACTCAAGTAATCTCTCATCACAAGAGTCTTTCAGAGGAATATTCACTGTTATTCAATAACGAGAGTAGCTGTTTGTCTCTTCCAAAGCTTCCATTTTATTTACTTTAGCTCATTTCTGCAGTAAATATATTTTTTGCTTGAAACATCAGAGAGATGTCTGTAGAGTGACCTACGTAAGTGTAGAGTAGTCTTGGATATTTCATTATTTGTTGTCTGACTTTTGAAGATTTATTGAAGATCTGAGGAATACTTGTATCCTGCTACAATGAATGAATGCTAAGTTGAACACATTTTATGTCCCAACTTAAAGCTGCACCAATCGATATTTTATATTAAAACAGGTAAAAGAAATACTACATATATTGTGAAAGGGGTTTGTCGTAGTGACAGAAAATTATCACCATACTGCAGTTCACCTCAGCTCTATGAATGTTTTAGCGTCTTTTAGCTCATTGTTTTGGTTTTAAAGCAACTTTACTGTTTTGATTCATTCTCACGGCTCTCATCAACCTCATTTCCAGCAGGCAGCCACTGTACACTTCCTGTCCACACCAAACTGCAGACAGACAAAGTTAGAGACATACTGGAGCATTTAACTGCAATAGAGATATTTCCCTCAGGAGTTGGTGGAGAACAGTACAGAAGTAAAAGCAGAATAACAAACATGACCTCAAATGAATGCTAATATTAACTGTGTCTGCTGGATGGTTACTAACACATTCAGCTTTTAAGCCTTTACAGCTTTTTGCACTGCAAACAAGTGCCAGAAAAATCCAGTTAATGCAGTTTTAAGTGCGACATCAAAAACAAAGCAAACATAATATAAGAATTATCATCAAATGTTTTGTGATTTTACTGTCATCTGTTTTTTCCTGTATGATTTGTTTGTTTCCAGTTAGGTCCCAACCAGCTTCCAATCCATTTATTTTGTTCCATCTAGTGCTGCAGCTAACGATTATTTTCATTATTGATTGGTCTGTCGATTATTTTCTCAATCAATTAGTTGTTTGGTCTATAAAATTGTGAAAAATGTCAATCAATATTTCCTGAAGCCTAACGTGATGCCCTCAAAATATCTTGTTTTGTCCCGACCAACAGTCCACAATCCAAAGATATTTAGTTTACTGTCACAGAAGACTAAAGAAACCAGAAAATATTCACATTTGAGAAGCTGAAATCAGAGAATTTGCAGCTCTAGTTCCTTCTTATATGAAGAAATTCATACTTACTGCATATCCATAAATGCAGCCTCACATTGTACATGTTTATTATTATCTTCTCATAAATATCGTGAATGTACAACAAATATTCTAACAGTATCATAATTATTTGACAGGTTAGCCATTTTCCAATGTATGTAATGATTATAGTATCCTTCCATAAATAACTTTTTTTTGATGTAATGATTATTAATACATGTTATACAATCAGATAAGTGACACATTATTCTCCACAGTAAGGTATCAACATAGATAATGTAACAATATCATCATGTACATTTATTCTGACATTACTAGGACTATACTTTATCACATATGTAAGGGATTTTGTATTACATCATTGGGAAATGTCTTTATTCATGAAGACTGTATGAGCTTAAAGATGCATTCCGTAATTTTCCTCTCAGCCCACCGTTACCATAAGAAGCTCACCACGGCTCACAGTTGAGCTTTAAAAGATCAACACCGAGCTAGGAGGTTGTATCGGAGTTTTGTATGGTCCTATAACAAAATAAGGAAATGTGTCTTTAAGGGGACGTTATTGCGAGAACAGGTAATGTTGACTTTCATTTAACGCTGCTAGAGTTTCACCTTTGTGTGCTCACCAACAAATCTGCTACATTGCATTCTAACTTCTCCTGCCTACTAACCCTATTATCAAGCCCTACAGCCGGCGAAACGAAGGCTGCACTTCCTGAGAACAAACTGCTTTCAAGCTTCATATCACACAATCATAAACTGGTCATCAGGATTAAAACACAGGCATGTTCTTCCACAGTGAGTGAACAGGCTTTCCTGTTTAGGAATGCGCAACATGTCCTGATTGCAGCGCCTCTACTGTAGCTGTCACTTCTTTAATTGATTTAAGAGAACCCTGAAGCTCCCCAACCCCCCTCCCCCCCGGCTTACTGTCCCACCTCTCATGTTAAATACTTCAGGAATAACCTCGATACTTGGCAACACATGAAATAAACCATCATTAAGAGAGAGAAGTGTACCAAAGAGACTTGGTTTTTATAAATGTGGAGTGTTAGAGTCAGTGCCCTTTGGTACATTTTCTCATCAACATGCTGTGTTAGGAGTGAAAAGAAGAGCCAGTTACCTCACACAAGCCTCTCAGTGTCCCTCCGTACTGCTGCTGAGTATATTAAGTCCAAATATTTCATCTAACTCTGTCTGCGCTGAGTCCGCTCTCTCCGCTCACCCTGTTGAACTAAAAAGCACGCTCTATCTGCCCCTCGCCCTCTCTTCTCTTCTCTGCGTATCCTCTAAGCTCTCTCTCTCTCTTTCCCTCTAAGTCCCTCCCTCTCTCTGCCTCTTTCTCTATCATACATCCCTTGACCCCCCCCTCCCTCCCATCCTCTCTCTCTCTTTCTTTCTCTCTCTCTCTCTCTCTCTCTGTCCCTTGATGTACTTCCATCCAATCCCTCCCTGCTGTTTACTCTCTAGATTTCTCTCTCAAATAGCAATTTGCTTCAATGGCAGAAATGTAATTAAGGAAACCGTTGTCATAACAAATTGTACAAGACTTACTATGTAAGTATAACAATTCAGAATTTTTAAGATAATACTTTAGCATTATGGGAAAAGAGTAGAAGATCAATATCTATTTCATTTCTATACATTAAAGCTGCATTCACACCATGTCCGCACAATGGCAAGTTCTGAAAACCACTTTGGGAGTGTTCATACATTAGTTCAAGATGGATGCCCCATTGCTAGTTTTGTATCTGTATCTGTATCTGTCACAACAGATAAATATGTAAGGGATAATGTACAGCGAGCAGGTCATTATTGTGAAATTAACCCCGACAGGGTGACGCAGGTGCTCGCTTTACATTATCCCGCTTATTACATGGCTATTTACTAAAGAAATCAATAATCTGACACAAAATATTGATTTAAAAATGATTTTATTTATTTAAAAAATGAGATTAGATTCTATGAATGGAACTGTGTGCATAGCAACATAAATATCTATGAAAACTTTGTAGCCTTCTTAAGATCAGGACGTTTCTGTCGTTCTTCTATATGTTTCCCTCTTGCTGGGGCTTTGCAGTTGACACACCTGGAAACACAATTGTTACTAATATTACAACTGGTAACAATAATACTATTATCACTACTGCCTATCGCTTAAGTTAGGATTGGAGGACAGGATCTTGCTCCACTTTGCCCTCTGTGTGATAGTAGGGTGTCGTGAATGAGATGCAGTTGGTGTTTTTACTTCTTTCTGTGGATTGATATAACTGGACATTGTCCTCCAGAGTCTATGATCACAACTGCGTCCATAGCAATGATCAGTTATTCATAGCAGCGGTCTGCTATTCAGAAAATAATAGACTGTAAAATGGCGTAATTGACCAACAGAATTGAGTATTCAACAAAGCAGTGCAATAAGCTATATTAGCTATTTGTGTAGCAGTTCATTAAAAAGTGAAACCAGATACAGAAAACAGTGTAGAGATCATTTTTATTCAGCTGAACTGATTCAATTAGCGTTAATATTGGATTTTCTGAAGATGTAACTGCTGGCAATGGCAGCTTTGCAGCCAAATTGTCACCAGTTTGTTGACACTTCTGTAGTTCTTGTCAACAAGATGTCATAGCTGTTAGGAATTCCTGATATCTCCAAATCTAAATGGGAGGCTTACATAAATGTTTTTTTCCATAATGGTCAGTATGATATACTAATTACTGAGCTGCTGTCAGGGAGAGTTTAGCTTAGGATAAAGACTGGAGCCAAGGGGGTACAGTTAGCTTGTTGTGTTGTTAGCATGTATAGCATGTAGACTGTATATAAAGATGGACGAATGGCAAAGGAAAGCCAAAATATTGCATTTATGAGAGCCGTCAACTTGCTTGAGTGACATCATTTGCAACCAGAGTCTGCGCAGTAGAGTCGAGGGGGCAGGTCGATGGCCCGAAGGACACGTCCCTTTAACTTGACTGACAGCTGCCGAGAGCCAAGTGAACCCAGAGCCACGATGAAGATAAACCAACAAAACCGGCCAGTAACCACCAGCTATAGCTAGTAGTGAATCACCAATGAAAATGTAGATTAATGTCTTCCATCAGAAACTGCTGTGGTCACTCAGCTCATCTACTGCGTCTGACGGAGCTTTGTGAGTGGCTGTCAATCACCGCTGTCAATCATGACGTCACACCCCCTTTTCATAGCATCGCTAACTAATTAAAAACAAACCTATCAGAAAATGAGCACTTGAACATACATCAGCGTGATAAGAACTACCTAAAATGACAGACATCATCTTTGGGAAAAATGTATTTGACATGCACTTTGATTTTCTTGTCTGGTCCATGTCCCGTTTATGACCTATACTGAAACCAGCCACCAGGGGGCGAAAGAGATATTTTGGCTTCACTGGGGAGCTGTCTTGTTGTACATCTTTATATACAGCCTATGGTTGTTATCAACAACTCTAAAGATGTGTTCAGACTTGTAGAAAGTTTTTGTAGAAAATGTTCAATTTCAACTGTCAACATACAAAGACAAAGGAAAAGGCAGTGTCGAGAGGGTAACAGAAGAAAATGGAGTTCCAGGATCAGTCACACAAACTGAATGAGCTGCCACACAAACACAGCACACCCAATATTGGTGCATACGTTGCTATCTAGCTACAGTTAGTGCATGTACAGTCATTACACTGTGGCAAATAATCACAGACTACATAAAAGACCGGGTCAAAATTGCACAAATAATTTCTGAAAACACCATAAACTGCCCTTTTACAATGTATCTTGTACTGTAACAGTATTACAGAGTAGTCATTAAGTCAGAAACATGACTTAATGACTACTACTGAAGTCAGTGTTACATTTTTAAGAGGGAAAATGCCATATTTCTTCTTTCAAAGTTGCATAGTCTTGTTTAAACCTGTGCATGAAGAAAAATTTAAAAAGACTATTTGGGATTTTGCAGGGAGTTGTGCATTAAAAGTATAATATGTAATTATTCCACATTAAAATGTCTAAAAACAACTAAACCTGTGTTATAGATTTTGTTGAGTTCTGTACTTACTTTATCCCAAATGTTTCCAACAATTTTCAAACCCAGAGAAATCTGTAATTTAATCAAAGTAACGGACCGTTTCATTTGGTCGCATGTCAATGGCATCATACCTCCTCTACCAAAGATTAAACACGCACAAGACGCATACAGCTGTGTTTGTCCGCTACAATGGCGTCTACCAAAGAGTTACTTACACACACACAAGATGATACATCGGCGTTGTGGTTGTTCCACAGAAACTGTTACTGTTGACTTTTATTTAGTTTTAAGCCACATTTTCATGATAAATTTAGGTTTCTTTTAACTATATCTTTTAGCCGAAAGAAGGATTTTAGTCATTGGACGTCTAGATCTTAAGTTACCAGAGAAATAAACTGGGCAAACGTTAGCAGCAGCTCGGCTAACAGCCCCTCCAGGAAGTCCGGTGGTCGCCGTACATCGTCAGAGAAACGCTGATTTTTTTTTTTGGTAAAACGGCTTTAATTAGTGTTTTTACCTGTAATCTCCGGGTCCGTTTGTTCTGGAGAGGAGGAGACCTCTGCGGGTAATTCGGCTCCCGCTAAAAACATTTTGAATGATTAATACTGGAGTAATCCTATCCCAGTGAAGCTGATTATTTAACAACGAACAACTCCCATTGCTACTTCACACCGTCATCACACGTCTTTTGTTATTGTTTTGATTGATAGACCCCTAGTGGCTGAAATTACATATTGTGCATTTAAGCATTATCGCTCTGCCAGCTGTTTTGCTGTATTGTAGCTAAGATGCTATTAGCTGCATAGAAGTGCTAGGTAAATGGCACGATACTTCTACTAAAACCACAAAGTATTGCTTTTATATTACTGTTTATGTCTGACTTAGCCAAAGGAAATAAAACGTATTAGTCAGTCAGCTTTAGAATTGCTGGTAGAAGCAATTTAAAACTTTGAACAGAGCCAGGCTAGCTGTTTCCCACTGCTTCTGGTTTTTATACCAAGCTATGCTAACTACATCCTAAATACAGATCTATACTTAACAGACAGACAGGACATGGATATTTATCTTCTCATCTCACTCTTTGAAAGAAAGTGCAAAAGCATATGTCTCAAATGAAAGACATTACAACATTGTGAACAATTATAAAAGAAAAAATAAATTGTTGAAAGCAAATCATTCAAAAATAATGATGATAATCAAATAAATAAATAATATATATGATAGGATGAGATATAATTTAAATGTAATGTATTCTCTTTGTCTCTCTGTTTGGCTGTTACTCTTTTACCTCAGTCTGTTGCTGAAAATGTCACTAAACTTATTTTTCTCTCTTCCTCTGGCAGAGCCTCTCACTCTGATTCTCCCTCTCTTTTCATTTTATCTTATTCCCTTGTTCCCTCCCCCTCCTCCTCCACACAACCCCCACCCACCCCCCACCCCCAGTCCCCCTCATCCAACCCTCCCGGTAAAGATAGTTCAGAGTTGTTGACAGAGTATCAGTCGTGAAGATTCCAGGCAAACGGTCTGTTTCTCTGCCGGCTGTTTTCGCTGTATTGTAGCTGAGACGCTATCTGACTGCATTTCCCCTGAGCTTCTCAAGAAGGGCTCTCTCCTAGCACTTAATCACACACACACACACACACGCACGCACACACACACGCTCTTACAAGTATGCCTGTTATGACAGCCAAGTACACAAACACTGACTGAGCACAATATGAGCACAAACAGAGGATGACTTTACCCGCAAGTGTGGTTTTGTATGAGTAAAGACAAAAGAAAAAAAAAAGACAAAAGAAAAAAAAAAAGATGGCATTTATGCACACAAATAAACATAACCCCGCACACACACACACAAACACACACATTGTAGACCAAATCAACATATATGTGTGACATGTATGAAGACACTGGCACACACTGAAACACTTCTGACGTGACATGCATTCGCTGCCACACAAGCAGCAGGTGAACACACACACACACACACACATACGAACAAATACACACAAAGACTAGCTTGTGGATTAGCACCGCCCTCCCACTCCCTCATCTTAAAGCTTGACACTGCAGGGGTCTCCAATGCCACAAAGACCCTCATCTGGCTCCCATCTTAACCAATTAAAGACTTAACATGTGATGAGATGCTGTGTTGGTGTGTGTGTGTGTTTACAAGGAGGCCTGGCAGTCACTGCTTATATATTCATTTTTATATTTATATTTTTATTTATGTTTTTACATATTTTTTTTTCATATTTATAAATGTGTGTGTGTTGTGGCGAATGACATGCAGCCTCATTACTTGACAGTATGCAGCTCAGTCTCTCCGGCTGGGTAGTTTGACAAATGATCAGAGCTTTTCTATATGTGTCTTTAATCTAACTGCTAATCAGAAAAAAGCTGCAGCTCTTGCATTTTTGATAGAGTCTTGATGGATGAATGTCCCTCACTGCTGACTGACCTATATACACACAACTCTCCAACCTCTCTCTTGTGTTGCTCCTGCTATTTTCCTCTGTGCTTTTATCTCATTGACAGACTACCGTGGTGTCCCTGCCTCTGCCCGTGTTACCTCCACTTTGTCTCTCTCTTATCTCACTCTGCCATTTTTTCAACTCAAGGGCCAAGTCAAAAAAAAAGGGCAGAGGGACACTTATACATATCAACCTGTACATTTGCTCTCACCAGAATGGATATTAATTATCAGACAGCTTGAAACTTTGTTCAATCTCCTCCACAATAAATCAAACGAACCAAGTGCGTATGTGTTTACACTTACGGAATATGTCCAAATTATTGTTATTGATACATTATTCATTAGTTATTTACTACTAAGATATTATTCAAACTACTAACACAGACACACACACACGCAAATCCCTTTTCATAAAACGGAACTCCTCAAAAAGAAATAAAACACTACATTGAAACACTACTATATTTAGACGGCCTTTTACTATTTTAATGTTACCTCACATTGTACTATATCCGGAGTCATCTGCAGAAATTGTTACAGACTGCTGAAAATATACAAAAAACATAACAATACACTGGTTTTCCAAATTGTATTTCAATTAGGCCTACTATACATACAAAACAAAGTACTGAAGGACAAATGCACAGTAGGTTTCATTCAATAAAAGCATTGTATGGCTTTAAAGTAATATTAGACATAAACAATAGAAGACAATACAGTGGTATTGGTATGGTGTAGTCAACAAACTTCTTCTCAAATGCCAACCTGTCCAGCTGGTTCACACATATTGTAGGATATGGGATCATGTTAATAAACCAACCTGGTTTACTGAATACTGGATTGTCAGCTATTAAATTATATGATTTTAATATAATCTGGATCAGCTGTGAATAGCTGTTGTCTTTGACCTCCAGCAGGTCAACTAGAAGATCCAAGATCCAAAAATATGACCTGAATGGTTGGAGAGCTAGAAAAAAAAACAGTTTTGTTTTCCAATATGAAATATAGGCTAGTCATTATTTGATGATTTAGTGGTTCTCAACCTTTTTTTCATTACTAGACACACTGTGATAAGATGACATGCCTAAAGAATCCCCCAATCTGAGTGAAACTACTAGCATTCACAGCTACTGTCATATTTATGACTCACCTGAAACAACATAGAAACAGTCAAGTCTACGTCTATGTTCAAGTCCTGTTGAATTTGTCTGGAATATAAACTAAGCAGGCAGTCAGTTGTGGTTGTTTATTCTAGAGAAATACAACAAAACCACCAAATCTGGCTGCTGAGGTTCAGTCAGCTTGAAGATGCATAATTTGTGAAACTGTTCCAGAGCACATTGGTGCAGCTGGGGTGCAACATACAGTATCTGTGTCCAGTGGCCACATTTTTTACTCGTCCATGCATCTGATGTCACATGTCTGATGGGATAAATATATAGTTTTCAATAAACATATCTGCCAAGTCACAAAATGTTCATCCA
Source organism: Thunnus thynnus (assembly GCF_963924715.1). Classification (NCBI taxonomy): domain Eukaryota; kingdom Metazoa; phylum Chordata; class Actinopteri; order Scombriformes; family Scombridae; genus Thunnus; species Thunnus thynnus. Next base: position 2,974,833 of record NC_089528.1, read on the forward strand.
GATCATACCTGCACATTGTTAACTGTCAATGTATTTTATTAGGTTTTTCCTACAATATCCACTCATGCCAAACAAAATCTGTTCCTAGCAAAAACCATGGACCACCAGTTTAGAAAAGGTGGTATAGACTTACTGACACCTTAAAATGCAAAAGCCGAAGATTCCAGCTTCCTTCATTCTCTAAACAATGCTTGACCACATTGGGTGGAGCAGAATTACTATTTTAAACAGGATGCATAGCTGAACACAGGCATTTTCCACCTATGCATTTTCCTGTTTGACTGAAACAAGCCACAATCCCTTTGCATTGAAATTAGGAGATATACTTAGCTTACAAATTGCCTCTGACTTAGAAAACTATCTGTCCACCTCCCTCTGGGTTTGGAGATCTTAAGGGCTTTCATGACTAATGAAAAAGGTTTGCAGGGGACATCTACAGTATATTGGAGCTATACTGCTCCAGTCTGATTTAATTCTCTTCTTTGCACTGAGGCCCCACTCACAGGCAGCAGATCCCAATTGTCATCAGGAGGCTTATAAATTAATGTTGCTGCTGGTTGTTTAAGAAGAAGTCCCTCTTGGCAAGTTTTGTAGACCCTATATAAAGCACCATGATGACTGCTTAACCAGTGTCCCACTCATGGTAAGGATCCTTTGGGCAGTCACAGTTCATGTGTGCAGGCCTTTCTTCAGCAAGGTGATCCATCACTATCAGGAGATCACTAGGTGTTCCTGAGCTTTGAGTCATTCCTCTGAGTCTAAAAAGCTCCATGCTGCATTGAAAGCCCTCTGGAATTCAATGCCTTAAAAAAAAAAACGTGCATACAAAACAGGCGTATTCCCTCACATTATCACTTTTAACACCGCCATATTTTTGGTAGGCACAAGTCCATCATTTTGTATTTGTGTAAATATGGCTAAAATATACTGATGAAAAATAATAATTATATTAATTTAAGATGTTGTTCACCATTTTTATTAGGAATATCTGCAATATTATGGGTTCATCACTATCTCTGGTTTTGTGCCCTAGCATTTACAAATTCTTGGCATAACTATTTGCCTAAATATATAATGACATTTAATAAACAGTTAACATTCATGTTAATGTAGCTGCATTCACTGTCCTTATACACATATTCACCTGTTGAGCATACATAACACATAAAATACAAAGAAAGGAAATATGTATGCTCACTGTACATATAATCTTACATTAGGTGTCACTTTAATGTCTGACATTAATAACACAATGGCAACATCCCTGTTGACTCTAGTTAATGCAGATCAATTTGATGCTAGAAACTCAGATTAATTTAGCGAACACTGAATACATCTCATTGGCTCAAATCATGCTACTTTCTTTCGAAATATTAAGTGTCTGTCATACAGTTGCTTTTACATTTTCTTAAGCAAACTGATGTGTAATGACAAAATATCATTTGATGAAGGCATTACAAAAATGCCTACCTTAACACGAACCAATACCTGTATACCTTAAGGCCCCCTCCCGATGAGCCCAATCTGTTCTGATTGGCCAGATTTCTGGAAGCCTGCCAATGGGCAGCCATATCAGAGTCATGTTAAAATACTGCCGATGAAAACCCAACATTTCCTGATTTACTGCTTTATATTAAAAGTGTGTAAATGACTGTGAAGAATTTACAGGAAATGAATTGTGTTCCTACCGAATTAGCAGAGGTTTGTTAGCGGCGCTAACACAACAAGATATGAGAGATATTTTCAGATCTAAGTTCAGCTGATATGTTAGAAATAATGCAGGGAGGAATAGTACAGGCAGAAACAACCACAGTGATGATAATGTTTGATGAAGAGCTGCAGACGACCAGCACACCTCCAACAAGTAAACTACTTATTTTACTTTGCCCTGCTGTGTAATGGAAAACAGTTACTGCATGCCAGCTGGACTCCAGTCATAGCTCAGCGTGACTACCCCCAAAACAATGGAAAAATACCATAATGTTAGTGGAGTGGAGCAGTGAACTCCCACTGTTCGTGGAGCAGATGACCATATAAAGAAATCGATCACGGCCAATGTTGCTGAAAGTAGAAAAATACATTGGACATTGAGTGTCCAGAGCAGTCTGAAGCTGCTGCTATTTGCTCAAAGGAATTACTTCTATATACATTTACCTCATTGGCCATGTTTGATATGAACATCCGACATCGTAACAATATATATTTGACTGAAAATAAGGAAGTGCATAATAGGTCCCCTTTAAGGTTTGAAAAATGTGGTGTGGGTCAAAGTTACTACTTCCTTAAAGTTACTTAGTGACCTTCATCGTCAGAGCAACAATAAACACCATCGGGTTAAGGTTAGGGGATGTTCATTGTTACCATTTTTAAAAAACAGTCCTGACTCACATTTGGAAACAGGAAATGAACAGCGGTTTCCTGTGGCAAAGTCCACCTTTTGCAAGTTGTGGTTAAGCCATCCACCCAACATACTACCTCCAAATGAGGAAATTTGTGAATTTATATAGACATCATCTAAACTATGCCACTTCTCTGGTCATAATTACTACAGCTGCTAGATGGCATAAGTCAGTCAAACATAACTATAGGTTGTTTTTGGGTGACTGACATTATGACCTGTTGTGTCATTTTTCTTGGGAGGACAGTCTCTTTCAGACAGAAGCATCCTGGGGTTGGCTGTGCCTGCTGGATATTATCCTTCAAATGCTCTTTTTGTTGAATAAAGTTTTATTCTATGCAATTCTGATGTGGTGATTGTTCCTTCATATTGTACACTACCTGCAGAGAACATGAATTTAATTAAATTATTTGTAACAGTAACAGTTTACTGAAAATGATCTAATGCTCTCTGTATTATCAAGTCTACACATTAACCAAAAATGTAATAATAATCCATAATGACAAGTCTACTGAACTTGTATTACATTGGCTTTAATGTTGTTACTGTACATTACATTCAAACAGTTAGATGTGTAATTTGGGGTTAACTTGTCACATTAATACTGAGAAAAAAGAAGAGAGGAATCACAGCCAGGTCTGCTCAGTTAACAAGTACATTAATAAAATATAAATGTTTATGATTTATCTGAATGTTCAAACCTTTGTTCATCTTTACATTTCTTTCAAAGACCGTGACAGAGTGGACAGTAGACGGTCCCGCTGTTGTTGTGGAAATTTTTTCTCGAGAAAGAGGCACATGGAGACATAAAGAAAGCATTAAACATTGTTACTTGTTGAAGCAGTTGTAAACACTGTACAATCCATCACATCATCAGTTACAATTATACAAATATCCAAACACAAACAAAAATACAATCATCTTGTATTTTTGGAGAGAAAACATGTTGTTCAGCTGGCCCTTTCCCTAAAGCCAGCCCTTTCTCTAAAGATTGTGAACTCAAACTAGTCAGCTTTATACCTCTCCAGAAGCAAAGCTAAAAACAGTCTGGTACCTAAATGGACACTTCCACAAACTGTTACACCTTCTTACAAACACGTATGGTCTCTAAAACAGCAGGCTTAAGACAAAGATATCTCTAGCTAACCCCAGAGGTCAGCAAGCAACCCTCAGATAGAAACAGGTTCAAGAGTTCAACTAGCCTAGGAGTAGGATTTCTTCACCAACATGTATCCCCAAAATGACAATGACATTACATCACATTCAGTTGATAACAAACATTGACTCCTTAGTTTGAAAACATTTGTAACATATATACAAAAGATTTATAAAATGATAACCTACTATTCAATTTTCTTTCACACTGTCCAGACTGGAGGTGTCTTCATCTTCTGTACTGCACAATACAATCAAACGAGTAAATTAAACTCATAGATCAGTTCGAGCTCAACATGGAACCACGGAGACACAAAAGATATCTCATGTTCCTCCTTTGTTCTGTATGATTATAAATGTTACTTCACAATAAACTTAGCTAAAGTTCATAAAATTATTGTTCTTCACATACAGTGTATCACTAGATACATGACTGAGAGCAAATAATGCCAAAGGAGGTGTGGGCCAGCTGTCTGGTTCTCAGTAGCCCACCGTGACCAAATCATGTGAACTCACCTGTCTGGTAAGTTAGCTAGAAAGTGAAGATGTCACACAGCAGCCTGCATAGTCACTGTCTGTCCTTTGACTGTCTAGTTTATATGTTAATTCCAAAGATTTTTCTAAAACAGTATTACCCCACTGACTGGTCATTTTAATATTTTCATTAAAATATGACTCTGTAGGTTGAATACCTATTGAGTATGGTCTTGCCAACTCAAACTCAAATTTATAAACAAAAAACTGTTGCCCCACCAGGTTGTGAGTTTTACAGTAGGCTAAGGTTAGTTAGCTAGCTAACACGAGTTAGCTGATGAAAAATGATAAACTTACTGAAGTAAATGAAAAGAAGACCCTTCAGTATCTGTAAGAACTGTCAACAGCAGCTCCATGTCGGTTTAAAAATGATAGTCAATCACAGATGAAAACATACGTTAGTGTCTTCCATCAGAAACTGCTGCAGTCACTTGGCTCGTCTGCCACTCCAGACAGAGGTTTGAGAACGGCTGTCAATCAGAGATGTCAATGATGACATCAAACCCCCTTCTTATATCATTAAATAACAACAAACTTATCAAAAAATGAGCACTTGAACATGCATCAGCATGATAAGAACTACCTAAAATTGCAGAAACCATCTTTGGGAAAAATGTTCTTGATGCACATTTTGATTTTTTAGTTTGACCCATGTCCATCTGCTAACATGGAAGGAACCAGCCATCAGGGGACGATAGATATATTTTGACTCCCTTTTGGGGAGCTGTCATGTCGGCTATCTTTATATACAGTCTATGGTTCCTCTAGTACATCCATATCTTCACTGCTTCATTTCAATTACAATTAGGCAAATTACACCAATGACGGACTGATGAGTTACAGCTTCATTTGAGCATTTTTTGTATGCAACATGAAAACAAATTGTACTGTGATGTTTAAATCAGTGTTGGAAAAGATGTGAAGGGGTAAACACTGAAACTGAACATGGCAGAAAGGCAAGACATTTCTCTTCAAAGCAGCAATTATCTATTAAGTGATTATTTTCAGCTTATTTTTCTACTTTGGTACATAAAGTACTCGGACAACTGGCAAATTAGAACACACTGACGACAGCCCTAAGGCTGCAGAGTCCTGTGATGTTATTTTTATAAATAAACATTTTAGAGAATTTTAATCTGTGTCTGGATCTAGATCTTTAACAAAATATATAATGATATTCAAATTTTTTTTTTGAGAAAACCTAAATCCTATATGTATAAAGCCTTCCCACAAGGATGAGTCAACTGATATGTATTATATAGCTGGTATATATTTTAAATAACCACACTGCTGTAGTGCCACTTATTGGTGAAGGTTTTTCAAACTGTGCATACATTTGGTGGCACTATACATATCAGAACCTGATCAGTTGTTTGTTTGTTTTGTTTTGTTTACTGACAACCGGCCAAATTTACACTAAAGTTTAAATACAAATAACTACAAACAAATAAACATTCCTGAAACATAACCTCTCTTGTGGAAGTAACAAAGTCAAAGGATACATCAGGTGAAATTTCTATTTTTCTTATTGTGAACAAACCCCATGTGCAGACACAAACAAACAATGAATTGGTCTACTTGCAAGTATTGTGAGTGTATCCAAACTTGATATATCGAAGGCTCTGATATTGTAACCCTAATTCTGTAAACACTGGACCCACTGAAATTCGCATGTCCATAGCCAGCCAATCAAGAGGCATCTATCAATTACTCTTGTCTCACACAGTATATAAGGCAGTGTCTCATCCATCCAGAAAACCATAAAGGAAGCAAAATTAACAGCTGACACTCCCCTGTCATTCATTCTACAGCTGGCCGAACCCCCTCAGCCACCCGACTCCCCATTACTGACTAACCGCACCTGGATACACAGAATACTATTCCACCACTGCTGCTTAACATTACCCACATGCACACACATACATCAATGTAAGTGACACACACCAAACACAAAGTTTTTTTTTTTTCTTTATTATTTTTGTGTCTTGGCTCACATGCGTCCTCCAACCTCACGAGTCCTTCCAGCTCCTTCTGCCTCTCTTTCTGCCAACCATCCAAACAGGATAAAAGACCACCTGCTATGGATAGAAAAGGGCACAAGCACTGAGCTTTCCTTCCAGGCCCATGATCTCCTAGTCTAGTTTAGTCACTCTCATCCATAAACCACCTCAGCAGACAGCGTAGGAGCAGCAGGGTCCATAGGTAGAGGGCTCCGCCTGTGCTTATAGACCAAGGGTTACAATATCGTAACCTTCGTTCTATTTCACACTACCCTCTACTGGACATTCATCGGGCAGAGCATGATGAATGTTGCCTGGTTGAACCTGTTCCAGCAATCCTGATGGTTAATGTCTTTCAGGCGATGCACTGGTTCAAGATGCAGAGATCCAAAATGGGTCTGAAATCTCCCATATTCTTGAGAAGCAGGAAGTATGCGGAGTAAAACCCCTTCTGTCTGTCGTAAATGGGAACAACCGAGACAGCCTGTTTCAGCAACAGGTCCTGGATCTCCCCGGAGAGAGAATCTGTCTCCTCTTAGGAGGATAGATTTATGTCCCTGATGCCCAAGAATAGAGGAGGAACATGGCGGAACTGGAAAGAATAAACCAGTCTCAGTGTTTTGTCCATCCACTCTGTTAACGTGCAGCACAAAGTGAACATGAACATGAACAGTGGTGGGAGGGGGCGGTGAACTCCGCTGGCACATCCGGGGTGGGGGTGTTGAACCTAGCCCTCACTGATGTGACGCTTCCTCCCACTGTCAGTCATTTGGGCACCGCAGACTTTCCCAGCTTCTGCAGGGGTCTATCGGTGTTTTTCGCCCCAGCATGGGCTGCTCCGTGGCCACGGGATGGCTAGTGCTGCAATGTGTCTGCTGAGGTGGTCTGGGAGGTGGCTGATGCAGCAGGGGCTGTCACTCAACACTTTTGATAAGTGTCACTTGACAGAAATGACATATTTTCAACAGAAAAAAGTGTTGCTTGACACTTAACTTTCATGTCGTGCACCTGGAGAATTTTGACATATTTCGTCGCACAATGTGATTGGATAGTGTTAATAACATCGCCATGGAGACTGTAATTTTCACTGAACTGATATTTTGGTCTTTAACTTAAGATAACTTGTAACATCCTTGTTTAATTAGTCCCAGTTGGGATGATATAATGTAAATAAACAAGCCGGCTGGAGGATAGCATCTGGCACTTATCAAAAGTGTTGAGCAACCTACCACTCATCAGCCTTTCTTTTTAGAGTATTTTGTCACATCTATTTCAGGAGTGACATTTTCCAAATAAACTTTCATTAATCTAAAATCTATAATTTAATCTGATCATCATAATAATTTGGAACCAGGACCTTCAGTATTTGGATTAAGTACCTCATGAAAAGAAGTGTCAGAAATGGTTATTACAATGTGCCAGATACATATTAAATCATTGTGAATCTTGTGCTGCTATGTAAATATAATCTTCTGATTGGATTTAGAAGATACCCAATGTTACTGCAAATGACTCAGATTAGGTCCAGAAAAGTTTGACATAACCTTTTTTGAAGACAGGAGCTTAAACTGGAACTAGGTGCCAGTGGTACAGACAAAAATTGTTAGTTGCCAGAAAGATTCCCTGGATATGTTCCTGTGAACGACCTTATCTCAGAATAAATGAATAAAGAAATACCATGCTGGCTTTTAAAGTGGCTAACTTTTTCTCCAGTTTGCAAAACAACATTTGCAAGAGGTGCAACCTAGTAAGCTGATGTGATAAAGGAAGCATCAAAACTCTCTCAAGGCCAAAAACAGACTTTTACACAAATGCAAGCATTGTGATAAGCACTATGTTTTTTTGCACAAAACTCACACACCAAATGAGCAGTAAGCAAATGGGAAGGTCAGAGGTCAGGTTTTAAAAAGCCTCTGTTTTCTAAGTTAATAGTGTAGCTGTCTGTCTGTAACATACTTGTTACTGTGTGTTGTTTTTTTCTAATTAAGCGTAATCCTTTCTCTTACTTGGGTCCAGACTCAGTTGGAGATGGAGGCTAGTGTTGTACAGTAGTTGTCTGGGAATGATATACTGGCTTTTAATTAAAACACACCCATATTAACATACAGACACACACACACACACACACAGTGAAGCACAAAAACAGCTCATCTGTCATAGACTGTATATATTAATTCATGCTACAGAACAGTTGGTTCAGAGGTATTATGAATCTCTCAAAGGCATTAGTAAATCAAATACATGCTCTCCTCCATCAGCACAAATGAAGTCAAAGCAGCCTGGAGCTCACACTTAAGCCATGCTACTGGGTCCCTGCTGCTGTGTATGTGTTTTTTAAGCACTTTTAACCACATGTCTGGATACAGAGCAGCAGTGATGTGAGCATTTCGCATGCAATCATGACAAAGAAATGTTTTTGTTGTTTTGTCTTTCCTGCAAAGTCAATTACAGTGTTCTACAACCAAATGATTATGAGTAGACTTAACAGTGCATGTGTGTATGTGTTCTGTGGTCAGCCCCTGCACAGATGGTATGTCATGCCCCTTTAGGGATGCACAACCTAATCCCTGAAACACATGGTGGGCTTAATCTGAGCAAGTGTGTGTATGTGTATGTGTGTGTGTGTGTGTGTGTATCAGTGAGAGGGTTGAATGACACAAGAAAATGTCAGTGTGTGTGTGTGTGTGTGTGTGTGTGTGTGTGTGTGTGTGTGTGTGTGTGTGTGTACATGCATGTGGGTTGGGGGGAGACAGCAGACTGCATGCAGTCAGATAGTACTGTCTGTGAATACAAAATGTTAACTTTAGTATTGTGTGACATGACTGCAGACAAACTTATTAACAAACAAGCTTGCCCTAATAAATTATGCACTTTCAAAAGATAAAAAAGAGTTTGTTTCTCGGTAGTATTCAATAGACTAAAAGCCCCTCACTTAGCAAACAACTGGAGCAACAGCACCCCCTCCCCACAGACAACAGGTCCTGAATTTCACAGCTTGGAAACTCAGCATTTACACAGTTTACACAGTTTCAATTGTAACAATTGGATTGTCGATATCTGAAATGGGAGATATCTAGAATGTTCATTCTGGATATCAAAAATGTAATCGTTGATATCTGAAATTGAAAGCCCAATGCACATGAATGGCAAAAGTGACATCATTTGTCCTTGGAAGAATATCATTGTGGATATCTGAAATGTTCATTTTGACTTGGAAGAATTGAATTGCAGACATCTGCAATACATATCCAGTCTAGCTATTAAATGTTTAAACTGCCACTTATACTTTTTAAGGATTTATAGATATCTTAAATGTATTTTTGACTAGTACAATTAAAGTTGTAGATATCTTGAAATGCAATTTCTACTAGTAAGAGTTACTAGTGGTTATTTTGGATATTTTTAATTACCATTCTGACTAGTGAAAATACAATTTTGACTAAGAGAAATGCTATTCTGGATATCTAAAATGTAATTACAGATAGGAGTGTGGTTCAATTAAATGTTTAAATGACTTGCCATAGGAGCAAGTAGGTTTTCTCTGAAGACCGTATATGTTGGGTTCATCAGGGCAGTTCTAGATTATGGCTACATAATCAGTCTGCATCAAAAACATTACTAAAGAAGTTGGATACAATTCAATATCAGGCCTTGAGACTCTGCTGTGCCATAAAAACAACCCCAGTTTCAGCCTTGCAGGTGGAAATGAATGAAACACTGTTGAAAACAGAAGAACTCAATTAGCATTAACATACCGGGTAAACTTAAAGGGCCATAAGGAAAATCATCCTTCTCAGAAAACATTACAGCCTTACCAAGAGAAAGAAAAATGACAGATCAAGAGCTTTGGTTGGATAATAGAAACACAGTAAATGGAACTGGGATAGGGATATGATGTTAGGTTCCACTGTGGCTGGGGCGGCTGTGGCTCAGGAGGTAGAGCGGGTCGTCCACTAATTGGAAGATCGGAGGTTCGATTCCCGGCTCCTCCAGTCCACGTGCCGATGTGTCCTTGGGCAAGACACTTAACCCCAAATTGCCCCTGATGGCTGTGGTAGCCCCTGTACCCATTCGGTGTATGAATGTGTGTGAATAGGTGAATGTGATTCGTAGTGTAAAAAGCGCTTTGAGTGGTTGGAAGACTAGAAAGGCGCTATACAAGTACAGTCCACTGTACCGTTCTCTGTTGTCCTGCCTTGATTATTAGAGGAGGTTGTGGTTGACCTGCACCTTTTAGGATGAAATAAAGAGAAAAAGATAGATACGAACCAAGTCAGCAGATACATAGAAGGACATTATTCATATATCTTGAAATATACACTGATGCCTCAAAAGCAGTCAATAATGGAGTATTGGTTGCATTCATCATTCCAGATTGAAATGTAATGTCGAATAAAAGAGTGAGCAACAACCTGTCAGTATTTACAGGGGAACTGTTGGCTATGCTTTTAGCACTCAGTTGGACAGAAAACGTCAAACCAAGCAAAGTTTTAATAGGTTCAGACTCTAAGTGGTGCATTAACCAGTGTCAAGAATATGCACTCAGAAGCAAGACAGGGAATTGTGCTGGAAATACCTCAAACTGTTTTCAGAGTTAACAAAGCAGGAATAATCATGAAATTCATCTGGATTCCAGTACATAGAGGGGTCGAGGGAAACGAACTGGCAGATAAATATGCAAAAGACACAACTGATAAATTAGAAGTAAATATGACAGTAAAGTATATTAAGGCTGGAATTAAAAGCATAATCAAATCAGGAGGAATAGAATAGGCATTACTACAGTATCCAAAAGACAGTAGGAGAAATGAGAGAAACTAGCAGAACTGAAAAAGAAGACGTGATCTCAAGGATGAGATTTGGGCACACTAGTCTTAACAGTACACTTGTGATAATTGCCAAAGATGCAACTGGTATGTGTGAGTACTGTGACATACAGGAAACAGTAGAACATGTTGTTATTTATTGTCCTCAGTACCAGCAGAAAAGATTCTCAAAAACAGACTGGAAAAAGATTGCATCAAACTTGAAATTCAAATGTCTTTTTTTTTGTCAACAGTTCAGAATCTAAAGATATTCAATTTGCTATCATGTACTATATAATGAAAAGCTTCAAATTATCACAATCGTGAAGCTACAACACGTTCATTTTTTTGGACATTTTTGTTAGAATAAAATGACCAAAACAATTAATCGATTTTCTGTCAATGGACTAACCAATTGATGGATTAATGTTACAGCTCTAGTCAGCACATGGAGATGATAACAGTGTTTTTGTCCTGCAGCACTTGTTTCTCCTCCTATGAGTCACAGATGAGCTGGTTCTGATGCTCTGTTACTCCCTATACTCTATTTCCCAGGCATCTTTGTCTTGACTTCAGCAGGTTCAGAATATTGCAGCAAGACTGTTCAAAAGGGAGACCATGTTATTCCAGCTCTCACCTGACATTTTAATTTGTTTTCATAATTCTACTTTTTGTCTTGAGCACCGCATGGACTTCTGATCTCCTGTCCTTGAATTGTACTGAAACGTGAAGTTCCTGCAAGATGAGGATTCTGTATGTCCTTTATTTAAAGAAACAATGGTGATGCTTTCTCAGTGGCCACATGAAAATTGTGAAACAAAATGTCCACCATGAAGAAGGTGTATAGCACACTAATGCCATTGTCAGCTTCTTTGATTCAGTTTATAATGTGCTTTAGTGGCACATACAGTATCAGCAAACTTATTGCCACATGGTGAACCAGGAGACTCTGGGGGCCCCTGAGCGTGTGGCACCCCTGGGGCAGCTGTCTACTGTGCTCAGTTGGTAATCCAGCCATGCTCTCAGGTCTGGTCTTCCACCACACTGACCTGTGTTTCTGTATTATTTGACACTGTGACAAGTTTATATGAGAAGGCTGCCACCAACTGTTACTTAGCAACAAGAATGGTGATTGACTGTTGTCGGGATTGTAAGCTTTATTCCGCAGCTTTGAGTCTGTAATAAGATCTTCATAGAGCCTTGGTTCACAGAACTCTGGTTACAAGGCATGACTCTTGATGTCTTAGCTGAAGATCAGTTAGATTTTTCCCATTTAGTCAAAACCAAAATCCAGAGGAATTATAGCTAATAAGAGTGGTAAAATTTCCACAGGTGGATTAACAGTAAATCTAAAACATTTCATTACATTCAAGATCCATCCATCCAAAATCACATTGACATTGTATTAATCAGGATATCTGCAGGTTTTGGAACGTCTTCAAAGGCACTGAATTCAGTTCCATCAAAAAGGATTAGCTGTAGGGGTGCACGATTCAGGAAATCTCACCATTCGATTCGATTCAATTTCTTGGGTTGGAGATTTGATTCACAATCGATTCGCTATTCAAAACGATTCGCGATTCAAAATCAATTTGATTCGCGATTCAAAATCAATTCTCGATTCAATACATTCATAGATTTGATTCTAGATTGCTGTAACTCTTTCCATTTGACTGTGGTAGACACTTTTATAGGTCTCAAAGAAAAAAAAAAATCACACTGAATCAAATGTTACCATTTGCTACTCAATGTCAACCTGAGTAAGTTTTATTTTTCCTTCAGTCCACTCAGTCAATAGGACACTAAGGCAGCCCTGAGACAAAGGGTAAAATGAATACTTAATACAAAATTAAAAATGATTGCAAAGATAAAATTAGTGCAAAACTTCAAATAATAACTTGAATTCTTTAACTTTGTAATTCATACTTAAATAACAAAATTAAACAAACAATAGCTGCCTGCTTCATTTAGCTGTAAATTGCTGTAACTAGTGGTTGACTTTTAAAATGTGAACTTAACTTCCCTGGAGTATGGACTCAAATAAAGGCCAGAGGTCTCCATCTGAAATACTGCATTATAATTGCTAACATCAGAGGTAGCCGAATAATATAACAGGCAAGTTAACTTTACTTCACTTCCTCGATTACACATTCAACACATGGCTTTTTTTCATTACTTCACATTTTTAAAAGTACACTGCACTTTGACTTAAGAGTGCAATAGATGGTGTACAACTGCGAAATGGAATTGGGAAAACAATTATCATAACCACAAGAGGCCACAACCACTGCCTCTAAATTGAGTTGTTAATCTTCTTTGAATGTGTTTAACCTGTCAAGGTAAGAGGAGTAGACAAATGCACATCCCCAACAAATGTTTTAGTAGGTGCTGGAGTTGAAACAAAAACAACTTAAAAACACTGAAAATGTACTGTAATGTATTTCTATTTAAGCTGTTAATTTCAGCAGACAACAGTTTTTGGAACCGTGACAGTCTGGTATGGTCAACACCAGACCATTTATAAGTCTCTTTTGGCACGTCTGGTCACATGCTTTAGAATCAGACAGGACGTGGACAAACATACATTCAGACATGTGTGTGCACAGTTGTCACAAGTTCATAGTTCATTTCTCTGCCTGATTGATTGTTACTGCAGCCACAAGTCCACCACTGTCTGCAATGTCTAGGTTCTTCTGTAGAAACAGAAGCTGCTCTACATGTTCTGGAGTGAGCATGCTCCACTGTGCAGTTACTATGTCCCCAGCAGATGAGAATACCCTCTCTGCCGCAATGCTAGTACCAGGGATGCATAGATAGTGCTTAGCCAATTTGGCCATTAGGGGAAAGACAATCTCGTGGGACCTCCACCAGCTGAGGGGATCTTCTGACAGTGATAGTGGGGGGACCTCCAGATATTGTTTCATCTCCTCCTCAGCTCTGGTGTGGGCAGATTTAGGGAAAACAATTCTGACTTCAGCAAATGTCTTGCCCAATAGATTCACCAGTGAAGAAGATGATGTTCTTCTTTTGGAGGCAGGGCCTTCTGCTTCATCATCATCTAGGCCTTTGCCTGGACCATCTGGCTCTTCAGCATGGTCCTCAGGCTCCTCCTGCTACAGTGAAAAGACCACAAGAAAAGGAAAAACACAGTCAACATATAAGTCTCATCCTGTATTACAAATTCAGTGTCTTATCTCTTATATATATAAACTAGTGGCCCACTACATGACATTATATATGGTTGTGCTTGTGAAACCTGTATTATAAGTTATTAAGCATAAGCACACACAATTATGATGTAGCACAGATATTTTTTTACACTTATTTGTATGGAAGAATTACCTCAAGTGCTGCAGCCTCAGCAATCACCTTGGAGCGTATGTCCTGTTGTTCATCTTGGGAGAGGAAAGGCAGTGCTTTAAATCTGGGATCCAGGGTAGAAGCAGTGTGGAGCATATTCTTCTCCACAACACTTGGCCAGATCTTCGTGGATCGCCTGTTTGATTTCCCAGACGATTGGTGTGTCACCACAGAAGCCTGCTTCTGTGTCGTGGAGTAGCTGTGCATGCAGTGGAGCTATCACCGACAACGTTGGTGTACTATCCTCAGACATTATGTTTGTTGCCTCTTTCATTGGCTTTAGGGCCATAGCTACTTCTTCTGTGTTGGTGACATCTGTTTCGTTAAGTGTGCAGAGGTGTGCTTCACATTTCCTCACCTGAGGAGAGAGGAGAGGAGCGCAAATGGCTGGCTGCTGCTTGAGGAACCTTTCTATCATCTCGAACACGCTATTCCATCTTGTAGCCACATCCGTCTTCAACTTATGGGCTGGCAGCTCCAAAAGCTTCTGTTTCTGCTCAAGGGCATGATTTGCAGTGGCGCTGTGGTGGAAAAATCCTGTGATTCTCTGAATCCTCCCCAGCAGTCATAACACAGGCAGCAGCTTTAGAGCTCTCTGCGCGGCAAGGTTGATGGTGTGTGCAAAACACTTGTTTAAAGTTGCCCAACTGTGTTGCAGCTACCATGTTAGCAGCGTTATCAGTAACTAGTACTATGTCGGTGGTTGGGAGCCCCCATTCTTGTGCAACAGTCTGAAACGTCTCATTCATGTTCGCTCCGGTGTGGCTCTCATGCATCACTCTGGTTTGTAAAACACGAGACTCCAGCTGCCAACCATCAGTGATATAGTGAGCAGTAAATCTGACATATGATTGAGTTGGTAGTTGTTAGAGCTACTCTTGGTGCTTTCTTCAAGGCTTCCATTTCTTTTGTCTCTTGGTAAAGCTGAGGTATCGCTTTCTCAGTAAAAAGGCGACGAGATGGTATAGTATACCTGGGCTCAGTTGTGTGCATCATGTACCGAAAGCCTTCATTGTCAACAACGCCACAGATCTTTTGAAATGAAATATGCTATGGAGTTATTTTCTTTGCCCGTTCGGAGTTGGCTGGAAGTTTAGAACATTGTTGCAGAGTGCGTTGGTTCACCGGAATGCTTGCTGCCACTGAGGGTTGCTGCTCCAAAGCTATCTCTGGGTGATGGCGTACAACGTGAGTCCTTTAGTTTGTAGTGTTTCTGAAATACTTCACCTTCGCTTTGCAAAGCTTGCATATTGCATTCGTCTTGTCAAGCTCCTTCTGCCCTTCGAGAAAATAAAAACCAAAATGTGTCCAAATTAATGCCTTCATTGTCAATGGGGCAGGTTGTATTTGTCTTTCCGTCAGTGTTGCTCGTAGCCTCTCTATGACACCCTTCGATTCCTTCTTGCCCCCAGATTTGGGTCTGGGTGGAAACCGATGTGGCGTCTTTGCGCCATCTATGGGATTTAGCAGCTAACTCATGTCAGGAAAAAAATGGAAAACAGCATTGCGGCAAGACTGAAAAATGTGAATCGATTCTTGGAATTTCTGAATCAATTCTGAATCGGCAGACATAGAATCGCGATTCTTATGTGAATCAATTTTTTTGCGCACCCCTAATTAGCAGGTATGAAAAACTCTTGAACTTCCTTAATATTTCCTCTTGCTTTTAAAACTAACATTACTGCTTATGCAGTAATGTTAGTTTTAAAATTGTGTCCAATCACGGGCTGTAAGGAGTTGTTGCACATCTATGGTATAAACTACAAGTAGGATTGTTTAGATTGAGGATTGTTTCAGCCATCACCATCAGACCTGTAACACACATTGTCACTACTGCAGCTACAGTAGCTAGGAAGCTCATCCACTGAGTGGTGTTGGTTTTAGCAAAAACTTCATCTATCCATTTGTGCCCCTTATCTGGTCCAGGTCACATGAATTTAATTATATCCTTAGGGATTATTTTTACATACTGCTGGGAGGTTCTGGTAAAATGTATGTATGTAATAATAAATCATTGTAGGTCATATTGTCCTTTCTGGTTTTTCATCATACGTTGGTTGATATGATAGTGACACACATTATTGGTATGTGCTATTAAAAAGGTCTTAAAACATCTTAAATTTCATTTGGTGAACCCTACAAAACCTTAAATTAATGCAAATGACTAGATATTCAGCTTTGATACATAACTTTACTTAACAGTCAACCCAATCGCCAGAACAAAACATTGGCAATAAATGTTTCTGCAAATACGTTTCAACACGTGCAGTATATATTATATCAACATTTCTACAAAGGTAGCATATTAATACTTCTATTCCTTGCAAATGTCCTGACGTCTTGCTAAAAACACCCGCTTTTGTCACTTGAAACGGGAAGCAGGCATTGGTTTCGAGGTGGTCTCGAACCATGCTCTGCTGTTTTTCAACATGCTGCCAAGAAACTTACTAACCATCCACCAACCCCTCCTCCTCCTAATAGGAAAGTCAGTTCATATAGATCGCATGTGAACTACGTCACTTTAGAAATGTTGAGATGATACGTGTTTTGGACATGTTAATATACTGCGTATCACACATGTTGAAACGTAGATATTCAACGTTTCTGTGGTTTGCAGAAACGTACAATGCCAATGTTTTATTCTGGCGACCAGGCTGGTTTTACTCCACACATCTAGCATAGTAATTTAAAAATAACAAGCTAATTATTGTGGCTTATTAAAAATCCCTTTCACTCAAAAAATGTGTCTTTCCTCTTGTTCCTACAGTTGGATGTTTGAATATTTGCATATTCGTACAGTAGATTCTGGGATTTTTAATAAGGCCATTTTAACTATTTCGATGTGGTAATATGTTTTAATAAATGTCTAGAGGGGGTCTTTAATATTTATGTATTTAGTGGCCTTTAACAGACACCATTTCCTACAAGCCCAAGGCCTTTGCAGGTCTTGACATATGAGGCCAGATGAGTGGTTAGTCCAGACAACAGCAGTAACAGCAGCAGGGCAGAACAGTGTATTTTATAGACAACAGAGATTATAGCCAAGAAGTTGGAAAAATGACAATAAAGAAGAACATAGATGGATATAATGGATAAAGGAGAAACCAACAGTTACAATGATGTAAATATACATGTTATAACACTAGTTAAGATAGTAGGTTTTTTGTACAACAATTCAATCATGGCTTAACATTCATCACAAAGAATTCAAAATCTAATAATAAGTGCTGTAAGCCAGCTTTACCAACTTTGTATGCACTAGTAACTCCCACATATGCCTGGTAGTGCTTATTGAGTTGTGTGTCCTTTTATGCCACAGTGAAATGAGTGCTATTTAGTCCCCAGGAAGGAGAGAAAATACTCCTTTTCTCAGGCTAGAACACCATTTCCTCCTTCTTCCCTTTCATGTTTGGTAAATCCTCAAGAGAGTCATCATTCTGTGTTTTCTGCTGTCTGTCTCTCTGTTGTTTGTCTCTCTCGTGTCTGTCCAAATATCGCTATTTCTCTGCATCTACCTCTCCAAGCTTGCTTTCCACTTGTTTTGCTCTTTATTTGTATCTGTGCTTCTTGACCTGAAGTGGCCTGCTTTATCCCAGCAGACACAGTGACATCCTGATGGAAGAGCTCTCTCAGCTCAGTTATTGTGCTGTGTGGTGCAGTCAGTCAAAGAGTGGGAATAAACACACACTTTTAAACTGTTATGATTCAGTTGCTCATCACACCAGACAGAGTTATGTCTTATTTTCTTGATCTTGTAGCCCTGCTGAGGTTCACATTTCATCAGTCTTGCTTGTTCCCAAAAGCCTTTTCAAGTAGAGAAAAAAGTTGCTTGACTTTTACCTTTGATGCTCGTGTATTTTTGATGCAGTGTCTTTTTATACAGAGAGAAAATGTCTGGAAATGAAATGAGTATTGTCATGTAATCCCATGTGGTGCAAAGGAAGGCAGCTAAAGCAACATTAGAATTTTTAAAATTCCTTGTTTTCCAACTGTGACAACTTTGGATACAGCTTTCATTATACTTTCAGATCAATACACTTTGCTACCCAGACTATATCCAATATGTACTTCATTTATAGTACATACCAAATTGTTACCCATAGACTGAGGCAACCATTTCCCCTAGAAATTGCATTTAATAATAATCATAATACATTTATAATGCCTCCCAAATTATTTTTACTCCCAAAACAATGAAAGTTGTGAAAAATGTCTATACTGAACATATGAGTAAAATGTTTACTGACAACATATTTATTTATTTTTTCAGCCAAAATATCCAATCTTGCATGACAATATCCACTGGTAGTATTATTTTAATGGTTATGTTTAGGCACTGGCAGTACTTAAGGTTAGGGAAAAAAAATCTGCAATGACTGGAAGCACAGTGTTCATTAACATTTAACTAAAACCAGGATCTTTCACTAACCTTAACCAAAGTGCTGTTATTGCCTAAACCTGACCACAGTTAGGAGCCAGATGTGAAATTCGGTCTCTGGCGACAAACCCCCGCTTCTTGTACACCTGCCATCCACCCCGACCTCCCACCTCTAACTTCAGTTTGATATAAAAATATGTTTCATTCATACTAAAAAATAAAATAAAATACAGTAAAACCTTATGGATATAATCCAGGCAACAAAAACCATTTAGTAGTATATAAATGTAATTTCTTGGAGACAGAGTTGGCTAAAGAGACCACTTCAGTGCTTGCCAGATTCGTTCATATACCAGTGTCAGATACAGTTACAGTCCTCCCTTGGCTCACTTACTACCAACATTAAGTCCGTGGCAAAGAACCTTGGGTAACTTTTGATAGCCACTTATCCTTTGAGCAGCATACCAGAATTACCATCCAAGCTTGTTTTAATCAATGAAGAAACATCTCCAAGAAAAGACACTCAATTTCAATGATGCAGAAAAAGTCATACATGCTGTTATATCATCACAACTGGACTACTGTTTAACTCACAATTGCAATTTATTCAGAACTCAGCAGCCAGATTATTAACTAAATCTAGAAGGTCCTGTCATATCACTCCAATTTTAGGATCACTGCACCAGTTGTCCATTACTTTTAGAATACGTTTTAAAATTTTATTAATTACCTGCAAGGCCGTCCATGGTCTGGCTTCAGATTATATTAAAGAATATTTAATTCCTTACAGCCCAGGCAGGACTCTAAGATCAGCCGATCAAATACTTTCAGCTGTTCCACTGACCAGACTGAAAACCAAGGGTGACTGTGCGTTTTTGGTACGGCCCCTTGGCTTTGGAACAGCCTCCCCCTCAAACTGAAATTATACTTTCCACATCTGCGAGTATGCAAGGGTCCGCTAGGGTCCATGTGATGTAAATTTCGTCATCAGAGGGTGTATGCATA
Organism: Thunnus thynnus; assembly: GCF_963924715.1. Classification (NCBI taxonomy): domain Eukaryota; kingdom Metazoa; phylum Chordata; class Actinopteri; order Scombriformes; family Scombridae; genus Thunnus; species Thunnus thynnus. The sequence goes on from NC_089528.1 coordinate 2,994,468, forward strand.
GGCTCACTGTGCAAAAACCTCAATAATCCAGAGATATTATTGCCTGAATAAAACATGATCCAAATACGATGATATACATAGTGGGTACTCTCCAATCATGAGAGTCACAGATTTCATGTTCGGAGCATGTCCAACTGTATAGATATGACCAGTAACCATGTTTGAAGTCCGAACATGAGTAATTTCTGCTGTCTGGATATTTCAATATATTACCAAAGTGATTTTAAGTCATATCTGACGATATCTGTCATATCCAATATCAGGAAATTGTATAAATATGTATAAATATTCCAGTAATCATACTTTAAAACCAGTCAGATTTGTTTTCTGAATTTTTTAGACAGGATTCAGTGATCTTGTCTGTTAACAATAGAAATACACCTACATGTGTTCTGTTTTGAAGAAATCCAAAGAATATTCAGCTAAAAATGACCGTATTGAAAACCTCTTGACTGCAAATAAGCCACTTTAATTGTATTAAATAAAGGTACAAAACAGAAATTGTGCAAAGGCTAACAAAAAAGAGCCAACAGATTAGTGAAGAATTTTGCACAAAATAAAACAAGGCAGTGGGCACTAAATAAACAAGATTTAAGAAATTTGACTAACACAATGGCCAAATGCGCAGCTACAGACGTAAAAGAACTAAAACTGCTAAAATGCCTTACATTTTTCCTTTCCCCTACGCTTCATCCTCCTCCCCGCTGCTCTCTTTCTCTTTCACATATAAACATTTGCCCTCTGCGGCAGAGGGGTTTCATTTTGAGAAGTGTCCCGCATTACTTCATATGTGGGTGGATCTGGGCTCCACTGCCTTCTTTAGGTTTCTGTCAATGGCCTTTTGGCAGGCAGACATGACCCTAGTCAGCCACGTTGCCCGCCACTTTGGGGATGCAAATTTAAACACCGTCTTGTCTTCGTCACTTTCCTCATCACTAACAAAGTTGGTGTCAACGCCTTTTAAGTAAGTCAGGTCGTCTGCTGTGAGCAGTTTCTCCCCAAACTTGACCCGCTTTTTGAAGAGCTGTAACACAGGGAAAAAAGTGATCAACAAAACATTATAAACAAGTTAATTTCAGCCTTTTCCAAACCTAAATCCCATCTAGAATCTAAAAAAAAAAATAAGATAAAAAAATAATTCCATCAGACATTTTTATGCATGAAAAAAACAAACAAACAATGTTAACTTTTCAGTTAAGTAGGGATAATTGTGGTTCAGTTTAGGCATTTATTCAAGGTCAGGTATAAATTATGAATACACATCACAATGGCAGAATTTCCAAATTAGGGATCCATCCAGGTTTGACATTTTTCGGTCATCCTGGTTTAACTCATACTGCAAAGTTATGTGACACATGTTTCTAGTTCCTTTAGCTCAGTAGCTTTTACATAAGGTATTTAGTTGCAGAGTTTAGGCTAACTATGCACTCACACCAAAAGCTTTGTGAGTAGCACTAGGCGCTCGCTGCCAGCCCATCACTGGGGGCAAGTTATTCAAATGGCCCTGGAGATATCAAGTTTGTTTGTGCCCAATATCAAATTTGTAGCAGGGCTACTTGACATGCCAGACATTAACTGTGACAAACATTACTGATTTAACAATTTTCCATTTATTATTTAGCAAGCAAAATTCTGCCTGGAGCACAGCAGTTGTGACCTCCTCATTATGAGGTGTTCAGAAGCTGAAGAAACACACACACAAACTTTTGTAAAGCTGAAGTTGCCTGTCCATTCAGCATAACATACATGATACAAATTGGCTTATGTGTTTTGTAGTATTACTTCACAGATAGCGGCGTATTTGTCAGTTGGCCAGACCTGCCATTGCAGCTGCTCTCCCAGGCTTCTATGGGTTTGTTGGACCACTGGCATCACTGTTGCCTTTACTCTCCACATCTTTTCTAGCTCCTCTTTCAGCCCTTGGTATTTTTCGATCTTCGCGTGTTCCCTCTTCTTGATGTTGCTGTCACTTGGGATTGCACTGGGAAGTTCTGGACAGCCTGTGTTTTCTCTTGTTCCACCTGAACCCAACGGGAAGACACAACATGTCCAAGGAATGTCAGGAAGGTACAGAAGAATTTATTCTTCTTCACATTGACAGTGAGCTCTGCCCCCCAGAGCTTGTCAGTGATGGCTTGGACATCCTTGAAATGTTGTTGCCAGGAGTCGGAATAGATGATTATGTCATCCAGGTACACAAAACAAGTGTCTCCCTTGAGTTCACCAAAGACCATGTCCATGAGCCTTTGGAGGGTGGCTGGTGCATTTTTCAGACCAAAAGGCATTACCTTAAACTGGTACAGTCCATATGGACAGATAAAAGTGGTCTTGGCTCTGGAGTTTGGATCCATCTCCACTTGCCAGTATCCACTATTAAGGTCTAGAGCTGTGAATATGGTAGCTCCAGCAAGGGACTCAAAGATTTCCTGGATGGTAGGAAGGGGATAGGCATCAGTAAAAGTTCTGGCATTGGGTTTTCTGTAATCCACACAGAACCTTCACTTGCCAACATTTCATCCAGAAGCTCCTTTAACAACTTCTGCTTTGGTGGAGAGAGACGGTAAGGTTTCTGTTTTAAAGGCAAATCCTCAGTCAGGAATATTTGATGCTTAAGCAAGTCAGCGCACCCAACCTTGGTGGTACAGACATTGTTGTTATATTGCAGCATCTCTATAAGCCTCTCTCTCCTTTCCCCTTCCAAGTGCAAGCCTTGAACTGCCTTTTCAAAAAGGTCTGATACTTCTGGCAAGAGAGGTTGCATGATCTCTGGGGTATTTGCCAAGAAGAGAGCAACATGGTTGCCAGCTCCCTCCCCCTCCGGTGTGCCGGAGTGACAGGCTTGGAAAAAGTACCTCCCCGTCTCCCCACAAAACCAGTAAGAGCCACCTACCACATCAATTTGCATCCCACTGAAGAATGCAAAGTCCAATCCCAGCACTACTGAGAATGCCAGCGTCTGAGGAGACAGCACAACCATGGGTATTAACCACATCTTCCTGTGCAGACATATCTCCACATCAGTCCATCCAAGAGGATGCTCCTGCTCCCCGTTCGCCAGGTACAAGGGAACACCTGACCATGACTTCAGGGGTGGACTCCTCCTCTTGCCATTCATCTTCAAGGAGAAGATTAAGGAATTCATGATTCTTGGGGAGGTAAATCCCTGGTGTTGTGGTTTAACGGATCAGTGTGACTGATCCACCACCACCACTCTTACTCTGAGCGACTTGAAAGTTAAGGTGTGTGTTCACCAATTTTGATAATACTATTGTGGTGTTATATTATTTATTTTATACTTAACAATGTTTAACAATTACCAGCCATGCTGGTTGCTCTTGCAGAGGAGGTTAGTACAAGGAAGTGCCTAATGGCCAAATGGCTGAAGAGTGAAGCTGATGCGGAAGTGCCAAAAACTGCAGTTCCTTGAATGGCCACTTGAGGCTGGCTCCAAGGGCGAGTCAGTCCCCATATACCCCCATGCTAAAATGCCCAACAGCCTTGTACAAAAAACAGTTTTGGTTTCCATAGCTAATTTACCCTTTCATGACAACTGTACAGGGGGTTAACTTTTATATAACTCCCCTGTTTAGATTTTATTATTAATTCATTTTACTATGCGTAATTAAGGGTGTGGCTGCTTTGAGTGAAAGGTGTTGCTGTCATGGGTGGCTAGATTGCTGCTAGCTGTCTGCTAGGCATCACCTCAGCTAATTCGAGTCCATGTTTGAGTCACTGAACCTGACTTGTGGTGTTGGGGCCTTTTGGAGAATTTTCCATGCAAATATTGCGCAAACAATATGGCTTGCTATACGGTGGATTGTACTAATGTACTGTCCCAGAAGTATGTGCTCCAGTTTTTTTCAGTGAGTGAAATTCTAGCATTATTTGTTTAATTCATTAATTTCAGGTATCAGTGCCTGAGGTCACCATACCTGGCTTGTTAGCTTAGCTCATTCACTAGCCAACTAACCAGCTAATTAATTAGCCTTGGGTTAGCCCCCTGGGCGTTACCATTTATTTGCAATGTTGTGACTTCCGATAAGGTCTTGTGGGTATTGCACAGGTATTGCAAGGCTTATATAGTGAGGCTAAAAAAACCAAAATAAAAAACATGCACAATCGGCTGACAGAATGCACCTGTTTGCCACAAGTGCATTTGATCAGCTGATGTGGCGACATGATGGTTCAGTGGGTGGCGGCATGGTGGCTCGGTGGCTAGCACTGTTGCGTCACAGCAAGAAGGTCCAGGGTTTGATTCCTGGCCGGGAAAGGCCCTTTCTATGTGGAGTTTGTAAGTTCTCCCTGTATTTGTGTGGGTTTCCTTTGGGTGCTCCGGTTTCCTCCCACCATTAAAAACATGTAGGTTCGGTTAATTATCCTGTCAGTGCCCCTGACCAAAGGCACTGGCATAGAACTGGAGTTGGTACCTGGGCACTGTACAGTGGCTGCCCTCTGCTCCTAATACTTAGGATGGGTTAAATGCAGACATCTAGTTTCACTGTTTCACGCCATTCATTACTGTGCCTGGGTATTTGCCTGTGGAACACCTTCTCAGAGTTTGCAATATCGCAAATAAATAATACCTTCTAAGGGGCCTCAAAACTATTCAGTCTGCAGGTAATTCTTTGTTTTTTTGTACTTTGAGCCCTTCTATCCAGCACCTGACCCACTGGTTTGTTTGGACGTGTCACATTGTTCTGTGTTTAAACTAGACTTCTAACAGAGCAGCAAACAAAAGGCACTCTTCAAATCCTTCTCAGGCCCTGCTGCTAGGTGTAAGTCGCCTTAGTTATCTCGAAGTAGAAAGTGAAAGTACTCCTGCACACACAGAAATGGACTCTGCATAATTATTTGTCGTTTTGGTCTTCTGACCTTTCTCAAGATATTTCAAGACAATGTCTTGAGTCAATTTTCAGTCAGTATTAAAGACAAAAGGAGTGCAAATATAAATAGAATTTACTGAAATGTGAACTAGAAGTTATCATAGAGTAACTCTCAAATAAATGTTTTAATAATACACTAAAAGGTGGACAATATTTAAAACTAAAAAATAGACTCAACATTAGCGATGACAGTCAGGGCTATGTTTACGTCTAACAAAATGGGTCCTAAAGGCCAAATTCAAAAGCAGTAATATTGCCAACTGTAAGCAGTTCACTGATAACACTAAACTCCATCTTTCAAAAATAGCCCGGGATGGTCATGTCTAATGTTAGGGGCATCTGGCACACTTCTTCCCATAGTCTCTGCATCTCTCTTGGCACTACACCGGACATAGCTGTCACCAAAGCCAATGAACACTGTGAATATGAGAGGAAAATAAATGAGTGTAATACATTCTTCAGGTAATGAAAAATATATAAATAAGTTAACTATAAAGGGTGGCTCAGTTTTTTTATGTTGACAATACTATTATGTCACTTCTGTAGGATAATGGAATAATATAATGAAACAAGGGCCCAACACCTCAAAATATAGATGACAGTCTTTAAATACGTTTTTTGGTCCTTTTTGTCACACATGCTACTCTGAGGAGTATTCTGGAAGCAGGCAAGACTCCACTCTCCAGATCATTCCTTGCTTGCCATCACCAGGACCTGGATGACCCAGAAGGACTTGGGAACTTCATCATTGTAAATGAGGAGGACAACAGGAGCTGGAGGGGACCAAAAAACAGGAGTGCTCCCAGGAAGAGCTGTGATATCTATGATATACTGGCCAATATAAATCCTCAGCCTGTGGCCAGCCTTAGAACCCTCTGGGAACAAGATCTTGGCACAACTCTCTCAATCTGGGAAAGGCAGTTTTAGAACAAGTGCACTTCTTTTCATGCAGGAGATATGGGCATATACAATTTGAGATTGTTCACCCTGTCCACCTTACCAAAGCTAAACTGGCCAAGATTTAGCCCAGCATCAACCCCACATGTGGCTGGTGCAAACAGGCGCCAGCTACCTTTTTACACATGTTGTGGACATGCCCTACTCTTCGTGCATTTTGGCCAGTAATATTCAACTCCTTGAGTGAAGTTTTCAGTACAACTATTGACCCACATATTTTATTTACTATATTTGGTGTGAGACCAAAATTCACTTTAAGGGGCAATAATGGTAAGTTCAAGAAAGTCTGGATGCCTTTTCTGATTTACGTTAATAATAACTAATGTAACCATAAACTGTAAAAAATAATGGACGTAATAATGAAAAAGACTTTTTCAGGCGACCAAAATGTTACAATTAACTTTCATGAACTGAAAAGACGCTGAAATAGTGACTGCTATGGCTACACCTATTCTGTGAATCTGTGGTTACCCCATGGTTACATTACCTAACCAGTGTTGTCGCTGTGGTAAAGACTTGTCAATCACAATGTAGCCACACCCTAAAGCATATGCTGCTTTATCATCTGTTTTACTCTAAATGGGACCATAATTTACAAAACAAACATCATGATGTATTGAAGAAGACTTGAAACTAGCGATTGAGACCATAAACTCATTAGGAAACTGTTTACTGAGGTAATAAATCAAGTGAGAATTAGGGTCATTTTCTCATAGACTTCCATACAATTGTACTTCTTTGCTATGTAAAAGTATTCAATATATATTTGTACATGTTAAAACTGGAAGTGCCAATAAACAGATTAATAAAAAAGAAGGAGAAGAAAGAAATATACCCCAACTAGGCTGTTTCAGGAAGTCTTACCTTTAGCACTTCTTTACTAGATATAATCAATCTGTCTTTAGTAATAGGCTTTTCCTTGCTGGCAGCAGCAGGGCTGGTCATCCCTGTCTCCAGTGTAAACCGCAACAGATTTTTCAACCATGTACAGGGTAAGTGAATTTTATCTTTCTCTCAGCACTAAATATATTTTACATCTAATTTCTGTATAGTTAATTTAAGGCCAAGTGTTTGTTTTTCTTCTGTTTTTCAGATCAAAACTGACCTGAGAAACAAATTGGAAGGGGAGCACCTGGCTGCATGTCCTTGAATATCGATAAATGGACCAGTACCAGAACCATTTCCATATGCACAGGCACTGGAGCTCTTCTTTTACAACCCTTGATAGATTAAGTGCTCTGACAAACATTGCCATCTTTGTACACACTAAAGAGAGTTTTATGTCTTAATTATGTGGGGAGGTTGGGGGGGAATATTAATCAAAATCAATAAATCAAAATATTGTGTTAAAGGTCACATGTATTTGTGATTTGTCACATGTAGTAGACCATTTTTGTGCCAGCAGGTCAGCCCTTTCTGCTGGCTACCACCACAAGTATATTTCAGACCTGTGGGAAACACTGACAAGACATCTTTGCATGTGCTGTATCTGCACAGGCCTGGTGATTTCATTGTGCCTTTGCCTAATTGCATTATTTTCTATGTAAAAAGCTTAACAATAAAACCTGCTCTCTGATCATCTGTTTCATTAAACTGTGATCAGACCTGCTTAGTATTGGACAGCTGCTGGGATCAGGCCAGGTGTTGATGCAGTCAAAACATCAATCCATTATCAGAGTCAACAGGTGGTTTGACGTGCCGTAACACCTGCCAAGTGTGACTGACAATAGAAAACAGTGGGTGTGTTTGGAAATTAAATATGATTCACATTCAGTTCCCTGTCACTGCCTCTGTTACCTTGTGATAATAATTTCATATTTCAAGGTTAATTATTGGCCTCAAGCTAGACACCTTCAAAAGGTTAACAGAAGAGGTAGGGGAAAGCACTGTAATTTCCACAAAAAAGAGAAAGATGGAATTGTATAAAATGAATTAAATTATTAAATTAAAGTAAATGAATCTTGACATTTGCAGATGTTCTTAGTTTCTTGGATGCACATGAAAATTAAATGTAGTAATATACTGTATACTGTATATCAAAGTGTATGCATTTATATACTGAGGAATAACAACTTCATACATGTGAAAATCAATCTGATTATGTAAATCTGCTATTCCCCTTAATGCACATGTCCTGAACTATGAACATGCTCTTTGTAAACCAGTGCAACTTATTTTGGATGTTGTACATTATTCTTCAAGCATGTCCACTTTCTCCTGCTTATTATTTTGTTAATTTTTATTCATTTTGACTATATAGTGGGACTGCTGAATGTTAGTTTGATGAAAAGGTACGTGTTAAGCCAACACATAACAGTACCCTCATTCTTTACATAATACACAGCTGCCTAAGAAACATTTAGTAGTGAGAGCAAATGCCAGTAGATACTGCTACTTTGCGAATGCAGGCACCAAAAACAGGTGCTCTTTGGATCCAAGAACATATCATGAGACCAAAAAAAGGAGTTACAGTTGTACTTTGCTTTGTGATCAGTAAGTCATTACCAAAAAATACCAATCCCAGGGGTCATCCTAGGGGTAATCCCATCACAACAAATATATTTACAGATATGGAATATAATCCAGCTCTTCATTCAGGCCTGGACTCGTAATGGCCCTTAACTTGAAGATCCAAAATGTTTCTATTTGTAACGGTTTCTTTAGTTTATCTCCTCCCCTCTTAGACATTTCCATGGCCTCTATACCCACTGCTTTGAGTGAGTCTGGGTTACATCCATGATACTGTTTATAATGCTTGGCCAAAAAAAAAAAAAGCCCAGCTAGATTAACACTGATCAATCATGTATTCACCACATCTCTTTAAAGCAGCTGGTGAGCTGGACACAAGAAGACAAAAAAGACTGTTTCCCTTTGTTTAATAATTTGATGAATAATTACCCCCACCACGCACAAATAGAGAAAAACATTATTTTAAAAAGAGTGATTTAATGAAAAATTACCACCAATGTACAGAGTAAAAAATATTACAAAAATAATGATTTGATGAATAATTACCACCACTGCACACAATCTCCTTGAGCGAGACTTGGTTAGACACAATAACCAACAGACTGGATCAAGCAAAAGGTAAATAAAAACATTTTATTTCTCTGTATGGTCCTTTCCATAATGTTGTCCGTCACTTATAATAACAATCTGAGCCTGTCAGTGGCAAAAACAAGCACTTTTAGTGGATGTACATTGACAGACACAATTGAGTCAGGCAGGAGTATGTGTTTTGTCCAAGTAGTGTTGCCATACTGAGATGTCCAAGATGGCAGATCCACTTGCACACGCGTAACTCACATCCCCAGTGAACAGGCAGAATATGTTTCTCATGCTGGTTTTGTTTCCTGGCTGCTTACGGATTTTAGACCACGGCCGCAGTGCTGTAACTATTTAGGCTACACAATAACATTGTTATTAAAAAATAATTTTTATAAAATAGAATTACAATTAAAATATTAAAATTGCTATTAAAATAGCGTATTTAATTCAAGCTTGCTGGGCCACTCAGAGGTTTCTTCTGGGCCAGATGTGGACCACCGGCTGCCAATTGAATAGGCTGCCCTTAGAGGGTCTTTTAGTACAACCAAACACTGACCAAGACTTTTCTAGGTGACCAAAACATTAAAATTAATTTTCATGAACTGAAAACACACTGAAATAGTCATGGCTATGCCTATACCCTGTGAATCTGGGGTTACGCCATGGTTATGTTACCTAACCAACATTGTCGCGGCTTGGTAGCGACTTGTCAATCACAAGGTAGTCGTGCCCTAAAGCATACGCTGCTTTATCATCTATTTTACTCTAAATGGGACAATTTTTCAGTATGATGTTACTGACCTTTTTGTCAAGAAAAGGAGGGTGAACGATGACTGAATATGGATTGTTGCACGTAGCCTACTCTATTACTATTGCCAAATTGAAAATACTGCATTGTGCCGTCAAATGTTACAGCAGCCTGCTGTTAAGGGTCATTCTTGTTTTTTCAGACTTTCTAGTACTTTACTGTATTTTGTAGAAACGGTACATTACTGTTCATTATATCGTGAGTGATTGTCAAACATTATCAATGATTCTACTAATGGCAACTCAGTGAAAAAATCTCAGTTTTTTGGGATGTACTATATGACAGAACAATAAACAAACTGACTGATGTGTTTGTAATCTGAGCCTCCTTGTCACAAATGTACCACCTTGAACACTGACTGACAGTTTCATCAAGTTCACAATAGAGTCCAGCTGTCAAACACCTGAACAGATCTGAACACTGTTTTCTTTCTTCCTGTTCACTCTGCCTGCTGCTGTGGCTGGTGGGCAGCTCAGGTCAACAGTCGTCTCTTGGCACTTATTGTGCACTGTGCTGTGGACGGATGGAACTGAGCAAATACACTCTGTCTTAACACATGACTTTCATTACTTGACCTGCATTCAAATCCATTCAACCTGGACTGTCAGCACATCTAAAGGCCAAAATACACTTGTTGCTCAGAGTGATAACAGTGTGAATTTCATTTTAGTTTTGTTCCATTAACAACAGAAAAAGTAACAATTTATCATAAAGCTCACCTTAGTGAAAAAAAAAAGATTGGCTGACATTTATCTATTCTTTACTGAAACCATGTTGTGTTACCACATATAAACAGTTTCTAAATTAATGCACCAGGTGTATTGAGCTGCAAGTAACCATGGCAACAGTACTTAACTCACACTGGTGTAATTAGCCTAACCGTAGGGTAACAACGCACAAACACACACACACACACACACACACACACAGACACTGCATCTGTGATGCAAGTAATAACAAATAATAGCTTGGTCTGTGATCCTACTAAACAAAAGGATGATTAATATGTTCAGTCATGTTTAGGCAACTCAAAGCACATGGTTAAGGTTGGAAAAACTGTCATCTTGAGGAAACACTGCTTCCTTAAAACAGAGTGCCAGTCAGATTATTATTGTTGAGGGTTTTTGAATCTCTCTTCCCCCGGTTGCACAGTGAGGGAAAAATATTTTTTATAGACTGATCTGATGTGAGAAGAATCTGCTCTCTTTCTCTTTTATAGTCTAGTGAACAGATTTTTATTGTCTTTGTGCGTAAAAGATGAAGAATGAGAAGTTTAAATATTACTTAGAATGTGAAACAAGATGCACATTCTCTCTGCATGTTTTATTTTGCGCTGCTGCAGCCTTTACGTTCATCTCGCAGCCTTCAGTTCAGACTTGTCGTGTTGAAAGTGACATAAAAATGTTACCAGGTCTGACTTCATAAGATTGCTGTACTGACTTTAACAAAAAAGTCCATCCATCCACCCGTTTTCTTTACTGCTTACCCTCAAGAGGGTCACTGATGCCAGAGGAAGCTGGAGCCAATCTCAGCTGACACTGGGTGAGAGGCAGGTACACCCTGGACAGGTCACCAGTCAATATGCTGCTGTGCAGTACAGCAGTGCACTGCACTGAAAATAAACTGTCCTTCTTCCATCCATTAGCTTTTACCGCTTACACCTTAAAGGGCCATGGGGCCCTAATAAACAGAAAATTGGGTTTGGTGTATTTTAGCTCTGTAGGGTAGCTCATTTTTACACCATGCACAAGAGCGAACAACATCACCACCGCAATGAGGTACATTTCACCACCTCAACCAGCACCCACATAAATTAATAGCCTGACATTTCATATAGAATTAACAATAGACACACATATTAAAGCAACAGAGAGACTGCAGTTTTTATACACCACATATTGCACACAAACACACACACAAAACAATATGTTACTAGGCAAACACAGTGGTTGTTGTAGTTCTCCTCTGGCAAGAGTTACAGTAAGTGAGCTTGTTATTGTTCTCACCTGTCTGAACATCATTCTGTGTCTCATGCACTGCAATGTCCTCAATAATCTGGGTACAACTCATTCATTCTCAATGCATCATATAACCTGTCCACTCAGCCTTACTGTCCCACTGCGCTCCTCAAAGTTTTTTAACACTTAGAGATAAATGAGGCTCTGCAGTCACATCAGGGATTATTGTCACAAACAGCAGAAAGTTTTCAGACAGCTCACTGAAGGCCCAGACCCAGCATGCACCTGTTAGTCACCAGACATTGTGGGTGTGTTTGATTTGTGTCACTTAGCATGCTCGCTGGGTGGTGTATTAAATCAGAGATCAATTAAGCTAGATGCAACCTGTTTTTAAAGTAACAATCTCGAGGACCTTCACTCCATTCTGTTTGGTGGCACCATATGGTGATAAGTAGTAACTGCAGGTGTGTTTTTGGACCTCACTCGACCTCACTCCCAGAGATCCAAACAGATCAAAATAGTGTGACATCATGCTAGCAGAGACTAGAAAAAACTGAACGCAGTACACAACAGCACACAAGCGAACTGAAGAGTGAGTCTGTTGTGTTAGCCTAGCTCTCCCTCTCTGGTGGATCAACCAGTGGGTGATGGAAAACGCATCGCTTATGATTTGAATGCATTGCAGGGAAACATTAGGAGGCGCCTCAAACTGCCTTGACGCCCCTATTCTGACCTTGTTTAGATTTTGGAGCATCAAATGAGGACCCAGCAACCAATGCTGTTATTTCAGCAACTGAAAAAGAGAGAAATAGCACAAGCGAGCTGAGAGCATGAGCAAGAGAGAGAGAGAGAGAGATAGCACAAGGTGGTCAAGCAAGGAGAAGGAGCTGCGGTAGACTGAATGAGAGAAATAAAACGTTATTTTCTGATTGTTTCATGGCGGTTACGTCCTAAAGCACAAATGAATAAACATAAAACATTCAACAGATGATTTACTGTGGACACAGATGCTCTTAGTTTCATTTTGCTCATCTGCGTTTCTTCTTTTCATTCATTCATTACATTCAACTAATGCAGCAGCAGGCTAAATACAAAGAACAGGACATAGATTTCTGTAAAATAAGGTAACAGACTAATTGCCTTCACTGTACGCGGCGGACCGATCATGATTACTGCTGCGCATAGTCACCCCCCAAAGGCCCATTCTGAGCCAGGAAAAACCCTGTAGAATGATGAAAACAGTTCAGAAATTTTACTCACACACACATACAGCATATAGAAGGACAAGGTAGGAGTCGTCACATGCTGCAATCTATTATTTATTTACTATCTGTTTTTACCATTTTTACCTGCTCATACCTACAATTTCTGCACTTTCATTACCCTCAGGTCTAGTGGACCCTTACACTTGATTAAATATAAATGTGTGGTGGGGTACACAGTATGCCCTCAATGAAATGTTTTTTAACATGTTTGTCTCAGATTCAGAACCATTTTCCTTTTACTAAACATTGAAAATGGGCCCCATTGTTAATGATGTTAATGAAGTTTGCCCTGCTGTAGCAAATAAACTTATGTGCAGCCCCTCTCTGACTGTAGATGAACATGGAAAAGATCCGACATTCTACAAGTTGTTGGAAACATCAGTACAGACGTTTCCTCTGAACTCCAGGTCGGCATCACAGATGGATATTATATTCCTTAATCGCATTTACAATTGAATTTAAATGATTACACATGTCAATCTGCTGTTATGGTTCTGTCCCAGTTTGGCTCTGCGTTCCTTAGCTGCCATTATCCACCACTCTACCGGAGACCCTCAGTTTTTTTCCTTGTAATGTTAAGTCTGGACTGAGTAGGAGAAGGATAGATACTATTGGGATGAACTGACTGTTTCATCCTGTGTTGTGATCTTATATTGCCATAGATGCCCTTTGTGTTTATTGATCTGTCCTCTATCAATATTCATGGATAGATTGAAAGGGAATCTGTAGGTGGAGAGAACGTGTAAGTTCTGAAAATATCTAACATGCTAAAATAATTCAACAGTATCCGTCTGTCAGATTTTTTGTTGTTCTTTACGTCGGTTTCAGTTGTATGTTTGAAAGTTTAAAATGTCCCCAGCCTTTCTCTTCAAACTTTTCCTCCACACCTGCCCTGCATTAGGCTCGTTAGCCCTGCCCTGCTCCCTGTGTCTTTCCCAGTCTAGCAGTGTCTTTCCTGTTTTCCTGTTCCATCTGCACCTCATCCCCTGGTCAGTTTAGTTTGTATTTAAGTCCTGGGCTGAGGTCGAATAGTCTTTTTTGCTTAAGAATGTTCCTAAGTGAAATGACCCGGAAGTATCTAAGTGGCAGCCATGATAAGAGCTGATCGAATTCTCTAAATTTTAAGGAAAGGTGCTTTAATGCTTCCTTTGTAATCTCCTTTAGCATAAGGTACACTCGACCATCCTTTACAAAAGGAAAGGAGATAATTCCGTCCAACAATTCCTTGCAGTGGCAATATTTAAAGCGACCAAGCGATGCACCATTTACAAACTCAAATGATTAGGAAAGAAAAAGATCAACATGATCAAGAAAGGAAGGAGATCACCATGTAAGTTACTGTTGTTTATGAAGCAATATACATCTCATGCCATAACTTGTTCATATGCTGTATGTTTTGAACTTTCAACATTATGTTAAACTTAGATACGAACTATGAACGTTTCACCACTGTTGGTGTACCCTCCGTCCACAGCTTTGTTTAACTTGTTTTATAACAGGATAAACAAATATACAATGCATTATTTTAATTTTCCGATTTTCCTGTGAATGAGAAAAACGGAAATCCACATGCTTTTCCTGTTTTCGTCTTCGAATGGCTAATTGGAATAGAAATTAAACGAAAATCAGAAACCAACTTGTTTTTCACATTTATTGTTATATCTATATTTTCTGCCCCTACTGCATCTCAAAACATTGGCATTGGCTATGCTTATGGCCTAGATAGACAGATAGATAGATGTTCTGCTTCTCTGTGTGCCCCCCATCTCTCTCAACCCCACCGGTCAAGGCAGATGGTCGCCCACCTACAGCCAGGTTCTGCTTGAGGTTTCTTCCCATTAAAGGGGGCTGTCGCCAAGTGCTGCTCACGGGGTAATTGTTGGGTCTCTGTAAAATAAAGTGAAAAGTGCCCTGAGATGACCTTTGTTGTGATTTGGCGCTATATAAATAAAATTGAATTGAATTGAAAAAAAATAGATAGATAGATAATCAATGAAGTGACGTTGCTGTGCCTCATGTGTAAATGCGCACAGCATCTGTCTTAATGGGGAAACGTGCTTATTGTTTCTGCTGGGGATGTTTACTGCAGGTATTTAATAACTCCAAGCAGATATCTTTTAATATTACAGTGCCCAAGTCTCTCTTTTTGTTATGATCCTTCTACTGTAGCTCAACAGAGAAACACTGTCAATTATGACTAATTAACATTAGATCTTGACCAGTCCTGTTGGCGTATCTGAAGATTTAAATAATCAATGAAGTTACTGCTTCCCACATTTTATTCCCCTGTACAGTGTTTCCCTGTAGAGCTACAGTGGAAGGATCATGACAAAAAGAGAGAATTGGGCACTACACAAAAGACTGTTACATTAAAAGATATCTGCTTGAGGTTATTAAATACTTGCAGCGAGCCCCCCACCCCACCCCGCACCTCGCAGCAGAAACAATTGCCTTGGTGGTGTTGTGGCATGCAACAGTCTTAAATATACACAAAAAATACAGAAAAATAAGTAATCCAAAAATAATATAAAAAAGAATGAATTTACAAAAGAATAAAATGTAAAAATATATTATGTGTGAGAGGAGCAGCTAACAGGTTTAAATTTTAAATATTAAATAGAAGGGAATGGGATAGATGTGCAAGATATTGATTAGGAGTAGGATACACAGTATATAGTGTGCAGTTATAAATAGTAAAATGACAAATGTTTAAATAAATGTTTAAACATAACTTGAATGCATTTGGTTTACTCTATTTTAAAACAAGGGAATACAAATTACATACATACAGTGCGTCTTGCATATATGTGTCTCCCTCCATCTATGTCACTACTCAGGAGGGATTCCCCGATAATTCCTGCAAGTCGCTCATAAGTGGGGTGAGCTCCGGTGTACCCTTTACCCTATCCATGGCACAAACACTCTGCTTTTATATCAGATCACTTCTTTTTTTTATTTGGGAGAGGATCTGACCTTCTGAACCAGCAGCATTCACTGCGTCCACCACATGCTGCCACTCTAAAGCCTGTTTGGTATTTCTAATGCCCACACTGACTGCACCAAACAATATATTTTTTCTTGCCTCAACCTCCCCAACAACAACTTTGATTTCACATTCTGTGAAATGTCTTATTTTAGCCATTCTGTCAGTGTTTGCCTTGTTTGTCTTCATTCAGTCGGTATGAATGAATATTAATTTGGGGCATTTCACTGATTATTTATAGGCAACTATGGGCGTTACAAGGGTGGGACACTTGGAGTTGATTGTGATTTATAAAGGGAAACTGGCGAAGGACGTGCGCATGCACTGTGTTATAAACCAGAAAATTTTTGTGTGTATGCACCTTCTGTTTCGTCCATGTGCAAACCATTCAGTGACCCTCGTGTCCTATGGATGGGGGCATTGTCATCCTGGAAGACACCACTCCCATCAGGATAGAAATGTTTCATCATAGGTTAAAGGTGATCACTCAGAACAACTTTGTCTTGATTTGCAATGACCCTTCCCTCTAATGGAACAAGTGGACCCAAACCATGCCAGCAAAATGCCCCCCACAGCATAACAGAGCCACCAGATCCCCTCACTGTAGGGGTCAAGAGGAGTTGCTCTCCTGTTTTTCCTTACATATCACACCAATGCACGAGCATCACGGTCAACAAATGTGCACTGTTGACCACAATTTCTGACCCTGTTTACTGATGTCTTTCCCATCGATCTAAATGCAGATGTCACTTTAGTCACTGTTCCTGTTGAAATACTAGCCAGTTGAGCAGTCTTTGTGACTGAAGCTCCTGCCCCAACAATGAACCCTCTTTCAAAGTCACTTAGATCTTTTTCCTCTTGCCTTCTTCAGAATCAACTGGGCCTGCTCAGCATTTTTATACATACCACAGAGCATGATTGGATGTTAAACGCTTAATTGTACCATGCAGTGCATCTGAGTGGAAGCATTTACTTTTGTTATGTTTCTCCACTCATTTATTCAAGTTTTTTACTTAATTTGTCACCATCTGTAGCATATGCTGATTGCTATGGGGATGCTATACATTTGCAGTTATGCACTAAATGTACTGCTCATCAATGGCTGAATGAGCAAGGCATCTATCAGTATCCATGGTGATGGATGTCTCCTGCTCATGGTACAGAATGTGTAAGGAGGACAGTATAAAATAACAGCTTAACCGAGTTCCACAAAGGCTGAGTCACTCTATATTAAGTCATACTTGTGTAGAGACAGGCTAACATATAGGGATCATTCTGGTTAAGAGTCTTTGTTTCTGCCAGATATTGAATGATTGCTTGTTTCTATAGCAGGCTACACTTTTCGTTTTGCTTGCATGTATGTGTTCATATGACATCTGCTGCCTGTCAAGCCTTTTGAGTTGTTTGCCTGATCTTTCTATTGCTGACAGCAAACTTGCATATTGACCAAGTTACAACTTTTTGTTATTTATATCACCTCTCCTGTCCTTCACTTGCCTACACTTTAGTCTGCTTTTGGGTCCAAAATGAGATCCAGTGTGTTGCGAAAAATGGACTAGTTTTTAAACTACTGCAGTGCAGTGTATACAGTATTCATGCTGGTGCAAAATGATCTTTCATGTCAACTTGACACTGTATACTGTATGATTCATAAAGTATATTTATATGTTGCCTTTTAATAAATGACTGTTTCAAATTTAAAGAATATAAATATTATTGTCTTTTACGGCTTTAAAGGGCTGCACTCATTTTCAAGTTTAATTATTTTATTCAATCAGTGAAGTCCTTCTAATGTCCAAAACCTCTTTTGCAAGGGAGGTATGACCAGGACAGTAGCATAAACAGTTGTAGACAGGACAACACAAGATCAGGGATACAAAACAATAATAAAAACAAGGTAACAGTGTTAGTATGCAGACAGGCTAAAGTATGCCAAGAGTTGCAGAGAAAATCACAAACACAAATAAGATTAAAATGAGCTAAAAACAAATACAAGGCTGGCATTCCCTCTGCAGACTATTTCTATGTCTGGAGCATAAAACATCTTTCCTGTCTCTGTCTGTTCATTAGGGGCAGACAGCAGACAATGATTTGAAGATGTCCTTGTTTACAGTACTAGTTTTTGTATAAAGGTTTTATAAATAAAAATATACCAACGACTCAGTCAGCACATGGACACAGAGTTGAAGAGTGGTGTTCTTCAGCCTTGGCATTGATTCTACAAGTCTGTGGAACACTTCTGGAGGGGTGAACACATTTCTTCATCAAGATATTCTCTCATTTGGTGTTTTGATGATGGTGGTGGAGAGTGTTGTCTAACATGTCAGTCTAAAATCTCCCATAGGTGTTCAACTGGGTTGAGATCTGGTGACTCTGAAGGCTATAACATATGATTCACATAATTTTCATACTCATCAAACCATTCAGTGACCCCTCATGCCTTGTGCATTGGGCCATTGTCATCCTGGAAGAGACAACTCCCATCAGGATAGAAATGTTTCATCATAGGATAAAGGTGATCACTCAGAACAACTTTGTATTGATTAGCAGTGACTCTTCCCTCTAAGGGGACAAGTGGACCCAAACCATGTCAGCAAAATGCCCCCCACAGCATAACAGAGCCACCAGATCCCCTTAATGTAGGGGTCAAGCATTCAGACCTGCACCAGTTTTTCCTTTCATTTGTCACCTGTCTGTATATCATGATTGTATTAAAAGTATGGAGTATTTTCAAGTACAGCATCAATGTAGTATCTTGATAAATGTGAGCTATACTGTCTGATTTTTCAATAGATATATAGCCAAGTTAGCTTAAAAATCAATATCAAAATCAAGAACAAGCAACTACATCATTATGTTCATGCAGAAATAAAAGTTTTCATTGACTACCAATACATCATTCAACCCTACACGGTCCTTTTCACACCCACACATGTTTTCACTCATTAAATTAAACACCTGTTCAGGTTAAAAGAAGATGAGATAGAAGAGCTATGTTGTAATTATATGAGGTCACCAAACTTCATGAGCCAATGAGAGTAATCAAATAAATAACCTCACAGGTGCAACAAAACTAATCAAGGTCAGACAATCAGGCATAGTGTGTACATGCCCACTCAGTCCTAAGAAGAGGTGTAATCAGTCTCATGGTACACAGGCTTCATTGCATATGTATTTTATTTATTTTGGTGTGTCAAAAATAGACAGGATATCAGATTCTGAACGTGTCCTGTCACATCTTATTCAAAAATAGAAGAGAACAGACTGCTGCATCATGCAATAGCTTAGATGGGCACAGGTGCAAAAGTGCACATCCGGTATATCCTTCACACACAAGTACACACTCCCTCACTCCCTGGATGCCAAGAGGAGAACGGCTAACCTCAAAGTACAGAAGGGGGGGTCAGATATCTGAAAGTCTCATTGGTAAAAATGTTCATGCATGCCTAAGGAAAGAAAATCTAAGTGTTTCTTTGGTATGATGTATTTGTCAGTTGGATATTTTAAGATGTACTTTGGTGGATTTGGCTGACGTCGGGTGGGCAAAGAGGATACACATTTTCTTTCATCACTGCTGGCAGAGCAAAAAGAAAAGGAAACTGACAAACATAAACATGTAAAACCAGATTCAGTGCATTATAGTAAAAATAGATATTGCTACTGAACCATCATTAAATCCAAACACAACAGGCTTTGTTCTGTCTTGTGAGGATTAAACAGAATCTGACAGTCTGCTGACCTAAGTGGCTTGTTCATGAAGTGTAGTGAGTGTGCCAACTCACAGATGCAAACATGAACAAATCAGGAAATAATGTCTACACTCCTATGCATGATCAGTGGTTGCTCCATAGATAATGAATGGTGCAGAAGATGATAAACTTATAGTGAAATAGCAATGCCAAAATATAATCACCTCTAATGGGAATGGTCCACAAGTTAAATCACATTTCATTGCAATTCACCAAGAAAAATAAAAGCTATGGCTTAAAGGATAGTTCTGGTTTATTACAACTTAGGTGGTATTTTTTTAGTTTTGGCTATTGAGACTGGTGAAAGGGAGCTGGATAGTTTGGTTTGTGTAATGGATATGCTTATTCATGTGTAGTGATCAGGGGGCCTCCTTTATAAAACAGTTCATAGGATCCAAACCAAAAGTGTACGTGACCACAAAGTGGTCAGACATGAAGGTAGATGCCAAGAAGTGCATTGCTGCACACTTTCAGGTTATAGACTAGCGGGTTGACACTGAAGCTCACTGCTTGGTATTTTGTTAAGCAGCTACTGTATATAGACACAACACTCGGGGTTGGGAATTCGATGGTGATGGTGAGACAGCGCACTTCAATAATAAACTACAGATGTAATAGATTGAGATTTGAGTTAGCTGCTATCTTTTAAAATTGAAAGGCGCTTATGGAATAGTTATGGCTCACTAGCACAAGCACGAGTAACACCACTGACTTGAATGTTTATGATAAAGTGGATCAATAATTGACATCACATATGAAGTGAAATTAAATGTGTGAGAGGAATCATTATACAACCTGGCTTCAGTTCACCACCTAACCATCTACATCACCAATTCCCTTGTCTCCAAAATGTTGGCACGCAACGGTTATAAATGAGGCCACAGGTTTGAGACAGTCTGTCTGAGGAATTCCATACCACCATATCCAGTTCTGCTTCTGTGAGGCTGGCCCTCCTGGAGCTTGTTTCATCTCAGTTTTGTACCTTCGACCTTTTATCAAAGTACCAGATATTTCCTTACTCAGATGTTCATCTTTTGTACTCATCAAGCGGTAGAAGAGTTCCAGTGTTGTCCATGGGGAAAATGAACTGGATTTTTACTTCCAGAACCAGGGACGCCCGAAATAGCTCCTCCCACTCCCCCACGCTATATGTGTGCATTTTTTAATATCAAGAAAGATTTAAATCAAATCAGATTTACTGGAACGCTAAAAAGTGCATGTGGCTTAGTGCAATATAGAGCTGTGGTGGACCTCAGCCACATTCCTTAAGATATGAAAAGAAAGCTCTTACCACCTGATATCCAAACACAAACCTCTCCCTATGATGCCACTCGGCTACCTGCTATAATTATGGGGACTATGATGCACAAAATGGTCAAATGTGGTTTTATATGATGGGTGCATTTAGCTACTTGCCCAAAATCACATTTGATTAGATCAATTTTTTAAACGCCTCTAATTTTGAGATGAGTCATCAAACATATGACAATATTTTAAAGGAAGGGAAAATACAGGGATTTCTATATATATAAATCAATTATCTCTTGTCATATGCCAAATATAAATTAAATAAATAATAATTTAATTGTGAAAATGTGTTTGTCATTGCACCTTGTCTATAAATGGGACCAGAACCAAGTTACTTTTTAGGCCATGTCAACTTAAACCTTTTTTTTCCCTTCACAAATACCATTGGGTAGGGGAGAAAGACGTAATTATCATTGTAACAAATGTTCACAATGCAGCAACTTCAAAATTTCCTTTTTTTAAATGTTCATACTGGAAAATGTTATTTTGACTATCTTGTTACTGTGTACAATAATGATGCCAGACACTGAAAGAGCTTTATAATAATTGTTAACTGTCAGTAATATTAACATGGACCATTTTTTGTAGTTTGTTTGTTGATCTTATCTTAACTATCTTTTACACTGCAAGAAACAAGCAAGGGCAGACAGATTTTAAATGAATCTCCAGGTAAGACAGACTTTTTTTGGGGGGAAAAAAGAACAGTAAAATGATTACCCAAACTTTCCATATTAACAATCATTACAGTTTACAGATCCACTTCCTGCTTCATTTTTGACCTACTGTACTTCTTGTAACTGAACAAACTGTTGTCCTGTGCAATAAGTGATTACTGTTGACATTTCATGTGTGCTCATTTTCAGTTTACTTCCGAAATAATGTCTTAAATCATCTGGATAAACTGTCTGATCTGTATATTGTAAATATATTGTTTCAAAACAGCTCCCTGACAAAAAGGCCAGACATTGCTGGAAACTGTGTGCTTGCAGACTTTGGAGATACTCTCTGCTGCAGTTTGGTTGATATGATAGTTACACGACTTTAGTTACACGTGCCTGTTAATAATTGTTTTGTAGTTTGGCTGAAATGTATATATTATCTCCAGGTCATTTCTTATTTTTTCCTGTAAGTATATAAGGTAGATATTTCTTTATTTACTGTAAAAATAATACTTAATAATAAATCATTGTGTTGGTGCTATGTGTAAGTAAATAAAACAAAATGATTTAATAAAATATCAGCTGTATTTAGCATACAGCCTAATATTTTGAGAGGATAATGAAGCATAAATGTATTTACTACCACTTTATACACTTTATACACACACATCTGGTTAGAGTAACCTACAATATAGTAGCCTGAGAAGTGCAACATCCAGCACTGGAAGACTTGAAATATTTGATACATTGGGTTGTTTCAGTATACTCGAGTCTGGACTTCTAAAACACCCAAACTTCCTTGCACTACATGATGGTGTGTCTGCCCTCAGGTCTAGATAAGGCAAAATGTGAAATTATAACACAGTTTCACAAGGTTTGGGAGGGAAAAAGTTAATGCATGCAAGATGACCACCACTCTATGACCTCAGTTTGAAGTGAATCCAATTCAGTTCTATTCAAATCAAATTACTATATATGTCCCTGAGGGGCAATTGCAGAGGCGCCTAGAGTAGTACAATTAACAAGTAACAATACAGGGGAAATTTAAAAAATACATAAAAAAAAAAACTAAACACATAAAGGACAGTGGAGATCTAGAGTTATGCATTGTATGACATACAGTGCAAAAATAATACTAATAGTTAATTAATAGTACATTACCTTTTACCCAGTATATGTATTCACAGGTAATTCTATAATATATAAGTGCATACATACTGCTTACATTATGTGGATGTATGCATTAAATGTCAAAACCAACACCTCCAACAAACCTTCATGTGGTGTGTAAAATTGGTATATTTCCTTTTTTAGTATTCAGATTAGAAGTTAGACTCATAGTGATAAAATTAGAATTATTTTGATGATATTAAAGTCCAGTCATCAATCTTAGCCAATCAAATCACTGTCTTTTTTTTCTTTTACAATGTTGCACTCCCACTGTGGTGCTCTGACAGTTTTGTAATGGATGAAGAGACCAGGCAGGCTTCAGCGGAAAAGCTTTTCCCAAGAGGGAACTGATGTCCTTGGATACAGATGGCATGCCGCCAAGGGCAGATGATGTTCCTTTTGAGTTGAATTCATATTTCCATATTTCTGCAGGCACTGTATTTCCTGTAATGTTTAGCATTATTTTGTCATTTCTCCCTTGTTTCTTTTACTTGAGTGATTAAAAAGCAACCCAGTCTAACATCAAAATGTGTAATAGCTACGTTGGTTCACAGCGCAAAACTTATTACTTTCACAATAACGTCTCTAAAATTGTGAGATGCCTACAGCTTTTTGGCCTTTTCTTTTATATTGGCCTGTGTCCATGTCATGTGACTGTCAAGTTTCTGCCTGCTCAACAAAATGGCAGCCATTCATTTTATTCTTAGTGGAAAATGCAATACTTCAAGGTAGTTTCTGCATTAAAATTCTTTTTTATAACATTTCTAGCAAGTAATGTGCATTTTATTTTCATAATCTTTGTTCAGTGAATGTATATGATGTTTAGTTTGTTAGTTCGATCGTTACTATGGTGGTTGCTATGGACACTGCTATCCCTGAAATGTAAAGTCCAGTTTGATGAAATATGTGAAAGAGACAAGTGTAGGGATTAAATGAGGGATGTGAAATGTTAAGTCCAGTTTGATAACCCCGTCTTCATTCCTTTTATATGGCCATGGTACAAGACTTGATGCAGCATGCACATTATTTTATATATCTTGGAAATATAAAAGTAGATTAGCAACTTCTCATTTTACAATTGCAGACTATATAACGCCTTTTTTTTACAGAGATAGTGGTGTATGGATTCGGGTTGCAGCAATTTGAAATGGAATGAAGCCCACTAATGGCAGATAACCCAAAACAGTAGTGGAATGTGTCACATCTGCCCACAACATAATGCTCTTCCTTAGCATTCTGCTAATAAAAACTGACAAAATAAACTTTATTTCTCAGAATCAAAGGAGACATGATTAAAACTGATGGCCTTAACATCAACCTATCATATTGTTGAGTTATCAAGGACATTTTCCTGTTTTTGTGTTGAGAAATGTTAAAGATATGATTAAAAGAAAACCTTATCGTGGTGACAGTGATGAAAACACTTCCAAGTGGGTCCTCCGGTCAGCTAGTCGCAAAGCTTCAAATTCTGGATTTCAAATTCAATCCATCCCCAGGGCACTCTAAAATCACAAAGACAATGATTCAAACAACATGCAACTATGTGGTTTCAGTGATAACAGCGTCTAAAGCAACCACCATAGCAACAAATGAAGATTATGAAAATAAAATGCACATTTCTTGCTAGCAATGTTATCAAAAAGGATTAAAATAATAAAAATGAATATTAGAATATTCCATTTTCCACTGAGAATAAAAGGAATGGCAGTCATTTTGTTTGTTTGAGCAGACAGAAACTTGACAGTCACATG
Source organism: Thunnus thynnus (assembly GCF_963924715.1). NCBI lineage: Eukaryota > Metazoa > Chordata > Actinopteri > Scombriformes > Scombridae > Thunnus > Thunnus thynnus. The sequence goes on from NC_089528.1 coordinate 3,019,007, forward strand.
ATGTGGAGTAGGCCAATGGAAAAGAACAGGCCAAAAGAAATCGCAATTTTAGAGCAGATATTGTGAAAGGTAGGCTCAGTAAACTGTGGTCGGGGAGCAACATGCTGCGGTTTTGTTGTGAAATGTGTGCTTATTACGACCTTTGGACTACCAACGGGAAAAACAAAAGGGGTAAGCTATGTTCTGCTGTTTCTCTGGAGCTTGTTTTCTGCTCCTTCGTTGAGGACATAATGTTTTAGAGGTGTGTGCACGCGAGTGGGCGACTTGTCATTGCAGGGGAGTTTTGTTATGAAATGTGTAGTGGTTGACGGAGGCAGCTAGCTGTTTCATTAGCTGGAGTGCTATCTGCAGGGTGTTTCTAGTTGGATAGCACCGTTTTTGTTGTGTTGTTGTCTCGTTATGCTGGTCATTTGTTGATGTTAGCGGAAGAGATGCAAGACACTTGGGAGCGCGCAAAAACGTCACTTCCATTGGATTTTTGCAGAAAAGCCCAAGTCCTTTATATAGAAATCAGTCCAAAGGCTGTTTCAGACAACTGAGAAAGTACATTACCTTATTACCTGTTCACTTATTGGCAATAAAAAAACAATTAATTCCTGTACATTTTCACAATTTGTTTTATACATATATATATATATATATATATATATATATATATATATATATAAAACATCTTTTAAAGTGTGAAGTGTGAGATATTCTGTGTCATCTACATCATCTAGACCCCCCACTCTCCCACCCCCCGCCTACATCCCTATACAGACATATATTCCAAATTTATCCCCTTCTTATGTAAGAGGCACATATCCCCAGAGGCTCTTATAGTGTTGAGGCTATGGTAAGAATCCTGTACATGGTCATCACATTCATACAGTATAGAATTCCCTTACATGGTCAATACATTATATGCATACAGTATATCCATTAATGTTAAAGTTTCTCTGATTGTATGTCCTACCAGTTTTAATAATCGAGAAATATTCTTGTTTCAGTTACATTTGAGCAATGATTACATTGGAGGCGTTTGACAGTACCTGTAGGCTTCTTCAGCCACATATTATCTCTGGATTTTGGGCAAAGTTATCTTCCTGCACGCAGACTCCAGTCTTTATTAGTACAGTTACCTGCCATGCCCATGTTGTGATCAAGACATGATTTATGAGGTTGCTTCTTTGCCTTGTACCATATTATTCAATGCTTTTCCCAAATGTGATTCTGTAGCTGACAGGTTATCCCAAATTACATACTATGTTCCATTCTCTGTTTTGCTTTTTCTCCTTTTTGTTTTGTTTTTTCCTTTCTGCCATATTTCTGTTTGTTCTGACATTTAAATTTTTGTCCATTTCCTGCACTGTTGAGTTTCTTGGATTGTGTCTCTCCTCCCTGTCTCTGAACGGTGTAGCTGTTCAGTATGTGTGAGTGCTCTCCCACTTCACTACCAACCTAATCCACCACATCCCTTTGATCATGCAGCACTTTGTTCTTATGAGAGAGATCGACAACGCGATCTGTGACGATCACATTTAGGTTGCCATTGTTGCTTTTTTTTTCTTGCTCGCACATGTGTGATGTGTGTAACAAAAAAAGTACAAGGCTCCTTTTTTCGTTTTATGAAGATGGAGCTTTTATGTAGCACAGCTCATCAACACATATCAATTGTTCCAGCTCTAACATTTCATTCAGAGGACAAATTGCCTTCATGTTTCCAGCCTTTTGGGTGGTATGTTCATCTGTTAACAAAGATAGCAAACTTTGCTCTCTGTTTCTTCCTCTTTTCTTCTTTTAATGACCAAAAAGGCTCCTTTCTCGCTGTCACCAGTGCCCAATTAGGGTTTCTTTACACATTACCTCTGTGCCTAACAAGATCTGCAGGTTCCTCTTAAAGAGGAGTCTGCATCATAGCCCTCAGCGTTTTTCAATTTGTCACAGCATAGCCAGGGTCATTTGTGACGACACTTCCTCTTCACACTGTGCATCTGAAATACCAGGTACATTTTTAAATCCAGTCCACAATCAGTTTATTCAACTAAATGGTCCACAGCGGAACCCAGGAAGATATTGGAGTGTTTGAGGAATAAGCCCAAAAAAGAGGCTGCTGCTTTTTAACAGTTGGCCTCATATGCCCCATGGGACAAAGGCAGGCTTGCATGCAATCATAAATCTGACTGAAACTGTCTCACACAACCTGATAACTATGAGACGGTGCCAAGTCGAACAATAGTAGTCCATAACGGACTTCACTTCCCACCATGCTATGCTCAACTCACACCCAGGTGTGAAATCTAGCAGAGTCAAACTCTCAGCTCGCATTGGATGAGACCCATAGGAAGTAACCTCCACACTATCTCCACCTCGTTGGACAAGTAGAGATTTTCTTTAGCACATTGTTGGATCTGAAGAAGACTGCTGTGCAACTCATTATACTCTCATCCTTTCCTGAAAAAGAAGGATAAACCCTTCAACTGAGTCGACTCCACTGTTTCTTCCGCAACTCCGCTGAGGATCAGCTGCTGTGAAAAACAGAGTGAGAAGACGACCCCCATCAGTATCTGAGCCCAAGGAACGCAACCTGACCCGAAAGACAGACTGAAACACACTTTACTCGATTCCTTAAGCAACACAAGTAAGAGGCTTAATTCTGGGCAGAGATAGGTTGTGTATGTTATTTTAAGCTTTATTGCTGTTGTTGTGAAGTTGACCGTGAGTCTGGTTATTGCTGCTGTTAATACCATGGAAGTGTTATTGTTTCCTGCTTGTTTTTGGTTGTGTTTATCACGCTAAGCTGATTTGTGTTTTGCCCAGCTTTGTGGACCTGCTTTGTGTTAGTTTGACACCATGTGCAAAGCCAGTAAATTGTATTTTATCTGTTAAAAGGCTAGCAACCACAGCGGATGGATCACAGTCCATTCAACACGTCTCTGAGTGATAAAAAGCAATTATTGTGTCTCCCCACAGCTGCTAGGATCTCTCTCTGCTCTTGGTGTTTCCACCCCTTTCTCCTTTTATTAACCACATACATACATGCACCTACACACACACCTACACACACACATTTGGTGAGCAGATAACAAGGTAGCAGAACTTAGCTCTGTCCCCAAGCTATCTTATTGTCAGAGATGTGTTAAGCTAGTAGACACCATTAGCCATTGTCTCCGTTCAAATCCCGCGGTCACATCCTCTGACCGGACCTCTCATGTGACGCCCCCCCCCCCCCCCCCCTCTCTCTCTCTCTCTGTTATACCTTAAAGAGAAGTTGTTGGTGTTGGCTGTTGGTATTATTTGTATACATATTGTGGTAAAGGCTGGTTAAGAGGGTCAGTCCTCAGATTCAAACTTTCACTGTTCACCTTATGAATGTTAATGTCTCTCAGATATTGACATTTTTTAAAGTTAACACCCCTTTTTGAGACTGTATCCACTGCAATTCTTATTAATAATTTGTATTGATTTTAATAATTAATAATTAGCTTTGGTAATCATTAATTATTGCTGACAACCAAACCTGCTCCTAACCAAGCCCCAACAGAATGGTGCCCATGTGAGGCTCCCCAAATACCAGCTTTATTGCAATATGTATGCATAATCATTTGAATTATTAATTTAGAAATTTAGATTTTTGAAAATTGATTTTCTCATGACTTGCCATACATATACGCAGTTGTGATTTGAGAATTGCTTTCAGTGTGTACTAGTGCTTAGTAAGTTTATTATGGTTTCATTGCAAATATGCTAATTTTAGATTCCTAACACTCTCATATAGCTGTTACTCATAGAGGTGCTGAGTCACCTAATTAACATTTGAATAGGATAGGTTGCAGTGAAGAGTAACTCGCATAACATTTCAACTTGTAAGCCACAGGTCAAAGCCTCTCACCTGTGCATTCTGTCAGCATTATAGCACTTTTTATTTGTATCACAAAAAATGATTAGAGCCACTGTGTATTGCACATTTACTGTACGAGTAAAATGAGTCACCAGACATCCCATGACTGAGCCAAAGATCCTCAGAGACCAAATGACCCAGTCCTGCAGGATATGGTTGCTGCCGTCCTCCACCTCTCCGTAAGGGAGAAAGATAACCTCAATAGCTCCTTTGTCTCTTTATTGAAACAACACATACATACAAAAACATACACAATGCAATGAACAAAGACAAAGTACATATGATATATGTTATATACTAAACTTAACTTTTTTAAGCTTGAGGGGGAGGGTTCACACAAAGTTTGGATTTTTACTCGTAAACTTGCACTTATGAATATAAAATTGTGCCATTAGAATGAAAAGATTAGTCATGTAGAGGTGGAAATCAGAAATCCCTTGATATTTTTTTTTTCCACCCGAACAGCTCCAGTTAAGGGTCTTGTTCAAAGGCACCTCAGTGGTGGTGATGAGGGAGGGGCAAGTGCTCTTTCATCCAGATTTATCCTGCCTCCAAAAGATCAAACCTCTCTAACTGCAGTTTGTATCTGCAACATCATTCTTTTGGTTAACTGTTAAATCAAGAGCTTCTACTCCAGACTGAGCTCAATCTTCTCTGCATGAATCCAGTACAGTGCCTGCATTACTGCTGATTAGGGGTGTGCCCCAATACAAATACATTATTCGGCAAAGCACAAATAGTGGGTTTTATACGAATATTTGTTTCATACAAATATTTTAAAAATTATTTGTTTTTGGGAAGAAAAAAAAAAACATGTCAAATACCAGTTTGCAGGTCGGTTACATCATTATCTCTCTCCTCTGCTTCACTATTACATCTATCAGGAGTAAGTCCCAAGGGACTCTCCATAACCTGTTGTTCACCTTCTCCTTTCCACAGAGTTAGGTTGTAAAAAATAGGCAATAAATGAAAAGTGCAAAGCAAGAATCACCTTTGAAGTTCTACTACATGTTACATGGTGTGTTGTCTCTGTGTTATGAGTGTATAAATAGGTAGAGGTCTGCCTGCAATGAATCGATGAGTAAAGTTTTAGCTCAGTAGTCAGTGCAGTCGTCTATGATCTGGGAGACTCCAGTTCAAGATCTGGTGTGGGGACCTCCTTTGTAGGGTAGTTTATTCATGAACACTTATTGTAACACTTTAATTTTCTAAGATTAAAAGCGTAATAAATACAAAAAATAGAATTTTTAAGCCTCTTTTCACTTTTATTCGGATACAAATACAAATAAAAATAATTTTGCTGCCTCAACAAACACAAATACAAATACTGAGATCTCTGCACATCCCTACTGCTGATGCCACGTCAATCCACCTGTTGATCAAGAGTGAGACTGAGATGGAGGTTGAGATCAAGACCCAGATATGCTTGAAATCACCAAGCATAGCAACTCACTCCCAACCCGGGTTGAGCTATTCATTTATGTTGTCATTGTGTTTTAATTCATAACCTTGAACCCTCAATGTATAATGTGTAATAACTTTTGAGGAAGTCTTTAGTTTAGTTTTTAGTGGTATTGTTTCTTTAGAAATGTTCATGCAGACTGAATATTACTATATTTCTCCTCGTTGCTAAACACTATAATGGGCAAACTGACGACTGTGGTCATCTAGAGTAAACAGATTTACATTGAGAAGAGGTTGGCAGTATTGTCATTGATAAGAAACTGGGTAATCATAATGTGCCCTACAGTTGAGCAACAGAAGGGGGCCACCCTTTTTATTTGCACGCACTGCCCATCAAAGTGTGTGCTTTTCCCTGGTGAGGAAACACTTTATCCTGTATTGAGATGCAAAAACAGAATTGGTCTCAGTGAGTGTGATGCATACCCCCACTGTTTTTCAGTTTATGACTTATCATCATATTGTTTTTCAATTACATTTTCATCACTTCACATTCTCTTTTATCAACAACTCTCTGGAGCAGGAGACTGCTGCCAGTTAATAAAAACTTTATAAATGATCAGTTGAAAAGTCAATAAATTACCTTTAAATAACTCTACTGGAAAGTCATCCTAACTTCTCCATTTACATATACTTTCATCAGTTAAAAAACCCCAAATAAACAAATATATTGACTCCTTTGAAAAGGTGGTTCCTTAGTGTTCACAGCATTTGTTTGTCACTGGCAGAGTCGATACAAAACTATATCACATAAAAGAAGCAGATGTGGAAACCAAAAGGTGGGGAGAGATTAAGGAACGTTCATCAGTCTGATGCAAACAGCCAGTATAATAAAAACAGAAAGAATAGAATCAAATGGTTAGACCTGATGACATGTAATCTCATGCTTGCTGTGAGGAAACTGGGCCATTGCACCAGCAAATAGTAATGGACAAATATCAACATGCAAAGAAAATGTGGGTATGACTAATTCACCCAGTGGGAATTACATAAATATATTTAACCACATATTTAACAATGAGGCCTGGATTTAATGTTTGCACAGAAGAGAACATCACCAAAATGACATTAGAATGCTGTGAGTTGTGCAATGAGAAGAAGCTGTCGAATAGCACTGGTTAAAAAAAAAAAAAAAGGATTATTTGTGGTTTACATGTTTATGCATATATGTAGATTTTATGTAAATCTTAATATGTTGCCTACATTTCTTTTTTAATTGAGGCTGTGCAAATTAAGATTCTCTCCAGGTCACTGAACTCCTTCCAAATTCAGCCTCACCAAAGTACTGTAGCGCAAATAAAATCCTCTAAAAGGTGACATAAAGGCTACACAAAGATTCTACATCATTATCACCCAGTCGGGCAAGTGAAGGAGACAGTTTCCATACTAGAATCTCATATCACATCAGAGAACACCCTAATTACAAAGGGGCTTAAGGGCGTGAGGATGCCGAGCCTTGGTGGATTACACTTACAGCTGAGGCAATTTGTGCTTGCAATAGGTGATGAAGGGGCTATTTGCCTGCACGCTGATCACTTAGACAGCTCACTTGCAAGAAAACTTGATGTGCATTAATATGCATATCAAGTTGTCATACTTGATGCTCAGCAAGTAAACTAAAAAAAAGCTTGGTCTTTGCTCAAAATATGTGGACTGCCTTCTTAACAATCTCCCTGATTAAACACACAAGATTAAAGCTGGAGTTTGACATGCAGATACTCTCCAATTCTGAGCAGGTTAGTTAGGATGCACCTGTCTGAATATGTTATTCCTGTCTAAATTCATCACTTCAGTTAATAATGTCAGTATGGCATTGACTGAATATATTTTTACTGTGTACTAACAACATCATGATGAAGAAGCAGAGGTGTGTAAATGTGGCAGTGCAAAGAAACAATGCATTCCAGATTTAACAGCATGTATGAAATAGGAGCTACCCAGTGGGAGGCTAAGTGTCAACAGTCACGCTAACGGCAGCTCTGTGAGGGTTGAATGCTAATGTCAGCATGCAACATGCTCACAAGTACAATGCTATAATATGTATAATTATAATATTTACAATGATCAACATGTCAGTTTAGCGTGTTAACATACTAACATTTGTGTTTGGTTTATGACCAAATACCTGCAAAACTGTGAGGTTACAAAAGTTATTACAATTTATCCTGAAGGGGACATGAGTGTTTGTAGCAAGTTTCATGGCAATTTTTTCTAATTACACATCCAGTAGATACAGCAACATTGCACACAATTACAAATGAATGTTAAGTTCAACATGTTTTGGTCTTCACCAACTCCCCCCAAAAAATATCTGATGATCCACTTTCTTCACCAGCTTGTCCCTAACTTTGCTGCAGGGCAGGTAGTGTAAGTGTAGTGTTGTCTTGTTTAAAACAGCTGGAAATGAGTTGAATGAAAGCAAAGTTGTGGGTTGAAAAAACAAAACGATGATACGGCATAGTCTAAAAAGCTTCACAGAGCCGAGGTGGACTGTATTGATCATTCTTTGTGGGTTTGTCACATTTTCATTTAATCCATTGTTTGCATTCATTTAAACCTGCACTATATATATTTTTTAATTTTCTGCTGTTACTGATATCAGTTGCTCTCAGATGGATAGAAGGTATGACGGACTATGTACACTGTAAAAGAAATATGAATTTAAAATTCAAACATCAATATATAGCTGATGCAATATGATAAAGGGAAGGAATGAAGGACTGAGAGCAATGAAATATTGTCAAGATTACATCACTCTGTACATATGGGGTATTCTCTTGATATTCATAATTCATAAGCATGTAGTCTTATGTAGCTCAAAGAGGACAACGCAGCTGTAATCCTGCCAGGAGGCTTAGATTCCCAGTGGAAACTCCAACACTAAAAATATAAGCACTCACAGTGTGTATAAAAGGGTCTACCAAATGGCATATGTTTCAGTACACAGAGGGGAATAAGGGCAGACATGAAGAGATTAAGGACTGCTGAACAATGAAAAGTACAGTCAAGCTTGAAGGACAAAGAAACAAGAATGTATCATGTTTATTTCACATTCACATCTTGCATACATGTATACAGCTATACATTCACCTATCTTCTTTACTAACACTTAATGTGCTGCATATACTGATAATATATACCACAGTGCATGTAATGTAATGATCTTTGCCTCTTATTAAATCTCAATAAAAAGGTACTGAGGTACAAATGGACAAGGTGGGCAACTGCCCTAAGGACCCAAAACCCACAGGGGCCCCCAGAGTCCTAGGTTCCCTGTATAACAATAAGATTTACTCATTTCATTAATTTAATCTCTTTAGGGAATTTGTACCACTAAAGTATAAAATCAACCAAGTCTTTTACTTAAAGCTCCCCTCCATACATGTTTTAAGATATATAAAAATACTCCATATTAGGCAATTTTATTCAAAGCATTTACCTCGTTAAAATCCTTAAAATTAGATCTCCTCCTTAAAAATCCAGAATCTATCAATATGTAAATTAATTTTAAAGGTTTACAGTGTTGTTTATTTCAAAAGTTTACAGTTAAGTAGGAGACATCTTGTGTCCAGCAGTTAATGTGTATACTACACCATGATTGGCTTCCAAACTAACTGTGATGTCACATAAATGCACATAAATGATGTAGGTATGCTAAATCAGATGATTAAAATGAGACCAGATGAATGCGAAAACAAATTCTGCACAGTGACGCTCAAACATAAGCAACAACACACTTTTTGACTGGAGGGGGGACTTTAATTTTGTGGATGGTCCTTGTCAAAATCTAGTTTTATGATCTTTACAATTTGGGTTATATTGCGTTTACATAGTATCCCTTCATAACAATGTGTCTGACAAAGTTTGTGGTAATTTGATTAGTCACTGACATTGACACTGGGGTTGGTTAGTATTCTGGCATAGCACTGATTGGTCACAGAGGGCAGGAGGTTGGGCGTAAATAGGAGCCCTCTAACAGCTTAATCTGACCCTAGATACACACAAAGCCTTTAGTAACGAGACTGTGAAGTATCATCTTCAAAGAATGCAGGACCATGATAGGATTTAAGTCTCAATCCCCCTTGAAGTCTTGGGACTGGTGATGGTAAAGAGACTGCATGTGGATGCCGAACCTATGAATATCCCAGGACAATCTGGAGATCACTCTGATGATGCATGAGGGGGAGGATTGAGCAATAGTCAGCCTGAATGACAGATGCTCATCTTTATACAGTATATGATTACTACTCTACCAACAAATTTTTGTAGAACGTGACCAGAAAGTTGGACAGAAAGGGGGATATTTTAACCTAACACTGTCTATCCTTTCAGTTGTGGTCCACCTACATTTAAACGGTCACACCCCGGCTCCTGGACGACAACAGATATGGGAGACCAGACAAGTTTATCAGCGTGGACAAGTATATTTATTTTTGAATAACAAATGGAAAACGGAAAAAACGTGGGATTCAGTAATCAGTGATGTATGCATGTATGGATGTGTGTGTATGTGTGTCAGCAAACAAAAGCCACGCCACGGTGCTTTATACAGAAATCACACCGGGCCCAGGTGTGGCTCATGAAGCAGATGACGACCCTCCGCCCTGCCCCGGATCCTGCAGAACAAAGAGAAACCAGCAAACGAACCAAAGAACACAGGAACACCTAGTGGAGCAGAGGGGTAGGTTTGAAGGTTTGGAGCCACTGTATTTTTAAGTTTTCAGTTCAGCCCAAAATCCATAGGACACATACTGGATGATTTTGCAGTTCATGATTTATGTCCTTTGCTAACATTCAGCACCAATGTGACAAGTAATGTGGCCTTTATGTAGTGAGGCAGAGAGAGGAGGTCCAGGTGGCTGCTGGGTGTAGATAGTAGTGACTTTCATGTGGCAGACTAGAGTTCTAATCCTGGTCGTTGCTAACCACATTCCTTAAAGCTGGGGTCAGCAATTATTATTAACGTTAAGCTGCTGTGACTCTGTCTTTCACTAATTTGGCAAAAAAAATTACTCATAAACATGAGATGAATAATTAGAGATGTAATTCATATCTTGTGATCTATCATCATATCTATCATGAGTTCATAAGTCTATTCAATGTTAGGTCATATTTTTTGGGATTTAGATGAGCCTTGTTTTATGAAGAAGATTTGATGTAATCTATAAAAGGGAAAAAAACTAAAATATTTGGCCGCCCAACAAAAGCTGGAGGGCCAGATTTGGACCACAGGCTGCTATTTGCCTGCCTCACATTTTTTCAAGTTTGTCTTAATACAATACGTACATGCCCATATGAACATTGAGTTTTTGTTGCTTCTGTCCATACTGGCCGCAAAAAATCGCTATTTAAGCAATTTCCAACAAAATTCACAATCATCGTTCTGTTTAAGAATGAATTCAAAAGTTCAGTTTGAGGCTTCAACAGCCTGACTTACACAAAGTGAATGATTAGTAAAAAGGCAGCCTCTGTCTACAAGATATCTAAAAAAAAAAAGGAAAACTGTTTAAAAGACAAATTAAAAGGTTTAAAGGTTCCGTAACTACTGTCCTTAGGTCTGCACTGGCAGTTTCTGTAGGGCACATCAACAGGTCTCCTAGTGGGCCGCTGTCCTCAAATGGGACACACGGTAGTCATTTGTATTGTTGTTTTGCACTCCATCTCCCCTCTTTCTCTCTGCTCTTCCCATTTCTGGAGGTGTGATTCTCCCTCCTAGTCACAACATTGGTCCACCAAACTACACGCTCTACTTGGATTGGCTAAAAACTACAGGTACATCCCAAGTCTCTTGTTTGATATTTCCTCACTCCTCACTTGAACAGAAAATTGTTCTGGTCCTCTATTTTGAGGGCTGTCCCAAGTCTCTTATTTCTGCTCTGAGGAGCGAGGATACACGAGAGCAACCTTCACAGACGTCTTTTTGTTGACGCCCCCTTATTGGATATCAGTTATTGATTGGACACTGCAGCCAATCAGACTGATCTGATATGTCACAACATCACTGAGTGGAGACAGATTACATATTAAACTCAAGTGTATCACAGCCAAGTTTTATATTTTATTTGTTTTCCGATTCATCATCTAGTTAAACATCTGTATTAATTGTCGGACTGACTGACAAAAGAACCATAAACAACTTTCTTCATTTATTAGAAATATTCCTTTCACGATCTGTCATTTCTCTCATTAAGGATAAAATTAAAGTCAGGGAGAGTCTGTCTGTCAGCTAGAAACACTTTTTAAATACATTTATATTTCACATCATTTATCGTTATTTCCATTCAGTCACATGTAAGGCTGAAAATTCCTGAGCGTCGGGTTTGTTATGAGTAACATAATTTCCATTTTCCCTGAAACATTTAGCCTTAATAAATAATTCCCAGTGTTCAAGAGACACTCTAATCATATTCTGGGTTATTAAATAATGAATTTACAATCAGAATATCAATAAGTACAGACTTAAATAATTAATAAATGATATAAACACGTTCTGTCAGTAGAAATGGTTTGTGTGTCTGAGCAGGACACAGTATAAATACAGAATGCAGGTTTTTATTCATGTGCAGGTGTTTGTTAAACAGCTAACAGGCTGCAGAGAGAAAACACTGCTGCTCTGTCAGTGATAACTGTGCACCTTTATTAGTATTAACACAGTGCACATGTGTGCAGCTGTTAAAGCCGACTGACAGCTGGTCCAGCTGTGATCAGCTGCCGCTGTCATCAGAAACCAACGTTGCTTCACGTGATGCTTCAGAGGACAGGACGTCTCATGTCTCTAAAAACATATTTCCTTGTTTCCTCTCTCCTCACATGGTTTCCTTGCGTCTCTGCATGCATCCACGGTGGGAGGGACTAAGACACAAGGAAAAGACACAAGTGAGGGAAATGTGGATTTAAGAGACTTGGTATGCACCCTATGTCTATACAAGGGTAAAAGAAGCTCAACCAGGTGCAGGTTATTATTAGTGGGAATGCAGTCACATGGCCAGCTGGAGGATGTCAACATGCAAGTAAAATACAAACTAAAAGCACGCAGTAAAAGCAATCACAGAAAACATAAAAGCAATTTAGAAACACACTTAATATATAAAACCATGCATTATACAAATACACTGCAAGTCACTGCAAAATATATATAAATACAATTATAAAACACATAAATAAAATGAATGCTTCTGCTGTGTGACAGAGGTAGTGAGGCTTTCAATTGCACAATCTCTTTTGTCCCATAACTGTACTAAACAGACTGTAACTTGCACAAAGGGACAGTAACAAAAAACTCCATCTGTTGAAACAAATAGATTTCAACTTTGATTAAGACAAATCACGTTGGCGTCTTCGAGACTGCTGAAACCTCATATTTGCTTCATCTGAACTTTGGAAGGTGTTTTTTCACAGGAGGAGGACTGAGGACTTTGTCCCCCACCTCCTACTGTACATTGAAATCACTTTAAGAAGGGACTTATTTGCAGCCAGTAGGGACAAAAGAAACAAATTACAGCAATCAATAGCACTTTCAACGTGGCACTCCCTGTTAGCCTGCTGGTTAAATGTTAAATGCCATGTAACTGCGAATGTCTGTTGCATGTCATACCTCTCTCTCTACTTGTGTTTCCTTTCTCTCTCTGCTCTCTGTTGTGATGCTTTTGGAATACATAATATTGTATAGGTGATAATGTCTTTTGCATTCACCCCCTGTATATACACATGGGCACCTGGTTATGTTTTAAAATAGGGGAGCAAACTTGGAAAGATACATAATTGGCAGGGGGGTCTGGGGGTTCCTCCCCCGGAAAACACAAAAGTAATTTAAAACAAATTTCCTGCATTTCTACACCACATAACGTCTTGAATTAATTCAAAAAACAGCCTCCTGCACTAGTCTAGATTAGTTAGATTGAGGGTATTATGAAAACCAAGAATGCATTAAGAACAGTATCTCATGTTATGAATTTGTTTTTCACTGTGTGAGAAAAAGGACATGTGGCATAAGAGCATGTGAGCAATTATGTGAGTTTCACGGTCAATGTGTGACAGTTGGCAGCCTATGTTACACTTAAAAGAGCCAACTCTGATCCAGCTCATGTGCGAAGAGCCAAATACTGTCCGATCAGTGAACTAATGTTAGGTGGATGGTCAGGCAAAGTTAGCAAACACTGACTCACAAAACAGTTTTGCATTTCAGCAGCAGTACAATTCTACTTTTAGCTAATTTAAAGTTTGGCTGGAGTCAGTGGGCCAAGCAGGTTCGTTCAACACACGCTAACCTATCTTTACCTATGTTCTATTTTCAGTCAATGATTCCAGTTAAGTTATGTTTCTCGCTTTTGTAAACAGTCAGACTCCTGTGTGGATTGACAGGCAAAGCATACTGTGGCAAACGATCAGTGGCGTGTTCAAATGAACCTCAAAGGGTGGGTCCCAAAATGTGTGATATGTTTACTTGTTTTTGTCAGTTGCTGAAAATAGTACAACAATCACTGATATAGGCTGCTTAAATATAATAACCTGATTGTGGGGACTGTATGATGATAAGTTTATTTTTTAAAAGATAAAAAGTGGGGTAGCAAAACCACTAATTCTATCTATCTATCTATCTATCTATCTATCTATCTATCTATCTATCTATCTATCTATCTATCTATCTATCTATCTATATCATAAAAAAATCAGCAGGTATAGCTTTTTATTTGTCCATGCCACACACACTTCACTTCACTGAAGGTGTTTCAGTTGTTGGAGAATGTGGAGACAACATAATGATATTGTGTACAATTCTGCCCTCTAGTGGTGAAAAAGGAAATGACTGCTGTCACATATTCCTAATATTGTCACAGAAATAGCAATATGAAATGGTCACTGTAGGGGAACAGGGAATTCTGAGATAATGTTGGCAATATGGTACCAGCTGGAGAAGATAATACCAACCTCACATGAAGCTGGTTGTACACTAATCATGTTTATAATTCATATAGGAAGACATTCAATGGAGCAGTACTCTGTCTTCTGCAATACGTATTACAGAAGCAATGTTCGTGTCTCTTCAGAGTTAGTGACAAGTGAGTTAGAGATATATTCATCAGGAACTGAGTTCATCAGTATGCTGAATTAATTTAGAGATAATGATGTATTCAATTCAATTCAATAACTTCCTCAGGCGAGCAATTACAAAATATACACCGCAGAGAAACACACACATGCAGATATGCACACACACAAACACACACACACACACACACACAGTGACTTCTACCAAAATATCATGTGAAAAGTAAAAATTCTCAGTTGTAGAATGTGAACATGATGTTGCGACTGACCCCAGATGGGTTTGGTGTCCTCAGGATGTTTGGCATTGCTGGTACTTAGTAATTAACTTTTAAAATGATTTAAAAATATATTTAAAAAAAGATTGTCACAGTCTTTGACAGCCAGATGGGTTGTAACAATTTTATCCGAGTATCCTACATGTGTTCATTTTGAATGTCTGAATGTGTTCAAAACCAGCTTCCCTATGATGTAGAAGCACACCAGCATGGCAGGATCACTTCTATTTCCAGAACTGTATTACTGCCCTTTACTCGCTATTTAAAAAGAACATGCAACAACAGCAAGACATCACTGCTAAACAATATTTATGTGACAGACAGGTATAATGTCTCAATATAGCCTAAAAGAAAAAAAAAAAAAACTGTCCACAGTTTAGGTACAGGTCAGCCATTATGATCAAAGAGTGCAGGCAGCAGTGACATCAGTTAACATTATAGTGGTAACATATTAGCACACTCCTCTTAAAATGTCAAATTTAATTGTGTTATGAAGTAATGAATTGGTGTGTTAAGATGTAAAAGATGCACTCAGTTTAAGTTGCTTTGGCCAAATGAGTCAGAGAATGTAATGTCATATAATAAAGTGTGATACACACAAGAAACTACAAGTTTGTTGCCATATGTCTTAAAATAGATAACAGTAGTTCCTGTCATGTGTGGTTTCTTGCTAGAACGATAGAAAGTCACGGTGCCTCTCCTCTTTAGCAGAGAAAAATGTTGACTTCTGAATGGAGATGTTTGCCTCTCTGACTTTCTGTCCTGTGCTCTGTTCTCTGTCAGTTGCAGGTCCCCTGTGTTTTTTGATTTGTTAAAGGATGGATTCATAGTTTCAGTTCAGTTCACAGTCTGATGCCCAAATAAACACTGAAACATGTTTTTCTTGATGTAATCATTCCTCTTGTTAATACTGACCATTAGAAGATCCCTTCATGATGCACTTACAATGTAAGTAATGGGGGACAAAATCCACAGTCTTTGTTTTGAGCAAAACGTCTGAGTTAGTGGATTTCTGACACATTTACAGTCTTTTTGGCATCAAATTCCCTCTTTGTGTTTCCTCGGACAGTGTTTCCCTGTTGAGCTGTGGGGGAAGTATAGTAACAAAAAGAGGGACTTTATTTATAATAACATCAGTAATTGCATTTGTATCAGCCACAACTAACTAATAACTATCTCTTATCCATATCAGCCCTGAAATTATGGGTGCATCTCAACCTGAAATCAATTTTGGATCAAGAATGGACAACAGAAAAGTGTTGACTACACTGCTGTAGTAGTACTATTTTCCTGGTTTGAGCACACCTCTTAGGTCTACAGAAAGGAAAACTGCCTTGGATAGGGGTGTCCACATACTTTAGGCCACAGTGTAAGTGAAAGTTGTACTGTGTTAATGCGACCACAAGAGAGCACCCAAGATATTTACTAGCAGTCTGAGTCACTGTCTGAGAGCTGCTTATGAATATTACAATTTAAATGTCACAGCTGCCAAAATGTGAATTCACTGGATTTAAACACAGTTAATTAAAGTTGCAAAATCACACACGAGAATAGATACAATTATTTTTACCAACAGATTGTTCCTCTTCTTCATGCATCCAGTAGCTTGTACCTGGTCTCACGGATGGATCACTGATCATATTTATTTTCTTTGAACCTGATCACATTCACCTTTAATAGTGACCTGCCCAAACCGAGTCTGATCCAATGTTTATTTTTATATTATTTTTCCCCACATGCACTGTATATACTTTACATAGGTTATAATAAGCCTAAAGTAAAACTAGTAAAGCAATTTGAATGTATTGACAGAGATACTCTGCTTGACAGGTTTCCTTTGATGATTTCCTGTAATATTTGATAAAGTATCTTGTAATATATTGTAAAATAATTGTGGAAATGAGAGTCAGTGTGGATCTGTTGCTACAGGACACTTAAAGTAATTGGAATCCCCTCTCATGAGTGCTGCCAGGGGCTCATCTTCTCATAATCCATCCATGCTAAGAGCAGCTTTTCATAGTGAAACACAAACACATACTTGTGTTTATGTTTGCTTGTTGGGTAGTTTTTATTCTTCTCCTGAGAAAATGTTATCATCTCTATTTTTTTATGACTGCTGACTGCTAATCCAGCTGTTAACACCCACATGAGATGATAAACCCAATAACACAAAATGAGAAACTTTCTTGAGGCCCCAGACCATCAGGGGCCCCAAAAGCCCTGTAGTCATTCTGTGTTAGTTTGTTTATGGTGATTTGATTAATTGTAACTTTGTTTGGGAACCTGCACCACTAAAGCATCATATCAACTATCAACCGATTGTGAGCACCTCAGTTTTAACTGAAAGTTAAACCTGTGTTCACTAACATATTACGTAATATTATGTCAAATGTCCTGACAGCTCCCTTAAGGTTTTAACCACTCAGTTCTTTCTTACTGTACATATTAGGGATGTGCAGAGAGCCCAGTATTTGTATTTGTATCTGTATTTGTTGAGGCAGCAAAATTATTTGTATTTGTATTTGTATTCGAACAAAAGTGAAAAGAGGCTTAAAAATCCTGTTTTTGTATTTATTACACTTTTAATTTTAGAAAATTAAAGTGTTACAATAAGCGTTCATGAGTAAACTACCTTACGAAGGAGGTCCCCACACCAGGTCTCGAACTGGAGTCTCCCAGATCATAGACGACTGCGCTGACTACTGACCTAAAACTTTACTTATCAACTCATTGCAGGCAGACACTCATTTATACACTCATAAAATGGGACACCATGTAACATGAAGAAGAACTTCAAAGGCGATTCTTGCTTTGCACTTTTTTGCTTGTTTCTTTACAACCTAACTTTGTGGAAAGGAGATGGGGGACAACAGGTTATGGAGAGTCCCTTGGGACTTACCCCTGATAGATGAGACAGCGGAGCGGAGGAGAGAGAGACTGAGATAACGATGTAACCGACCTGTGAACTGGTATTTGACATGTTTTTTTTTTCTTCCCAAAAATAAAAATAATTTTTAAAATATTTTTATGAAACAAATGTTTGTATAAAACCCACTATTTGTGCTTTGCCGAATAATGTATTTGTATTCGGGCACACCCCTATTACATATGCCCAGCTCGTCTGACCTGACTGGCTCTAACACACGCAAAATAACTTTCACATCAGTTAGTTGCAGCCATTATAATGCATCCTGTCCATTAACAATTTGACCTTTTGAAGATCATAAGTTTATAATACAAGTTGGAGTTCTCTTGTAGCAACAAAATCCTCCAGGACCGAGACTGAGCACCACCTCCACAGGTGGCTGAGGGTTCCCCATCTGTTTTTGCACCAGTCATCCAGGATACCACTTTATTTAAACGTAATTATCTTGAGCAGTGCGAGGTTTACTAATGATTTCCTATGTTATGTACAGTGTGTCACTGGCTTGTATTGATCTGTTGTGCCAGACAAAATTCTGACAAATCTCCAACAAGGACTAAATAACTACATAATAGTCTGACTGAAAACTGCATTTGAAAGTATTTAAAGTGTGGCATCATCATTAGTGGTGACTGCTTTGTTCATTTTGATTAGGTTACTTATGTGCCTTGTCAGTTTCATATCATGGATTTTTTTTTCCGCAATGGGGGCTGTATCGGGGACCCCCTGAAAATTTATAAATTTAGTGCCTATGATGATAAAGGTATGATTCAGACACAGCAGTGTTAGCTCTCTTACTTTACTGCTTTGGTTTGGAGCCCTGAGAGCTCACATTCACAACAGCAGCATACAGTTGTTTCTGCTGTCAGTGATGGATAAACAGTGCTATAAAAATGTATTTATGGATTTGATCAGTTTTCTAAAGTGTGTCTCTGTTGGATTACAGAGATGTTGAGTGGATTGTTTGGAAGTGCGAGTGATATCTGATTGATAAGGAGCACCAGTCCAACAGAGAGAGAGTTTTAAATGTATGCTCTTTAAATCTGATAGACATAATATATGAATATCAAGAAAGTGGTTTAGGCATTACTGGCATTCCAATATTGTGAAGAGTTACAAACAGGAGATCAATAGGGGCATACAAATATTACATGGATAACAGCTGGCTCTGTGTGATTTTTCTTCTACTCTGTGTCTTTGTTTAAAGCTATAATGAGTGACTATTCTGCATTAAAATGTCTAAAAATAAATAGATCTATGTTATATGTTTTGTTGAGTTGTGTACTTACATTATCCCAAATGTTTCCAATCACCAATAATCAAAGTCCGTTTCATTTGTTCACCTGTCAATGGCATCATACCCCTCTACCGAAGCGTATATGTGCACAAGATGGATGCGTTGATGTTGTGTTTATCTGCTACAATGGAGACTACCAAAGAGTATACACATACAAAGTAATACATCAGTGTTGTGGTTGCCCACCAGAAATTGTCATGAATTGACTTTTAATCAGTTTTAAGCCACATTTCTATGATAAACTTTTTAGATCTTGGTCATTTTTAACTGTATCTTTTAACCAGATGAAGGATTTTAGTCATCGGATTTCTGAATCTAAAAACCTACTGAATGTCTGTATCTTAAGTTATCAGAGAAACAAGCTGAGCAAATGTTAGCTGCAGCTCGGCTCACACAAAGCCCCTCCTGGATGTACTGTGTCCACTGAATGATGTCGGAGAAACACTGATTTTTAAAGTGACACTGCTTCATTCAGTGTTTTTAATCACCAGATCTGTTTGTTATGGAGAAGAGGAGACCTCTGCGGATAATTCGGCTCCCAGCAAAAACATCCTGAATGATGAACACTGAAGAAATCCTATCCTGAAGAAACTGGTTGTTTAACAATGAAGACAACAACTCCCATGATCCCATGCTACTTCACACCATCGTCATGCTGTTTTGATTGAGAGACCCCTAACAGCAGAAAGTACATATTGTTCATTTAAGCTCTTTTTCGTAAGTGTATAATACATTTCTATTTTTGAAAAGTTAAAAAATAAAGTAAATCACATCATGAAATTTTATATATATGTATATTTTACCTTCTACAGTCTCAAACATGAACCAAACAAAAACAAGAAATGTCTTCCTCGTTCCTGCTCAATTACTTATTACTTTAATTATCACTTTGTTATCAAGTCTAGCTGTAATTACCCCTCACATGCTCCAGCTCTGGGACACATTCTTTTAATATTTACTGAGCTCTAGATTTGAGAGGTGATATAAAACTGGTTACTATTAAATATTAACACCTGAGTCACAGGTGTGTACCTCTATAAAGTTATGAAGTGATGTTAAAAATCAGATTTAACAGAATATTATTGAAGATCTCCACTTAGAGGGCTGTTAGTTTTTCACACCATTCACACAGAATGGCACCAACATACAATATGTCTGTATCATATAATGCTGGACGTAGTGAGGTGTCACGCAGGCACGTCGCAGCTGCAGGTATTGGTGTTGCATCACCCGCACTTTCACAGAAACAGGAATTCACCCCCCCACCCCCCTAATGGCTAATTACTAATTAGCCACCATGCTAGGCAGACTTTGGCAAAAAGTTTGTACAAATTACCTCTGTGTCCAGAATGTAAACTCACATGGTTTATGCTGTTTTAAGCTAGATGTTAAAGGAATATGTTGCTTAAAATGTCATAATTTTATTCCTTATTTTAGGGAGTAATGTATGTTTTGGATTTAATATAGGTTACAATGTGAAGTTACAATGAGTTAAAGTTTGTATTGTGTATTAAACCTAGAGCACAGTACTGTATATATACTGAGCTTAAAAAGAGCTCAGATGGTTGTAGCTGTGGCAGTTAGCCTGTGAGAGCCAGTTGCTCACCGTCTGCACTCACTAGCCTCAAATCACCTGCTTATGTGATTTTCCCCTGTTAGCGCTGAGGTAGACTTCGGATGAAGAGGGACAGCTTGTTCCCTGTGACTATTGGAGAGGAACTGACGGCTGCTGCTACACAACCTCCTGGACAACTTTCAGTATTTCATTTCCTAATTAAAGACAGGTGGTTGGAAGACACTTTTATTTTTTCCCAATGGGATACTGTTTCAGTTCTACTAGTCCATAGACTCAGAAAGGACTCTAAGTTTTAAGGGCAACATAATACATTTCCAGGTTGAACCTGTGATTGCTAAAGTTATGAAGCCAATTATTTGAAGTTACTGATTTGTTACAAAACCAAGGTTCAATTTGTTTTACATCTGTACCTATCCACTTCATCTTAATGGAAGTGTAAGTTTCCTTTAATTTCATGTCTATAAGGTAAATAAGGAAATAGGATAAGAACACTCTGATTATCTCAGCGAAATTTGGATATCAATACATTGTAGTTAACGGTGTCGAAAGCCTTTTGCAAGCCTAAGAAGACTGCTCCCACAGCATGACCTTCATCCAAAAGACCTTTTATTTTTTAAATTAAATAGCAGTAATTAGTTAGCAGTCTCATTAGAATGTTTGGGTCTGAATCCAAATTGTTGTTGATGCAGTATCTTTTTCCAGTATCTTGGAGACAACTGGGAGAATGGCAATGGGTCTGTAATAACATGTCAAGTTCAGAATGGGAAAGGGAAAGTTCTTGTTTTAATTGATAAGTTCATGAGGTGTGTTACCGGCTTAAATAGTTCTGTTCTTTATTTCTTCGTCAGTGCAGAATCATGATTGACTTTGTTGACTTTTTCAAGATTGACGTCTGATGTAAAATAGATTTTTTTATTTATTTTTTTAATTATTTGCAAATTCCTGTACTGGCTCCACAAAAAAGCATTGAACTCATTTGCAATTTTTGCATTATCAGAGATATGTTCATTGTTCATTCTTAGCTCCTTTATTCTCTGATGTTTATAGTGTTTGAGTTGGTTAAAGCCTTAGTCTTGCATAGTTCAGTGACAACTTTGTTTGTTAGGCCTGTGTAAAAGAGACGATCAGTGTCAGTATTTGTGACTAGAAACCTTTTAAGGGCAAAGTCACATTTTTTTCATTAATTGCCAGATATCTTGACTAAACCATGGAAGTGACCTCCTTTTATTATTATTATTATTATTATTTTGGTGTATCTGTCTATTAAACCATGAATTGCTGTCATAAAATTATCACAGTAGGTGTTCAAGTCATGTTTTTATGTGACTGTATCCCAGTTCATTTGCATCAGTTCTCTTGGAATCCCTGATTTTACAGATTTTGTGTCATTCTTGGTATGATGAACTAGTCGTTTCTTGGTCAGCCTTCTAACAGCCAATGTCATATTATGATTTGATAGGCCTGTGATCAGAGTGTATATTTGAGTTATTCTTTATATCCTGTTCATGAAAACAAGGTCAATCAGAGTTTTACTTTTCTTTGTTACTCTTGTAGAATGAATCATATTTTATTCGTTGATCATATTGTTTGTGTGTAAAATCCGAACCTGCAAATTAACCAGTAAGTATAGTAGAAGTATGTAGAACAGCTGCATAAAATAGAAATAAAATGCAAGTAAAGTACAAGTGCCTCATACCTATAATTAAGCATAACACTTGAGTAAATGTGCTTGTTTCCTCTCCTCCACTGGCTGCTATTGATGCCCTTATTTAACTAAAATCATTTACTAAAGTGGTACTTGTATTTCATTTGAATATTTCCATTTGGTGCTGCCTTTTATTTATGTTTCTACTCTGCTACATTTGCAGATTCCGATTTTAGAATACATAAACTGATAACATACGATGCATTATTAAACTACCCAGTAGTACATAATGTTCAAAATAACATTGAAAAGTTGCTTACATGTTAATGTAATAATAGTAATACAAGTATATAACAAAATAACACAAGTAAATATATTTGTATATTGCAGTATGCTACTTTACAGATATATATACAAATTCTCTCTTCTCTCTTGTGTGCAGTTTTGTTTCTCATAAGCTAGTAGTTGCCTCTTTCTCTCTCTTGAATGCATACCTGTTCTTATATTATCATCATTACTTGTTTTTATAAGAGTCTGGGCGGGGGGAACAGGACAGCAGCTGTGGCCCTGCTAGATGTTTCAGGGCAGCAACAGAAAAGGAGATTACCTTCAGGATTTTTACAATGGATGCTGTACTTTCCATCTTGTTTGCGGTCACTCAGTTTCAGTATTTGTTGTGTTGAATTGCACATTACCTTGAGGCCAGAGATTCAGCATCCTTAGCAACAAATGTGTGGTGAGTTTTGAGTTTGATTGGTACCAGGTCTGCACAGGTACATCATGCCTCCAGGAAATACACACTCCTGCCTACTCTGCTTCAGTATTCGGGGTATAAAGATTAACTGATACCTATTAGGAACACTGATACAAGAGTCTGAGACTGCTACATTGATAAATTCTGAATAAAATTTGGGAAAAAATCAATATGTCTGTTAAAACTATCCCAAAGTCTCCTCTCTGTCTCTCTCTCTGTACTGTACATATAGCCTCTGTGTGTTTGTATTGGTGTGTGAAACCCACCCCTCTCCTGCTGGCTCACAATCACACACCTGCTTCAAACCCTCCATCACATTCCCACCCTGAAAGAAATGTTGGTCCCACCATGTTTATGCTGCCTGATGTTTAAATTTTTTTAGTCTTCAAAACATTGGTATCATAAAATATGCCGGGGAACCTCACATTCTGCTACTAATTTATGAAAACGACGTGCATGCTGACAGACTGAAAAGTTACTCAAACTCAATACAATGCAAGTAACGCTAGCATTAGCAGCTAATGCTACTTCCAGCTGACCCCTAGCTGCCCCCCTTTGACATGATAATGACACTGACCCAGAGACTGAGGTAAACAATACACATTCAGCAGCATTTTAGTGCCTAAAGAGTTATCCAGTGTATTTCTGCCCATCTTTACCACTGTTGGTGTGGCAAATGACATACTCTCCAGGAGCATTTATGATTTAGTGTTTGAAATTTATTGTTTATTTTAGTCACATTTATTATTAAAAAAGTAAAAATATCAATTCCTAATGGCAGCTCAGTCAAATTGTGTTAAATTGGCTTTGTACCACAGTGTATCATATTGTTAAAAATTCAACCGTATTGTTTTTATATTGGATCGTGGATGATGTGTCTAGTAGGGGTGTGCCCGAATACAAATACATTATTCGGCAAAGCACAAATAGTGGGTTTTGTTTTTTTTTTTTTTTTACAAATATTTGTTTCATACAAATATTTTTAAAAATATTTGTTAGTTAGAAGTCTGTCTGCAAAGAGGTGAAGAGTAAAGTTTTAGCTCAGTAGTCAGCACAGTCGTCTATGATCTGGGAGACTCCAGTTCGAGACCCAGTTTGGGGACCTCCTTCGTAAGGTAGTTTATTCTTAAACACTTATTGTAACACTTTAATTTCCTACCTCTTTCCACAAATAATTTTGATGCCTCCTCAAATACAGATACAAATACAAATACTGGACTCTCTGCACATCCTTAGTATCTAGATACGTATCAAATCCAGTGAGAGCGAGAGATACACACCCCTATTTAATACACTACCAAGCTAACTGTTATACAGTACTGAGTGAGTTTTTAGCACTGTAGTATCGTTCCTTTTAAATGATGGGAAAAATTTAGCTTTAAGCAGTGCAGGTGGTGACTGACTGACACATTTGTCCATTGGAGCTTACCGAAGCTGTATGCACTCTGTGATAAGGTCATTAAATACTATGAACCTGTATACTCGACCCGACCTTACTGAAAAAGTACTTTGAGGGCATTTTATAAATTATTGTCTGGTATATATTCATTTTTATATCCTTCACACCTAAACATCATAATAAATCTATAACAGTTTGAGGCCCCTTTGCTCATACTTTGATAGATTACACACTGCTACTATACTATACATACACACATAATCTTTTCATAAACTAAAAAAATATATATGAAATGCCAGATTCACCAATTGAACTTTCAACCCAATATTTCACAGTGGGGGGTTCCAGGTACTCTGTACTGTAGGTTTACATGGCAGTGTGTAAAGATGTGTGATTTTCTGGAAAGTCATGCAGTCATCATGCTTTACAATATCAGGAATGTAATATGTCCCTTGGATTTGCCACTGTGACAAATGCATGGCTTCCAATGCAAAAGAATTCAGCACAAAATAATGGTGTACTTTTAGGCCAATTTACTGCTATTTATGCAGTTCCTCCACTCTTTTCTCATAATCATGTGAGCAAGTATTGGTCCTTGTGGGATATGTTGATGAACAGTGCATCACCGGTTCATTGAAGGGATTTTTGGTTGCTGTCTTGTTCCTTCTTTGTGCAAAAACCTCTTCCTAATTACTGTAATGTAAATACTATTAAAAAGTTTTGTTTAATCATTCGGATGATTATATTTTCTGCACGTTTTATTTTAACAGAACTTTTCCTTCAACGAAACTCCTCTGACATCCAACTACTGTTTATAAACCCAACAGAACTAACTCAGATTACTCTGTGTCAGGATAGTTTCCATATACCGGAACCAAAGGAAGAAAACTTAATGGGCAATTATCAAGACATTGCAAACCTGTAAAATAAAGCATTGCCATTTTATGTTCCTACAAATAATATAATACTGTAAATACTGTTTCAAAGCCCTCTCCACACTACCAGGAATAAAACCGTGGTTGTGAAATATTGAATCGGAAAATGCTGGAATCATCCTACAAAACGTTGTAATTCTTTAAACTGTATAATGTAAATTCTCCCAATGCCCCACCCAAAACACCCAAAAGCATATGATGTCGGTGTCTTCAATGGTAGCTACATCCCTGCTTTTGAACCTCATAAACCACACTAGTTGGGGGTTAAATGCTTAGATCAGGGGCACCACACCAATAAAAGGGAGAATATTTCTCATTTTGTTTTTCTGCCCAGATCTCCCAGCTGAACTGAGAATTAGAACCAGTGACATTTTTGTTCTTCAACCTGCCACTCAGTGTGTAATTGACAACCTTGTAATGCTAAAAAGCATAAAGAAATGCTGGCAGCAACATGAGCTAATTAGTTGCACCCCAGGGGAGGATCATGTTTATTCTATTGTCATGAATGCAGGGAACAACTAATTAAGTGGAACGGTGAGGCTGGCCAGGCTCACCTACTTTCTACTGGCATTCAACAGAATTCCCGGCCAACTGTCACAGCTGTCAGTTGTCACACAGTAATGGCTGTGCTCTCACAGTGTTAGCCAGAGGCGTTTGGCAATTTACATGCCTTCTTACAATAGGCAGCTGAAAAAAAAAAAACATTATGTGGTCTACATGTTCCTTTATACAGGTTATAGTTTTATTATTCTGTTCAAGGAACATTTGCAATGTGTGATTTATTGTTCATTTTGGTAGTTTCTGATTTATACTACACAATAACTGTTCAACCAACTTAATCAAAGTTAGTTTAGGCCTAGCACAGGAAGGGATGCTAGGGATTATGTTTTCAGTTTGCTTGGAGCACACATTAAGAAGAGTTGGTATTTAGTATGAGGGTCCATGTAGCCTTGGGTGACTTTTAGGAAAGGCAGCACTGATATAATACCAAGTCTTTTTTTTTTTTTTTTTTTTGAAAACCTGTATTTATTCAAACTTCTAGTTGGTTTTCTCTAGTCTGAATCAGTGGATGAGTTGGTAAACTTAATTTGGTTCTTTTCACACAGAGAAAAGCCAAGCCAACCAAAATGTACGACTAAACATGAGGTGAGAAGTCGCCTCTCAGTAGGCCTTTCTTAATGCGTAGGACAGCAAGTTCAAACTTGCCAAGTTCAACTCAGGAGCCCAAACTCATGAGGACAGGAGGATGCAGTATGATCATTTCCTGTAGCGTTCTTGCTGACACCACCAACTCAGCTCTTGTGATTACACTACTGCAACACACCTGACTAAAGTCTGTCCATTAACAATCATAATATAATGTATAATGTGGCTCAGGAGGTAGAGCGGGTCGTCCACTAATCGGAAGATTGGCGGTTCGATTCCCAGCTCCTCCAGTCCACATGCTGATGTGTCCTTGGGCAAGACACTTAACCCCAAATTGCTCCTGATGGCTGTGCCATCAGTGTATGAATGTGTGTGAATGGGTGAATGTGATTCGTAGTGTAAAAAGCGCTTTGAGTGGTCGGAAGACTAGAAAGGCGCTATACAAGTACAGTCCATTTACCATATTTAAAAAATGAAACCAAATTTAACATCAACTGCACTACCTCTGTCCATTTTTATTTACTAATATGTGTTGATTTTTATTGGAATGTGGCAATATCTGTACATATAAGGAGCCCAAAGGCCACTTTATCTTCAGACAAGCTGATGTGCAACAAACATTGGATTTCATCTCTGAGACCAAAATGTGTCTTCCAAAAGGAATTCATTCATCATATATCAAAACTCTCTAGAGACATCAGAGCCAGCGGTAAATACCAAAGGGCCGCAGAGTTCAGACTGTTCTTCCTGGGATGATGATGGACATTGATCAGTCAGTCATCTCGGGAAGTTTTTCAGTGATGGCTGGGTGAGACCAGTCAGTCATCACAGCAGCTAGCACTTTACTCTAAATTGGATAAATTGACCAGGTACTGAAAATCTAAATGATGACTTTCCAACCTGAAAATAAAATATCTGAACTTAATAAAGTGACAGAGCAGTTCTGAGATGAAAATTATAAAACCTTTTATCCTGGCTCAAAATCTATCATAGCATATCATACCATCTCTGCCATTGCTGCTGGTTGGTGCCAAACGCATTTTGGGATACTCAGCTAGCCCAAGTCTTCATAAGTCAACTAGCTGCAAGTGTGACTGAACCAGAGAGAGGGCTCAACCAGGTCTTGTTTCAGGCCAAATCAACTATATCACCTTTGGACTCTGACCCAAAGAATACACTTGTCAGAACTGATTATCTCACTTGATTTCTCAGTCTCAGAAACAAGAGGGTTCCCACCAGCACAGGCAAATCCAAAAATGTGGTTAGAGATGTGTGTTAAATTAAGTATTTTCTTACTTGTTCAGTCAACAAGAATGACAAAGTTTGCCATAATAAAATATCTAATGTTTAACATAAAATGCAAATAGAAAGAATGAGATAAACCAATACAAAAATACAAAACAAAAGGAACACTACAGGGTAGAATAAATAAATATCTAGACAAAAGGATTACTTGACTTAAGGGGAACAAAGCTGATAGCAAGGAGGGATTTGGCTTCCTTTTTCAACACACTAAAAAACAATAAAATGATACAATTAAGGTGAACGCATGCGAGGTAGGAGCTACTTGTCAACAGAGTTTACAGTACCGGCTTATTCACAACAAGCACTCAACAGTCTGTGAAAATATCACTTTCAGGTTTGTGGCCTTTTCTAAAATCAGTATTCAAAATAAATCAAACCTCTAATTGGAGATTTCTTAAAATATTTTACATAACATTTTCAGAAATAAATACATGAGTCTAAACTAAAATGGCTTTAAAACAGGATAAAAATATAAACCAATAAAAGACAAAAAATAAACAATATACGATGTCCCAATAAAACAAATCAATAATAATTATTAGCAGTTACTGATACAGTACTATTCTTCAGAGTACGGCTTGTCGATTGTGTCAGGTTGAGGTCGGATCATATTTCTACCACAGACAAACTGCTCCAGAAATCATTTGTGACTGGACTGAGACCACCTTCTCAAAAGAGTGTAGTTGTTCTGGTCCACAGCTGAGTACCACTGCTGTGTTCAGATCTCCCCAAACGAATCACACCAAGGACGAAAACCAACGAGAGTCCCATTCAACTGGAATAAACAACATAGTTTCAAAAACGCCCAAAATCATGGACTAAAGCATCACAGGTAGACCAGGTGGACCAAAGAGTGACAAGCTGGACCGAAGAATGGAGCGAAAGTCGTCAAAGGAAAAATAATTGTGAGACATCTTTTAATTATAGTTTGAAACCATTAAAGAGAAGTAAAAAAGAAATCACACTGCTATATATATATTTCATGGAAAAACAATCTCATGAAAGCACAGTGCAAGAATACCACACCCATGACCACCTCACAGACTGAGACAAAACAAAACAAAAATAACAGGATACTCTTGGACTTTAATTGGCTCACAGCAGCATTTTCCTTCTCTTTAACTGCATGTATTTCCTGGCAGGCAAAATTCAGAAATGGGCTGATGCAATGACATGCTGAGGGTTGTCATGGAGGAATTAAGGGGGTTTGAGGAGGGGGGAATGGGGAGACCAAAAAAAAGTGAAAGAGGAGAAAAAGGCCAAACAAATATTGTGTTTCTGTTTCTCTCCTCTCTGGCATTGGCCGAACCTTTGATGTGGTTTACAGGGTGGATCAAAGAGAGGAAATCAATACCAATATTTCTGCAGCCTGACCAGCTGAACATCTGTCTGATCGCCTGAATGCCTGTTCACCTACCTTTCTGTCTAACTGCCTCAATGCCTTTTCATCCGCTGGTCAGTCTGATGGCCAGAATGAATTCATGTATGTTTATCTACATACATGTGTGTCTGAAGGTCTGTTTGACTGCCTTTAAGCCTGGATATGTCTTCATTCACACATCTAATGACTGAATGCTTCGATACCATTTACCTACTTACCTTGTCATCTAATTGCATGTTTGCTTATTTGTTTCTTTCATTTGGCTGTCTGTTTCAATTGCGTTTCTATCCAGATAGTTAACCATGTCTCCTAAACATAATGGTGAGGAAATATGCAGCGTGTTTGCATTACAAAATGGTTCATAGAAAACTGCATTTTTTATCAACATAATAGATTTGTTTTAGACTATGCAATGTATTTCTTTTGTTTTCCTGCAATATCCACTCATGGCAAATAAAACATGATCGTTTTATGGATATCTTTACTACTAGTGCTTGGTCAAAGGGGACATGGAAGAAATTCCAATGGAATTTAAAACTACAGAAAATATTCACCCAAGTCTGCAGATATCATTTAGCTCTATGGAGCCTTTTAACCTCTTTTAGCTTGATGGTTTCGTAACAAGGAGCCTGTTTCTTGCAAATTTCAGTTAAATTTTCAAATCTTAGGACTGTTGCATGAAAAGAGATCCTCTTTTCTTGCATTCATTTTGACACATGTTGCAAACAGCAGCATGGATGTTGCCAAGTTGATGAAAAGGGCTCCTGGTGCACAAAATCTGCCCTCATCAACCATGTTTCCAGCTGCAGCAGGCAGCTGTATTCAGTGACCAAACTCTGGAAATGGACAGTTAGACACTAGCTGGTGAACACTGGGAATCATTTAGCAGTTATTATTGGACTTACATTTATCAGCCGGACACAAACATGAGCCCAACTGAGTGCTGAATAGCTAAAACTGAATAGCTAAGACAGTCAACACCGGTGTTTTCGTTTACAATCATAAATTAGCCATCTATCACAACAAATACACTTTAATTTTAATGAAATAAGAATAAATATCAACTCTTACCAGGAAGTGTACTGCTGACAGGACAGCTGCTTCTTTGGGCAGAGATGCTGTAATGGAAATCGGAGTTGGTGTGGATTAAAAGTATGGACCCTTCAGCAGTGCTTACACTCATGTCTGATGTGAAATCCTAGGAAAACACTTTCACCATAATAATTTTACACGGTGATAATATACAGTGGAAATGTTGTTTTTTCAGCATATTATGCTGCCCCCAAGTCTCTGGTCACCAAGTCACTGGTGTCAAAATCATATGCTTTGTGTGCCCAGTGTGCTCTACATATCGAAGTATTGTGTAGGAGACAGGGTTGATATAGGATGATGATCACAGGCTGACAGAAATGAATTGAAGCTTTTGCCAGTGTACCTATTTCATTCCATTGGGATTGACCTTATTCATATGTGAGACATGTTTTGAGGCTTGCAGTGGTAATGTGGTCTCCTGCTGCTCTGATTCTGCTTTAGTAATTAAAAGCTTTTTACAGTTTTACAGCAGCCAGCAGCACCGGGGAACCAAAACAGTGTTGAAACAAAAGAAACAGATGGAGGGCTGTAAATAAAATGTTAATACCAGTCTATTCTTCTCTTGTAGTCATCGTAGTCTTGTAGCACTTAGGAGATTGTTTATCATCATTTATCATACCTCATAGCTGCTAATGTATGCACTTTGCTAAGTGTGCATTTATTATAAGAGGATACATTTGAGAGGAAAGTAGTAAAACTAAGTATGATAATAAATCATCCATCATTTCTTGACCACGTCTCGCTTCATGTCTTGCTTCTACAATCAAAACAAAGTGTACTCTTGCACTTTTAGTTGTTACAGCACAA
Source organism: Thunnus thynnus (assembly GCF_963924715.1). Classification (NCBI taxonomy): domain Eukaryota; kingdom Metazoa; phylum Chordata; class Actinopteri; order Scombriformes; family Scombridae; genus Thunnus; species Thunnus thynnus. The sequence continues at coordinate 3,049,934 of NC_089528.1, forward strand.
AAGAAACATTCGATTCTTGAATAACCTACAAACCACAGACTGCAATTTCTACCAAGAGGTCTGGCATTGCATTCCTCCACTCTGACATCCTGAATGTCAAAACCGAAAAGGCTTTCTATCAGGAGAAAGCCATGCAGGAAACCAAAGAGGCAGGAAAGGTGAGAGATCGGAGGCAGGGAGATGGATCGAGGGAGGAAGGTTTTGTAGCCGGCAACCCTCCGCTCTCCTTTTCATCTCATTCTCCTCACTCTGGCTGTCAGCTTCACTTCCCTGCACCACTCTGTCTAATCTAAGTAGAAAGCAGGTGAGACAGGCTGATGATGAGACATCTGACAGCATGAGAGGATGTAGAGCAGGAGGAGGGGGAGGAGGAGGAAGAAATGGAGGCAGAAGAGACAGAAACTGAGATGGAAGACCATTGTAACACCAAACTAACTAACCAAACCAACCAAACCCTCCTGCAAGCATAAGTAATCTGAATCTTACACAAAACTGTTTGTTGATGGCTGATACCAGTTCCATCACTTATCACCTATCACTTCACTTAAGTGTTTGATAGGCTCAGGAACGATATTCAGAAATCATTTGACGCATAATTAAAAACGAGTGAGCTAGTTTGTGGGTTTTTAGATTTTGCTAGAAAAATTGTGATTGATAGGTGATCAGTGTGAAAGTTTAACTCTAAAATCAAAATACTACAGAGTTATAATACAATTCCATGCTTCAATATGCTGTATACATTCTCACTGTACTTGTGTACCAAGTTTCACTTTATTTAAGACAACAAAATTGTAGAAATATCATGTTATAATATTACAGTAGTGCCCCCCTGCGGGTAGAATTGTATCAATATTACACACTTGTGCAGTGTGGCTGTACGTATAACATTCCCAAATTTGGTTGCAATCAAATTTAACATTGAAGAGTTACGGCCTGTTAAATGCATCAGGCCACGCCTTCAAAATTTTGGCAACCAACCATATGGTATGTACCAAGTTTGATGAGGATTAGATGAAATATGTGATGGTGGAACATTTTTCCAGGTGCAAATGGGCATGGCTTACATCATCTAATCAGCATCATGCAAGGAGCATACTGTGCAAATATTGTTTTGGTCTGCCTCATGGTTCATGAGTTATTAGCCAAAACGTAAAACATGTAATAACTGACCACATGGTGGTACTATTGGCGTTTCCACATGGGACACCTGTCCTTGAAGTTTGAATACTTCAGCACTTTTAGTTTTTAAGATATCAACATTCAAACATTCCTCCCGTAGACTTTTGATTATACATTTTAATATTTAAAAAAAAAAATATATAAAATCACTGGAATATGCTAGAAAGAAGAACAGTAATAGTATGAATGTCCTTGAAGAGCTGAACATTTTGTTATTTGAATGGTTTTTGTTGCTGAAAGTATGCAGAAGTAGTTAGAAATTGAAAAATATACGGAAGAAGATAAAATAAAGCTTTTAAGAAAAATAGCGTGAATGCTGAGCATTCACACTAATTAGGTGAAAAATACAGCTTCACACTTATTTCAATGAAAATGAATGTTGTAATTTCCACCGGGGATGGGGGGACATGTCCCCCTCAATTTTAAAAATCCTCACTTTTACAGTTTCAGTTTGATTCATTTACTAAAATACCTCTAAACTCACTGTATAACTGCTAAAATCCAGATGGGAGAAGCTGAGTTGATCAAAATGTTAATATGCCCCTCAAGTGCCTTCAGTTGTTACCATACTTACTGAATTCAAGTGTCTACTCCACTAAATTTTACTTAATTTACTGAATTGCTTTTTGCCCTGTGTTTCACTTATAAGGCAACATGCATGCTGCCCTATACTCTGTGGAAGTTGTTAGAACTGTATGCTGCCTGTGAGGAAGCCTTCCAGACACTAGGCCTACCTCCCCCACGCCCCACTACCTCAGACCCAAGCTAACGCTAACTTACTGGGAACACCAAGTACTGCACACTTGGGCTAATGTTAGCTACTTTAGCTAAATTGTACTAACAGGGCAGGTATCGTAATCAAATAACATTAAACTTAGTGAATTAGTGTGACAGTACAAAATCCCAGAGCCAAGGAGAGCAGCAGGTGAGCCAACTGTCAATCAAAGGGGAGTTTTTCTTTACCGCTGTCGCCAAGTGCTTTCTCATGGGGGAATTGTTGGGTCTCTCTGTAAATTAAAGAGTACGGTCTAGACATGCTCTATTTGAAAAGTGACCTAAGATGACTTTTGTTGTGACTTGGCACTATCTTAATAAAATTGAATTGAATTGAATTGAATAGCTGTCAATCAACGCCCACATGGCAGACATCAAAGCTACTATTTGTCTGCAAATCTTATTAATGGAGCAATCATTTCCAAAATGAACACCACCACACTTATTAGAGGGCCTGAATTTAGAGATTGAGGCCATATTGATTCATTGAAAAAAAATATTTTGAATGGGAGTCAATTGGAGCTAGCATCTAGCACTTGTCGGTGGCATTGCACTTTAAGGTACTTCCACACTGACTCCAGCCTTGAGCTATGGTAGTTGCTGGTCAAAAAATAATTTAATCAGTTTTTATTTACAGAGGATTTTTCTTAAAAGATGCTAGAACTGATCATCAATCAAAGATAATGCACTAAAAAACTGCATTCTTTGTAGTAGAGATGGAAATTAACATTTATTGCGTTTAATACTACCTTTGAGTTGTACATTACCATTTTGGGAAGCATTATAACTAGTGTAATCTTAATGGTTATTTGCCAGATGATATATATTTATGTATAATGTGTGTGTCCCCGACTTCTGAAACCAAACCTATGCCCTTGTGTGTCCAACATTTTTTGTAACTTTGTTAAACTGACTGTGAGTCTGGCATGCACATTCACTTCACACAGCGATTAGTCAGGTGTGCAGAGGTGAGAAGTGAGCATGATCTGAACTTCTCTCTAAATATCTTTTTTAGCTCTTAAAAAACTACTGTCACTTTTTGTGACTAAAATCAAGAGCAACAAAAGGAATGCCTCTGAGGAGATTGTCCCAAAGTGTGTGCTGTTATCTCCATTTATAAATGATTACTACAGCAAGCTTTCTGCTCCACCTTTAGTGTGATCTTTTCAAACAGGTATAAACATTTTTTCCTTGAGAGGGTGTTCAGACAACATTTTGCACATTCCTGTAAGACAAGAAGTCCTCAGATTTAAACAATAAAATACATGGTTCGTATGCATGCATTTACATGTTTCCATGGTTACTTAAATGGTCTTGTATCAGTATAGTCTATCGCTTACACAGATGGAGGTTGCTTTGTTAATAGTTCATAACTAGACTGAGACCACCTGAAAAGAGGAGTCTCAGTCCAGTTGTTCAGTCTACATCAGAGTTTGATTGACAGCATTCACACCAGTCTTAACAAGCTGCAATAAACAGGAAAATAAACCAGACTTTTTAACCGAACCAAACAGGTTAGGTTTGAAAACACCCTGAGATTCTAAAAACTGCATTGAATATTTCTGAATAGATTTAAAACAGCACAGATGAGTAACACTCATTTTTATTTAGTTTCCTTGTGGTGCACATCTGACCTGAACAAGGATAGCTCCCCACAGACAAAAACTCCAACTTTCAATAAGACATACATTGACTAACAGACAACCCCATGACACCAAACAGCAGTAATTTTCAGGTGAGACTGCACCACTTTCACTAAGCAGACTACCATTTCCATCTGGATAAGTTGCATCCCATATTTTGCCTTTGACAGTTCTATTTACCACTGTGAAAGCCTGTGTATACATCTCGCCTAAAGAGGCCTTACTGAGCAATTCAATGTGCAGCTGATATGAGGTATACAAATAGTGTTCTAGTATTCTGTTAGGACAAAGAATCATTCAATACAAAGTAAAATGGAACTCTTATTAATGTCCTTTCTTATTTCTGCCATTCATCTTAAGTTTCACCAGCAATGGTTCCAGGAAATTACAGATTCTAAAGATACAAATTCCAAACAAAGTCTTAAATAAGAGTAGGTCAAAACCTAGTATATGGCTGAACCATGTATGAAACGCTAAAGGGCTTTTAATTTGAAATGACAGGTACAGGAAGTGGCAACATGTGGTGACACCTGGCCAAGATGTGGCAGCCAGTCAGTGACTCACTCAGTAAATCTTATGGCATATGAGATTAAATTTGTGTCATAATAACTGAACAAAATCTCCCAAGAATCACACAAAAAAAAATCAATTGAAAGTGAATTGCCTCAAAAGCAGAAATTATAATAAAACGATATTCCCCACTTTTCTCTCACTAATCAGGATTTTCTTTTGTGGTCACTTTTTTCAGTTTTACTTCTCCATTTTTCAGTTTTAGTTCTGAATTTTTCAGTTTTAGTTCTGACCATTGACTGTATATAAATATGGACGACACATCTCCACTTCTTACTGCTATGGAATAGTGACGCCAAAATATCTCCTGTCTGGGAGCTGCCATCTTGCTTGTGTGATGTCATTTGGAGCCACAGTCTCCACAGTAGAGTTGGGATGATGGCCCATGGAACACGCCCCCACAGCCGTTCCGCCGCCTGATGGAGGTTTGAGAGCGGTTGTCACAGCTGTCAATCAAATACCCCCTTTCTATATCGTCAAATAAAAACAAATTTATAAGAAAAATGAGCACTTGGACAAACATTAGCATGATAAGAACTACCTGAAATGACAGAAACCACCTTTGGGAAAAATTTATTTGACGTGTACTTTGATTTTTTAGTTTGGCTCATGTCCCATCCACTGACATGGAGGGGGCGGGACTTATAACCTATACTGCAGCCAGCCACCAGGGGGCGATCAAGATGTTTTGGCTTCATGTCTGGGGAGTTGTCATGACATCCATCTTTATATACAGTTTATGGTTCTGACACAAAGCGAGCATGTAGGCTGGTGTTACGGAGTTATGTCCCCATGGGCCAGTTACTTTTGGAGGGACAGGTCAATGGTCTGGAAGTTGCACAAGTGGTACGATTTATATTATTTTCCCCCATCAACTCATTCTGTTGCTCGTAACTTGCACTTTTCATAAAAGATAAAAAAAGTGTTTGTTTTTTTTTAGGTTATTATTAGTAATTATACATATTCAGCAGGCAACATATATGGTTATTTATGAAGTTAAAGAATGTGACACCACAACATTACATTTATGTGTGTTTGTGTTTGACATGGGACCAACTGTTATGGAGAGCTCTTGTCCTAAGCTATGATGTGAGCAAAGTCAACAACTGTCAAATATGGGAAAAATATTTTCACCCATATAACAATTAGATATTTAAAATCTGATTACACAAGTGTGTTTATCATCCCCTTAAACTGCTCAGTGTACTCTCAATTAAGTATAAACTTCCAGTTCTAGGAAAAGCACTAATATTTGCCATGCAGCTTCATACAAATCTACACCCCAGTTGTAGCTCTTCAGGATTAGGGTTGTAAAAAGATATATCTACTAAATATATCAAATATCTAGTATAGCCGAACTAGTAATTACACTGCATGTAGATGATATGTGTTAAATAAAGTAAAGATGTTGGTTTATATCAGATATTTTAGCCAAAACAGGAGTTGAGCGTGTCAACCACTCACAATACAATAGACCCACAAGGAAGAAGAGTACAGCTTCTGTGCTCCTGAGTCCTGAATGACAGAAAAAAAACATGATACACGCACAAAAGATACTTCCAACTGCAATAAATGAGTTTGAGAGTTGTGCTAAGTGTCACGAAAAAAATGGAAAATTTGTGTCCATGTACATGAAGCTATTTCATGAACTGGTGTGAGACTGGGTTGACTCCTATGAAATCAAAATTAGCACATCAATTAGCTCAGAGTGTTTTTGGCTAAAGCAGATATGAGGGCTGACTTTGCTCAGTTCAGTGAGAACAATTCATGCTGGCCACGTCCACACCATCTGCAGCCAAACCATTATGGTGATCTGACTGGACTGGGCTGGGCAGCCAGTGAACAGTTGGCCTCACAAATGTGAAAGAAGCCAGTGTCACAGGGTGGGGGTGGCATGTCTGTTTATTAGAAAATCAAAAAGACAAGCAGTTGTGCAGATGAGATTTACTTGGACGACTTCCCAGTGACCTCAGGGTCGTGGCATTAGTCCAGGAAACAGAGTGAAAAGCCCTGCATTAGCACTGATTCACTGCACTGTACAAGTCAAAGTGCACATTATTGAGATTGCTTTCTAGTACTTCTGCTGTTTTTGTTGGGTAGTTTATGATGGAGCGGGACAGAACAGAGACGTGGATGACATGTGACAAAGGGCCGGGGCTGGATTGACGCCTGCAGTACCACTGGTACATGTTACGTTCCTTACACAACTGAAGCACCAAAATTCCCCTGGAAGCTACCAAATAATCTTTGTTTATCACTGACATCTACAGAAATGTCATTTCAAGAAATTAAATTTGACAGCTGTCAAGATTGTTCTTGTTTTAACTTTTTAACAGAGTCAAAAACAGCTGGGATTCTAACCAAAAGACTTTCAAGATGTGTCATCATGAGAACTTTCTTTGTTGCTGAAGTGAAGCTCTCACAAAAACCTGCATAATATATTATTTGAGAGATAAGTACAAACTGATTTAGTATTTTTTAAATCAGCTTCATAGACTAAATACTGTTGGGAGCTCGCTGTCCAAGACCAAAGCAATCACAGATGAATTTTCAGATTGTTCATGTTGACAGGGTCAGAGTAGAAAGGGTCATCCCTTTCTACCTGATGGAAACAAGGTCACATTAACATGTGATCTGTATCAGGATACATTATTGAAATTGAAATTTATTTCAGCCTGCAACCAATAACAGAGACAATTAGGTTGTGTGTGTGTGTGTGTGTGTGTGTGTGTGTGTGTGTGTGTGTGTGCGCGCATAAAAATACAGTTACTCAAATACCACAGCTGGAAACAACACAATAACATGACAAAGATTTCTACAGTCTGAAAAAGGTGTAGACTGAAACTACATCATATTTTTCCGACCCTTTATACAACACATCCTATTTGGCTTCAAGAAGAAACATCGAACAAAAAGTGCCAATGTTCCTTTCTGATCATTCATTTTTATATTGGTTCAGTAAATTATTTTTAAACATTTTGTTAATGTTCCTCACTATACCTGTTCCATAAATTCACCCCTTTGACTTAAATACAGTGATTTCTTTGCATTAGTCCTCACAATCAGTTCATACATGCAAATGTTGCTCTCATTTTCTCAAATCATATTGAACTTTTCTCATTTTAAAGGGGAGATATTGAAGGAAGGGAGATTTCCATTTCTGTTTTGATTATAAAGCAAGTCCAGGTCTTAAATAAATACTGTGAAAGTATCAAAATGCTCAGTTCATGCAGAAATGCACACAGCCCGTACTCAGAAGCTGTGCCTTTGAATGAGCCATTTGGACTTCTGTAAGGTTGTGATTTCACAACTATATGCTCAGAGTTTGCCTCCATTGCCTCAGAGGTGCAGCTCGCCCCTCCTGAAAGAAACAAAATGTTTATTTATGTTATTTACCTAGTTTATGTGCACTTGTTTCATTTCAACTCAGTGTGAGAGTGTCTTCTCTGTTTTGAGGTGATTTACGGTGGCTCTAGTTTCTCTCCTCTCCTCTGCTCTCTGTGTGCTACAATCTGTTACCTGTGGTTGACCTGTGGGCTTGCGTCACTCAGAAAACAGTTTAGCCAATCAGAAGAGAAAGGCATTGAGCAGACACAAAACAACCCCTTTCAGGCTAAGTGAGACAGAGGCTGCATCCGTGGCTTGTACAGCAGCAACTAGGTGCTTTTTGACCATGAAAACATGCAAATGTTTGAAAATAGGCCACAAAAATATTAAGCTGGGAAAGTGGCATGATATGACCTTTCAAACAACTTTATGATACTTTCAGGTAATAGTTCATTTTTAACTGAAACATTTTAAAGCCGACCAAAGCTTTGAATTTTAGAGTCTTAAATTTGACAAACGGTGAATTTGTTGGTTCCTAGTAAGTGGTTTATTTACAATTCTTATGGCTCTCCACAATGAAAATTGTATTTGTATGTTATTTCCCCATACTTCTATGTAATAAGTTATATATAAATCAAGCTTCATTGTCTTCCTCTTCTTTTTGGGTGAAGGGGTTGGAGGGCTAGGGGTAGCCATGGGAGAGGTTGAGGTACAGGGTGCCACAGAAGATGTGCCTGAGGTGGAGGGGCTGGGCTCTGTGGTGTCAGCACACATTGTGGGCTTGATGATCTCCTGAAAGAAAACAAATGAGAAGAAATGATATGCCAGAACTGGGTGATATGGCTATTTGTTCCATATAATATGTAATAACTATGTTCACAATATATTTCTGCAAAAAAAAAAAAATAATAATAATAATAAGACACTGGTTTGTCAATTGCAACATCACATTGACTAACCATGTATCCATTCTCATATCAAAATATCAATAATCAATAAAATCCCATGCTACATAGCATTTTTAAAACAATTACCATTGCATCACCTGGAAATGTGATTGTAGCTAATCTACAATCGAGCATATCATAGAAGTAAGGGAAAAAAAAGAAAATAGAATTACCGTAGTTTTAATTTCTTTTTCATATTTTTTCATGTATGAAAAGACTCAAAATGAACGCTGTAAGCAGACTACTTGATTACTATTAAGTGAATTATTTAAACAGCATTTTTATAGGAATGACTCTATCCCAAGCTTTTTGATAAGTGGTTTATCACTGTAACCGTGATCACTATAAGCAGTTTCCACTGTAAACAAATGTCATATTTTGGAAACCTCACAGATAAACAATAATGGCCCTAATACTGAGCTTTTCAGTTCCATTTTTAATAATGTATATTATCTATATAATGACATCTAATCATGTGGCATTTGCATGAACACCAGGTATGAATATGCATTCTTGTTATCTTGATTCGTCTGCATTGTGATCTAAATATGCAAATTAAGTAGGCAAAGCTGACATACTTCCTAATTGGCTCAGTAGGCCGTTACCATCTATCAGTAAGCTGGATCACTGCAAGGAGGATAAAAATGAATCCACATCCATCACAGACTCAGTCCAACTCACCTCACACTGGGAGGAAGCACAGTACATGGCAGGAAACAGTACTAAAACTATGTTTAAATAGTTTGCCATAATTTTGTCATTAAAAAAGCAATTATGGTACAGAAAATGTATTTACACACATGTATTAACATTAAAATTATGACATTAATGCTAGTTTTACAGTGGCAATGGATCGGCGTTGACGTTAGTGTTAACTTAGCTTACTGCTATTGTTACTGCACTGCATGACATTAGCTTTTACGATGGATGTTCCAAATTCTTAACAGTAACGTTACTAGTGTTAAGGTCGGCTTTACTAGGTTACCATCATCTATTAGATTAGTCACTGGTTTGCAAAGTTGAGCCTGTTTTATGCAGTGATGTCATCAAAGATTACCCTTACTATCTGCACCAGCTGCCAGCTCTTGTTTGTTGTGTTCTAAGTTGTCAATGTTGATATAACTGAACTGACTCAGAGGTCAATTTAGTTATTGTATTTTAACTTGTACTTCTATGTATGAGTCATCTCTGTACACTGAAACAGTGATGTGTGTCATGGTTGTGTCACCTGGTTGACGTCCATACATCCAAGTAGTAGTATACTAAATAAAATTTATTTACAAAATAGCCACATCAAACTGAAAAAAGGCACTAGCTGCTACTTTTCAGATGAAGGTGTAAAAATACTAGCTAGCCTACTCATGTAAGTTCAATTTTATGACGTTTTTTTTTTTTCAATGTTGTTATATCAAGGGTTTGTTGTGTCAGTAAACCATAATGCAGGTCAATCAATGTTTGCTTATATTTACCTCCATTATTCTTACTTATGTTTTCATAGCTGAAATTCTCAGCTTGCATAACCTTTGCAAGCTGAGAATCATGACGTCATCAACGTGCAGCGTACAGGTGGCGTTGGGTGGAAGTGAGCAGCTGTCCGGAGCGGTGGTGGAAGTGGAGGCAGAAAGGAGCAGGAAGAACCTGGCTTTATTGTCAGTTCGGCCAGGGCTGAAGAAGTCTGCGCTCTGTTGTAGTAGGCGGCGTTGTGACGTCATCAGTGCGTGTTGGCCCGGCGGCGGCCCGGAAGAGCGGGAGGATTTGAGCTGCCGGCGAGAGAGTTAATGGAAGTAGAGTCTGCATAGAGTTGGAAAGTTTGTCTTTATCATCGTTTCGTAGGAGTGAGATGACTCCGTCTCCTTGAGAGCTCGCCGGAGGTGAGCAAACATCCGGTTGAAGATGTTAATCGCTTGGAAAAGAGCTGCGTCCGAGTGGGCCATTGCGTGGATGCGTGTGGAGCGTCTGGATCCCAGCTGATCAGAAGCGCGGTGTCTGGAGGAGAAGGGTTCCATGTGGATGTGGTGGTGAAGGAGATATCACGTTGGTATTGCTGGATCTAGTCGTGGGCGGTATGTTGCCGAGGAACGTGGATCACGGAGCATGGGCGGGAGGTAAGCATTTGCGATGCAAGCGTGTTGTAGGTTGCGTGAGAACTGAGACGAACGGGAGAGAAAGGGGTTAGACACGCTTATATATAATATATAGTATATGCAAAAATATATAGGTATGCATGGATGATTGAATCAGTGAGGCGCAGGTGATTGAATTTAGTGAGAGAGAGGGGCGTGGTCTTGTTCCTGAACCTTTATTACAATAATAACTCCATATATTGTACCTAAGTTGTGTTTGGTATACAGATGACACATCACCAAACAGAACATACGTGTTATTCAAAAAACATTCCATGTGAAAATGTTGGAAGCTGCATTAGTTGCATAATTTTTTCAGCAAATACAGAGATGGAGGCAAACCTAATCAGCTGATTTTCTCCTCCCATAATGAAGAAGTCGAGGTCAAGCTGATGGGAAGGAGTCATCTCTTTTGTGACTTGTGCAAATCTTCTCAGAAAGGATCATAACTTCTCCATGCTTTTTCCATCTGTCAGCCAAAACCCCTGAAGCCCTCTTGTGCTGTACATGATCTATGAATAACAGACACATTCTAACAGTATGTCTATATGTCACTCACAACGTACAGTGCAATTGTACAACTGTGTTGCACCAAGGGTAGGGAGTGAACGAATAAATTGGTGCATGTGTGTACTTGTGGGTGTTTGAGATTGTCAATGAGTCTACTGGTGTCTCCATAGCTTCATCCTTTCTTATAGTGCTATGCCAGCATCAAAAGGCTATTAACAAGATCATAAATATAAATAACAATGATTACACTGCCGGACCAAAAATATTACCTGACACTGCAGTTTATGTCTATAAAAATAAAACGCTGGTACAGCCAATGATACGCCTTGTAGTCCTCCTTCTCTTTTCTTCTGATCAAACACAAAACAGTACATAAAATAAATATTATAATATCTATTTTAATGTAACTCTGAATGCATTGACCTCCATCTCTGTTGTACAGGAACAGATAAATACAATGACTTACATATTTATTGAACTACCAGGGAATAGGAGTGAAGAGGGAAAACTAAACAAAATACGTAATTACAACTAAAATGGATGAATGAATGCATTGATGAATAGGTCAATTAAATTAACAAATTATTGCCAACAGAATGAATGAATGTTATCAGTCAAAAACGCAATGAAGGACCTAGACTCCAACTACAGCCAATAAAAATTTAATTTTTGAATAGCTCTTGTATCCACTGTGAGACAGAAGGTTTTCCTACTGTTTCAGTGGTGATAAAGGCTTGATGATGGGCAAACTTCCTGGAAAGCGCAGAGCAAGGCGAACAAACTCAGTGATCCTCGTGTCACCAGAGTAACAGCCACATGAGATGGCTGCTGCAGGTTCAGTGAAACAACTATGGTTCACTGCTTCTCATGAGAATGAATCCAGTCTCACACTACCTGAGGCCATGTAGTGGACAACCACAGCAGGGAGATGTCCCATTCTCAGGGCAGCGGCAGGCTGGTGAGTTAGATACAAGGAGCTCTACACTAATGGGTAATCAGAAGAGTCCTTGGAAAAGTCTTTAAAAAAATTTAACTACATGATAAAAATAGATGATAACAAAAATAATAGATTATTCAAATGGCAACTGGTGTGTCTTGGCTTGTGGCTTAGGCATCTTAGCAGTCTTTTGCTTTTTTTCTGGAGCTTTCAGCTCTCAGTCAGAGTAAAAAGGACAACGCCCAAAATGCATGGACAGCTATCACAGCTGAGAGAAAACAGAAGAAACAAAAATGGTCAACAAGCCAGCGAGCAAGCCAAAAAGAAGAAGAAGAGCCCTGACACAGAGTTGTCAAGGTTTTCTAGTCTAGGATGCGTGTTTTGAATGAAAAAGGATCCTTGGTCCTCTTTCAAGGGAATGCATTACTAATTAATTCCTTTATGTGGGGAGAAAAACTGATCCTCAAATAAAAGGGAGATAATTTTATTCCTATTGAATATTTGAAGACTATACTTTGAATATTTGAAGATTTTACGCGCCTGCATATTGAATACTCACTCATTCTGTCGTCAATGTTAACACATCATGAGAACCAGTGAGAAAACAATTTGACGTTGCAATATGGATTAACCACATAAACATACAGACTAAAATCAATAAACCTTCATTTCCAACTTCAAACCATGGCTAAATAATACACTTACACTGGTTAATATCAAATAAATCAAATGCAATAATATGTGTGACTTAAAATTAACAAATTTTGAAGCACAGTTTGAATTTCATAATATAAAAAATAATTAATAGTTCTAAAACACAGTAAAAGTTAACATGGGTTAGACAAGTCAAGAATTTACACATTTAATAGCATTTTCTGACAAATTCAGACACTTAGTGTGCATTAAAAAAAGAGGAGAGTGAACAACTCAAAGGAATGTGGCTTCTACTAAAATTTATGATGACACCTCATAGTTGACAGTGAAAAGCAGTCAGAACAGAACAAAGTCTTCAACTTTACTCACCTCATTTGGTTTGGAGCTATAAGGATCATACTATGCAAAATGAGCAACATTTATTATTTACTTTTTTTATTTTCATACAGCCTAAATATGTATACTTCTCATTTAATTCTACGAACATCTAGATCTGAATCTAACCTATATAACCAATCTAATTTTAAGCTTCCCACAATGCACTGTAAACTGCAGTTATGTTGGGAACTGAAATTGTGTAATAGTACAGGTGACTTACTGACCTTCAAGAACTAAAATTTCAAGTTTTGTTAAACGTACAATATGTAATTTCAGCCGCTAGGGGTCTCTCAATCAAAACAATAACAAAAGACGGAGTATGATGACGGTGTGAAGTAGCAAGGGATCATGGGAGTTGTTGTCTTCATTGTTAAACAACCAGCTTCTCCGGGAGAGGATTACTCCAGTGTTCATCGTTCAGGATGTTTTTACCGGGAGACGAATTATCCGCAGAGGTCTTCTCTTCTCCAAAACAAACGGACCCGGTGATTACAGGTAAAAACACTGAATAAAGCAGTTTCACCTATAAAATCAGTGTTTCTCCGACGATGTTCGGCAACCACCGGACGTCCGGTACGGGCTGTTAGCTGAGCTGCTGTTAACACTTGTTCGGTTTATTTCTCTTATAACTTTATATGCAGACGTTCGGCAGGTTTCTACCGGGAGCCGAATTATCTGGTCTGGAGAGGTCTCCTCCTCTCCAAAAACAAACAGACACGCAGATTAAAATCGCTAAAAACACTAATTAAAGCTATTTCTTCTTAAAATCTGTGTTTCTCCGACGATGTTCGGCGAACACCGGACATCTGGTACGGGCTGTTAGCTGAGCTGCTGCTAAGACTTGTTCTGCCAATGCTGCTAACATTTGCCCAGTTTATTTCTCATAACTTAAGATCCAGACGTCCATTGACTAAAATCCTTCATCCGGCTAAACTATATAGTTAAAAACGTGCCTTAAAACTGAAGTCAACTAATAACAGTTTCTGTGGAACAACCACAACGCCGATGCATTATCTTGTATGTGTGTAAGTTACTCTTTGGTAGACGCCATTGTAGCGGACAAACACAGCGCCGACGTATGCATCTTGTGCACTATACTCTTTGGTAGAGAGATTATTAAAATTACTGATTTCTCCGGGTTTGAAAATTGTTGGAAACATTTGGGATAATGTAAGTACACAACTCAACAAAATATATAACATAAGTCTAGTTGTTTTTAGACATTTTAATGCAGAATAATTACATATTATAGCTAAGTAACATCTAAACAGTTAAACTGTTACATATGATAACAATCAGTGAGAATGTCTAATATCTTTTTGATCCATCCTTTTTTGACATTAATTATGCAGAAAGACTGCTCATCCTGAAACATTTGCAGAACAAAAACATTTTAAAAATCGGGTTAAACATACATACAAAGTCCCTTGACACCTGGCACTAAAGAGAGATAGTGAAAAAGCTCCAGAAGAGCTATTGAAAATGCTGTCTGAGGCTTATCTGTTGTTGCAGGCCAGAGCCCATACTTGAGCAGAGTGCAGGCTTCTGGTTCACACACACACACAGATTGACTCTGAAGTCGCACAGCTGGCCTACCAAGGGAAAGAGAGAGGCATAAAGGTTACTTTAGGTTTTTGGGTTTTTTTACAATCATTAAATTAGCATCAACAATTAAGTGCAGCTAAATGACCTGTGTATCATCAAGTGATTTTGTAGGAATATATATCATAGTACTAAACCATTCAACAATACATCATAAAATTACATGTACTGCTTCTAAATAATTTCTATAGACCACAATATATACTGTAAGGAATTCATTTTAATCATACAAAGAAATATGAAATAAATTTTTATAAACAAATCTGTGTTCACAAAAGAAAAGTAAAGAAAGTAAGAAAAGAAAAATAGAAACCAAAAGAAACCCAATTATGCCTAGTTTAGCCTATCAACTCTTAAAAAAATCAAAATTAGTCAAACTGCCTTAACTAAATACATGACTATAAATCATCATTAAGTACTTATATTCCATTTCTCAGGTAGGTGCAAAGAATTTCTCTGTCGTCTTGACACAGTTAAACAAAACACACCAGTGCTGCTGTTTTCAACACACCTAGCCTATATTCAGCATGTTCTTTGAAAATAACGTAAAGTGGATGGTGCTGAGGATTCTCAAAAAACTCATCAATCAGCTCTAAACAGGCAAGGATAAAGGCTGGAAAAAAGTAAAGAAATATATCAAATAGATATTGTCCTAACTGCAGGAATTTTCCACACCTAAATAATGTTTCAAGTTTAAATATAACTGGAAAACGTAGCAGTCTGGGCTCGAGTACCACACAGTTTGGAATGGTGGTCACACCTCCTCTGCTCTAGTGCTCTGAGGGGCCCTGGAGGGCTCCGTTGTTAGTCCTGTGCTCAGCTCTCTCCTATTCATGCTGACACCTGTTAAGACCTCTAATGTCTAGGGGAACACAAGGGGTAACATAACTAGTTTACCAAAAAAAAAATGGCAAGAAAAGGCTGCTGAAACACCTTCAAAATGTAACAAGGAATACCATTTATTGACAAAAAAAAGGATGATTAACAGAGATAAACTGACTGAAGTCGCAGCAGAAAAGGAAGCAAATAAGGCATCAGTGTCTCCAAGGCCAAAACAACAAACAAAAACCCAACACTAACTAGAAAAAAAAGTCTCACTTGGTCCACAGAATTGAAAAGAAAGACAATTTTAAGCTCCCTGGCATGACTGCATCCCGCGACATGAAGAGAACGTTGTGACATTTGTGGATGACACCACCATCATCAGCCAGATTTCAAACAACGATGAGAGTTCATATCAGGAGGAAATCAACAATCTTACAGAATGGTGCACAGAGAGCAACCTACTGCTCAATTTCAACAAAACCAAGGAGCTGATTGTTGATTTTAGACATCAGTGGAGCAGGTGGACAGTTTTAAGTTCCTGGGTATCAGCATCACAGAGAGCCTTTCACGGACGTCACACATCTCCACCCTAGTAAAAAAATAAAAAGCTCAGACACAACTGTACTTCTTAATGAAACTTAAGAAGGCAAAATTCTTGTCCCAAGTTCCTGTTAACTTTACAAAGGAGCAATAGAAAGCATCCTGACTGGAAATCTTGAATCTTGTCCTCTGACTTGACGGGTTGTGCAGCAGAGCTCCGACATATGTCTGGAACTGGTGGTGAATCCAGTAGTGGGAGGGTTACTTACTATTTATCAATGATACAGTCTGTATCCTCCAGACATCTGTGGCTCCAGATTTTCCTTTTTTGTTCTTTTGATTATAGTATAATTGTACAAAGTAATGATGCCTTTCTCTCTTTTTATCAACATTGTTTAGCCATCTTACTTGAATATATTGGAATAGTCAATGGACAAAACGTACTGGGGGTTCCATGAGCATGTACAGTATGAGCATTCAAGTCACGGGTTCTGGCCGTCTAGACAGGCAAATTAAAATGTGTAGTGTGAATTATCACAATGTGTAAGATCAATAAAAACTCAGTGTCTGTCCAGCTTTATTCAAACTACACTGGACCCCACCAACGCAGCCTCTTGAGCTGTCTTATAATCAGGCCAAAGACCTTTATTGCATATTGTGCCCCCACTTTCTCTCCATTTCTCCATCTAACAGAAAGCTAAAAAGCAAAAAAGATATCCAGATGCAGTACAAATCACATGTTAATACTGGTTAGAAAAGTGGTGTAAGAGTCTCATTATCCCCGTATTGCAAACAGGGCTGGATTACCAGCCCCAGACCTTCAGGTGTTCTGTGTGTCAGTTTGTTTTTGGTCATTCGGTTGACTGTTTAGTATTGCACAGTTTAGTATATATTGATATTGCACGAGTAGATTGACCGTTTTGTAGTGTGCAGTCTACTGGAAGCAGTGTTGATTGTTAAGTCAGAGGGCAGCAGGAAAGAAAGACCTGCAGTATCTCTCCTTTACACACCACAAATGAAGCAGACTGTCACTGAAGGAGCTGCCTAGTGCTGCTAGAATGTCCTACATGGGGTGGGACATGTTCTCTATCAGGGATGATAGCTTAGCCATCATTCTTCTTTCTTCTACCACCTCCACTGGATTTAGGGGGCATCCCAGGACAGAGCTGGCCTTCTAACCAGTCTGTTAAGTCTCTTCCTGTCAGCAATTGAGATGCTGCCCCTGCAGAAGACTCCGTAGAGGATGGCTGATGCCAACATAGATTCAAAAAAGGTCCTCAGGAGCACCTCCTGCACTCCAAAAGGCCTGAGTCTCCTCAGCAGATAGAGTCTGCTCTGTCCTTTCTTATACAGTGCATTTGTGTTGTCCATCCAGTCCAGTTTATTATTCAGGTAAATACCCAAGTACTTGTAAGATTTCACCATCTCAATGTCCATTCCTTGGATGTTCAATGGTACAGGCGGAGAGTGTTTGTACCTGCATAAGTCCACCACCAGCTCTTTGGGTTTCCCTGCACTGATCTGGAGGCGGTTCTGCTGGTACTAATCCACAAAGCCCTGGGTCAGTTGTCAGATCATTCACCCACTTTTGGTCTCCCACAGGCTGGGAGTTGGGTTCCTTGTAACCAGATATGGTTTTAAGGCCCATCCAGACTCTGCTGATGTTGTTCCACTGCAATTGATCCTCCATCTTCCTCCTGTAGCTGTTTTTTCCCTCCCTTACCCTCCTCCTCAGCTCTCTGCACATTCTTCAGCTCCTCCTTATTTCCTGACTTAAAGGCCCTCTTTTTTTCCTTGAGGAGAGCCTTTATGTCAGGAGTAATCCAGGGTTTGTTGTTGGAAAAACACCGTACAGTCCTGGTGGGTACAGTGTTCTCTACACAGAAGTTGATATAGTCTGTTATACAGTGTGTTAGGCTATCAATGTCCTTCCCATGAGCATCACAAAAAACTTCCACCTAGTTGAATGAGAACAGTCCTTCAAAGCCTCATCAGCCTTGTTGGACCATCTTTTCACTGTGCGCGTGACAGCTGCCTGCCTGTGTATGAGAGGTTTGTACACAGGCAGGAGGAGCAGGAGGTTTAAGGGGTGCTTTAAGTTCAGAACCTTCATAAATATCTCTCCAGAATGTATGCATGCTCTGAAATGGTCCTCTGATAAAACAATCAAGTCTGGATTCAGTAAATGTTTGCACAGGGAAAATACACCAAATGAAGAAATTCAGTAACCATTCACAACAGGAGGAAAGCTGCTGAACAGGGATGCTAAAAATAAACACATCACCTATACTGAAGATATTGTTTTTTTTTACAGGAGACCATGCAAATTAAGATTTAGCACGATCCAAAAAAAACTTCATACCAGCAAGGCAGACAGGGAATGCAGAGGCTTTTCTATTCTAGTATCTCATCGTTCCAATTATTAAGAGACTGTAGGGCACAGGGTGCAGCCCGCTGGATTATATTCATCAAGCAGGTTGTGCATGTAAGCACATGGAGAGGCTGTTTGCTCTCAGGCTTCTTTTACAGTTGTTTTTTCTTTTGCTACACAAACTATTTATGGTAAAATTAAGTGAATCTAGACTTTCATCTTTAATAGGGCAGAGATTTTGAATAGCTTTTGGCATGGAATGACCATATGTGCAGGATGTAGGTATAGTTGACCTGAGGCATAACTGAACTAAGCTGCTCAGGGCCTCCAGTCTACAAATAACAAGTGTGAAGCCATTTGTTCATACATTGTCATTTTGTTAAATTAAAGATAATTTATATAGTAGCCTAAAAAGGCTTGGGCAGACCCTGAGTCAGTGGGTTTACATGCACTTAAGGAACTGGGTTTCAGTCAGCTTTCTCCAATAAGACGATTTCATAACTGTCATGTAAATGAGAAACCTGAATTCCAAAATTGGTGTAGGGGATTGGAGAAATCGGATTCCGTATAGGTACCTAGGTTTCTGTTCCAACTCTGAAGATGCTGCTGACTTTTTTTGGTGTGTGTTTGTTGATCACTAATACAGTGAAAATCAGCATGCCACGCTCCCAAAATAAGGTTGGACGTAGACCAGAAATTGGATAGCTGATCTGCTGCATGTGTATGCTGATTTACAAGAACCAGGTTACTACAGTGCGTGTAAACACCTTCTCTGATTACCTGCATAACCTGGTTTCTCTGAGTAATCTGCTTACAGTCTAGGCATATTTTAAGATTTGCTGCTTTGAATAATAATTAGTGTTTGATTTTTCTACAAAAATAGAATATGCAAGTATATGCATTGTAATATGCAAATATTGTTAAGTTCAATTGTTCAGTGCAGGACATATTGATGTCTCCTACTTCACTGAAAAGTCAATTATCACTGTACAGTGCTGCTTGAAAGTTTGTGAACCCTTTAGAATTTGCTCAATTTCTGCATAAATATGACCTAAAATGTGATCAGATGTCCATTCAAGTCCTAAAACTAGATAAAGAGACATCAGTTAAACAAATGAGACAAAAACCTTACACTTGTTTGTTTATTTATTGAGGAAAATGATCCGATGTTACATATTTGTGTGTGGCAATAGTATGTGAACCTCTAGGATTATCAGTTCATTTGAAGGAGAAATTAGAGTTGGGTGTTTCAATCAATGGGATGACAATCAAGTGTGAGTCTGGGAGGCCCTGCCTTGCTTAAAGAAGAGGAATCTGCGTCTTCACTATCGAAGTCTGAGCTTCACAACACAGGTTTGTGGAAGTGTATCATGGCTCAAACAAAGGAGATTTATGAGGACCTTAGAAGAAGAGTTGTTGATGCTCACCAAGCTGGAAAGGGTTACAAGACCATTTCTGAAGAGTTTGAACGCCACCAGTCAACTGTCAGGAAGATCATATACAAATTGAAGACATCCAACACCATTGTTGCCCTCCCCAGGAGTGGTCAAACAGCAAAATCACACCAAGAGCAGGCGTGTAATACTCCGGGAGGCCACAATGGACCCCACAATGTATATGATCTGTCAGGAAGATCATATACAAATTGAAGACCTCCAACACCATTGTTGCCCTCCCCAGGAGTGGTCAAACAGCAAAATCACACCAAGAGCAGGCGTGTAATACTCCGGGAGGCCACAATGGACCCCAGGGTAATCTCTAGGAAACTAAAGGTCTCTCTTGCAGTGGCTACAGTCAGTATTTATGAGTCCACCATCAGGAGAACATTGAACATCAATGGTGTGCATGGCAGAGTTGCAAAGAAAAAAGCCTGTTCTCTCCAAAAACTCTCGGTTCACTCAAGACCACACGGATAAGCCAGAAGGTGATTGGAACAATGTTCTGTGGATGGATGAGACCAAAATCAAACTTTTTGGCTTGAATTAGAAGTGTTCTGTTTGGCAAAGGACAAACACTGCATTCCAGCATAAGAGCCTTAACCCATCTGTGAAACATGATGGTGGTAGTATCATGGTTTTGGCTGCTTTGCTACTTCTGAACCAGGACAGCTTGCAATCATTGAAGGAGTTATGAGTTCTGATTTGTATCAGCACATTGTATAAGAAAATGCCAAGGTATCCGTCTGTGAACTGAAGCTCAACAGAAAGTGGGTCATGCAGTAAGACAACGACCCTAAACACAAGTTGTTCTGCCAAAGAATGGTTAGAGCAGAGGAAAGGAAGAGTCAAAGTCCTGACCTTAATCCTATAGAAATGCTATGAAAGGACCTGAAGCAGGCAGTTCATGCAGAGAAGCCCACCAACATCCTTGAGTTGAGACTTTTCTGTAAGGAGGAAGGGGCTAAAATTCCTCCAAGCTGATGTGCAGTTACTGGAAATGTTTGGTTGAAGTTATTGCTGGAAAAGGGGGTCACACCAGTTACTGAAAGCAAGGGTTTGCATACTTTTGCCTCACACAAATATGTAAGATTGGATCATTTTCCTCAATAAATAAATGAATTGTGTGATTTGTTTTATTAGGTTCACTTTATCTAGTTATAGGACTTGTGTAAATATCCGAACACATTTTAGATCATATTCATGCAGAAATACAGAAAATTCTAAAGGGTTCACAAACTTTCAAGCAGCACTGTATCTGCACTGGAGGCTTCAAGTTTCCACATTCGACTTGTGTAAGTTGCATGTACTGGACAACGATTGGCTCCAAACTGGTTGTGATGTCAAATCAGCGGATGAATGCGAAAACAAACTCTGCACGTACATCATTCTGCACAATGAAGAGCTGAACATCCAACTGAAGGAACAAGAAGCAAAATAGAGCTTTGAGTGGGGTTCAGTGCATGTAAACACACTGAATATGAGTAACCACTGGTTTCTAATTGTCTGTAGTGCTTGCATGTAAAACTCCACAACAGAGGGCAGAAAGGAAAGATCATTAACATGTAGCAATTCATCCTTGTTTTTAATATTCTACTGAAGCACTGACTATTAGTGAAAATAAGATAAATTCACTCTGTGAGGAAAAGCTGTGCTCTCTTACTACAGAGACTGTAGCCTCAAACCACGCTCAGTCTTAATGCGAAGACAAAAATTAATACATTTGAAAAAAATCTGAAGTGGTATCTTGCTTCACTAATACTCTTAAAATAAATGAACCATTTTTCCAACATAAGGTCAGGGGTAGAAATCAGATTACTGACCTTATGCATGTCAACATGGATTTCAGTACCCAGGTTGCTACAGTGCATATGCTATAAATATGTTGTTTTTCTTGTGTTCCTGTTAGCATACTGAGTGAAAAGGTTATACAGTGTCTGATCATCATCTCACATCTAATTACCTGTGTTAAAAGGCCTCTTTCAAAAAAGGAAACAACTGCCAACTTTGTCAACTTTTTTCCTGGTAGCCTAGTGGTTAATATTCATACCATGTAATGCAATGTCTGTGGTGTGATTTCAGCTGGGGACCATATACATATAGTGCCAGTCAAAAGTTTGGACACACGTTCTTATTCAAGTGAATGGGGAAGTGTGTCCAGACTTTTGACTGGTACTGTATATATACAGTAGTGCGCAAAAGTTTTAGATTCTTATCCATTATGCAATACCATCAGGGAGGTGTCTGATCGGCCTTAAATTTATTCTGCAGCATGACAACAAGCCCAAACATCCAGCCAGATTCATAAAGAACTATTTTCATCAACAAGAAGAAAGGACTCCTTCAGCAGATGGTTTGGCCCCCTCAGAGCCCTAATCTCAACATCATGGAGTCAGTCTGGAATTACATGAAGAGACAGAAGTAACTGAAGCACCTAAATCCACAGAAGGACTGTGGCAACTTCTCCAAGATGCTTGATTTCATTCAGGTTTATTCTGATTACTGTTTGTTTGTATACACACTATAATGTGGTGTATTTAATGCACAGCAATTTACAGGGCATTGTTTTGTGATATAGGCTCTCTGCAGCAGCAAATCAATGGATGAGTGCAAACCATAGACTGTAAAAAATATGGATGTAGCCACCGTGATGTCACCCAATGGTTTCTGAAATGCTGTTTTGAAGCTCAAAGTAGGCAGCCCCGGCTGTCGCCTTCTTGGCAGTGCCTCACTCCTCACTCCTAACTCCCAGCTAATCCAAAATGGGCAAAAAGGTGGAGCTGAGTCAGGCCGAATGAAGCCTAGTTGCTGAAACGAGCCACCTAGCAGCTAGCAACCTGTCACTAAAAGTGGCCATGTCCTTAATTATGCATATCTTTACAGCTTGATAAAATGTAAATTGGTGAGTTATAAAAAAAATTCACCCCCCATACAGTTGTCATGAAAGGGCAATTTAGCTACAGACACCAACACCGTTTTTTGTACCAGGCTGTCAACATGTTTATTTCTGCTGTAAATTTGGGGGTCTATGGGGTCACTTTTGGAGTCAGCCTCAAGTGGTCATTTTAGAAACTGCAGTTTTTGGCACTTCTGCATTGGCTTCATTTTTTAGCGCCGGAGGTTTCTGCTTGGTTCAAACAGCCAACAGACCTTGTTCAGTCACTAAATAGTGAAGTCAAACCCTGTTTGATAGTGATCATAATGAGCCTTTTGATAATGCCTGCATACTGTGTAACTGCACTACCAGGTCTGAGCCTAACTCCACGCACTGCATAATTTTGAAAAATGCTAAAAAAAAAACATGCAAGGGGCTGAGGGGAAGAGTTGCAAAAACATTGCAACGACATTCAAACGGGCCAGAAGTCATTGTGCATGTTGTCTTGTAGCTCTCCAGTTGTCTGTTCCTGCGGTTATCAACTGGTAAAATCTTTTTTAAAACATTAAATCGCGGTGTAACCGGAGCTGTTACTGAACCTGTGCGACCACAGCTCTGCAGCACTACTCCACAGCTCTGCTCCACAGAGAGGACAGGCAGTTTCCGTGGAGCTCCGGTTACACCGTGATTAAACGTTTTTAAACAAGATCTTACCAGCTGATAACTGCAAGAACAGAAAGCTGGAGAGTTGAAGAGCTGCAGGGCAAGATGCAAGGAGGAATTCTGATGTTTTTGTGGCTGCCAGCAGCTTTTCTTTTTTTGCAGATGGACAGACCCCCTTCAGCAGGCCAGCACAGCTGTAGCTGCTGTTAATTCCTGAAACCAAATCTGTCTCTGTCTATCAGCATATATTTGAAAATGAGCACAGGGCTGGGTGTTATCATTCTGCCATTTATATTAATTTCATGACGTAGAGGATTCCCAAGCGGTTGACTCTACGTCAGCAATGGCCCTGCCTTTTCAAGACTGATTTTAAACAGCAAATGACAGGTTGAGCCTTGTTCTTATAAATTTGGTGTCGATGTCAATATTAACTAAAGCATCGATGTGTTTCATCACAGTACAGTCATGTAATTTAGTTTACAGCTCAAAAAACATGTTTTAGTTCACAGTACTTATTTAAAGGCATTACTGGAGTAGCTTTGAACTGATGTGGTCACATGGGGTTTGTTTCATGGTGTAAGAAAATTATCATTTGGATGTGCCTTGGTGGTGGACTAATAAAAAGACAGAACTTATGTTTCAAATAGATCTTAAAGACCTAAACAGAGCTTCAGGCTACAGCACAAGCGAGTGTCCTTCCTGGAGCAACTTGCAAAAGCTGAGAGAAAGCTGGTTGGTAGAGGTATGCAGTCCAGATGGCTGTCAATGAACATGTGTTTGTTTATCTAATCATTAGGGCCACTTCAGGCTGTGTTTTCTACCTGAAGCACCCTGTAGACTCTCCAAATGAAGAAAATTAAATTCATATGACTTTTTTGTAAATTAGTCAATCAACAAAAAAGTCATAAACCACCTCAAGTACCTCTTTTCTTGCCTCTCAGCAGATGCAGTAATAGTGCATTGCCCTCTTTCATTCTAATAAATAAACCTGTTTTTATGAAACAGTAGCTGTTCAAGAAAAGTATTCCAAGATTCAAAATTGGCAAAAAATCACATTCTCACCTTGGGTCCCTGGCTTTTGAGTCTCCATGGCAACAAACATCACTGCATCTAATCATCTGTCACTGCCAGGCAAGCCGTGCTGTGTATCTCTGTGTGTGTGCACATGTACCTATCTCTTTGCATATATGTGTAAGGTATTGTTTGGGTGTGTTGGATGTGAGTGATGATGACTTGGTGAAGAGTTGTGGCTGTTGCTGCTGACATGCCCGGCACACTGGGGAGTAATTGTGATCGGTCCTTCAGTAGCAGAGCAAGGGCATCAGGTGAGGACAGGAGGCTTTAATAGACAGGATGAGATGAGAAGTGAGTCCAGCAGCTGAGGCCTCTGCCTCAGACGCTTGCGCAATCAAGACTGACAGGTGGTGATGGCTGTCATAGAGTCAGGAGGAGGAGAATGGAAATGTCTTGATTGGTCTGGCTGTGTGCCAGTGCAAATGCATGTTCTGCTAAGTTCTCTCGTATCAGGGGTGTCTAAACTTCTGTCCTCATGTTGATTTGTGAAGATGTTCTCATGCAAGCACTTACTGGATAGACACATGGATGTCTGTTGGGTTAGTGTCTGAGCTGGATTCTGCTCAGCTGTCAGGAGGCAGCGGCTATCAAGGAATTACAATGAGAACATTGTCATTTTCCTACCTGAGTGTCAGGAAACATGAGAGTGTGTGAGAGGTGCAGCGCTTCGGGGAATTAAAGTTTGCACTGCTCAAACCTGTAAAAGGAAAGTAATATTATGTTCTTCTGGAACAGGCTGTACAGCAGGATTCAAGCAAACTTCAATCAAATGGGGTATA
Source organism: Thunnus thynnus (assembly GCF_963924715.1). Lineage (NCBI taxonomy): Eukaryota > Metazoa > Chordata > Actinopteri > Scombriformes > Scombridae > Thunnus > Thunnus thynnus. Next base: position 3,075,141 of record NC_089528.1, read on the forward strand.
GTTATCTGTAAATATACATTGAAGCAAATTATTCAATTTTTTTTATTCTACGCAACTAAACAAACAATAAATTAATAGATTATGCAATTAATCTCCTTTCTTGAACTCATTTGCCAGTTTGTATTATTTGGCTTGTGTGAAAGCTATCATTCGAACTTTGGTGCAGACTAAACCACACAGAGACCAACTAAAAACTACAGGATTTTCAGATAGTAAGTAGATATGTGATAAAACTAAACCATTCTCTTCTCTTGGTAGCTGTCAAGTATTCAGTGTCTATAATAGAGTTGTGAAGTGGCAGGAGCTATTTTGGGTGACCCTGGTTCCAGAAATAAAAATCATATTCATTTTTCCCATAGGTAGTGGCTGTGTCTGAAATAAAATAAATGTACAAATAAATAAATACAAATAAAATGTGTAATGGATCCACTATATAGTGTCCACAATAATTTCACATTACAATGAAAAAAATAATGTCAATGGCATGAAGCAAGCAGCGTAAGTCATTTCACTTTTAATTTCTGGGTCACTTTTTAGTGAATTCAGCAACTATGGCACCGTGTTTTAATTACAAATTCAACAACAAAGCATTTATAATTCATTACTGTCCACCATGCCAAAAAAAACAGTAGAAGCTTGAGCAGTGGATGTTTAAGTCACATGCTTCATGTATGTCATGAAGTCTGTTTCTATTGCACTTTGCTTTTATTGATACACCAACTTTTCAACCTTTCAACCAAGTGTGAGAACCTTTTTTCAATATTTCAATATTTTAACAGAAAACAGGTGGATAGAAACCTACATTCAAACAATATACCCTCTCACGCAATATCTCTGCCTAAAGGCCATCTCCTGGCAACCCCTAACAGGTTAGGAAAACTCTGGAGATCTCCTAAATACTGACTGAGATAAGAGTCATTTATTAAGAAATTTGATAAAATGCTTTTACTCCTAAAAGTAGAACCAAAAATGTGTTAAACTTTTGGCCAGTAAGGAGTGATTTCCTAGTCTGAGAAGCTTGCTAAATACAGCCCTAGAGCTAAAGGATAAGGATTGGATAATACTGACTCAGCCTGACCCAAAAGCCATATTTTAGCTATATCTTATTTATTATTGACCATTGGCTACCCTGTATTGTTCTCCATTCACACTTGGCATTGTGTATTTACTTATTGCAGCTGAAAACACATGGACTGCCACACTCAGAGAGAGGAAAAGAACATTTCTGTAATAAATAGGATTTAAAACTAACCGAACCCAAACATGACCTAATGCCTCAGACCCAACCAGAAACCTAATACTTGTCAGGACCCATTGAGGTTAGAGTGGGTAATGGCACTTTAGCCTGGTGTTGTGCTCATTGACAGCTATTCTGTTTTGACATTGGTAGAAACCTAATGGAAGAAATGACAACTCTTAAATCAACGTATTTCTTCTCTTTTCTCTTTTCTCCTTTTTCTCCTCAGTCTAGATGAGAGTCATTTACTGCTTCAAGCAACCACTAGCTGGCAGAGTGGGATGGAGAGATTTTTTGCCACTGATTAGTAAGAGCAAAGCAAAACTAAATAGCCTTCATTCCCAAACAGAAATCAGCTAATGGAACCATGATATTAGTCTAAATAATGAAGTGAAATCAAGCTAATAAGGGTCCCCCAAGGAGACATATTTAGTATATTTAATCAAATGTGGTGAGAAGATTATAAATTTGGCTTTAGAAGGTTTATTTTTTAACAGCAGAAAGCACCCTTTATTGGCTTTCATTTCTGTTCAAATATAAGTGGAAATAGTACACTCTACTGCAATGTGCAGGATTTGGATTTGGATAACCACTGAAGTAAAACAAACCAAGATGATCTTATTTTCACTGAAAAGGATTAAAGAGAGCATTGTAATTTCAGCCAGAAAACTCCCATACCTCTCAGATACCTAAAGAAAGATGTTGTATGTTGAATTTCCTTCCTTTATGTGTTATAAAACGTCTACTATAACTGATTTATTTTTTTCTTAGCTTCATCCTATTGGTTTCCGTCTGGAACAACCCATTTTCCCCCTCAGAGATCAATAAAGTTTCATCTTATATCCCAATGTCCAATCGGAGCCCTCACAGTAAAAGCCGCCTCCATCCACACTATGAATCCTGTGATGCTGGCAGATGTTTCAGCTAGCAGTTGGTAGATTTTAACTGCAGCCATGGCAGTGAGTCTTCCTCTTTATCAAACTGAACGGCTCCCCTGGAAGACATGTCTACATTTATTCATTAACTGACAGGTTATGAAATTTCTTACATGCTCATCAGGAGATGACACTGGCCTGTCACTCCTTATTTACTGTGAATGAACTAGCATGAATGGGATGAATGTGCTACTTTTGTTCTGGATTTTTAAGGTAGGTGGGAAAGCCATGAGAGATTACACAGTAATTGTACGAGGGTGAGCAACAACATATTGCAAAATGCCATTATGGTGATGAAAATATGAGGCAGAAAGCTAAGGACAAGAGCTTGTTAAAAATGAACATAAAAACTACAATGCAATGACAAGGACTATTTAGGTGAGTGTCCCTGAGCAAATACAGTGTTGTAGTGATCCCAAAGTTTCCAAACACATGATGAAAAGATTACAGTTATCCCATTAACATTAATTCCAAAATGAAAGTCTTTATTGTCACTTTCTGCTTCATGTACTAAATACATTTATTCATTTTTCAAAAATCCATGCCCAATTTACAGCCAACATTAGTTCTGAAATGCTCAATAGTCAGGTTTCCATCCAAACGTAGCACAGATTTCAAAAAAATCAGCAAAAGAAAATTCAAATTGGTGAACATTTCCATCCACTGCCGTTTTATGAATATTAGGAGTTGAGTTATCGAGATAAACAAACAGTGCCATGGGATGAAACAGGGTTGCAGCTTGGGCCCAACCATTTTTAACGTATATATAAATACATTTGCAGAACAACTGCAAACATCCACAGCTCCTGGTGTGACTCTGCAGGACACAGAGGTCAAATGTCTGATGTTTGCTGACGACCTGGGTCTCCTGTCTCCCTCCAGAGAGGCTTACAGCAGAGCCTGGACATCCTCCACAAGTTCAGTCAGACATGGGCCCTAACTGTAAATATGAACAAGACCAAAATATTGACTTTTCAAAAAAGAACGAACTCCCGGAAAAATAAATTCACATTAGGAAATATAGAAACTGAGCATACAAAATATTATACATATTTAGGCTTGAATATCAGTTCCACAGGACATTTTGGCCTGGCTGTGAACGAGCTGAAGGAGAAGGCAAGAAGGGCTTTTTACACCATCAAAAGAAAAATACCAATTGACATTCCAATTAGGACCTGGCTCAAAATTCTAAATTCAGTAGTAGAGCCAATAATGTTATATGGTAGTGAAGTGTGGGTTCCACTTACCAGCCAAAACCTCCCAAAATGGGAGAAACACCAGCTAGAAGCCCTGCATGCAGAACTGTGCAAAAACATACTTAGAGTTCACAGACACACAACCAATAATGCCTGCAGGGCAGAACTTGGTCAATGCCCTTTCCTAATTAAAATTCAGAAGCAAGCCATCAAATTTTATAAACACCTCCAATCTAGCGACCCCCAGTCCCACCAGTACAAAGCCCTTCAGTGCCACCAGTTGAACAAAGATCTCCTCTGCCAGCTGCTGCTGAAGCTCTGCCCACACACACCAAAAACAATCTGGCCCAACCAAATCATCTCAAAACAAAAAGAAAATTATATCAAATATTGGAACGAAACCACCAAATCACAAAGTAAATTAGAATTATATTCGACCCTAAACAGAGAGTACATGGTGGCAGAATACCTGACCACTGTGACTGATAGAAAACTGAGGAAAATGCTGACAATGTACAGACTGAGTGGACACAGCCTGGCCATAGAAACAGGTCATCGCAGGCAGAACAGGCTCCCCAGGGAGGCCAGGCTGGCTTCACTTTGTCATAAAGGAGAAGTTGAGACAGAATCTCACTTCCTATTATACTGTGACAAATATAAGGATTTGAGAAAGGTTTTCTTTGAAAAAATAAATCATATATATCCTGAATGTAGGGAGAAAAGTCAATGTTCAGTAATAGCTGCAAAATATATTACATCTTGTCATAATCTGAGAGAAATAAGCTCTGTAGTAATTGTTTCTGTGTGATTACATCTGTGAAAATGTCTTTTATTATATTGTATTTAATATTATCGTTTATATTTACATATTATTGTATAATTATTAATCATCTGTCAATGTTTATACTTTTCTGTACTGCTTTGGCAATGTAGGTTTCTGATGTCATGATGTCATGTCATGCCAAGAAAGCTTATTTGAATTGAATTGAATTGAATAAACAGTAGGTGGTGCTAATTTTCCAATCTGAGGCCAATAAACCATTGCAGAAGAAGACAACACAATGCGATAATGTAATTAATGTAATTAAAATGGTGTACTTAATCCAGTGGCTGAAAAAGAATGTAGAAAACATGATGGAAATATGACAGATTTTTTTGTCTGCCACTAATTTATTCTCTCCAGTGGAAGCTTCAGTCGATGTTTGAGTCATATGCTTCAGTCATGATTCGCAAAGTGTCTCCATTACACTTTGACATGTTTAGCTTTTATCAATACACCAACATTTCCACCTTACCCAAGCATTGAATATTCTGCATTTCCACTCAGGTTTTTTTAATGCGCAAATTAAAAATGCGAATAAACATTTGGATGGAAATGCACCCACTGTTATTTTGAAGATGGTCCAAAGAGCAATGTTTGCATTTTTTACCAAATGGCTTGATAATGCGGCAGTATCAGTAGGACAAGTGTAGATTTTTTCATAACATTGTGGATGAATGTGTTGAATGTGGATATGATGACCAAGCAGGTAGAAGCACGGTCTTCTATGTCGTACTGGCGAACAAAGGGAGGGTAAAAGTTACTTTGATTATGTTACTACCTGCTTCAGTGTTACCTGGATATTGTGACATTGAAACAAAAGCAAAAATGCTTCTTATGTGATGTTATCTCTGTTATCTCTCTTAGAGGGTAAATTATTCTGTTTTGGTGGCACTTGGAAGCTGCTTGGCGTCCTCTTGATCACATTCTTCATATACATATATATATTTGTCTTTCTTGTTCTATTCTGTACACGCATCTATTGCATGACTGTCCATCCTGAGGAGGAATCACTCCTCTGTTGCTATTCCTGAATGAGGTTTCTTCCATTTTTTCCCAGTTAAAGGTTGTTGTTTTTTTTAGAGAGTTTCACCTTATTTGAATCAAGAGTCTAAGGACAGAGGATGTTGTATTACTGTACTGATTGTAAAGCCCCCTGAGGCAAATTTATATATAGCAGTTAAAAGGCCAGATATACTCCGAAATGGACACAGTCATAGACAGTGGACACACTTGCATTTTGTTTTCCTAGGGGGAATATTTACAATGCAAAATCATCGAACAGCCATGGGGTCATGCAGCTCGCTAACTTGTATATGAAACATTTAGAGCAGCTTGCCATAATAAAGACTTAAAGAAAATGCTGCTTGATAGTATAATTAAACTTCTCTCATTTAAACTAGGGACTTTTACAATTAGTATGATCATGTTAATTTAAAAATGGCCAAGCTATGAAAATACAAGCCAGGTTGTTGTTCAGAATATTCAGGAAAATCCACTTTAATGTTTCTTTGTGTTTGAATACAGCAGTCAGTGGGAAATAGATCACATTTATTTTGTCAAAATGGCAGCCTGCACAAACTATCCTCTGCTCAGCCATTTGAAATCATTGGTGCTCTGATCACTCATTAGCATACAGTATATCCTCTGTATGCCTGTTGGCACAATGTAATCTCTGAAGGAATTACATGAAGAATAAAGCAGGGTTTTTTACCCCCTCAGCAGTTCACATTTCACAGTTTGTAAGCTGCCATACTCAATGTTAAAATGGTTTTAATCCATATACATTTTTGCACAAATATTTATTTCCCAGAAAAAACATTCTTGTAGTTTGGAATAAGAGAATAATAATAAGAGAATATGACATTGCGCATGCGGTTACATACAATATGATAAAGGTGAGTGTTAGAGTTCATTCTTAACCTTGGAAACTGTAATTTGATCAAATAATCTTAACACAAGGTAATTCACTTTTTGTAGCTTTCACCTACATCAACATGTGACAACTGAGCCATCTCCATGACAACTGAGCAAACTCCATTCTCTAATGAAGACTGTGATGTGTTTGAATTAAAGTTCCCCCACATTAAGACACTTGGAAAAATAAACTGTGATATGTCTTTCCCACGTTAAAGTTCAATTACCTAGTTATAAATCCTTAAAATGACATTAAACTGGAATAGTTTCCTTTCAGCTGCTGGATACAAGATATCTCCTACTTTATTGTAAGGTCCATTCTCAGTGTATGTGCACTGAAGTTTCCACATCACACTTGTGTAAGTTGCGTACTGGACCACGACTGGCTCCAAACTAATGGTGGGCACAGAGAGAGAGAGACATTTTTTAATGCAGCGGGGACTTTAAATTTATTTTTGTCATACTATGATCAAAAGTGTGTGACTAGTAAGACCCTCATCAATAGACCATTAGCCTGTTAGCATGCTAACATTTGCTAATTAGCCCTAAACACAAAGTACAGCTGAGGCTGATGGGAATGTTTTGCTGGTATTTGGTCATAAACCAACATATTGGACAAATTTAAATTAAATCAGATGATGGCACTAGATGAAAAGTCAGAGGGTTACAATTCATCCTGAGGGAGAGATGAATGTCTGCACTTAATTTCATGGCAGTCCATCCACATTTCACACATACTCGCATACAAAAACAAAATGTCAACCTGCTGGTGGCACTAGATGAAAAGTCAGAGGATCACCAAAGTCAATATGTTGTATCTTATGGGGACCATGAATGTCTGTGCAAAAGTTCTTCTCAATCCATCCAATAGTTAAATTTCATTCTGTGGTGGACTAAGTAACTAAGTATCCCTATCATCCCTAATAATCATTAGCAATAAGCATCATCATAAACTTTATTTATAATTTTAATTGCAAAGTTGTGTTACAAAGAGGTTTACAAGTACATATACTCTAAATTTACAATAATTGTGACAGCTATACACCAGATTCGTAATCCATTTATCAATCAATCAATTTTTATTTATATAGCGCCAAATCACAACAAATGTCATCTGAGGGCACTTTTCACATAGAGCAGGTCTAGACCGTACTCTTTAATTTACAGAGACCCAACAATTCCACCATGAGCAAGCATTTTATTCATTGTAACATTTTGTATTTTGTGATGCAGTTGATTCAGTTATATTGTGCTTTTTATGCCTATATAATGACTTTCTGTAGTCTAACCTGGCCTGTGTAATGCTATTATAACCAGTTGTTATGGGGTAAGTCACACTCAGTTTAAATAATCCTTTGGAATACATTACATATACTATATATTCACTGTTACTCATTGCTGGTATGTGTTAGTGTGTGTATTACCGGGCTGTCATCTAAAACAGCTAAAAAGCACTATAATTTCTGTAAAAAATCTTTAAGACGCCTTCTCTTAGTGAAACATTTGGATGTGAATTTTATGGCTCCTGACATTGATTTCAGGACCAGAGGTGCATATTGTCCTTTTAGTTAATATCACACCAACCAACATTTCTGGAGTAACCGAATCTGTTCTTTCAGCTCTATGTCCCTGTGCCTCATGTCAACCTACTGTAATGTATGGCCAAATGTTGCCTCACTACTTCATGTCATGCCAATTACACTGCCAATAAGAATGTATAAAGCATAAAACCATTAAAAAAAATAAATCACTTGGGTTACTTGTTAAACAGGCTATGTGGCTTTGACCATGGTTGCTGCACAGTAAATCTATTTTTATCCGAAAATGAAAAGACTGTCTGTTTTCTGTTCCCTCAAGAGAATCCTAGTCTATCCTGCCCGTGGGTTTTTAAATGCCACTGAATTACTGATAGTGAGCTGTTTAAATGGCAGTTTGCACTGTTAGTCAAAGTAAATTAGAAAGAGCACTGTGAAAATGATTTGCACTGTGCCCCCTTACCTATCATCTTTGGAAATAGAAAGTAAAGCAGTGCCAGCCAGTTATCAATACACATAATTAAATGTGGCAAAAAGTTGGGTGAGTTTTCCTATGGAAGCCCAGTATTCATATTAAATGATGTTTTGACCTATTAATATGAATGTAGTGGGTATCAGCCTACGCTGCCCTCTGACATGTGGCACCATTCTCTAGCCCTGACCTAACATACCTTTAAACTGCCTTTGAATCCTACCCCCAGCTTGACCTGGCCTTATATCTACATTGTATCTACTTAGGCTAATTTACATTGACTGGCTCCACTGGTTTGATAGATAGTGCCATGTCCCGCTCAGTGTTCCAGCCTCCATCCATGCTTGTCTTGCTCCACACACCTTTAAGATGTCCTTGAATCCTGCCCTCGTCCAAGCAAAGAGCAGTTACACTTGCTTAATCAGGACTTAGCCCTAGCACATATAAGCTACAATGGCTGGTCCATGTGGCTTGATTGGCATTTTCATTTAAATGCCACGGCCCCCTCAGTTGTCCAAACACCATCATCTGTTTACCTACTTCTACTAGCCTTGCAACAAGCCACTGATTAAATACCCCTCTGGTATGAGAAACTATTCACTGAGAGACGCTATGCATCAAATCATAGCCAAGAAGTCAAAAATGTGTTATTCACATGAAATTATTCTTTGACAAGTTTTTAATATTTTCTGTAGGTTTTTTTATGCATTATTGACCCTCAAATTTGTGAAAAGAAAAGGTTCTGTCTCCAAAATCAGTCTCTAACTTGCTGGTGCTGTAAGGTTCCAACTATCAGCAATTTTTATATGTAAGAATATGAGAGGCATTCAGACAGCTAACAGGGTTTGTGTCTGTTTTATGTTATAACTTGAGTCCTGCAGTAGACACAGTGATGACAGTGACTATATTCAGAGCTCAGACACAGACAGAAAAACACACAGACAGAAAAGATGTAAAATTGGGAGCAGAAAAAGACAATAAAAGGGCTCTGAAATGAAGAACAACAGATAGAGACAGCAGCAAAACAAACAAAACAAAGGTGAGAAAATGTCTGCAAATGAATTGAGAAACATTTTTGAATGTTCTAATTGTCTTGAATTCTGTTGTTGGTAAAACTTGATTAACTGTATTATCGGTTCATATCTGTCAGTGAAAACCAAATGTTTCATAACTAAAACTAAAAACCAAACAACTGTGCTATAAAGTAGCAAAAAAAACCTTACTAAAAATTACCATGTACTATTACGTTTTCACTGTTTATGAGTTGAATGTTTGTAGCTCTGGCATATGAAGTGTTCTCCAGCCAGGTCAAATCATGAGTGCAATAGTGTTCGAGTGGTATGTTGATATTAAAGACAGGAAAATAAGGGCAAGCTCAGGATCCATCATCCCTGCACCAATCTGACATCAGATCAAATGTGACACATTACCCTGTCATTTCCCATGGTGTGAGTCTACCTTAATTGGCACTAAGAAACATACTGTGTATCACATCCCACCTCTCTATCTTATGCCTTATCGCACTCATCTTTTGTATTTGGCAGGCTATCAGATTGGATAGATGTAGTAGATGGATGTATTCCACTCAATATCTTGAAATCAGGGTAAAACAGTATGATTAAATAGCTTAGCTGCCACTACATTCTCCTTAATCGCTTCTTTTTCAGGGTTGGTTGTTGGTTGGCCAGCTTAGTATTTGGAGAAAGTAAACAAAGATGCCATTACATGGTACTAGGCTTGCAATGTATCATTATGCCCTGATATATGTCAGAAAGAGTAGGGATCATACTGTCTTGTGTGTTGGTGATATATTGCTGTGTGTCACAGTTGAAATCTGAAATACAAAAGAGTATTGTCAACAATGCAGTATTCCATTATATAATGTATTTTTCTTTACCAAAGAACTGCAGATTGTGACAAAATAAAGTTTACTTTTTCAATCACAGTACAGATTAAAAATGCACAGCAACATTATGTGACCAGTATGTAATTATTGTCTTTGGCCCTATGACAATCAATGGACTCTGGTGGTACTGATAAAAACAGACCAGCTTTATGTAATCATCTGCCAATCGATCGCAGTAGCTATACAACAACACCACAGAGAAAAAGTAGCTATAAATGACCTCCCTGCTCATTGGCTCAGCCTGGTCTGGCTGTGAAGTCTGTTTCCTCATTGATTTGAATCAAACCTGTTTCCTAACCCCAACCTGTCACCTTCTGCAAAACTTAACTCAACACAACCTTAGCCCTAACACTAACCTGTCATCTTCTGTAAAAATTAAACCCAACCTTAACCCTAACCCCAACCTGTCATCTTCTGTAATACTAACCATAACCCTGATCTGTTATCTTCCGCAATGCTTTACCCTAACGTAACCTCAGCGCTATCCCCAACCCTTCATCTTCTGCAATGCTTAACTCCAACCCGGCTCTGGCCCTAACCCCAACCTGTCATTTCTGCAAAACCTAACCTAAATCTAAATTAAGCCTTTACCCCATAAACAGAAGGCAGGACTATGGGAAACACTATTTGAAGGAGATCAAACTTATATGGCAGAGTAAATAAAGACAAACAGTAAATTTATTACTCAAACCATCTTGTTTTAAATATCCATCATAGTTTATAGCCCAACTTCCTTCATTTAGCTACTGTAACTGTTCTAGCACATTTTTCTCCTGTCCAAAAAGAGATTATTACTGACATCAGTATGCTTAACTTCAGTTTGACCTCCAAATAAAGTGGTCAAACTAAAAAAGTTAGGTAATGCAGATAAACTGCTGGCTTCTTGGGGCGCCCTGATGGCCTAGGGGTTAATCCGACCATGAACCACAACGTCCCCAGTTCCTGTCTGGCTGGGACCAACTTCTGTCTTGTTTACAACCTGTCTGACTACACATTTTATGTGCTGTTGGACCAATGTTTCCACCACATTCTGAGATCTCAGCAGAAAGTTCTAACTGATACAACCCATGGCAAAAGCACTAAAATTAAACCTGAAGTTGTAACAAACTGTAGCTTCCATTAAAGACCACAGATTTCTTTTAAATGCTCTAAATGGTATGATTACAATATGTTAGTAAACATTAATATGAGTAAACATTTCAACAATTACATGCAAATGAACTTTGCAGTCTACTGCAGATAAATTCAAAATAATCAGATCCCCACAAAATTTGATTTTGAGGTTTCAAGGAGTATCAATTCATTGATCCATCAATCAATCAGACATGAGTAGTTTCTCCTCTGGGCATGGATTAAAACAGGAATGCATTGTTATCGGTAAATCATCAGTAGCTCTCATCTCTGTTTTATTTACTTTAGTTTTAAGGCATTCACTTTCACACACATTGCTGAGGAAAACTGACCCTGAAAGCATATCACTGGTCAGAGTGGTTTTTGAAATAAGCCATCATCACATTGACTGAGCACACTGGCCCGAACACGCCCCCATATCTCCTCCAAAGTCCTTGGAGACTCGTGCAGAGGGCACTTCATGACAGACACTCTTTTCCGCCATATTGCTCCTGTTTGCATCACTCTCCTGCTTTCCCACACTTGTCCCTGAAAAACTGAATTAAGTGAAAACGGTTAGGAGAGAAAGATATTATTTGTTTCTGATGGATATTGCCTCATATCAAAGGCCAGTGCAGATGTGTGGAGCACTACTGTATGCAGCAGCGAAGCGAGTGGGTGGAAAGACAAAAATGGTTTGGACAGAAATAAAAGACTCGGACCACGTAGCCCATTTTATAGAAGTTATTTCCATCTTTACAAAGTATACAGCCATTCTTAAACACCCTTTAACATTTTCAAATCGACAGATCCAACTGTAGAAAATATTTCATTTTTAGAATGTTAAATGATTCTCTAAATGCAGCAAAGACATACAACTTAATAAAAAAGATGTCAGAAAATGCTCCGAAATTTTCTTTAGATGATCAGTAGTTTTTTTGTAAATCAGTCTCTGAATACAGTTTTCTTTAATTATCTTCTATTCTAGTGTGGAACACCTACTATGAGTCCCTTGCTGTATGCTTTCCCACTGACAGCTAATGCATAAGAATTTGAAATGCAGCAAATTCAAGAACAAGCTGATGTCCTTGAATCAAAAATATCCTCTTCAAAACTCATGCATAACAACAAGGTTATTATGATGCCTGTCTTAACCATCAAAGTATTGTGAATACCACATAATCCTTTTAATCCCCACAGTGGGCCAGAACCTTTTTAATCTCAGCACCACGGGAAGGAATTTTTTTTTGCATAAGCAAAATGTTTGGGTGCCAAAAACATGTGGGCTTCAAAACCTCATTCTATATCCACAGTAAAGCACTCACACATTAATATGAAGTCCTATTTAGAGATTAAACTATGCTGTATTGCATAACATGGAGGTTCTACCTGTCAGGGGAACTACCACCATGGGACACAATTTGAGAAAACAAAGATCTTTATTCTCCACGTACCTATTGTCACATACTTAAACAATGGTTTCCCATTCTTTTTAAAGTGTAATGATAGTGCATGATAGGATTCTTATAACGATGAACTGAATGATTTTAATTTGCATATCAATAATGTCTCAGACTGCAATACTATGGACTCTTTGCAACTTTTGGACTCTTTCGATTTTATACAACATACTGCTTGGCCAACCCACAACTGTGGCCACACACTAGATTTAGTGATATCTAAGGGGCTGAACATTGTGGTTGATAAGATTGTTGATATAAATATATCAGATCACTACTTACACTGCTTATTCTTCAACATTACTTTTGTGGGCCAGCCTCTCTCTGATGAAATCACATCAATTCATGAACAAGTAAACCACTTTAACTGTAAATTAAGATCAACTCTCAACATTATGGCACCTGAGAAAATCAAAAAGAAATCACAGGTTAAGGAAGGGCCTTTGGAGGAAAAGCAAATTAACAATCCACTGAGAGATCCTCATGAAATCCATTTTTGTTTATAACAAAGCTTTACACTGTGAGAGACAGGAATATTTCTCTTCTCATTATTAGTGACAGTAGAAACAACCCCAGAATTTTATTTTCAACCATTTATCACCTTTTAAATCCTTCCTAACTTAGTGAAAAAATACACCATGCCTCACAGTCAAAATGCAAGGGGTTCGCATCTTTCTTCGGAAGTAAAATTACTAATATCCGAGCTAGTATTGTAAATAATTTTACCAATCAAAAACCTGCCAGTGCTTCTTGGGGAAATCTTAATTCCTTTTGTAAAATTAGTGAAAGGGAACTCCCAAAAATCAAAATCATTATGCAGCTGAAATCCTCCACTTGCTCCCTCAATGCCATTCCCACTCTCTTCTTTAAGGAGGTTTTAGATAGTTTTGTCTTCGATGTATTTGACATTGTAGACTGCTCTCTAGAGACAGGCATCTTCCCAGATACACTCAAAACAGCTCTAGTCAGGCCTTTACTCAAAAAGCATACTCTTGACCCTTCTGTTTTGAGTAATTTTAGGCCCATATCAAACCTGCCTTTTCTGGGTAAGATTTTAGAGAAGCCAGTGTTTAAACAGTTGGATGCATTCTTGCAAAACAACAAAATCCACAAAAAAAATCCAGTCTGGTTTTAGAAGAGGACATAGTACCGAGACAGCAAAAGTATAAATGATCTTAGAGTGAGCGCAGATAATAAAAATGTTTCAATCCTTGAAAGACCTGAAAGTTGGATTAGACTCTCTGGAACTGCGCTGAAATAGTTTAATGCTTACCTCACTGGCAGAAGCTATTTTGTTACCCTTGGTGAACATTTTTCAGACAAGCGTGATTTCTCTTTTGTGGTCCTTAGGGTTAAATTCTTGGTTCACTACTGTCCTCCCTGTATATGCTTCCGATGTAAATTTTCATTGTTATGCAGATGACACCCAGTTATATTTATCTGTAGCGCCAGTCGATAAGGAGGCCCTAAATCCTTTGATAAATTGCCTCCCTAGCATTGTACAGAGGATGAGTGGTAGCTTCCTTAAATTAAATGAAGACAAAACAGAAGTTCTTAAGATTGACACAGTTGCACAGAGAGAAGAACTTTCAAGCAGGCTTGGAAATCTGGCTCTGCAGATTAAGCCAGAAGTAAAAAGCTTGGGTGTTATCCTCGACTCTGAACTGAATTTTAAAGGTCATATCAACGATGTTAAAGATAGCTTTTTATCATTTAAGAAACATCGCAAGAGTCAGACCCTACCTTTATTTGGAAGATGCAAGAAACTGACTCATGCCTTTTTTTCCCCACGCTTAGATTATTGTAATGCCCTTTATACTGCTTTACCAAATAAAACCACTAATCAGCTGCAACTCATTCAAAACCCTTTTAGACTACCTGGTACTGCTGCAGTTCAACCCACTGTTGCAGAATCCTTGGCAAAGTTTGTCATATGCTCTCTCTTCAAAACAAAACATGCAAAACATGTGATTTTATCTATCCGTAATGTTGTGAAATAAATGAATGCGTGAAATAATCGTGAAACCATGATTTTTCCTCAGACCATAATTATACCATCAAAATCTATAATTGTTGCATCCCTACTCCCAATTTATAGATGACAAAGAATTACAGGAAACAAACAAGAAAACAACTCTGCACCGGGCTATGCCCCATTTAGGGCCCCTGGCAGTAAACAGCCACTGTGGCCTGCTTGTGTCAGCATGGTCTGAACTCCTGGGAGAAGCTCCAACTCCTCCTTATATAAACAGTAGCTCCTCCTACTTCAGGAAATACCTATTACCCAATAGATAATGATTATAAGTCAACAGTGGAAAAATATTACTAAATATGTTGAAAAATGAACATGATCTTAAACTGCTCAAAATCAACATATGCTCCAAACACTTCACAAACCTCCCCTCCATCTATGCCACACCTGGCACATTCCCCCAGGAATTTGACCATAAAAAGGAGTCCGAATAGGCGGGGACTGATTTCGCAGTTCATGGGTCCAAACCAGAGGATGACCAGGTACAGTCTAGAGGACTTGTTGCATGTCATACCCCTCTCTCCCTCTCCCTATGTTTCCTACCTCACTGACTGTCAAATAAAGGCAAAAATTGCCAAAAAATAATTACTATATTTTTATCAGGCTTTCTTCCTGAAAAATCTCATGTGTCTATGTGAATATGGCACCACTGCACAAACAACATAATACAACTACAATTAACAGGTTTCAACACCCATAAAAAAGAAAAACGCAATGTTAAATCTTAAAGTAAACACAAAAAGCAAGATATTTAATTGGCTGTCATGGGCCATGACAAATGTGGGAACAGATGGCAGTAAATTAAAGATTTTTATTATAATAAAGTAAACAACTGGAGAAATAATTGCAAATATGGAGTGTGTCAGTCAGTAACATCAGCAATGTAGGTGTGAATGTGTGAACAATGAAGTGTAAGCCTGCTGCTGCTGGCTGGGATGAGTCAAGGTGAGAGAGCCTGAACAATGCTGGGAGTTGGCCTTTTATCCTGTGGGCTGCCACACCCACATTCTCCCAGATACCTTTATGGACACAAGAATATAATAATAACTCTTTACCATACCAGCATCAATGCACTTAAGGTAGGTTAGGCAGGTGCCATCATATTGGCAGTGAGATGACCAAAGTTGCAGCTTGATTGACATCTGACTTCTTGTTGGTATAAAGCATATAAAACATGCTAAATTATTTTGCATACTAACAACTAAAACAGTATACTATGTCGGATAGTATGTACTACATATATAGGTACTAGCTGCATCAAATTTCATGCAATTCATCTAATAGTGGTGGAGAAATTTCAGCTAAAAGCACAAATATCAGCCTCATGGCAGAAATGTCAAGGGATCACCAAAATAATCAAGATTCATCCTCTGGATGGTTGGTTAAAAACCTCCAGTGCTCTGGAGTAATTCTAGGGATGACAATGTCGGTCTGTCAGTTCTATACAGGAACCTTGAGATCCTCCTACAGTGCTGGTGCCTACATTGAGCTTCTGGAGTCCTGTCACAACAAGCACTTGCAAAATTATGGTCACAGCTGATTGCAGCTGCTTCCATCAAAGAGTTTTTCTAGAATGTTTGTGTGAATTCTTTTTGCCAGCACACAGGAGAAGCTCACCTTGGAGCTCAGGATAAAATCACTGAAATCAAGTTGTGTCCCTTCCAGTATTAGCCTTCTTTGCTAGCATAAATGCTGAGTGGCGAGGCATTTCTTTCTGTGCTTATGTCAAATACCTGCACACACATATACACACACTCTCATACTCAGCTTGATACATGCATGACAGCATAATTAATTATCACTGCTCCCACAGCACCATGCCGTTTTTCCCCCAGGAGAATGTTCATTATTGATTGAAGTAATTGCAAATGTTTAAATCTCAAAGTTGAGTGCTCACATGATTGGTACAAACGGCTTCAGGTGATTTGTGAAAAAGTGAGAGAACTGGGAACAGGAATGCTTTCTTTCCAAAGTGCTTTGGCAACATATGCAACATGCATGCTTCCAACTGCCTGTTGTAACACGTGACTCAAACACAACCATTAAATCTAATCAGAATGTCAGTTTAAATAATTAATTTGCATTTCTCAAATTATTGGTTGCCATAAAAGCTATTACACACCTTTTTATTTGCTATCAGGGAAACAGTTTTTTACAACCTGGATCATATTTTCACACTTCAACCATCATTCTTACTGGTTATGATAACATCACACTCAGCAGCTTCATTATAGTGATATAAGGACACAGCCACATTGTTACATTGGCATTGGGCCTCATGCAAGAACATTTTGGTATTTTTATCCTAAAACTGACTTTTTTCATACGAGTGTTCCAAGTCAAATTCATCAAACCCTCTTATCGTAAATCACTCATTTCAGCCTGGTGAATGTCACATGTTCATGAGGAAGAGCGCCTTCGTGAGATCATTAGCATAATCAGCACTGTTAAAATTGCCAAATAAGGCAACCTGTTCTGCTCCGTTTGTGGGCGAGTTTGATTAACAAAAAAATAAAAAAAAAACTTCGCAACACACACTGCAAAAACTCAAAATCTTACCTTATACATTTGTCTTATTTCTAGTCAAAATATCTCATTACACTTAATATAAGACACAATCACCTAACAAGTAAAATTTCAATGAGATATAGGGATTTGTTTTTAGACAATGCATCATGAATATCTTGTTAAGTGAGAGAGTCTTTAAAACATCTTGTTTTGAGTCATATCTCAGATGAAACAAGCTTTTTTGACGTGTCACAAGGTTTTCACGAAGCTGCTGTTTTATTTGTAAAAGATGATCACCTTGTTTGAAGATTTAAGAAAATAAATCTGCTTTACTGGAAAACCTCAAGGTCAACAGTTTTTTCCCAACTCATACATCACAAAACAGAGTGCATTACATTCTATACAGACTCAAGTATTTGTATTAAAGGTTCACTGTGTAAGAATTGGCCAGAATTTTAGTTTAAAACATTCCAAAATTAACTAAAATTACTAACAGAATGTGAAGAAATAACAGTTTTGACGTTGTGTCAAAGACCTATATGTATTGTGCTGCAGAGATCTACTGAAGTTAGCATGCTAACCAGTTAGCTCCAGCCCCATCCAACCTTGACTGTCTCGTAATACCACTTTTTGTGTCAGGGGCAATAGTGAGTTACTGTAGCGTCCAGTCTGCCCTCAGTCCAACATGAAAGGAAGAGGAGGTATTGCTGCCCTAAGCCACCTGCAGTAATGGTGGAGCTAGGCTGAAAAGCTGTTGAAATTTTTGCTATAGGGCTGTTAATATGTCACTTTATTAAGTTTTAATATTTTTCAGGTGAGAAAGTAACCATTTAGATTCACTGCTCCTCTCAGGACAAAAAGGCACTGCACAGGGTGATGAGGTGCACAGAATGCATCACTGGAACTACTCTGCCGTCCCTCTGGGACATCTACACTGGGTGGTGTAGACCCAAAGCAGACCAGATTATCAAAGACCCACAACTACCTTCCAGCAGATGTATCCACTCCCTCAAAGCAAGAGCTGAGAGGTTGAGAAGGAGTTTCTTCCCCCAAGCCATACAGGCTATAAGCTCTTAATATTCTGCCCACAACTGTCAGCTTTTGCTACATGGTTGTCTGTTGCACATCCTGGCTCAGGGAAGGACTACTTTTAGCTGTTTTTATTAGTGTATTTGCAAAATTGCACAAGTTTATATTTTCAAATTATTTATATACTTTTTAAAATATATTTTATTCTATTTTTAGACATTTTCATTGTGTATTTATTAAAAGGTCAACTGTTTTGTTTTTGTTGTTGTCAAGTGTGTACCTATTAAGTTTTTACTTAGAATTATGTTCTAACTTATCTCTGTGGTGCAACAGCTTTCTGATCTGTGCAGCTTTTTTGTAATTTACCGCTGTCTTCATTGCATTTTGATATCTTGACAATGCCATAGCACAGATTTATTGTAAACAGTAAGGTTTATGCTATATTCAGTGAGTGACAATGGTGGTGGGGTGATGTGTTTGGGGGGAAGATGGGTGTGGGGGGCATTAGAAATAACCAAAGACATTAGAGATAACCAAAGATTTTCCAAATGTTTTGACAGTTTACTCAGTAAGTAAACTGAAACTGTACTGTAAAAGTAAGTGTTTGTTTCCATGGTATTACCAGACTTTTACCATATTCTTTGTAGCTGGTTATTCCCTTTTCCATGCAATAAACACAAACTTTTATCATGTATGTTCTGCAACATTACTAACAATTTACAAAGTAAGTAAACTGAAACTGCACTGTGTAAGAAAGCATTGTTTAATCCCATGGTATTACAAAGTCCTTACCACATCCTTTAATCAAAATGGATGGTGTCCTTTCCTATGCAATATAGACAAACTTGTACCATATGTTCCATTGTGCTACTAACTAAAACATGAAATTTTATGAAGTACACTGAAACAGCAGAACTGTCAAAGAAAATAACACTTAATGACATGATGGTTACATTGTTCTAAAAAAAGTGTGCTTGAAAGGATCATAAAATAAAATTGATATTACAATGTAACAATATGTACCAATGTAACCATTGCTTCAGCTTATTATAGAAATTACTGAGACTATATAACTGTAACAACTCAGGCGAATTTATTTAGCGTCTGGTAGTAGCATTCCCCATTGTAATAGGCTGTTTTGAGGTGTTTCAATGTTTATGTAGCCTCAGATTGTTAAACAGGCTAAATATCCCTGTGACTTTTGAATAGCCTAGCCATTAGCCTACATGACAGTTAGACTGAGAAGGGAAAAATTGAATGACCCTGTCAACAAGGACTATCCCTTTTAATACAAACCAAGTTTCATGAAAATGAGTGTGTTGGAGGTTATTTTGTTAGGGAGTTTCTGTCCATTCACTTGCTGTGGTTCAGACATGGAACTTGTCAGTTCCAAAATACATGTCTCTGTGGATTTAGCTTAAGAAATTCATGTTTTCATAACACCACACCATATAAACCTGGTCATGAATTTGGTGTGTGTGTGCATACTATTTTTCATACTTTTGTGGTGCTGCAATTTTATGAGATTGTTCAACATGTTTAAAATTGTTCTGAATAATCATTTGTCTTTCAAGAAGTTTTTTTTAGAGTTTAACTGGCTTCTGATGCAATGTTGCTTGTTTTTACCAGTAGTTAATTACTTTCTTTTATTTTACAGGAATCTGGCTGAGAAGAATCATTAGAAGAATCTATTAATGAGTCTCCGCTGCCACAGACATCTACTCCTGTGAAAGGATGTCCTGCCAAGTACACAACCCCTGAAAAGGTTGTGAAGTTATCCTTCCCAGAATATGCGTTGCACACAACACCAAACTTGAGCCAATCTGAAAAGAATACTTTGAGTTGGAGAAGAAAGGTGAAGGGAGCAACTGCCAAATGTCAAAGGACTTCAGATGCTATGGCAAAGAGAATAGTACTGTTCCATACCATGCTGCAGGACTGAGACAACAACAAGAATACATGGGTAAGTGTTGAAATGCATCCACCTGATAACCAAAGTGTTTCATGTTTGGCATTTTTAGTAGAGATTTGAGGATTTATTTAAATTTGTCTTGTCACAGGTCACTATGTATTCACAGCTATACAAAAGATTGCAAAACGTGAGATCCCTCCAAAAGACCACTCCAGATGGGAGATATTCAAAGGTCAGCCAAGTGACCCAGATGAATTTGTTTCAAGTGATTCGACAGTTCCAGATTGCTCCTCAGAAGGGAGTGCCACCCCAAACGGTAATGAAAGAGGTGAGTTCCAACTTTGCATTTACAAATTTACCCTTGTGCGGTGTTTGTATTTCCACTTGTGATGTTCACGAGTCTAATAAACCTGCATTGTTGGGTCATTAAA
Organism: Thunnus thynnus; assembly: GCF_963924715.1. Classification (NCBI taxonomy): domain Eukaryota; kingdom Metazoa; phylum Chordata; class Actinopteri; order Scombriformes; family Scombridae; genus Thunnus; species Thunnus thynnus. The sequence goes on from NC_089528.1 coordinate 3,095,641, forward strand.
ACAACAAAATCTCTTACTTAAGTAATGCTAAACTAATGCATAACTCACAATGATTTAATGCATGAATTAATGCAGGATGTATCATGAATTCCAGTTGCTCACCATTAATCAATGATCAAGTCACTATGACTTTATGTGATTAGTTCACATTTAATAGATCATCAGTTAAGGACTGTTAAATCAATCAATCATCAGTTACTTCATACATTAATTGATATGTGACCAAATTAGCTAGACTCCGCTTACATAAAAGTTTATTTCAGGACCATTCATTTGCTCAAATTTCTATGAGAATAGACCCAAAGGTATTTTTGATACATTTACAACATAGTGGGTGGAACATGAGTTTTGTTTTGTTTTGTTTTTTGTTGTTTTTTTTTGTATTTGTGTTGTTGTTGAAAGCAATGAAGTGTAGCATACTAGAGAAAGATGCACTAAAACCAAAATCATTTAGCAGATAAATGACAAATTAGGGGAGAGCCTAGAGGAGATAATTGTAGATCCCAGACGAACATGTCTTCTGATGATTGGGAGCTTCTTCAAAAGTCTGAGAATTGGCAGTCTTCTTTCTCCTTTGATGCCTAGCATTCCGAAAACCCATATTCATCACTGAAAGCTGAAAGACTGAGAGGGAAAGAACTTTTGACCATTGAGCTGATGTATGAGGTCCCATGCACGTAAAAGAGAAAAGTTAGGGGTCATGATAGAGCAAAAGCAGAGTGACATGAGGCTCGATAGGGTATACACACGTGATATAAGATGAGAATATGAAAGTCTTGATGTTGTAAGAAGTGTGAATATGCTAGCCATGATCAGCAACGTGATAAGTAGCTGAGAGACACCGATAAACCAGGACACCAGCACCAGTTATATGCATGATTTACCAGGATTACCTGGAATGCCTTGAACAGTGATACATCCACTTGATATAGGCCTACATAGCCTACTGAATACACTTTTAGCAACGCTGTATCCTTAAATGAGGAGGGCAATAAGGTAGTAATATTTTGAATGTTGCATATAGTTCTGTGGTTTACAAGCGCACCTGAAGCCCCCATACACTCAAGCCCCCTATACATCCTACATGACAGCTGACAACGGCAAAAAGAGGAACAGTTTAGAGGATTGGTAGCTAAGATGTGATAGGCTGATGGAAATGGTGGCAGAATCAGATTTGTTAACTAAAAGTAATGCCCCTAATCAGCTGATACGAGAGCAGGAGAAGCAGTGTGAGAGAGAGAGAGGAATGAGAATGAATGAATAATAAACTGTCTTCCTGCTTGAACTTATGCTAAGCTCCATAAAAATAGTAGTAGTAAATCAGACTATCATCAAGAGAACAAATACCTTCTGTTTGTGGCAGAAGTTGCTTTCATCTAGCATCACAAATTCATGAGGACCACCAAGTAGTTGTCCTGTGTTTCTCCTCTTTCTCTTCATTGCATGAATGCAGACATTTCACAGTTTCTTTCTCATTTTGGATGGTGTGCATGTACTTCATGCAATCCCATCCTGCAATATGTCAGTTTGGCGCAGCCTCAACCTCTGGGAAAATCTGTGAAAGCAAAGAAAAAAGAAAGAAAAGGTAAAAACCATGAACTGATTAATAGTCTAAATCAAGAAGCTATTATGCTTTAAAATGATTACCCAGAGCAGTCTTTTATTGTCATGTCACTTTGAGGGGTGTTTTTTTTCCCTTCATTTAACTTAAGTAGGATGTGACATAAAGCCAATTAATATGTGTTGATGACAAATATCTCAGTGCTCTGACATATTGCATAAATCTTCAAATCTTGTTAAAAAGCAAGGACAAAGCAACTGCTCTCTAAAGGAAAATCTGTCTTGAGGTTGTTCATTAAAAGATGACATGACACCACAAATTGAGTTTTAACCAAATCTCAACTTATATTAACACATTGTCTTTATGAGAAATATAAACATTTATATTAGCATCAAGCATATAAATCAAAAGCTCAAATCTTAGGTACCTGTACATAAACATTAGCTAGGGAAGATGCGACAGGATAAGAACATTATATTCCTAATGGAAAAGCTGAAGATAAAGAGAAAACAACCACAGATCAGTTACATTTCATCCTTTTGGGACACAAGAGAAACAAGACATATTGGCAATTTAACAATTTCTTCGTGTGTGTGTGTGTGCGTGTGTGTGTGTGTGTGTGTTTGTGTATGTAACTCTACTATATAGTCACATTTACTGTACAGTGCATGCACTGGCAGGACTATGTGAAGTTGCAATTTTGCCAAAGCATAGAAACAGTGTCGAATTGTTTAATTAAGGTAACAACAATAACTTGACACTCACAATCTCTCTCTCTCTCTCTCTCTCTTTCTCTGAGATTCTATTCTAGGCTACTGAAATCCATGGTCGTTGCCATTGACACTTGTTTGGAATTAAGCCAAGTTAGCCAAACGTTGATGTTAGCCCAAAACCCTTAATTTGGATGTGACAATGCTAATCACTTTGTAGGTGTACTGAGGGACACAATGGTCAGATGTTTGGGTCCGACCTTTTTAATTTGCCTCATAGCCACAGAAAACCCAGTGTTACACATATTTGGCATGTTCTGCTGTCTTCATTATTTTGTTACAGTTCCATACACACTGAAAAAACATATTACTAATTCCAGTGTAAAATGGTGTTCATTCTATGCAAATGTTGTGAATAACTTAAACACTCAATGTAAAATGAGACCTCTGTCCATGGGACTCTTGTTATGTGGTGGGAGAGAATGGTTGGAGGGAGGGAGGGCGAGAGGGAGGGAGTGATGAATGGTGCTCCAGTCATACACTGCAGTGAAGAAGTCTCCATGTTATGCACAGGTTTGTCAGGACTGCATATTTAGTCCTGCAAGACTTGTTTTCATGTTTTCAGTATTATTTGAAGTAGGTGATTGTCTTAAATCTAGAATAGTATCTCTATAATAGATCTTACAATAAGTTAAATACAACTGAATTGAAATGAAGAGGATGACAAGGCTAGATCATTATGGCTTATTATGACACAAAAAGCACTTCCTAATACTAGTAAGAAATGCTCAATATGAGTATTTACAGCTAACTTCAAGACATGTTTCATCTTAAAATGCTTAAATATCACTTTGTATTCTTATGTCAAGTAGGCGATGGTCTTAAATCTAGAACAGTGTCACTATTATAGAACTTTCAATAAGTTAAATACACTTGGATTGAAGAAGATGACATGAATGGTAAAAAACAAACAAGTACAACAAAAAATAATACAATAAGATAATATATACAAAACAAAAACGTGAAGAGCGTAAATCAATCAAGTCTAATTAGCACCTGTAGGACAGTATGCAAGAGTGTGTGCATGGACTTTGCAGATGTGTTTCTCACATGTGCAGCACATAGTATTTGTTTTACAGTCCTTCATTGGGGGGCAGAATTGGCATCTCCTCTTCTTGCCTGCCACAGCTGCAGCCTCAGGTGAATCAGGACAAGATTCAGCCCCCTGAACAGCTTTCACAAGTGCTGCAGAGGCTGCTGTGTGGGGGAGGGACTCCCTTCTTTGAATGTGTAGGGTTATAAGTGCCTCTCTCAGCTGCTCCAGGAACACCCTCCTCTTGTTCTGCTTATCAGGCATCCAGGTAGGGTTGATCTTGTTCCATATCACAAAGGCAGACCAGGGGCCAGCAGGCAGTCATCCTCCTGCAGCATTAAGTCCCAATCTGTCTAGTCTTGTCCAAGTTTTCCGTGTTTCCTTTGTTGTGGTTGTAGTCCAGGATGATCACTGATCTCAGCTGTTTTGTGCAGTATGCTCAGGAGGACCGCATTCTTGTTCCTCTTTGGGTGGTAAGAAACAAGAGTGGTGCTGGGGGCGAAGGCAGACTTTGATGAGAAGGCCTCTTTCCCCCTTGTTGTGAGGAGTGCAGGGGGGAGCTCAGGCTTGTTCTTTCTAACTGTGCTAACCATGGTGACCTTCCTCTTGAGGAGCTGCTGGCTGAGTTTATAAGAAGAGAAGAAATTGTCACACATGACACTGTGTCCTCTCATTCCATCTGTCACATCAAGCACAAACCACATCCCTTGGTTCTTCATTGGGCCTCCACTAGTTGGCTTCCCTGTGTAGACTTGCATCTTCCAAGTGTAGCTGGATTGTGTGTCACAGGTCACCATATCTTGATGCCACACTGTACTGGCTTGCTGGGTGTATAACTGCTGGAAAGGACATTATTATCAGTAATTAGTATCAGTGTCACAGAAAACAATAACATAAATACATATACTCAAGTACATATACCCAGTTGCTCATCCACTAATCCATTGTCTCTCACATGTCTTGCAGGTCTTGATTCACGGTTATCAAATTGCAGCATTCTTGAGAAAGTATGAAAGACTCTCAGTGGCACAATGGTACAGAAAATCACCCTTCCACTCTCTGCATCCCAGAGACTAGATGTAGCCTCGCCTTGGGACCTATACACACCTGCTAAGATTAGCAGCCTTATGTAGGCATGCAGGTCAATCTCATTCATCTTTTTCCAGCTGTCTCCATATTTACAGAAACCTGCCAAATTTGTCATCTCCAGGATGATTGTTTTTCAATGGTTGGTGTGATGAATGTTGAGGCGATGTCCAGGGTATTGGCAACTGCATGTCTTGTGGGCCCTGTGGTCATCCTCATGACATTTTGTGCAGCCATCCTGCTCTGGTTGTCATATGGTGACAAGGACCATGTTATTATATATATCTAACAGCAAAATAACCTGTTTCTTTCAGCTTGGGGGATTTCTTCTTCATCTGAAGACAATGCATTGTGCTCTGGGTTGTATTCTTCCCCATATTCTTCTTCAGATACCTCTTCCTCTTCAAAATCATTTTCTCTTGTTCCTCCTGGACGTTCTACAACCTGTTGGGCACCGAAACGTGCACCATGAGGTCTGCATGGGTCTGATTCCCCCCCCCCGGCACCTGCAATTTGCAATACCGTACTCACCCCTCCACCACATATAGCCAATTAGTTCTGCAATCTGACCCTACCTGTCAACACAAGATCCACAGCCCGACTCCAAACCACATATCCTATAATAACTTTGTGCTGTGGAAACATCTCATAGTGATCACATTACATTGATCGTTTAGGCTCAAAAAGTGTGGGATGGGATCATGTCAGAGTCTGTTTTAATTTGGTTAGGCAGCAGTACGTTTAAAGTAGGCTATTTCATATGTGAAATTAAGATACTATATTTTAAAATGAAGGTAAATCAGGAAATACAATTTAAATTAATATTTTTTCTCACGTCACTTGATGCTAGATTTGAAAGAATTGAATGAGCAATGTGTACCAAATTCAGAAAGATTGTTGCATGCTCCTTCCACCAGTTGAGAATGTTGAAATTCTCCTCCCTCAATGCCTTGAATTCGATGTATGCACCCACTTCATCCTGAGTGGTGGACTTATCACTGGACGTGGAAACCTCGATGTCAGATAATCCCTCCATTGCTTGAGCAAGATTAGGTCTATCCAACTTTACAAACACTACAAATATATTTCCTGATACCTTTTTTATGATAAAAACAAAGATGGCAACAACAAGCCATAAAATACCTAATAACTGAAAAGCCTAATAGGCCAGGCCAATAAGCCTTCAATACAGCAGTATAGAACAGTATACTGTAATGTTAGGATAATCCTAACTTTATTCCAATTCTACCTCAATTTCATTTTAATACAGTATGCTGCTAAATAAAACCAATCAAACTACCAGTGATGTTGATAAGTTTTCAATGTAGTGAGCACCTGTGAGCACCATATGAGCACCTGTGGATCCCAGGGAAATTGAGAGGATCCCCAATAAAATGTGTACTTTTTTGACAAATTGTAGTGTTAAACTCATGTTTGAAGTTATATGGTTATACTGTAATTATGATTATATTCATGTACGTTGAAAATGTATCTGAAAATTAAACAAATAAAATCCCAAACCAGTAAATACATTGCAGACACACAGCAGCTGAAAGAAAGATAAGGTTATATTATACAGAGAAATATTAGCTTTTTTTCTGGGTGAATAAATATTAATGTGACTTATAAAATGGGAAGCTAAAGGGCAACAAGAATGCTGAGCTTTGCTTTTATCAGGAGTCATTAATAGAACCATCAAACACATCATGTTCAATTAGGAAGTAGTTTAAAAACATGCACACAAAAGGCAACCATTTAATGTATACTGCTGTTAGAAACTGAATTCAATTAGCTGATAATTAGCCTGATCAGCCACCATCAGTAATCGATACTAACATACATTATTAGACTGTAAATCATTCATCAAACCAATTACTAACAGCAGTCAACGTCAGACAACTTTATCATATCAGTTACCTGGTGTTTCTGTAGTGGTGACAAAACGTTAAAAAAAAAACATATTAGCAGTTTGAATATAACATTTTAACAATTCCTTACATGTCTGCAAAAACACATAACTCTAACATTAAAATAAAAGGTGCCATATCTTAACAGTCTTCTTGTCAATTCAGCATCAATGAATGAGAATGAGAGGAGAACTGTTTCAAAAATTAAGATTTCTCACTAAAATATGTGCTGGCGCATGAACATCAATGTTGATCAATCTCTGGGCTAATCCAGTGAAACCATTGCCACACACTGTTTCAATCTGATGTCACAGCAGGCAAATTTACTGCTAGTTAGGTAACCATCTCTTTGTCTTCCCTTTTGGCTGCTTTAAGATCACTGTTTTTCGTGAAGAAGTGATCAATTGTTTTTGTACCTGTGGCATTGGCAGCGCAGCTTGACGCCGTACGCTTCTTCAGTGATGAGGTACCCAGTTTTCAGCTATCATAAGCCAACACTTGCACTTTTTACAAGCAGCAAACCCAGAAATTTGGTTATTTTCACCATCTACGATCCAACCAAAAGCCTCCCAGACGTTGGATGTTGGACTCTTGAAGAAGAGTTGTGGGCAGTCATGTATTCTCCTCATCAGCCAGTCAGCTGGCAGCTGACCCAGAAAGGATTGATGTGGTGCATAGGTCAGAGGATTAAAACATTAAATTTTAAATTTTACATTTTATTATTTTTTTTTTTTTTAATATATTTATAATCCAACACACCCACGATCCATGTTCGTTGTTTTACCCAGAACTAAACCCTGGAAATAAAATTAAGACAAAATGCCACCCGTGAATCATTTTTTTTACGGGGACCCGCGGGGACCTGACCCAATGCAGCACGCTCATAGGCAAAGCCAGAACTGGGGGTATTGTCATCTACAGCACCTTTATAGCCTTTGAATGTTTATTTTGTATGAAATACTTTTTTATTTTGTCTGAACTTGAGTCACCTGGGGGTCATTTTTCTAATGTTGGGGTCACTCCAGAAAAAGTCATCAAATTTCAAGTTGGAAGCTGCACAATCAGAACACAGTGGGCTCATTGGAAGGTAGAATAAAAATATGGACCTGGAAATGTGCCTAATATGTCTTCTTTAAGTAAAAAACAAAGAATAAAAGAAAAAGAGAGTGATTCACACTTTATGTCAGTTAAATCATTGACCTTTTTTGTTGCTCCAAGCACTAACATAGCAGCACTAACAGCATGGCAGGATATAACTTTAATCGTTCAACAGGTCTTGAAGTGACCTAACTGTAATAAAAACAGAGAAGGGTGATGTCAAAGGGGGTCAGAACAATGCAACGCTTTCCCTGCTGCTTCCAGCTAAATTCTATTCATCGCTTCGATGCTCTCATGTCTTTTTAATTTCTTTTAATATATAATGTTAACATTCCCAGGGACTGCAGATACAAAATTTGTGTTTTGGCTAAATCTGACACATTGACTTCATATTGATTCTATTTAATCTGTGATATCCCTGATGAATAGTCAAGTAAATTGAAGCTAAGTTTTAGTTTTATTTAGTTTTAGTCTTTTGACAACAAAACAACAACAGCAACAACAAAAACTAAAGACATTTTAGTTTGGTTTAGTTTAGCTAGCATTAGCACAGCTAGCTGTGCTCTCAGCTGATCATTCTCTCACCTGTTCACTAAAATCCTCTTCACTGTCTGGGTTTAGCTTGAGAGGAGAAGCTCAAATGTGGGATAATGTAGTGATATTTCTTTAGTGAACATCTAGAGGAAGATTTAGATGGTTGACTGTCGGCATAAACCCTGAAACTGACTCATTACTTCTGATGGCAACAGGAACAATATAAATGTGGGCGTGCTGCCTGCATGTTTCACAAGTGTGTCCAGCTTTCCTGCTTCATGTCTGCCAGTCTACTGACAGAGACAGTTACTGAAGGTAAGATGCTTCTTATTAACGTGTCTCGTGCAACAGGTCAAACAGCTAAATCAGCTTCTGAACAAGAGATATTATTGGCAGCTACAGTGATTCCACACATGCATGCAGCTCGTTTTATAATAAGTCTTTGAATTAAAACTGCATTTAATTTGTCCATTTGTCTTTACGTGATGGTTTAGTTTTTATTTGTTGAATGCTGTCTGAATGCAATGTAGGACTAGCAGTTGGTATTGTGGTGATATAACTTCAGGCTCCAAGTCATTTACAGACAAGCAGCAGGACTTGTGGATGCCCCATGTCTCTACAATGAAAATGCTACAAAAATTGCAAAAAACAACAACAACAACAACAGAAGATTAGAAATGCAGTATTTGTTTTGCATGACCCAGGTGCTCAAGGGTCGATGTTGTACCAGATCCAGTTTCAGATGTCTCTGCCCAAAGCATATGACTGATATTTTGGGAAATGTGTCTGCATCACACTGGGGCGAGGATTAGGATTAGAGAGTAGCTGCACAGTGATTGAAGTGTGTCTGCAGATGTCTCACCAGGCTATAGCTATGCTAAATAACACACAGCTACAGTCTCAGAATAGCTCAGGCCTCTGGCGTTCATGGCGTTGAGGCGTGGGACCTTTGCTGTGCCTGCCAGTGACACTGTGTGACACATTAATGCTCCCTTCAGCATGGGAAAATTCATTTTCAGCCCCTGAAAATCTAGGAGCTGTGTTTGGTTATATATCTTAAAATCCTACATGTAAGTGTATCAGTAATGTAGGAGTGATTTGATTTGTCATGATTTTGTTGAAGGTGATTTGGAATAGAATGAGTTCTTGCAGCCTGACTTCATGCAACATTTCCTTTTGATTAAAGAGAGCACAAGTGAAAGTGACATGTTAATTTGTTCTGCTCTGAAAGTAGTACAGTATCTTCACAAATGGAGTCATGAATTGAAGATAGCGCACTTTCAATCCAGTTCAATTGCTTTGAAATAAATGTTATATATTGACACATTTCCATTGGAGAATTCAAGGAAATTGGTGCTCTAACACGGGTTAAACTGTTTTTACTACTGCAAGGATCTCTACTTTCCCTGAGGGGAGGGTACAGCAAGCCATAGTCTTACCTGAGAATAAAGTTCCAGCTCTTTGTTCATTAAAAAGTTTCTAGTGAAACTAAAGGACAAGGTCTTCTTTCCCAGAGGGGACAGCGAAAGCCCCCAGATCTATGTGACACTACAGCTCATTAAAAACACTGACAGTCCCACTGCCGTTTTATTACCGGCCATTTTCTGTCTCCAACTGCACCAGCCTGACACGTTTAAAGAATAAGAATGTGTGTAAATGTGAATGTGTGAGTAACGAGGGATAGAGCAACAGAGAAGGAGAGATACAGAAATGGTGTAAAAGGCAAGGCAGTTTTATTTATAGAGCACATATCATTACAAAGAAACTCAATGTGCTTTACATTTAAAAAGAGACAAAAACATCGAGCATATGCAACGCACTGGTATAACAATGATAAAATCGATAATAATAAAGAAACAACTTATATTTTTACATACCCACAATACCTACACACACACACACACACACACACACACACACACACACTAACACTGTTCATAGGCCTGAGGAAACAGGAAGGTTTTGAGCTTAGTTTTAAATGTAGATACAGTTTTTATAGATTGCAGTTCTTCAGGCAGAGCATTCCAGAGGGCAGGTCCACAGTAACTAAATAAAGCTTTTACCAGCCCATGATTTTATTCTGGGTACAACCAGAAAGCCACTCTCTGAAGACCTGAGAGGTCTGAGGGGGGTATAGTCAGTGAGCAGGTCAGAAATATACTGGAGAACTGAACCATTTAGTGCCTTAAAAAACAGTAGGAGGTTTTTAAAGTGAATTTTCTGTTGAATGGGAAGCCAATGAAGTGATTTAAGTATTGGAGTGAGGTGATGATGTTTTCTTATACCGGTAAGACCTACGGCAGCTGAATTTTGTATGAGTTGAAAAAACCTTTGTGAACTTGGCTTAATTCAACCTCAGCTTCATTAGTTTCCTGTTCTGCAACCTATCAGGACTCGACTGGCCCTAAAAACATGAATCCTGAGGCAATGAGCCTACCAGTCTACTGACAGAGTAGACTGGTGGGCTGAATAAGTGTTCTTCAATAAACTGTAATTATGAACACTTACATGTAATATTGATTTGTGGTTTTCATAAACCCAGCAATAAACACATATAACCATGAACGTTATTCAAAAGAAAATCATTTTAAATCATTGTGATTCTTTGCTGTCCTTCGACATGGATCAGGACTTCACTGGGTCCTACAATTAATGTTAGCTGCAGGGGTGTTATTGCTTTGTTGTAGGTTTCTTTTTAAGTGCAACCAATTAAAAATCATTCTATTAAATTACTAACTGCTAATGGAGACTACGTGATATGGTTAAAAGCCCCAGAACGAGTAAGTAAATTGACATTGAATATGAAGTTTGTTTTGTCAAGTACTGTATAGTAGAATAAATCAGATTTGTTACTGTTATGTATTAAAAATAGTATATGTTTATGCAGTGGCTTTGGTGATCCCCTGATTTTCAATCCAGTTCTATCCACAGGTTACAATTTTAATTTGTGCAGCACTTTGATCTGAAACCCAATACCTAAAAAATATGTAAATAATGACATTCATCAACCGGAGCTGTAGTGCTGCTAAACGTGTCATAAACTGTCATACATACAGAAGAAGTCATAAAGGCATACTAGCCAAGATGCCAATCCAGACAGTAAATGCTGACATGTTGTCAACTCTCCTGACATGTTTTATATGCCATCAGTGTGTGTTGCCACACACCAAACAAACAGAGCAACATTTGAATTCATTTGGAGTTGTGTTTCTGGTCATCTGGTGAACTTAAGTCTTATATTCACTCTCCTTTTATTTATAATGCAGTATCCACTGACTCCCAAAGATGACTGGAGCTATATTCTCTACTACTGGTCATCAGTAAATCGCTAATTTTGCCTGACTGCCATTTGGTGCTGAACTGCTTAGTGTACAGTTAGTTTGTTAAAGCATTTATTTTTTTGCTAACAAAACAGCTGCATGCTGCTGGAAATAAGGATAATGAGAGCTGTGAAACTGAACGAGAACAGTAAAGCTGCAAGCTGTAAAACCAAAACAATGAACTGAAAGATGCTAAAACACTCCAGAGAGCTGAGGGGAGTTGGTGATAATTCTTTGCGGGTTCATCACTATGGGCGACACATTTCATATAGTCATTTGACCCATAGCTATCAATAACGTATTGGTAGTAGTGCAGCTTCACAATTTTACAAGTCTGTCTTAAAACAACAGTCAGGAGCCCAAATGAACAGTGAAACATGTTTTTCTTGCTGTAATCATTCCTCCTGTTCATACTGACCATTAGAAGATCCCTTCATGATGCACTTACAATGTAAGTGATGGGGAACAAAACCCACGGTCCTCCTTCTATGCAAAAATGTATTTAAAAGTTTATCTGAAGCTAATATGAAGCTTCAGTGTCCAAATGAGTCAAATCAAGTAGATATCTTTCAACATTACAGTCTTTTTAATGCCAAAGTCCCTCTTTTTGTTACTATACTTCCACCACAACTCAACAGGGAAACACTGTCCAACACTGGATTTTGGCCTCCATCGCTTACATTGAAAGCACATTTGAAGGGGATCTTTTAATAGCCAATGCGTTTCTCCATTGGCTACCAGTAGAGGTTAGAATTCAATATAAGTTTGAAGTCTCTATGATGAAGTCTAATCAGTGTCTACTGGATGTTCCCAGAGCCTGACTTAAAATAAAGAGAGACCAAGCATTTTCTGTCTTAGTCCTAAACTTTGGAATAGTTTACCACTTACTATTACATTATTCAGTTCAACTGGAATGTCCTAAGGCTTGTGGGAAATGGGCTTTGTTAAAGGCCGCTAAAAACAGAAATATAGAATAGACAACAATATTGGATTGTTTTCTTTTTTTAAATGCCATCCTCAATCCTGTTCTTCAAATGTGGCTTAACTAATTCAGGTTAACATACAGTCAGTCAGTCTAAAATAATCCTGTGAACTCATATTGCTAATTTGGTTCTTTGAAGGCAGTTTGAGGACTGATTTTTAATCCTGGATGAAGTTATCTTAAGTAATAAAGGCAAAATCATCAGCATTCATATAATTGGCTGAATGCTGACCATGTTATTGCAGTAAAATGAAGTAGGTGTATTGGGAACCCAGCATGCACTGGGGCAATTCCTGGAAATTAGTCTGATTTTCTGTGTTTCTGCATTGTTACTGCTGTTATTTCATTCTGTGTTGTGCTCCACAGTGTTTTAGATATTACCAGTTAATGTGGTTAGACTGAGAGTGATGTTGCTATGAAAATTAAACCTTATTAAAACATCTCAGAAAGCAACTTTAATATTGAATGCTATATATTTTGGTTCCATTGGTCTTTTAACAGTCAGCCTCTTAGCTCAGAGTATCCCTAACTACATTTGGATTGATTTCTTTTAGTGTTCAAACTTTCATTCTGTATATTTGTGTAATATATTTTATTATGTAGATTAGATTAGACAGCTTTATTAATCCCCAAAGGGGAAACTCATTTGCCACCAAATCAACTCATGCAGACAACAAACAATATAGACAATGCATTCGCAGGACACAGTGAATAAATAACACCATAAAAGCCATTTGAGACATGATTACCAGCTGAAGCAAACAATATAGACATTGTATTCACAGTACACAACAAATAAATAACCTCATAAAGCCATTTAGACATGGTTGACAGCTGAATGGTGCTATGGATCTAAATCACATCTAAAAGTGTTCATTAAAAAAATCTGACCGCTGCTGGAACAAAAGACCTTCTGAGTCATTCAGCAGGACACTGAGGCATCACTCACTGAATGAGCTTTGGTCTGGCCTTCAAAGTACAGAACTGTTTTTAGTTTGGCCCTTGTTCTCTTTTCTACAGTGACCTCAAGTGAGTCTGGGGTAAGGCCAATCACAGAGCCAGCCTCTTTAATCATCTGATTGATCCTGTTATTATCATCCTCAGTGATGCTGCTGCCTTGTTAGCCTTAAGGCACCTTAACTTCTGTCGAACAGTAATAGCAATAGCTGGGCTACAGTCCTCAGAACTACTTTGTGCAAGAAATAAGATGATGCTCCTGTGGGAAGCAGAAAAATCAAATTTGTCAAACCTTGAAAAGAACTGGTTTGCCTCATTTAAATTTTTCCCAGAGCCAAGGAAACTGGGATTACTGGTCCCATAGCCAGTAATAGATTTCATGCCATTCCAAAGGTCCCTTGTGTTACGATAGGACATCTGTCCTTCAACCCTTTCCTTACAGTTACGTTTACCCTGTTTGATAATTGCTTTTAGCTCCCTTTGAACAATTTTAATCTTGTCTTTGTCACCACTGAAGAATGCAGTTTTCTTCCTATTAGCAGAAGCTTTAACCTCTCTTGTCACCCAAGGTTTATTATTAGAGAAGATTTTTATATAGAGAACTATATTTTTTTAGAGAACTCCGTGGGCAAGTGGTAAGGTCGGCAACTTACCACAAGCAGCTCAATGTTAGGGTCACACAGTCTCTCCTTCATCGTTACATGACCAGGATGATGCCACTGATCATTAATGTAAAGGCAAACACTGCCACTCTGTTTTTTGCCAGTCCTCCCTGGGTCTCTGTCCATCCTGTGTAGTGAAAATCCTTCCATTTTCACATGGGATTCTGGTACCCTGTCAGACAGCCAGGTCTCCATGAAACATAGTAGGCTGCTCCGTCGGTATAGACAATCATACCCCAAGTAAGCTGTCAACTCATCTGCCTCATTAACCAGGGAGCGGACATTCCCCATAATAATGGAGGGTAACACAGGTTTATACCCTCACCAACTGTTCCTGACTTGGGCCCCTCCTCTGCAGACTCTCTTTCTGGTCTTCAGCTTGATTTCAGACAAGTTGACATCAAGATCCAATCCACCCGACACAATCAAAAATTGTTAAAAATCATTAAAAACACATAAAAACAACACAACAGATGCACAGGTGGCAGAGTCGCCAGCAAAGGGTGGCACCTCAGGAGAATGTAAAGGTAACTTTTCATGATAAAATAAAATGTGATAATTACACCAACAGATCATAATGATTTATCAATAACCTGCATGTTCTCATCTAAAATTTATAATTATATCAACATTCTTTCATTATAAATCTAAGACAGCTAGATAAAGTATTTGTATCTGAAAATGAGTTCATGTTTGGGGTTCACCCTAAAATGTGTTGGTCATGATCCAGCTAACTGTCAATAAGTCTGCAGTTTTGTCTGTTTGGGTTTAAGGACTTGATGTTATGACAGTCACAGATGAATTTTAAGCCAACTCAAAGAACCAGAAAATCCAGATTCAAATCAACATCAACATTTTAATCTGGAGAATCCGGTTATCCACATATGAAGAACAGGGCCCTGATCTAATCATATGGAGTGAACAACATGGCGTACTGTGGAGAAAGGTTATGTTTACAAGGTTAGATTTTTATTTATTTGCGTTATTACAAATGTCAGTCAGATTTTAAATGACGTTTTCTTATTTTTTTAAAAGAACTTGGAAATTCAGGTTTCACTGCGGCTCCCAGATACTATGAAGATTTGAGTAATGTGACCTTATTTGATAACTCCAATGGTGTTGTGGTGTTCAAAACCTTAAGGAATTCTAATTCCATTCATACTGCACCAGACCTTTCTTCAATGATTTTCAGTCTAATGGTGTAGTCACCTGGCCAGTTTTGGCACTCCCTCTGCAGAAATGTATTTCCCCTTTATCCTTGGGAAGTGAAAAGTGGTGCTTTGGCAGTACTCCGTGTTAGTGCTTAGAGAGGTGAGCCTTGACATGGATCCCCAGCTGCTTTCTGTCCAGATCCACTTTGCAAACTCTCATCAAACAAGCTAAATTGATACTGAGGGTGGAGAGAGAAGGTCAGAGGAGGAAAGAGAGGGGAAGCGGGGGGAGGTGGGGGGAGGCAGCGACAAATGAGATGGGGAGGAGAGAGAAAACCAGAGAGGAGTGCAGTCTTAAGAATGGAGTAAAAAAAATGAAAGGCGCAGGGAAAGAGCGAGAAAAATTCTAAAGACTGACAGATAGAAAAGAGTGCGGTTCTCCATTAAGTCCTGTCCTGGAGCGCTGCAGAGAACAGAGTGCGACAGCTCATTAACTTCCATCATGCCTCGCTGTTTCCTGCTTATAAGAAGAGACCGTGAACCCGTAACTGCTTTCAAGACGCTGCACTTTCTTTTGCTAGTTGTTGCTGTTATTTTCTGATATGAGTGCTGTGGCTTTAGAGAATCTGACTGATGTAATAACACAGACAGAAAGACAGAGAGAGAAGGATGAAGAGAGAGATGCATCATTATCTGAACTCCAAACTATGGACTCTGTAATTTCTACACTCTTCTACTGAGTCCTCAGAATGAACAGTCATATTTGCCTTGCAAGGAAGACATCAGCACTGACACCTGCTCTGTTGGTTTCTGGCGTGAAAGAGAGGCAGGGGGGAGTTTCTAACAAACTAACGCCAGACTGGACTGGACAATCTGTACAGAAGGAGGGAACAAAATGCTCTGTTTCCATTGCCACCACATGCTGCTGATAGACGTTCAGTTAGACTGCGAGTGAACAGTTGTAGGACTTAACAGAGAGCCAGCTTGGTAGATCAGGACTGTGACAGCTGGTCATTCATACTCAGTGCTGGAGGGGTTTGGGAGTGCAGGGAGTAAAAAAAAGGCCTGTTTAGAATAAATGCCTGTTTAGGTTTTTTTTTTTGCATAAAATTATATCTGTGTACTGTTTGTATAAAAGTTGTATGATACAAGTTACTATGGAGAGCTTCCTTCTCACAATCTTGAAATCAGGTGATGATGATTCTCCTTGTGTTTGTGAGAGAGTGATACAAAACACTTTCCATCAAATTTTGACAGGTCCAAGTCAGATCGTGCCACCTCACTGTTAGTCCTGCTTTACTGTTAAACTCTAGTAACCTCAACGTCATCAAACCAGATCCTTCTATGTCACCGTGTCTCGTCCCTGCCCTCCAACAATGAGGGTCGAACAGGGCTACACCTTTGTTCTTCAGTGAACATTCAAAATGTGATGCAAGGTAGCTCAATGAATCCTTGACAATGAATGCAAAGTATATGGTGGGACAAAAAACCTAAAATAGACAAAAGGTGAAAGGTAAAAGTAAAAGTATGCAGTTATATGGGAGGAAAAGATTTTAAAAAATGTGAATGAACACTATCTACATGTGTAAAAGTACAAGTGAAGACATTTAATTTAGGAAACCTGGTAAAAAAATAAAAAGTTTAAAAACATGAATGAACACTATTTATAAGTGTAAAAGCACATGAGAATGCATTTAAGTTTGGAAACATGGGGGGAAGAAATAAAAAGTTCAGTAAACCCAATCTATAACTGTAAACTAGAAACACAGAAGAGAGAAAACACTAGTGAAGTTGTTTAATTTAAGAAACCTGGTAAAGAATAAAAAGTTGAGTGAAAAAATTGTAAAAATATCCCCAACAAAGTTTAAAAACATGAATGCACACTACCTACAAATGTGAAAGCACAAGAGAAGGTGTTAAATTGTGGAAATATGGGAAGAAAAATTTAAAGTTAGATAATAGATAACAAATGTTTAAAAATATGTACGAAGTGAATTAATCAAGATTAATGATGTGTGTGATGTGATGTGCAAACATTTTTAATGAAGAATATGGAGAAGAAGAAAAAAAGAAAGATTAGAAGTTTTATCTGTAAGAATAAGTAACAATAAAAATGAAATCAAGAATAAACCTATACAACAAACTCATTAAAAAATTCTCATAAACAACACAAATTAAATATTACATGTTTGAAAAGGAGTAGGAAGAAGTATACACAGTGCAGTGCCTGTTCAAAACGTGCCTGGTTGGAACAGGCTGATTACTTGGCCTCCAGCCACTACTTCAGTGCATAGAGAAGTTAATGCAATTGATGTAAGGTGTGAATGAGTATATACACCAACAAGATGAAAGAACCTAACATTCTATTATACAAGTACTCTAATAGTAAATGTTTTTTGCTCATTTCAAGTAAAATAAGGACTTTATTTAAAAATAAAATAATGTGCATCCTAAAATAAAGTGGATCAATCATATTGGGCTCTTAGATCGTTCCTATTTTCTGTTCCTTCAGTTTGGATTTGAGTGGGTATGTTTGCTACAAAGAATTGTGCTTTGTCTGTAGTGGCGCTTCACAATCGCTGCCGTCTCAGAGTGTATGAGACAAACTGGTTTTGTACTGCCTCTGGGAAGTATTTCCTTTGTTTTATGCATGTAACTACAGTCATTGTGTATTGGGCTCTGAGTGCTTGTACCTGAACACCTCCTGTGTAGTGCTGATCTGCTAAGCGTGCTGCTAACGCTCCACTTTCTGTCTAGACATGGGGTAAGGGTGTCCATTCTTGATTAAAAGCTCTGTTTTAGCTGTCTAATTTCTCTTTTCAGAGCACTGTTCTCTGACTCTAACACGCCTCGTCTCTGCTCTCTCTGACATACTGCAGTCTGTCTGCAGAGCCCTGAAGTTCCGCCCTTCCCCTGCACAGAGCGGAGCGACTCATTGAGTGCTGGT
Organism: Thunnus thynnus; assembly: GCF_963924715.1. Taxonomy (NCBI): domain Eukaryota; kingdom Metazoa; phylum Chordata; class Actinopteri; order Scombriformes; family Scombridae; genus Thunnus; species Thunnus thynnus. The sequence continues at coordinate 3,113,649 of NC_089528.1, forward strand.
CTATTCAAAGTTTATCAATATTAAATGTATCACGTGGCCTCTGTTAGAGCCTTCAGGTAAACGGAGCGATGATGTCCTTGTCCTGGCTGGAGTTGATGTTCATCAGTCCAAAAGTGACTCCAGTATACGTCTGCGTCTGTAGGGACTGAATAATAGCTGGACAGCCCATCACACCCATCTGTCTCCAGATCCTCATCCCGATGTTCCATCCTGGCACAGAGCTGGAACGCGGGGACACTGTACGTCTGGATGAAGAAGAGTTTGCGTCTGCCAGCCAGCATGGGGCATGCATCTGCAGTGAAAAGATGTCTGACCATGTCAAGACGTAGACCTGCAGTGTATGAGTCTGTAGCCAGGAGATGACTGGCTGTGCCGCGGATAATTATGCAACAGATGAAGCCATCGCTTCCATGGTTCTCTCTCTGTCTAAAAATCCCTCTAAGAGTTGAAAGAGTGTCATCCACACTCAGCGATTTGCGGAGGACCACACTGAAGTGAAGAGTCTTAAATGTATGTTCCAACATCTCTGAGTGAGTAAGGAAAGATGAAACCATGCATTCAAGTTTTACATTGGTGATAAGTCACTAAAAAAGCACATCAGACTAGGGCTGTCTGTTTAACAATTTCTTGAAATTGCTTTTTGCCCAACCAACAGTCCAAACCCCCAATATTCAGTTTACTATCATATGACACAAAGAACAGCTTCAAATCCTTACAAATGAGAAGCTGGAACCAGGGAAAGTTTATCATTTTTTCTTTGATAAATGACTAAAATGATAAATAAACTGTCAAAATAGCTGCAGATTAATTTTATATCAGTAAACTCATTGATTCATGGACTGGTTGTTTCAGCTCTAATTCATATCAAACATAATTTTTTAGTGGTATAGTCTGACTGTGGCTCTTACTTCCATCATTACCCCACACAGTCTATGATAACACATACTCCTCTGAGATCAGTGTTAAATTTGTACCAATCTAATGGACTTGGCAACACAAAAGAGCAAGAAGAGATGTTTCATTAATGCACTTAAATAATTATACATGTTGAAAAATACAACAAAGAACAAAGTTATCGGCACAAACCTTACCTGACAGTTCTGCTCTCTGTATGCAGGCGCTTGGATGTTTTCTGTGGCTGAAATGAAAGTAATAATATGAAGGTGAATATCAAAGTGAATATCACAGTGAAATACAATGACTGAACTGGGGCTTTCCAACTCTACTGTGGCTGTGGCTCAGGAGGTAGAGCAGGTCGTCCACTAAACAGAAGGTTGGAGGTTCGATTCCCGGCTCCTCCAGTCCATATGCTGATGTGTCCTTGGGCAAGATACTTAACTGAAAATTGCTCCTGATAGCTGTACTGTCAGTGTATGAATGGTTAGTTTTCTCTGATGGGCAGGTTGGGACCTTGAATGGTAGCCGCTGTACCCATTCAGCATATGAATGTGTGTGAATGGGTTAATGTGATTCATAGTGTAAAAGCGCTTTGAGTGGTTGGAAGACTAGAAAGGCGCTATACAAGTACAGTCCATTTACCATTTACTGGGTAGATATTAAATAATAGTTGCCAACAGGATTTGTATTGTATTTTGACTTACATCTCTGGTAAGAACATTGGTTGTTATAATTTGCTAATATCATGCCTGTCTTGCCAATGTGGAGGGACTGTCCCAGTCTTGTTTGCTGTGGAGAACGGGAGCTATTTGGGGTGGGGGATGGAAACTAAAGAGCAGATGTTTTTCAGAAGTATTAAATTTATGAGAGAAAAAAATAACAAGCATGAACTGTTATATACTGTCTCACTCACAGGAACTCTGCACCTTTGCTGTTGACACGAACGTTGTTCAGATGTTACAACTAGGAAAGGAGTAAATGGAGAGACATACAAGTAAATATAAGTAATAAAGTATAATTTCAAGTACTTGGTTAATTGTTCTACTTTTATTTGTTCGTATCAATCACTTTTGTTGCAAATAGAAGTATAGGTTGGTTAATGAGTTGACTTTCATATAAGCTTTTGGGATGCTTTAGGATCACTGTACATGTGAAGTTACAGTGTTTGGTTGGGATCAGATCATATGTTTCCTGTGCCAAGTATTCTACTTTATTCTTCTTTATCAGTTTCCTTCTCTGCATTTTTCCTGTCTAAATAATATGTAAAAATGTTATACTTCACATTCGCTTTACTCAGTAGGTGATTTGTTCATTTTTAACAGAGGGGGGAGCTCAGTGGGAGGGTTAAAGTTAATTGTGATTATAATTTCAATATAATAGAACTGCTATTAGGCTAAATACATATTTTGTGTAGGCCTATTCTTTTACTGGATGTGGACACTGAACATTTGAATAATGCTAATTTTCAAAACACACCATAGTCTTCATGTTATGAACTTCACCTTGAATTATGTAACTGTAGCAGCTGAGTGTGGTGTGGTCAGTGCAGGTTAATTTCTTCAATCACATTACCTGCTCCACTCCTAGGTTACATCTATAGTTAAAACTATATCTGTAGTCATGTCTTCCCTAAAATATTTAGTTACAGAGGTGGCTTGGTTTGGGGGTGTGTTTTCAGCACCACAGACGCTACTGAATGATCATAGAAATATCACAGGAATATTATAGGAATACTACAGGCAGCAGTATGTCTCTATGATCCTCTCTCTCTCTTCCATTGCTACGTTGCAACTTGTCACTTTGATCATGAAGGTGACACTACTCTATAGACTATATAGGCTACAATATAGTATAGAATTAAGTCTTTGTACAATATAGTTTAGAGAATATTACAGATCCAACTCAAAATTGATAGAAGGGTGGGAATGAGAGAAAAAGGCGCAATTACAAGTCTGTCTGCTACTTCAGCACCAAAGACAGCATCGTAGATTTATCAATACACAGCACAGTTAGGCTACTGATATTTCAGAACCATGGTCTGGGCCATAGATTCTAACTTGCGCAAACCTCAGTCAGATGAAGGATCAATGAGTCAGGCAGACTAGACAAAAATATTCAACTAAACTACTTGCACTCTCTCTGCAGGTTAACAAGGAGGATGCATTTTGGTCATTTTGCTAACAAGGGGATGGCATCCCTCCTCATCTCCCCTCACATTGCCTACTGACTTTACTGTATGTATAAATGTTACAAACAGCTCACCACCCTCAAACATTACTTTCATTTCACATTTTGTCAAGGAGCATTTTATTGCTTAACTCTATAAATAAAATATTAAAAGGCAAAAGTAAAATACACTACCTGATGTCTTGTACATATTCACTTTTTTGGCTAGATCAACCCTGCCAGTGTTTCTTAAGCATTCCTCTACTAAGTGCAGCCTTTTAGATGAAATTTTATCCAGCTTCTCTGGCTCAGTAATTACATCCAAAAAATTCTGTCACAGCATGTCAAAGAAGCAAAGTAAAATTGCTGTGCAAAATTAATGTAGTTTGTTAAAATAATTACATGCAAAAAGGAAAAAAGGTTTTGACATTTTTTTGTGTCAAGTGACAACACCAAAACTCCCCACCCACACAGTAACCAGTATACACTCATTCTTTCACCATTGAATGGTCCATCTTTTCACAAGGTAACGTGCTACCTAACAAGGATTTCACACTGTTCAGATCTTTATTTCTTTTATTTATATTATCACTTATATTAGCCATAAGTACTCTGCAGTGAGGGAAACAATGATCATTCAAAAGAACTACATGTATGTTAACTTGGATTGTTGAAATATGTATGATTCATCAGATATCTCAAAGCAGGGGTTCTCAACCATTTGTAACCCAAGGCCCATTTCTGATTGTTAAAAAATTTCCAAGGACCACCTTCCCAAATAAAAGAGAAAAAAACGTAACATGACAAAAAAAAAAGGAGAAACAGTAAACTGTGCTGCAAATATGTGTTTTGCCACTGTCAGCTGTAATGACCAAAATAAATATTCTGCTTACCCTCAGTGAGACACTCGGGCTTGCTTTTGGGAAATAATTAGATCAAGTCATCAAGTGAGAGGCTGACATGCAGAGTAGCACATATGCACAGCGCTAGGCAAAATCAGCTCCTCTGTAACCGTAAAGGGTTTCTTGCTATGAGCTACATGAGCAGCAACCATATAGCTAGCTTTCAAAGTGGCTTTTGACTGAGTTGTTGATGTTGTGATGACTTTCTGTTGTGCCTGAAGCCCGTTCCTTTTCCTTAAGAAATATTAGTTTGGCTTCCCAACACATCCTAGGTGCTTTGTGTTTAAGTGTCACTGGAGCTTCGATGGTTTTAGCGCCTGATTGGACAGGATTTCACCATTCATTATGGATCCGAATTTAATGTATTCAGGATCATATTTCCTCACCACCATTTTGGAACTTTTATGGGTGCAGGTTCTCTCCCACATCACTTTTTCGTTTCAAAAACCGATCCATTTTGTGTCACTGCGTACGATGGAACGTTAGCTAGCTAAAAGGGGCGACACACGTTTGTCTCTACCTGATGATGTGGTGATATTCAAACATAACTGGTCAATGAAATTATGCATTTTAATTTGATGTTTTTTATTTATTTGAGTTTTTGAGCACATTTAGATACAAAAATAACTAGCTTTGTAAATGATCAAAAAAATAATAATAATAATTTTAATCTAACCATTTGGCAGTACCACTGCCTCCGAGGCCAACTAGATGGTGCTCAGAGGCAGAGAATGGATGTCTTAAAGCATATCTCTCCTCAATCTTGGCAGAAACTCCCTGTGCTTCAGAATCCTCTCCACCTCATCTCAGCTGGTTCTGACCACCTTCCTCAGGATATCATAATGCCTCAATTGCAGCACGAGCTCTGCCAGAAACAGACAAGCCACATTATTGTTATAAGTTTCACACAAGTGGAAGAGCCTCTTGTGTTCACCACTGCTGAGAGACTCAGCTATTAGATTAATAACCTGAAGTAGATGTTTGTCGGGAAGAGCCATTGATGCAGGAAGATGATGACTGATGATGTTTAACAGCAATGAAGACAGATATGATGATTAACAAATAGGAACTTTCACGTTGGATCGATATGCCTAGAAACCGGATCAGATTAAATACAAACACTGCACAATGCTGGTGCAGCACCAGAAAATACGAATGCAGGTTTTTTTTTTTAACTTTTCAATTGAAGACTAATTTATATCAGACTTAGGCTACAGTGTGTGTGAGTGCATGCATACAGCAACACACACACTGAGAAATAAAGGTGGGGCTAGAGAGGGAGTGAGAGTGAAAGAGAAAGAGAGAGAGAGAGAGAGAGAAGGTAAATCAGAGAAGTTTCTGTGTGTGTGTGTGTGTGTTTGTGTGTGTTCTTTTTAGTATTTTTTTTTTCTCAATTTAGACATGCACCTGCAAAGATATAGAAATAATTTTTTCCCATTGTTTTTATAATTAAAAAATCCTTGTCATGTATACTTCATTAAAACAAAATAAACAAACAAAATAAACCATCAGGATATTATATAATAATAATTATAATACTACTACTACTAGTAGTAGTAGTAATAATAATAATAATAATAATAATACAGATTTTTTTTTCAAGATAACACAAATTATTAAAGACATATTTTAATGTTTGTCTTGAGGACATGCAGACCCAAGATGAACAGTGAAATGATGACTCCCTGAAAGTTCTCAGATAGGGTGTTAGCATAACAAAGAGTCTGAGCCTACCCACAGATCACCCCCATAGTTAGCCTGATCCTGTTCACCTTCCACTACCTTTCATCTTTCACCACCTTAAGTCTATGGTTTTCACACTTCCCATCCTATATTGTACGGTTTTCCCAATTACCTTTTACTCCCATTATGAAGTCATCCTCTTGTCTGTGTGCGTGTGTGTGTGCATACAGCAACAGAAACTGAGAAAAAAAAAGCCAGAGCTAGAGAAGGAGAGAGAAGATCATTATAATCAGGCAATTATGCAGGCAGAATTAGAAACCCTATTTTCTCTTGTGGCAGGCTGAGTGTGAAGTAGACTAATCCAAGGATGTGACTGACTATCCTTTGTTAATATGGAGCATCTGTAGACATGTATGACAACTAAGATTTGGAAGTGAAAGCCTGTGATTTTGGCCTCTGGAGAACTCGTGAGTCAAGCAAGGCTCCTCAGGTTCTAATTTGCATTGATGAGGATTTTTTTTCTCTTTCTTTCCTTCTCTTTTCACTCAGTGGTAGTGAGTAAGAGATCAGGGCAGTTGTACACTCCAACAACCCAAGACTATGGCTGCACACAATCAGTGTCTTCCAGTTAGTGGTGTATAATTGTACTGCATGTTTTGAGACATTTAATTCAATTTCATATAGTCTGAGCATTGCTGCCGGTTTTTGATATTGTTGTTAATGTCACGGACTGTGAGTGTGTGTGAAAGAGGGCATGAATGTATAGTATGTGTATGCTTTATCCCTGAAAAAAAGTATACATTTGTAAACTTTATTATAAAATAGAATATCTTAAAAACATTGAAATAATCTAAAAATGTTTTGTGGTTAAAAATAATAGGTGGACAGTCTCTGGACCTTCCCACATAGCACCCCATGGCTAGCCTGCTTCCAATTAATTCTGGTTAACCTTTCACCTTTCACTACCTTTGTCTATTGTTTTTGTTTTTTTTCCATCCTATGATTGGAAGTTTTCCCCATTATATTTTGTTAACCTCTCAGTACATTAAGTCTACTGAATTCAGTATTTTGCCCACATATACTCTGCAATAGCTGTCAAGGATTCAATGAACTACCTTGCATTACATCATGAATGTTCAATGTTGGGCATCCTTGTCCCCCAAACGTCATTGAAATGGTTCAGGTTAATCCAGCCATTCATACGTACTGTGTTATTGGTAACACCACCCTCTCCTCTCTCATTGGTTAGGGTTAGTACCACCCACATCCTCTCATTGGTCAGAGGCAAGAGCCACTGATGTAAAACGATCTAATTGGATGACGTTGGGGTTACTATAGTTCAATAGGAAGGTTACTATAGTTGGCACAATCTTATTGGGACCTGTCAAATTTTGATGGAAAGTGTTTTATATCACTCTTTTTTGTGCACAGAAGTGGGTTGTTCATCAAGGTATGTATACCTTTAATTCCGTGACGAACTGTAATCATTGGTCTAGGTGTCTGTATGCTTCAACCACCAATCAACCACGTCTAAAGGCAAAAGTATTTATACCTGTTGGAACAGTCACGCTGAAAGGCAGGATGAAAAACCTGCCGACACAGCGTGAGATGTGATGAATCGGATAAAAGTGCTGGAAAGTTTGTGCTGTTATCCAGTCTTCCCTTAAGGGATTCATGGTGTCTCAGTGTATAGAAGACAAGTTTGGGAGCAGTTGTGTGAGAAATGAAAGAAGTTCAAACCCAGCATCCTTTCACACCTCTGCACACCTGGCCAGTTGCTGTATAAAATGGCAACTTCACCGTTGAAAAGGTGTTTTAAGCATTTTGTTTGAAGCATACTGAGACCTTAGTCAGCTGTTCTGATCCAATAAACTTTTTTTTCAAATTCAGCAAATATCTCCTCACAGTCCGCTAGCTGGCCCTTCTGTGTGTGCGCTGAAAAAAAATCGACTGTCCATACACAGCACTGGCTCTGTAAATTGGCACGTAAACACAGTGGCTTGGAGCAAGCCACACAACAATACTCCAGCCAATCAGCAGCAGGAGGCGTTCCTGCTCACGCACAGGACAGGAGGAAGTCATCAGAGCAGCAGTCTGTGTGAGGAGATGACAGTCTCCAGTCTCCAGCACCCATTGAATGGTGGGAGGACTGGCGAACTGGAGAAAGAGAGGCTGTGACCTATTCACATGACTATGAATATATGACTAGTTGGCAAATCAAGTAAAACCAAATATAACACGTATGATGCAAGTAATTCAATTGTATTTATAGAACCCAAAATCACAAATCACAGTTTTGCCTCAAAGGATTTTAGCAATCTGTACAGCATAGTGAAAGCAGCACAGCATCAGAGCAGCAGCAGCAACTTCAGTCCTCCATCTGGGTTCACAAGGGATGTGTTTAGGCATTGTATTAAGTGTAGGTCACCTGCATTTTGCAGCACTTTTAGCCCAACACACAACACTGTAGTTGAGCAATGTAAACAGATGAAAATTGAGTTGAAGCGCAAAAAAGCAGCAACAGAAATCAACACGCACATAATGACAGATTACAGTGGGTATGTCACTCCTTACTGTGCTAAGTAGCAAGGATTCTCAGCAATAGAGCAATTGCTCTTGCAGTTATCTTATTGTCCACTGTTGTCCTTCATTATCATTTTGATGGAAATGTCTTTGAGATCTTAATTATCTGCACCAAATAAGGCAGTTTAGGCATTGGTCTTCAATTGTTTGATCAAAATTCAACATGCTAGCAACAACATTCCCTCTTTCCTCACTGGTAGCAGCATAAGGTCTTCTGGTTTAAGGAAATCATTGCTATTTTGTCAACAAAAAAGCACTCCAGAATGTTGCTTTGCTTAGTTGTATCAGCGAGGCCAATCACACAGCTCATTTTCCTCAGTTCAGTGGTGGAATGCAACAAACTACATTTACTCTCAAGTATTGTGCTTAAGTACAATTTTAAGGTACTTGTACTTTAAGTATTTCCATTTTATGCTACTTTGGAGGCACTACATTTCAGTGGAAATATTGTACTTTTTACTACACTACATATATTTGATAGCTTTAGTTACTAGTTACTTTTCTGAACAGTATTTTATATGTAAAACATATGGTCAGTTTATAAAATAAGCATTCTTATTAATTTAGTACCCAACAGTGTTGTTAACATTAGATTTACCTTGACAGTATTACAACATTAAAATGCTTACTACATTTACAGTATATGTCAATGAATGAATATTAAAATTCCAAAAATATATATGATAAATATAACACTAAACAGGGCCATTTTGCATAAAGAATACATTTACTTTTGATATTGTAAGTACATTTTGCTGTTAATACTTCTGTAATTTTACTTAAGTAAGATTTTAAATGCTTTTACTTGTAATGGAGTAATTGCTAATACATTTCAGTTCTTCCACCACTTATAACTCTTTCCCGATAGAATGGGACAGTGGTATTTCCTTCTTTTCTGTGCTTGATTTTTCCAAAACAGACATACTGCAGTGGTGTAAAAAGGTTTGATTTATTAGAATTTAATGACAAATATTTGCAAATATAAATAGATACAAAATGAGAAGTAATATTATTCAGAAATTGTGTTTTTGACTGAGAGAGTCCTGATGCTTCCCCAGATTTTCATGGTGAGAGCATTTTATTTTTGTTAAAGAGCTCGTCATGTGCTGCAACCAGCTTGGTGTTTGAGAAGAAACCAGCAGCCAGGACATTTGGTGGAGAGATTATGTGTGTGTGTGTGTGTGTGTGTGTGTATGCGCGTGTGTTTATGTAAGACGCTAAGTTTCAGTTCTCGCCAGCATGCATACTTGATTTTTGGCAAGGGGATTTTTTGGCAAACATTCATACATACAATTTCTCATTGTCTCTATTTCTCTTTTATTTACACAGACGCTCTAATTCTATTTCACTGCTAAGGTCAGATTTATAAACCGGCGTAGCTTATTCAACAGCTGGCACAACGTCAAGCCTTCATGTGTTGAATTTCAATGCAGGAAAATATAGCAGTGTTCTGGAAATGTCTTATTTCTCCTAAACTATCTACAAAATGAGTTTCTTAATACATTTAAGGTAAAGTATAGAGCAGGCAGAGAAAAACATGGCACTGTATGATAACTCATACCTGCAGAGCATCATGCTAGTGGGTTTAATTTATCGCTAACATGTTGTCAGCATGCTGGTTAGCTTAACATAATATGGTGATGTGGTCAAGCATGTTAATTTGGTTGTTTCTTTGGTTGGGACTTTTTTTTTATTGGACAGCTGTGTATGTGCACCTGCTCTCTATCTCTCTTTTCTCTTTCATACGCATCCGTTAGAGCTGGACTGCAAAAATGTGACTTTAAATATGTATTTGCTGATAAAACTTAACCGAAACAGGCAAGAGATATTTTACATTTTATTAATTGATGTAAATCTGAGAACATTAATATTAAAAAATGACATGATAGATTTTCACGATAACTGTTAATAAACATATAGTATAATATTCTGTAGTTAATGTGCTCTGTTTAAAGCAACTATCTGCTGTAAACCATTTGCAAACCTCACATGAGATTCTGTAGCCTTGTGCTTCATTCAGTTTGTTGTTCGATATCTTTAAAAACCTGTTCTTGTATTATTTTTCATTCAGCTCCTGAACTTATGGCCAGATCTTATAAAATGACATAAAAGCTCACCTGAGAGGCTGCAGCACACCTGTCTGTGTGTCTCTGTGTTGCAGGCTGCTGCTGAAAGGATTTTCATAATGAAATGATGCAACATCTTCACAAACAAATCAGTAGGACAAGCTGTGGCTTATTTACCATACCATATCAAGTATTCCCCCCCCCCCCCCCCCCCCCCCCCCCCCCACACACACACACACACACACACACACACACTTTTCACACAAACCTGGTAGATAAAATGGCAAAGATTGTTTGAGATCAATAAAAATCTGTGTTGGGACAATTCAGCAACACCGTGACAATGGTGCCAATTTAGGTCTGCTGCCAAAGTCAGTGAACATCTCTTTGGACACCAACTGAACCATTGGGCCATGACTCTGTTCCTCACCTTGCAGAAGCTGACTATTACTGAGTCATCTGCAAACTTCAGAACATACCTGTCTTTATAAAAAAAGTCTGACAGTTGTTTGTGTACAAGACAAATAAAAGAGGAGGAAGGATGCAGCCCTGAGGAGACCCTGTGGAAGATGAGCACTAGACAGAGATCCATTCACTCCAACTCTCTGGTCTCTGTCAAAAAATCAATCAAACAGCAAATACTCTATGTTAAAATTTGACTGCAACCTATGTGCAAGGACATCGGGCTGAATAAAATTAAACCTTGAGGAGAAATCAATGAAAAGCAGTCTTGCACGTTTTTTGCTCCCTTCCGCATGCCTCAAAACAGCATCCTCCACCCTCCTCCTGCCCTTGAATGCAAACTGGAGGGGTCCATTCTGTCCAGAATCATGGCTAAAACCTTGTTTTCAAAGGTTTTCATTACAAGGGAGGTATGCCTGCAGGGAGACAATTATTTAATGATTTTGGTGATGTGAGTTTAGCTTCTGCAACCACAACAAAGTCCTTCCAAAGTCTACTTTCTGGTGTTCCAAAGAAGACTGAAAGATATATGAAAAAATGTCAGTTGTCAGGCACAGCTTTTCAGGAGTTTATCCACAATTTGGACCAAGACCAGGACTTTTCCTTTCCTAAATAAGAATGAAAGATTTACACACTCTGACTTCATCTATCTGTATCTTAAAGCCTCAACCATGTCTTGGAACTCAGAGAGTGATTAATGATTAAATTTGTGTGTGTCAAACCTCAGAGACAACTTATTTAACTAATTAGCAAATTCACTGTCATACATAATAGAACACACCACACTTTTATTTTTATTCTGCAGTCCAATCATAGATTTGACTGTATCTTTATATTTTAAGTGTAGCTTGTTAACACACTTCTGGACCTCACCTTTTTGAGTGCTGTCTGCCTAATGAAACATTCATTTTTTTCTGGTTCAGCAGCTGTTTAAGGTATTTACTAATCCAAGACTTATTATTAGAAACGATTGGACACATTCTGTGAGGAATGACCAGAGAGTTAATTTAAATCTTCACAGGTTTCTTTAAAAATGTCCCAATTTGAACATTCAAAACATTGATATGGTTCCTGAATAGAGTCTTCATTCCACATCCTTCCTCTTTGTTTCTTCTCTCTGCAGACTGGAACTACATGAACAGTATTATGATCCAAGGTGCCTAGAGGAGCTTTGCAATATGATTTGTACGCTCCCCTGACAGTCCCATAACAAATATCCAGCACCTTACCATGTCTCATAGGGCAGGTAAGGTACTGAAAAAAATCACTAAGGGACTTATTCATGGATTTACAATTAAAATCACCCTTAATAATATCAGGTGCATCAGGGGATATGCTCTGAAAACACTGCATCACTCCCATGATGATTGTGCATTGTCCATGTTTGCCACAGGGTGGATATAAACAACTGTAATAAATAATTGTGGGAATTCTCTTAGCAGATAAAAAGGGGGCAGAGACACAGTTACAAACTCAGTATTGGGGCAGCACACTGTTTCACAAACAACCAGTCTTACACCAGCAAGCGTTGTCCCAATTCAATCTTGGGAGCTGTCCAAAACTGTTGATTTCAAGGTCAGAGGTCGAGGCAGCTGGATGCAGGTGTTCCTGTACTCCGACAGAAACTGTACACTTGTTGTCAAGTCCTCCGTCACATTCCTTAAAGATGGCACATTAGCGAGCATACAGTAATAGAGGACAGAGGTATGCGGCACAGATTTTGTCTCTGTAGTCTCTGGCACAATCCTCCCTTCCTTCCCATCTTCTTCACCCGAACAGTCCTGGTGCTAGTTTGGTACATTCCAAGGTCTTCCTTCCAAAATCTCTAGTATAACAGTGCCTGGCTCCATTGCTGCAAAACTGGAATTACAGCATTGAGTGACATTTTGGGCTGTACTTGAGTCTTTCAGGCTGGTCATACTCTTGTAGACAAAACAACCTCTAAAAAAAAAAAAGACCCAAATCAGAATAAGAAAGCTCACAACCTCCATGATGGTTAGTTGACAATGGATTGGACAACAGGATGAACAATTCAAGAGAAGTTTCTCATGAAAGAGGGCTAATGGCTATTGATAAGGGTGACGGCGCCAGCGCCTGTTGCCTTTGGTCCTGTGGTTTATGTCTGTATGTTGCAGGTCGATAGAGCCGATGTGTCACTAGAGTACTAACTGGGAACACCTGGCCAGTGCCCCAGAACGTATTTAAGCCCGCCTGCCCTGATTCCAGACCCTCTCTGATCCCTTCCCCATTTACCAAGCTGTGGTTGTTTTTTTGCGTTTCCTTTTTGGTTTTGTTCTGCACTGACAACACATCCATACGCTTTCAAACACCACTGATACTGACTTCCACGTCACATTGCAATTATTGTTATTTACTTTCATAAATTTCAGTTTATTATCGCTGAGTTTGGGCGTGCGTCTCCCTCCTTTGTTGCGGCCTGCAAGCCAGTCATTACAATCAGGTTAGTGGAACCAGTTATACAGTGATGCTGGTTGGACAACTGAGTGGGCCATGGCATTCAGATGAAAATGGCTATCAAGCCAGTTGGGCCAGCCACTGTAGTTTAGATACAATGTAGATATAAGACAGAGTCATGCCACAGAACAACTGCTCTTTTCTTGAACTAGAGTAGGATTTAAAAAAAGCTTAAAGGTACATTCGGTCAGGGTAGAGAATGGTGTCACCTGTCAGAGGACAGTACAGCCTGATACCCACTGTGGGGCCTGTTGATGGGTCAAAAGGGAGTTTGAATGTGGACTATAGTTATGTTTACACCATAAGCATGCTGGAATCCCACTTTTAGCAAACACTGTATTCTAAATATCATCAATTATTTCACATTCATTCAAATTCCTAGTTATTTTTCTTTACTTCAATTGTTTCTGTGTTATTTGATTAATAATTCAAAAATTGAAACATTACATAAAGTTTTCAAACATTTATTTTCATATTTCAATTTTAATGTTTAATTCTTCTCCAGCATTGATTCCACATTATGTTTACATTTCTAGCAAAGGTCTTCCACAACTTTTGGTAAATGTTATTTTCCAGTTTTCAAATAATTTATGAGGTTATTACTAATTTAGTTCATGTTGGATGTTTTTCACCATCTAGCAAATATACAAAAAGGGGTATTTTCCATATTTAATAAATCTTACATTGTTTCATCTATAAACATAAGGGAAGTTTCAGTTATTTAAGTATTTTATTCTGTTTTACCATTCTGAAGAAGAGCAGTTAGCCAGTGGATTCATGTATTAACTAAGCACCATCTACACAACTTAAAGATGAGACAGAAAGCGTTTGAATGCATAATTAGTAACAGGTAACCCTCTCAACCCTATCAAGTATAATTTCCAAATGAAAGTGTGTATATTCTGTATATACACTTGTCTAATTATAATCCACTATTTCATATGAATGTATTTATTTATTTAATTCTTCAGTGTTGTTTCTTAACTGGACTTTGCTGTATGTTATTTTAATAATTAATGGACCATTTCATTCTTTTAATGTTTGATTTTAACTGTATTTAGCATTATTTTAAATATGCATTAATTTAATGTTGGATATTTTTTGACATCTAACAAATATATAAAATTTGTCTTTTCTATAATTAATAAATGTTAGATATTTAATGTCTTTTTCAAGTTTCCTGATCATGATCATGTTACAATCAATTCAAGATTGATTGACTGATCGATTGACTGATTGAGTCATTAAGATCTCTTTTTAAAGAGAGACCTATATACAAGGATAAACATATACAGACAGATGGACAGATTAGTCACAAACACATGATAGATATCATTTCACATTAAGAAAATAAATCACAAGTGGAATTGAAAATACATGAGTCAAGCCTTTTAAAATGTTGAAGTGAAATTAGAGGTGTAACTTCACATGTAGCATAGTATTTGAACTCACTTTTTCCAAATTCATCATGAACAAAGGTACAGCTAATGTTAAAGTGTCCCGTGACCTGCCATTGTAAGTATTGAATTTGAATGTAACCAGAGAGCAGAGGTAATGAGGCAGTTTTTGCAGTAGAGCCTTATAAATAAACTTCTGTTTGTTAAGGAGGACCATCCCACCTTTTCATATAAGATGCAATGGTGCGTGAGGAATTTATCACCTGTGATGACGTACAATCATGCAGACATAATTGTAGATTGTACAATCGTCTTCTGACTAGCAGAAGAGAAACATGATTTGTTTTGATACAAAAATCCAATTTTGACCTTCAGTTTGCTTGATAGGTGTCCCACATGTGTTCCACATGTTCCACATGGATCTTAAAAGTGAGATTAAAGACATACATCTAGGCACTGTATAGTTGGACATTGCATTTGTAACGTTTGCAGTTTGAGCTGATGCGGTGTAGACACAGCTCTTTCCTCCATTTCTTTACCTCTTATCATTTTGATTTTCTCCTCTCTCCTTCCATCTTTAATCTCCCCTCTCATCCTCTTCATATAGCCCTCACTCTTCCTAACCTTTGTTCTTTCTCTCTGTCTCTTCTTCTTATCTACACCCCCTTTCTCTACACATCCCTCCCCTCCTTCTCTCTCCTCCCTCATCATCTTCTTTTTTTTTTAACTACATCATGTCTTTGATCTCCATGAGCTCCTGTGCGGTATTGGAAGTTCTGCAGCAGCTGAAGAAGAGCACTGTACCGCCCACAATGAGAGTGTGTGTGTGTGTGTGTGTGTGTGTGTGTGTGTGTGTGTGTGTGTGTGTGTGTGTGTGTGTGTGTGGAATGGGGTGTGAGAGCAAGGGAGAAGAGAAACGGAGAGATAAAGCAATAACAGTGAAGTAGAAAAGCACAGTGCTGGTTTCATGTAATGGAATTTAAGGGTCATGAATGAAGTTGTCACGCATGGTAGGTATGTTTTATCAAGTGGAGAGCGGCTGATTGAGTGCAACCTGTGTAATGTGAAGTGCAAGTCTATGACAGACTTTGTGGTGTACATTTTCTATTTTCTTCCAATGAGACGATACTCATAATTTAATAACAGCAGTTGTGATCATATGAAGGGATTCAGAAAAAGTGTGAAGGAGTGCACAAACTCTGCTCTCTGCTGCTGACTGAAGCTGCCTGAGAGAGTCTTGAACAGCACAAATTCACTGCTTCTAGTTAAAATGAATAACTGGTCTCTGAAGTTTGTGTGATACTGTGTGACTCAGTTGAATTCTCCATCTGAAAATAAACTCAATTCGAGAAAATTGGGAAATTTAATTTAATTTTCAAAAACTGCAGTTTTCCTTTGTGAGATCAATGCAATATTATTTTCTTCATATTTTGAAATTGAAAATAGCATAAAAAAATTCTACTCATGCAGTGGGTTTACTGAGAAGGGAGGAGACTGCTGCTCCACTGGATTGGCTGATCTGGCCATCGTTACGTTTCCCCTTTGTGTGTGTTACTCCTGTTGAGTTAAACAGACCTTTAGCCACACTACCAGCATGGTTGTGTTGGTTAGTTGAGTTTTTGATCCGTGAAGGTTTTATATTTGTAAAACTTTACTCGGGCTGAGAAAAGCATTTTAAAAATCTGTGATGTCACCACAGTGTAAAGTGTATAGGGGCGGAGCAGGAACTCTTGGGCGGGGCCAATTCATATTCAGTGCGCTGCACAACACGCGAGCAAACATGGAAGCTAGAGACTTTTTTTGGTGTATGCACCAGCCGACCAGTAGTGTGGTCACAGTTTTTCCAATAGTAATTTGGTATAAAATAAAAATAGTTCTGGAAGGCACAGACAAATGATGTCAGCCTACTGATAGAGGCAACAGATCAGAAAATGCTTCTATTTGTTGTTCTGGAGGACTTGTTGATTATTTTTGTGCATGAAACCAAAATCAGCTGTGTGTTTAAAACCATCATTTACTGATAGCCTGGCTAGAGAGTGTGTGGCACATAGCTGTTCATCTCTCTCTGTGTCTCAGATCAGTGGGCTTTAGATATTTCCTGACACCATTAACTCATGCTCTGATATTTGGGGTGTGATCTTTGGCTCAGCTGCCTAGAGGAAACAGAGGGTGATAATGGGTGTGTTATCCCCTGATCCAATCATTGCTAGTCCAGATGTTTTGGTCATCCTGCTCCTGTGCTGTGCCCTACAGATCCTCCCATCTCAGCACTCCTCTGCAACACAGGCATATCTGGGGTTCTTTGCTTTTAATTCACTCACACAGCCAGTCAAAACCATCTGATACAATCATTGTGGACATAGCTGTGTAGCTGCTATGCCACTAAACGCTGAGATATTGCTGACATGTCCTTCAATTAAATATGTTTTGAACAGGCTTTCATTTAGTGCTCCTAGCTAATGTATCTTGATTGCTTTTGCATTTGTATCCAATTTAACACATGCCCTCTTTATCTCTGAATCCCATATGCAGCTGCACATCGAACCAGACTTTGTTGACAAGACCCTCAGGTGTGTTTGGATTCAGTGCCTGAGAGTGCTTGATTTTCTAAAAGTCTGCCTCTATTAACACTTGGTGGTGGGATATTTTGTTGCGTCCTTCTCGGCAAAGGTTTTTACTACTCCAACAAAGTTATTGCTAGTGATAAACTAGGTACATCAGTGCATCACCTCTAGGTTAAGCCCCACATGTTGGCCAAGATAACAGCTGAAACCATAGGGTTCACCTTTCCTGTTTTTCACAGTGGCATAAAACTGATAGAGAGTCTAGTTTAGCTCCATTTTGGTGATTGTTTTAAAATTAATAGCCAAATCTTTCTCGGCACACCAAATCTGAAAACAGCAAAAGGACCACATAGTCTGCTTAATGGTCCTCGCTTTGTTTCTTGACTTTTTCCGCTCTTCAGTTTTTCTCTCATTAATTTCCTCCTTTCTTTTTTATCTTTTTCGTCTATCCTGTCCACGTCTGTCCACCATTCATCCACGCTTAGCCCACCCAGTAAATCAAAACTCACAACAAAATCTGACATTTTTAAACAATTTGTATACATGACTAATTGGCACAGTAATTTGTAATGCAGTCACAGGTGTGTGTCTATAGAGTACTAGTGCAGTACCCTTTCAAAACGTGCCTGTTCGGAACGGGCCGATTGCTTATTATTCCTCAAGAATCATAAATCTATGTATCAACTGACAAACATATCAATTGAAACGATAGGGATTTAACAAGTTAAATGGTTTAAATGCAGACAGAGACTTCACCAATGAGACTAAACTGAGGTTGAACTGTAGAAGCAATTCATGGCCTTCCATAGGTTGATTCTGCTGCCAATCAACCATATCTGGGCTCCTATTGAATAGTTTTACTGCCTCTGCCTCTGTTTTTTTTAACCTGTGTATGCTTGTTCTTCTCTCTTGGGCAGTTTAACTGAGAGGAGCGTGCCTTTGTCCCGCTCAGCAAGTCAAAGCCCAGGAGCTCCACTCCACTGTGATGTGACAGTGTTCATATCAAACAGTCCCCACTGCACTCAGACACAGAGCAGCTCACTGTTCACTTGTTTATCCAAAGCTTATTAATATTAAACATGTCTCATGTCCAAATTAAATCAAAAGAGCATCTGTCTCCTCAGTTAATCACCTGTTGAGTGTTTGATGGTTCTTTATTTGTGCTATAGAACGTAACTGCCATGAAACAATCAGAAGATAGCATTGTATGAATGAGAACACTCTCCAGTACTGTCTCTCTGTCAATCGCTCATGCACTCATTTCACTCACCCTCTCTGAAAACAAACAAAGCCTGACTTTTAACGTTATCAAATGAAGAGAGATGTCGTCCCCTCGTATCTCTCATGGCAGAGTCGTACCGCTTTGATCATGACATGCAGTTGCAGAGCCAGTTGCCCTGCCCATGAACGGTTCAACAGAACAGGACAGGACAGACAGATTCCTTCTTTTAGTAGATAGATTTTACAACAGCGTTGGATGCAGCTCAGTCAGTCATAATCAAGGATTGGAACTATTCATTTATAAATGGAGATTTGGGCTGTATTTAAAACTTCAGGACTAAAGACAAAAACATTAAAAAAGTAAATTTACATTTTTAATTTGTTTATCCCAAAAAATCTCCTAGAGCATTTATAGTGCTGCTCACATGCAAAATGGTGGTGTTTCTGAATATTCTGACATGTCTTGAAACAATATATGGCATGCCAGAGTGACATATAAAATTAGATTAAATTTAAAATAATAGAATTAACAACACATTAGTTTGACTTATGTTGGTTATCCTCCATTAATTTGTCAAAAATGTAAAAATAATAAGAAAAATAATTTTCTGGCTAGCTATCTGCACAGGCTAAAAAGCTTATTTTGCTCTTACTGGAACTGAGATATTACATATTACAATGATCAATTTGTTTTTGTTTTAATATACAGTTTTACTTTTGATGGCAATGGGTAAACTCAAGCCGAGGATTAAATTTAAGCACAATTTATTGCTAAGTAACACTAAACAAACACATTTTATTGCAAAAAATGTATTCTTTTCTATATAAAAAAACATGTTGTACAACATGATACAGTCCAGGGGTACTATAATTACTATAATTATTATAAATGTAGATGAATGCATTAATATATCCATCCATCCATCTTTTTTATAAAGTGCTTATCCTATTTAGGGTCATATCAAGTGATAAGTCATGTTATTTTTAAAACCTTTGACTGCCAACATCAGTAACCCAAGCAGTAAATTCACAATAACAACTATGTGTGATAATGATGATAATGATGATGATGATGTGTGATACCAGGTGGCAGATAAAGAGACGATGATCTCATATACGGTAAAATAATATATATCAGTCCCGCTGTGTAGACAAGTTTGAGACAATAGCTAATTGGATGTTGGAAGGGACAATCACAGTATGAGTGATTTGTTGTTAGAATGTGTTTTTGTCACCTGAAGATGGGTCTATTTTTCTGTTAAGGAGCAGCATTCTCTCTGAGTGATTTTATGTATTTGGATGCCTGTATTACAATACTAGTTTAATTTTAGCTCCCATTCAAATTATCCCATTTTTTTCTAGCTGTGGAACACAGCATAGAATGCAGGGAGTCGTGTGTCCTTTGTGTGGTGATGTGGAAAGCTAGGTCATAGAGGTCAGGCCGGTGGGTGAGTGTGTAGCACATCAGACTTTCATGCAGGAGACTGGGTTCATGTGCCTTCACAGACCTCCAATTATTGTTGGCTTATCTGTAAGCTTGACCAAGCCTTTGTGTTGCCTAATCATACCCATACCATAAACATAGTTCATTTGCCATAACCACAATCTATCCCTCTTCTTAACCTACTGGAGTTGACATGCGTAGGTATTGTAAAAGGTATAGTACAGTGTTACCATAATATTGACTTGGTAAGTATGTTGTATCAGACACCATCTGCATGTTCATACTGTGATATTTCTTTCCAGTAAAAGAATAAATCTTCATTGTTTCATGAGGAAATTTTACATACAGCACCGATTTTACAAAGTGGTGTCAGAAGACTGCGTTTTTGGTTTAATGATTGCTTCTCTCAGACAGCTTAGTGTTTTTCCTGAGTCCAAGTAATGGTGAGTTGTGCCAGTCATCATGCCTGGTGTTACTGGATTGTTTTGAACTGTTGGGCTGAAATCAAAATATGCTTTTGAAAGTTTGTGTGTTTATATGCCAGCTGTGTGGCTCTAGGGATGGGAATGTCAGTCTGTTGATCCACATCTTCGGTCCAAACTGAAATATCTCAACAACTATAGGATGCATTGCCGTAATATTGTGTATAGATGTCTATGGTCCATTGAGAATGAAGCCTACTGACTTTGGTGACTGACTCTCTGACTCTCCTTCTAGCACCACACTCGCAATAGAAGATAATCTCCTGTCATGTTCATTTTGAAACTTTGAACTCATCAAAATAAACTTGGGACCCATGCATGAGCATGTGAGAGGACTGTACAACTTGCAGTTTGTGAGTGACAATCATTTGTGAAACAGTGCACTGGCACAATTTACAGTGCTTGCAAATGGATTTTGTGAAACATGCCCCAGGTTGACATTTTTGTTCATTAGTGAAATGTCTTGACAGCTATTCGATGGATATCCATGAAATGCATTACAGATATCTATGGTGCCCAGAGGATGTAATGACTTTGGTGATACTCTGACTTTTTCTGCCACAAGCAGATCAAAACTTTCACTTATCCAGTGATATATCTCCACATGTATTGGATGGATTGGCACTAACTTTGGTTCACTACCCTGAGGTTCACACCAGTGTGAGTGACTGAATTCTGATGCCTGGTTGGCAAAATACACAGATTCACTAAAATCAAACTCTCTCTTTCTCATTGACAAGGACTGGTAGTGTACCAAGCATTGAATCACTGTAACTGTCACCAGTTAAAATGACAAACATCAATGGCTGCAGATCATACAAGCTGTGATTAATTCATTTGAATTACGTGAATAACTTGATGGCAGTCTATAATGAAACTTGGCTATTATCAGTTTGTGTGTTTGTACTCAGCCAAAGATCATTTGTGAGAGAAGAACCTCCACTCTGTAACACTGCTGTTCAATTACGAGTGTTTCTGTAGTTCCAGCAACTCCAACAGAGTGAGACATCTTCTCTCTAGTGGATTGTGTCATGTCTATTTCACGAGTCACATTCTCCAGTTAAACTTTTATTCATATCATATTAATAATTTTAGCTGATAAATTTAAAGCGACATGTGATTCTTTTTATAAACATGTTATTCTAATATAGAGTGTTACTCACCAAAATGCATTGTATACTGATATATCCTTGAGGTCTAACAAAAGTGTTGAATGCATTTCTGTCCTCATAAAATGCTTGCAGACCTGATTTTTTAAAAGTATTTTAAATCATGTACTGTTTACATCTTTACCAGCTTACAGTCTTCCTCTTCCTGCTGCCTTTGTGGGCACATTGCTGCATTTCTCTGTGCATTACAGCCTCCTGTACATTAGATTAAATCAGTGTTGCATATCCTCTGCTGCTATGTAAATATAAGTACCAGATCAGACTTGATATCAGCAATATTAAATGGACTCGGATCAGGGCGAGAAAAACTTGACTGGGACATCCCTACTTATTAGTAAATGTTAACATGCTAACAAGCAAGACAGACTCTACATGAGTCTTGTAGAGTCTCCTATCTTGGCCAGTTAGGAGTTACTTTTAGCATTAGGGTGTCTTGTGAATACAGCCCCAGGTTCCCACATACTGTACATGTAGTGTATGTCAGAGTTTTACACCGTGACTGAGGTTTTGATTTTGTGTGACTTTTTATCCTCTAATACTATAAATCATGTTTTATGCAGCTCTGTTTTTATTCTAGTGATTGCAGTATTTTTGTCCCTGTCGGGGCCCTGTAGGAGCACTGGCTCCATTTGTCCAGAGAGCTGATTGGTCAGTAGGTGGGCTGTTTACACATTTTGATCCTGTCCTATGAATTGAATCAGCTGTGGAGCAGGTTAGCTGCACAGCATTGGTTACCATGGTGATCTGCATCGGCTAAAAATGAGCCAGCTTTGTGGGTTTAGCCACTGGGGGAAGTAAGAAACTCTGAAAACAATCAAGACTCATAGGGGCAAAAACAGGGATAATAATGTCCAGTTTGAAAAGAGTGATCATTTGTGTGAGTGAAATGTAAATGAATAGACTCTTGGTTTTTGGAAACCATTTACTAAAAGCTCTCCTGTTAGGCACAAGAAGAAGTCTGTGTCATTCTCTGCTCCACCATATGAGGACAGTGTTGAGCTGAAGGCTTTCACAGTAAATTCATTTCATCACCTCTCTGTCTCCCTCCACTCTGACCTGCACACACCCAACACCCACACAGGCTGCTGGTGCCGACGTGTCCAGCCTTTGGTCATCAGAGAAGTGCCTGTTAATGTGTGTGGCATGTGTGTGTGTTATCAAAAATCCTCATCTTTGGCCTTCTACACTATCTTCCTACCCTCCCCCTCTTCCTCAACATCACCCCATCCATCTCCACGCCAGAAAACAGGCTAGTCTTATCCTTTGACAAAACCTCTTTGTGGTTCATAAAACATAGGGTTGTGTCTGTCTGATGGCTTAATAGGCTTTTTGTCCTACATCTTATACAGATTCAGCACCACAGACACGACATGTTCAACACATTATAATCATGTATGATAGCAGGGACAGACTGGGCATATACCACTACCCATAAAGCCCCATGTTACACTGTGCAAGACTAGTAAAAGGGATTTTATTTAAATTAGCTATCACAAGTTGCACAAAAATGCATTTTCACTATTATATACTGATAATGACGATAGTAAAGTAATTATGTAATCTTTTAAATACTGTGTCAGATCAGATTACATTGTAATTTTATATCTGTAAATTTGTGAGGTGGATGATTTAATAGAAACTCATTTTCATATCATACAGTCCACCATAACACTACCACAACAAGTTACATTCTCAGAAATTACCAAATAACTACCCACCAGTGGTGGAATGTATCAAAGTACATTTACTCAAGTACTATACTTGAGTGCAGTTTTTAGGTACTTGTTCTTAACTTGATTATTTTCATTTTATGCTACTTTGTACTTCCACCCCTTTACATCTCAGAGGGAAATATTGTACTTTCTACTCCACTACATTTATTTGACAGCTGTGGTTACATTTCAGATTAAAAGCTTATACAATACAAGAAGTTGTTAAAGGTTAAACCAGCTGTTCCCAAACATTTTGACCTGTAACTCCTTTTTGTATTTCCTTGTCATGTTACAGATGTTTGAGTTGTTTGCCGTTCCACCAAATACATAATTAATTGAGGCCCAAAGAAGTAAAACTTTCCAATAATTCACAAAAAAGCAAAGTTTAGAGAAAAGTCTGAAAAATTACTCAAACTCTGTGTGGCAGAACTTTTTTCCCATACCCGGTTAATTTAATATATGTGTCTCAGGGGCTGACTTTCTGCAAATAGAGTACTTTTACTTTTAATTCTTAAAAAAATAAGTTAATTTAGCTGACTGTACTTTTACATAAGTAGGATCTTAAATTCAGGGCTTTTACTTGTCATGGCATAATTTTACATTGAGGTATTGCTACTTTTACTTAAGAAAGGATCAGAATATTTCTTCAACCACTGCTACACACACCACACACAGAACTAAAGTTGGAGTTTTTATACAAACTGAACATTAAAGGAATAGTTTGACATTTTGGTTTGGACACTATCAGTGTATCATCATCTTATATATATTTTATCAGTATTAGAATGCTGGAGAGTAAGCTTAAAACACAGCACAAGCACAATTTATTACAATAAAGTTCTTGTGTAAGAAAGATGCTCTGCGAGATAAATCTAAGCTAATCACTCAGATATGTGGTTTAATTAGCATATTAGAATTTATGATGAAACCACAGCAGAAGGTGGAGCTAAATAACATAATCCTGTCAACCAAACCTACATTATCTAGTCGCTGTTCCCTCTTGGCTACCACTTAAGCTGCAAAACCTTCCCATTGTATATCTCTCTTTTATAGAGGCTTTAACTTTTTTTTCCTATTCTTTGCACCCCCGCCATGTTGTTTCTAGCCACACTAGCAGCATGATGCTAGGGATAACAATGTCTGGGTCATTCTGTTAAGCCAATACTTTGGTCTAACAGACAGAAATATCTCAACTTCTAATGGATGGGTTGCCACATGGTCCTGAGATGATAAAACCTACTTACTTTTGTGATCCCCTTACCTTTTCTCTCGTTCTACCACAAGGTAAAGATTTTTGTTTTTTTGTGAAGTGTCTGAACAACAAAATCAAGTCAAAACTTCAAATTGTGCAATACTTCGGTTTATTACCATACACTAGCAAAAGTAGACATTCTCATCATCCTCAGCTTTGCATTTAATATTTATTGGCAAATTTTAGCATGCTAAAAAGCTAAAACAATGATGATGAACATGGTGAACATTATTCCTTCTAATCATGTTGGCATACTGATGTTGTTGAATGTTGAAGTTTTACTACAGACCCTCAGTCTTCTTACATTGTGCAGCCTAGATAATGACCCACCAAGAAATCCACAGATGACCAATCCGCCAGTTATGTCTTTATGGTGTCTATGTTCATGAAAAAAAATATATCAGTCAACTTCCCTGGATAAATACAATGAAATGTTTAGTACAATCAACCACACCATTTTCTATATTTCCATTTATAAAAACGAGTGTCCTGTTTTGCATTCTCCTGTGTCCCATTTCCTGTTTAATTCTACACCTCTGGACTTTTTTCTATCAGGTCAGGAAACAGACAGTTTCCTGGGAGCCTCAGTGTCCAAATCGTCCTTGAGGCCGATGGCGTGACAGTTAGAACAGGAAGCGAAGAGGCAGTGATGTCACATGTGGGACAGGAAGGGGTGAAATATGAGCAAGGCCAGCTTTTTGGTTTGCAGGTGCAGCTTCTATCTAAATCCATTATCACCATGAGCTGATGCCTCGAATGGCTGACTTTGATCGCGGCAGCTCTTCCTGTGGGATGTATCACATCCTGTTTATCAGGGAGGCAGGTGATGAGGTGATCTTTTCTTTTGTGAACAGACAATTAAAATAATTATTTGCCATTAACCAAACATAAAAGAGGGTAATATCTCTAAAAAAGTAGAATGAAGCAACACAGGAAGAATAATTTAAACCATGAAGAAGGCTGAAGTGATTTTTTACTTTTTTTACCATCTTATTTTCAGGGTTTATTTGTTTTCTGTTCAGTTTGAAGTGGAGAACAATCTAAACAGATCACCAGTTTATGACAGGGTTAACTCATATAGACAGACAAGCACATTATTATGTCATTTGTTCAGATACCTAAAACTAACTGTGTTTCCCTGACAAAGACTTCTAGCTGCAAGGTAAATGATAACTCTTGTCTGTCAGGAACACAAGTGGAACTAGAGTGCCATTATAGTGCTGCAAAACCTCTAAGAGAGGAGGTCAGAGTGGATGGATCCAAGTGAACGATAGTCAATGTTGGTTTCTTTAAAGAGCAACTTAACACTGTTTTTTGGACGTTCCCTTTTCACATTTACAAAAAACAAAACAAAACCAAAAAGAACATTGCACTGCTTCTACTACTTTCAGCTACCACTCTTAATTAATTAATTATAGGGAACACTGCACATAATCAACATTGACACAGCTAATTTGCACCCATAGCCCCCACACGATTAAGAAATGGATGAAACACTTCATTCATACATAATGTTTCAATGTCATTGCATATTAATTAACCTTATAACGCTATTTGTATCATATTTGATAAATTGATTTGATAGTGTCTGAAAGCTCTACGTCATCAACAACATCAGTCATTACACGAAAAACCTACTGTATACAATCTGGCACATGTTAGGTGCCCTCTAGTGTATTACCACTGCAATGCAAGAAGTAGAGGTCCTTTATTCAATTTTGAGAAAGGTATGATTAGATTAAAATTGCTATTTTTATTTTTTATTTTTTTTTTACAAATATTTTAAGATGAGAATTTTGTTATGAGCCAAGCAAGCAAGCCAGGCACAATAGACACAGTGCAATTTAAAAGTTTTACTCACTCAAATTTCAATGCCCATCAAGAACTAGTAACTTTATATTGAATATGAACACATTTAACAGGGCAAAATAAGGTGCGGAAAGCCAAGCTCCAACTGCAGTCATAACCATAGGCTGTGACTGCAGCACGAGTAGGCGCACCCCTTGCTGTGGCTATTGCTATTTCTGTTTTTGTGGTTATGGCTGTAGCTGTGGGTGTGGTTATGATTATTACTGTAGCTGTGGCTATGGTTGTGGCTTTAGCTTTGGATGTGGTTATTGTAGCTGTGGCTGTAGCTATGTAGCTGTGGTTGTAGCTGTAGCTGTGGTTATTACTTTAGCTGTGGCTGTGGTTGTGACTGTGGCTGTGGCTACGGTTATGGTTGAAGCTGTAGCTGTGGTTATTACTGTAGCTGTGGTTGTGGCTGTAGCCATGGCTGTGGTTATTGTAGCTGTGGCTGTAGCTGTGTAGTTGTGGTTGTAGCTGTGGCTGTGGTTGTTACTGTAGCTGTGGCTGTGGTTACAGCTGTAGCTTTGGCTGTGGTTATGGCTATAGCTGTGGCTGTGGCTATTGCAGTGGCTATTGCTGTAGCTATATGGCTATTGCTATGGCCACATTAGCTATGGCTGTGATTGTGACTGGCTGGACAAGATATTCGCCAGCAAGACAGCGGCTGTGTCCGAAATCACTCCCTTATTCACTACTCCCTATATAACAGTCAGTCGTTTACTCAATAGTGAGCAACAAATTGAGATTTCAGACACTCTAATTATTTTCATTTTGTGTCATCACAAAATGAGCCAGAGGTAAAGCTCTTAATTTACCAGTTGGTCTACGTCCCAATCCTCACCTATGGTCACGACCTTTGGGTAGTGTCTGGGCTCAGCCTTAGAGATAAAGTGAGGAGCTTGGACATCCAGGGGGAGGCTCAGAGTAGAGCTGCTGCTCCTTCGCACTGAAAGAAGCCACCTGAGGTGGTTTGGGCACCTGGTTGGGATGCTTTCTGGAGGCCTCCCTCTTGAGGTGTTGCAGGCATGTCCAACTGGTAAGGGACCCTGAGGCAGACCCAGAACATGCTGGAAGGACTACATATCTCTTCTGGCCTGGGAATGCCTTGGGATCCCCCAGGATGCCCCAGGATGCCCCCAGGAGCTGGAGGGCATTGCAGGCATGAAGGATGGGTTTCCTTACTCAGTCTGATGCCACCGTAACCCGGTCTCAGAAATGCAGCGGAAAATGGATGGATGGAAATTATAAATAAATAAATGCAATAGAAAATGTGTGTTTTTGTTTTTAACAAAAACCCCACTGAAATAAATAAATTGGCATACAAGCCTGATCTATCACAAATACAATCAAACAACCAAAAAATCATTAATACAATTAAAATAGCAAAATACATAGTTATTGATTGTGTCAAAAGGTTCAATAAACACCTCAATTAAAATAATAGAGTTTTCTGATAATGATTTCATGTGTCAAGCTTTACAGGGCTACAACTAAGCCTCCACACAATTAAAAAATTGATTGCTCTCCTTACATGTCAGGGGTGGGGGTTGGTGGGTGACTGTGACATTGCTTTGTAATTCAGAAAAATAATGGAGTCAGAGTCAACTGTAGTACCAGTCAGTATGAGGGTGGCTGGAGTAAAGCACTGTAAATGCAGTAATATAGACCTCACATCTTTTCTTAATTTTTTACTTGGTTCTTTGCATTTTTTTCAGAAAGAGTCTTCTTCCTGTGCTAATCACTGAGCCAAGCACTGTGCCACCCTCATTTCCGAGAGGGACTGGGGGGAAAAAAACCTTCTCTACCAATTTACAAATACAAAATGCCCAGCGATTACAGAATTCAGCATGAAGAGTACACACACACACACACACACACACACATACACACTACACATAGTCCCAAAGTACAGGTTAAATTTAAAGTGTGAAAGTTGATGTCAGCAGGTCTTGTCTAGGCCCCAAAACAATTATTATGCACCATTTTTCTTTTATGGATAACGAGAACTGTTTGACCTTCTCTCTTTTACTTTCCTTTCTCCTCTCCCTCTGTGTGTCTGTTTCCCCCCTCCCCCTTCAGTTGAATCCCAGTTCCATCCCATTATGCTTATTTTTGCAAGGCTCTGCTCTGCTCCCTGTCACAGTTTTAATACCAACAACTAGTCAGGATTTGAGAACATGACACAGGTTACCAGGTTACATTGTTTGTTTTGCTGTCATTCTTCTCACACAAAGCAACATCATCTAAAGGGAAACGATCTCCATTTGCAATTGGCCTAAGAATGTGAGCATGTCACCCATATTTAAGTGAATATTGATATATTCACCCCATCTGCTGAGCTAAACCCAAATCAAACTTTCAGTTGAACTAGTTAATAATTTATCACTACTGAACAACAGAGTTCATCATGCTGTGGTTTTGGTTTGTAGGTCAAATATTTTCTAGTGTTCTTGTTTTTCATATATATATATCTGAAACTGAAACATCAGGGCTCATTGTCTTCATCTTCTGGTTTAAAATCCTTGAATTTTTATCAATGATTATAATTATAACATGCAGTTATGTAGAACTTTATTTATACTCCAATGGTGCAGAGTTGGGTAGGAACATATTTTGTAAAACAACAGAGATTTATGTCATGGAGAATTTTGAGGAAGTAAAAACAACATTTTCGTAATGCCTGAACTGGTAGGAAGTCAGATTTTCTTTGACTTTGAAAGTGAGAAACATTCAGACAATACCCCATATCACACCGACATGAGCACAGAAACAAGTTGTGACATTGCGGTAAACAAAGCTGGTGAGCAGGTAGCTGAGATTTGCAAAGGCTCAGCTCATCAGAGGAGATTGACTGTGCAGTGCGCCATGCCAGGTAGGAAGTGTTGATAAAGACATTACTGATATAGACCATGTGAAGACATTTGAAGTAACGCCAACAGCCCCTATCAGACCAAATTCAAAACCTGGAGAGAACTGTGTCCAAAACTGCAGCACAAGGCCACTCCAGTCATTTCCACTGTTATTCTGATGGGGAAACATATATTTGGCCACACATCACTTGAGCTTTATTCCTTGAATTTGAGAAACTTGAGGCTGGCTCCAAAAGCAAGTCAATCCCCATAGACCCCCATGTTAAAATGCCCAACTTTACAGCAGAAATAAACATGTTTACAGCATGGTACAAAAAAATGGTTATGGTCTCTATAGCTAATTTCCCTGTTCATGACAACTGTATGGGGGTGAATTTTTATATAACTCACCTGTTTGAATTTGATTAAGGCTTAAAGTTATGCATAATTAAGGGCGTGGCTGCTTTGAGTGACAGGTGGGTGGCGTCACAGGCAAGTTGCTACCATGGCGACAAAATTGTATAGCCATAGCCATCACTATTTCAGTTCATGAAAGTTAATTGTAACATTTTGGTCACCTAAAAGTCTTGTTCAGCATTTGGTTGTACTAAAAGACCCTCTAAGGAGATGGATGTTCATTTTTTTCCGGTAAGTACCTATTGTTTTAATAGTTTTAAGTGGTTTTTTTGCTAGCGAAAATTAACATTAGCATGATCACAGTTAACCATAGACTGTAAGGCACCGTTCTAACCAAGCTAGAAGCTAGCTATAGGATCAGCTCCACCCTCTTGTCCAAATATGGTCACTCCTGGCTCCAAAAATCCAAGATGGCGACAGTCAAAATGTGAACTGCGTTTCAAATGGGAGTCCAATGGGTGACATCACTGAAAACCGGTAACACTGAAAAAATACTGATATCGTAAAAAAAACCTGTCTCTGAAAAAAGACAGACATGAAGAAAAAATCTTAAGATTGACATTGAAAAATCATCATGCAAAAAATATCAAAATAAAATACGATAATAAGATTGAAAGACTGTAATTTTTTAAAATGCCTTTGTTTTATTTTTCAGTGGAACTTTTATCAATGCCAATACATGTTTCTTTTTTCAGTGCATATTTGATTTCAATGCCAAATTTTATTTTCGATGCCAAAATGCAAATGTCACTGTTCTGGCCCCATACAAAACCACATATATTTATGCTCAAATGCACCATATTGACACGGTGGCCATATTCCTCTGACATCACACTCAGGGTGGGAAGCTTGAACACTGTCAGGTAAAGCCTGTGTGAGAATGGCGAGATGGTTGACTTTTTTTACCATCACTTTCCTTTGACCAAATTGATAAACGGGAGGATGAAAAAAAAAAAGGATACAGCAACTGGATTGAAGCTTACATCCACAGTGTTGAAGGTAAGACCCGGTATGTATGAGAATAAAAACATGAGGGACAGGCAGAGCGCTCCACTGTGTTATTATTAACATTATATCTCCAGCAGTTATGTTCTTATTAAACGTTATATCTTCAGCAGTTATGTTATCATTAACGTTATCTCTCCAACAGTTGTGTTGTTAGTATGAAGCCTAGTGATTCCTAGAACTACTATTAGGAGGGGAAAGGAAGTTTTGAAAAATAAATGAGAAACATACTGATAACTTTTTCTTTTTAAATATAACAGAGTCACCAGATAGGCCAGACTCCGTGGAAGCAGATGGCTCATTGGAAGCAGATGGTGACAGATGTTCTTCACCAAATGACACATCTCAGTTTAAGAGGTCAGTATCATCAAGACGCCAAAGATTCTGGACATATTCCACTGCAAATAAAAGACAGTTTTATATATGTTGCTTGCACTATCCAAGGTCACTGGAGTAGCACAATGTGAAATCATTTTCAGTTGCACTTTTTTTAAAGAATGCATGTTATAAGGTTTGTGAATTGCATTTGGGAGGGTTCTCTTTTTTGGCCCACCTTTGAGACTTAAGATTGCTACAGAAGCAATATGTTTTTATACAGTTGTAATGGTTAACTGTACTACTGCACAATGTGTGACTGTGTATTAAAGTTATTAAAATAAACTTGTTTGTTTTATTTGAGAGTAAATTCTTTTCTGCTTTATATGTATAGAGTAATTGAACTCTTAAGATGAAGAACCATATAACTCAGTTTTGAAAATTCTTTTAGGTGGCCCATGTATTATCAGTTGTAAAGTCAATCCAAATAACTTTAAATACAAATGAACACAACGCTAACTTACCATGTTCAGATAATAATTTGAAAACATTGTCCCTCTGAAAACTTGAAACAGAGTTCTATGGTTCTTCATCTGAGGTATCTGAGGCATTAAATATTATCTCACAAAGCATGTTTCAAATCTATGCAAATGTTTTCTTCATAATCCTTTCCACATGTTTTATTTATTTCACACAAAAAAGTATTTGAGCTCATTAATATTAACACCAACACCCGTAGCAGCCGAGCTGCTCCTTAGATGAGATTTAAGAACCACAGGTACCAACTGGCTGCACTTATACACAGGTGTTATGGGGTCTGTTTTCCTTGATTAAGTTTCTCGGCAGCCCACGTACAGGTTTCTTCTGATTGGGAAATACTGGCCTTCTATATATACAGTTGGAAGCATTTTAAGCCCACATTTCAATTATTTTTCAGAACACTCAAATAGGCCTGTCATAACTGGGAATACACAATGAAATTAGATTTAAATGCACATCTCCATTGCTTAATATGGGCTTTTTATGAGTTCCAGTGGCCTCATAGGCCTACTTGCAGCTAAATTAAGGGATCTAAGAAATAAACTCAAGTTCAGGCAATACTCAGTTCAAGTGATGTGTAGATAATGGTTTTAACTATGTACCTTTCCCTGAGATGAATGGCTGCATCTGTCCATGAGAGAGGCTATCTGTCCTTGTCCTCTTGGCTTTAAGAAGCTGCCAGGTGTTTGCCACATGACAGATAAGGGCATCCCTGATTGTATGGACCTCTCTGTTTCCTGGGTGTGAAGTGTATGTGAGTGAGTGAGTAGAGGAACAACATGCACACACACACAGAGCATATGTAGATGTACAGTCCTGTTAAGTAAAAGAGAGGATGTGTTTTTGAAGTTCAGTGTGTTTGAGCAGGTGTGCGCATCTGTATGGGGGGCACATGCATATATTTTGTACTGCAAATACTTATACAATATACAAGGACTAGTGTCCTCATAATCTATGATGTCCTAACATAATGTCCTCATAATTCAGAGAGTGTAACTGCATTTTTCAGTGTCTAAATAACACAGTTTCTCTTTTTATTTGAAAGTCCTTTTTTACCACTTGACCTGATTTTGTGTGTATCCCAGTGTATGGAACAGCGCACCCTTCAGGCGGTGGCTGCATGACTGAACATAATGATTTTAAAGAAACCAAAGCTGTAAGTGAAAAAATAAACCTTTTCAAAAACCAAACAAAAATACATTCACAACAAATTAATGAACAGGATCATAACCTGGTGGTCTGGGGTCACGAGAGGGTGACACTCTGATTGGTTTATTGCGCCTAAAATACACCCATGATTAATTAGGAGACTATGGACAACCCCCTGAACTGCGCCTGGTGCATCGACCATTTTTTCTGCCGTTAAAATAGCAAAAGTGGATTTGGACACACCCTAAATACATTTGCGCCATGCACTTCAGACCATGCGCTTTAGATCGCTAAAATAGGGCCCGCAATGTTAAAGCAGCATGAGGAAGGATGAAGTCAAATCGAATGTGGTCCAGCACAGCTATACATTGCATATGTTGTTCATATGCTGACTCGCACAAGCATATTTCAAAGGTGTTGCTACACTTTCGGGGCAGGGAATCTTGCAAAATACAGACATAATTGTTTCAGTCTTATTGTAATGTAAACTTCACCTACCATTTGGCAAAATTTTATTAGGAGGGGAGAGAAGGTCATGTATATCTTTTTGCATATGTGCATAAATGAACTTACTGTAGGTGATAAAACATTAATTTGTTTAGCAGTGTTAATATGAATGGTACAGTGATGAGCACATCATCTGGCTTCTATCCAAATATTAGCTTTTGACCATAATCCTGGCAGTCATCTTCTTTGGTATTCCAGGCTTTGACAGTAAAAAATGCAAAGAAGACGCCTTAATCCAAAAGATGTTACATTTTATGTTGCTACTGAAAGGAACAAAGTGGGACTTGATATCAAATATATCACTGCCTTTAAAGGTACGTTGAATCTTCTGATTGTTTAAGTGTTGTTAAATTTTGAATATGTCACTTTTCTCCTTGTCACTAGGTTGTGGCATCTTCACTTCTGTTCCGTTTGAAAGAGTAGACTTTGTTCTGGAATATAGAAGTGAGCTAATAAGCAAGGAAGAGTGTGAGAGGAGACAGATAATTTACCGCGACTGCCTCAAGGTGTTCATGTTTGAGTTCCATTTTAATGGAAAACTGTGGTGGTGAGTATTATATTTTGATGCGTAGTGTTAACAGAATTAAACAATATGTTGCTTTTATTTTGTTGAACATACAGACATTTTTAATAGAAGGCCCCTTAGACAGGCTAATTTATACTCAAATGAATAGAATCATTTGAAATGAATTGTACTTGTGTTTTTCTAGTGTTGATGCAGCAAAGGAGGATGGTCACTTGGAAGACTTGTAAATGTTGACCATAAAAACCTTTATGCCAAGATGAAGTAATTAACTGTGCAAAGGAGGCCCATCTGTGTTTGTTTGCAGTACGAGGCATAAGTCCAGTAGAGGAGATCATCTATAATTATAGTGATTCAGACTGGCCATAGAGATGCAAGTTGGTCATTTCTTTACTTGACTGTTCTCATAAAGAAAATGCTCAAACTATAGAGAATTTCACACACATAAATATTGTATATTGTCCATCAAGCTTCAGTTTGAGACAGTTATTCACATTATTAATTGATATAGTGAAAAAGATTTACACTGGCACATACACATGTCAAAGATACTGATTAGATTTTGAGCTCATTGGTCTGATATTTTTTGTTAAACTCTTTTTAGAAAGTTGCAGGGAAGTCTTTGGAAGGGCAACATGATGAGGGACCATCCACATTACAGCACTCTACGAGTACTCAAATGATATCTAAAAGTCTATGGAAAAAAAAGGTGTCTGCAGGTGCATCAACTGGTCTGCTCAAAAAATTTTGACAAGTGAAATGTGTTGAATAATGAATGATATTAAAGTTGTGAAGCTACTTATAAATAGTAGCTGTCAGCATATTTAACCTTTTACTTCTACTTCCTCTCTCTTGTATGTTAAATATTTTGATGATCCTGATTTGAATAATTACACAGTATTGACAGTTGGCTAGTTATTTGTTCCAAGTAAAAACCCAACCTTTTCAGTCAGTTCCATTGTTTCAATTGTCGTAATATGCCTGCATTGAGGTCAAGGTGGATTTTTCCCTTGAAGCACTCAGAAAAAATGTCATGATAGCCTTTGCATACCTTTTCCACTCTGAAAAGCGTGTTAGGAGAAAGTCCTTACACACCATTGTCCATATAAATCATATCACACACTGGCGACAGAACACCCACACACACACACACAGAGTACCAATGAAACACGTTGGTTGATTTGACATTTTGCTGTAATGTCATTCAGCATGACATTGGATTTAATTTACCTTTCCATCCTTGTTGAGAGGACAGACATAATTCTGGAAGATTCTAGTTTTCATAGTCAACAGACTGTAATCATTTGGCTTGTAAAGTAACTAAAAAACATTTTCCGAGTGGATTTCTTTCCCTCAAAGCACTCACAGAGAAACAGCCATGTTACCTTTTGCATAATGTTACACGGGGAAAATCCTGTTGTCATAAGATATTTATGATAATATCTTTTTTTTTTTTCATTTTGCAGGGTCTTGATGAGGAAATGCCTCTGAGAGATTCTGGGGACACATATTCTCCATCCACAGTCAAAGAGTTTGAAGAGGTATATCCTGATAAAAGAGAGATTTTAATTAAAATCTTGCAGTATTTGTCTATATCTCACAAAATAATCTGGTGGGGTTTAAAGCAAAGTATTCTCCTCATGCTTTTGTCCAGATTAAGATGGTTTTCTTTATTCAAATCCTAAATATCCTCTTGATTGGTGCATTCCCAGTACCTGTCTCTTTCTTTTCCCTTTCCTCCATACTTTATCTGTTACAGATGACGACTGACACCATTGGACTCAGATGGCTGCGAGCAACCTGAAGTACAGTGCTTGGTCCTTTCAATAAGGATGGAAAGGTAAATTAAATCCATTCCATCCCATTACTTATGGGAAAACGTCATATTGACCAACATGTTTCATTACTGCTGTTTGTGTGTGTGTGTGTGTTCTGTTGCCTGAATGTGATATGCTTTATATGGACAATGGTATTTAAGGGCTTTCTTGTAACATGCTTTTCAGAATGTAAGTCAGTATAGTGTCTTTGGGTGTGTAAAGCAGTGTATGACAGAAATATGACTTGTGAGGCCCATACAGTTTATAGGGTCCTGCCTCCAGTTGGGGTTGATTGTGGCGTCGCTTGTTTTTAAGAGTATCTGTACAACCTGCATTTGATTTATATGTTAATCCAATGTGTATGGTAAGTTGTTTAGTTACATCTGATGGATGACGACCCAAACACTGGTAATATGTGGAATGCAAAATAACATCCTGTTAAACAATAATCATGGCAAATCTAATAACTATAAAGGCACAAAGTCACTCAACAAAAAACCTTCCAGCCACTGCAACCCAGTAGTGTCACCATCCCAGCAAGTCGGTTGGAAATAGATAACCAATACCAACCAATAGATAACCAATGAAGAAATTAAGTGAAGATTATTTTGGAAGATTCTAGTTTTCACAGTCAACAGACTGTAATCATTTGACCTGTCCAGTAACTAAAAAAGATTTTTAGAGTGGATTTCTTTCCCTCAAAGTGCTCACAGGAAAATAGTCATGATACTTTTTCATATTGTTACACAGGGAACATTCCGTCCTCAAGATATTATGATAATACCTACTTGTTCTATTTCTTAAGTTCAATTGTACTTTTTTGATTGGTTATGTAATTACATTTTACAGAACATTTTAAACACCAGATTTTATTGTGCCCTTTTATAAAGTTTTATGCTTTGTTTGCTTTTTCTCCCCCTAATGTGTATGGTTAGCTGGCTCTGGATAACAACATATTTATTTTAAATACAAACAACAATGACACTTTTGCAAGAGTCTCAGCCGCCCTTTATTATTCTTGCTCAGGTATTTTACACTCACATTTACAAAACTAGATGTTTCAATCAATGTTTTTAGCCTTTTGGATATTGTAGGAAAAAAGGTCTTTGATTTTTTTGGCCATATCACCCAGTCACACCTCAGTTCTTTGGAAATGAAAATTCATTTGCACACTTTATTGGATTGCATTGTTGAACCTTTTTTTCTGTTTTTTTATCTTTACCTTCTGACGTAGCTTATTGTGTCATTGTGTCAGTTAAGTATTAAAAGTTAAGTATTAAACTTATGAATGGCATATCACTTAAAAAAAAGTACTTTCGGTGTGCATATGGAAAATGCATGTTAATGTGTTATGTTAATCCTTTCAGACTTTCTTATTGGTGCTATTATTGGAATTATTATTTTTATCTCTAAATCTCCAAAATCCTGCAAGACATTCTTGACAGAACTTCTAAAGCTGTATTTCCACACTTATTTTTATCCTCTCTCTTAAAGGAAAAGGACAAATTAACACAGACAGACCACTGTGTTCATTTTTAACCCATCTGCTCTTGTTCTCTATTGTAGATAGCCACTGAGAATCAGTTCTGCAGTCCAAGTGAAATGGATACAGTTGTCAACAGTGCGAAGGTAAGTTGAATGATGAATGCCAGTTTCATTACTGGCAAGCTAACAGGCAGACCGGGAGTTCTGATCAATCAATATAGATACCATTAATAAGTTCAAAACAGATATATAGCGGGATATTTGTGTGATTTTGAACTGCTGTCTGTGCAGATTACACTTCACTAAATGTAACAGAGGAGAAAAAAATAGACTAGTCAGTGTGGATTGATATGTTTGAAAAAATGGAAGCGTATCTGTCAAGTGCATGAATATTAAGAGAGACGCACAAGTGACAGATGTCAAAAACATTTCTAAAAACACCTTCTATGAGGATTGGCCGTTCTGTTGTTGCGCCCCCCTGTTGTAACTCTGGGCCCCCCTTGGGGACACAAACCCCAGTTTGGGAACCACTGAGTGAAGCGAACACCAAAGGCCAAAGAACTGGCAGGAAAGTTTATTCACTGTATGTACTGTCAAGGCATGTACATATTCTTAATGTCCGCAGATGCTCCTATAAGCCAGGAAATACAGTTGTGAATAAAGAACCTGGGAGAGCCAAAGTACTGGGTTTGGCTGTAGTTTGGAGTCTGTATTCTGTCAGCAGATCTCAAGTGGAGTGTGAAAGCTCCCAAATGTGATGAAATAGGATGAGATCGCCTCAGTTGTGTGAAAATATGACCTCTCTATTATTCAGTTTGCCCTCTCTACAACAAACACAGATAAGACCTTACAAAGTATGAATACATGCAACAGAAGCTCTGTGAAGTGGGACGTTTGTTGTTATGTCTATGTATGGAGTTCTCTGTACATAACCTGGAAGAGACCGTCAAACCCTCCAACTTCCAGAGAGTTGTGCAAGCAGTTGAGAAAGTTTCAGGTTTTGATGAAGACAAACACTCATACCAAACACCAAGTCTTGCTCTGAAACTGAGACATACATCCTGGAAAACCTGTGACATCATTCATTGTAGGGCCCCCATGGCTGAAGATGCAGAACTGATGAAGTCCACTGACATGTTCAAAAAATTGTATATATCCAAGTCGTCTGAGTTGGTGTCTCACAGTGCCCTGAATACACTGAGTGATGCAAGGTATAACAAGCCATCAACATTACCCTTCACTGAAGATATTCAGATACTTCACCAGTACTTCACCAATCGCAGATGTGCTGGGGAAAGAGACAACACAACACTCCATGAAGATGTTGCCGTGGGGTTATCAAAGGCCGAACACAGGCTCTGAAATTGAAGTCATGGGGAGAAGGGGCAGAAAGGTTGCAGTCATGCTTACGCCAAGCATGATTAATGTTATATCACTGCTGGTCAGTAAAAGAACAGAATGTGATGTTTGTGCCACAAATGTCTTCCTGTTTGTGAGACACAAATCAATGAGCCACTACAGAGGACAGGTCTGTTTGCATATTCATGCACGCCAGTGTGGAGCAAAGACCCATGCACCTCAGACTGACACAACTCAGGAAACATGTTGCCACACTCTCAATGACCTTATTTTAAAAAACAATAAACTTGATCAAGTTGCAGATTTCCTGGGTCATCTGTGTCCACCGAGATATCTGTTCCCACAACACAATTGGCCAAGATTTCCAAGTTGCTGATATCAATGGAGAAAGGACATCTTTCCATATCAACTTGCCATATCCAGTGGTCAACAAAACTTTCCAAGCTAAGGCTGGGAAATAATTCAACATTCTAATTTATCAACTTTCAGTGGATTAGGATTGTGGTAACGTTGTCATATTGTGGAATCATTTTACAAAATTCTATTGTCCAAATTAAAATTTGTTTGTAAAGTTGTTATCCAAAACTACAGAGCCCCTGATGTATCTGTGAACACAACATAATGACTACTAATAAATATACAAATAAAATACATATTAGAATAGAATAAAAATAAAAATACAGACGTATGAAGCTAGCAAAGCGTTTCTGATTCTGATTGATAAAAATTAACAAAATTAACCATTCAAATAAAATATGGTGCATTCCTTATAGGTCAGTCACAATTGACAAATGGCAACCCCTGCTCTAGATTCTTGAAGTTCCTCATCCAATAGGCTTCTTCATTTTACACTAATTACAGAATTAGGCCCTTAAATGATAGTACTATATGTTAGGCTAAAAATTTTCTATTTTTCTCTATTTCTAATATGAAGTTAAGTGTTTTTTCTGTCCAGCTATTTGTGTGAGTTTTATTAATACTATTTACTAGATGACATTGCGTTGAGTGACGATGAGGCTGAGGACAGTGGGAGCCAATCTGATGACAGTGGCACAGCAGTGACAATGTCAGTGTGTGGAATGAGGCGGTGGATGCTGCATTAAACTTGACAATCATAGAGCAGGTCCATGACATTGAAGATTTTGGTTGGTTACCTCACATCATGGTTGGTTTTTCTGTGAGTAAAATGCATTTTTTACTGTGAAAAATTTTACTTAACCAAATCAAATTACGTGTTTAGCAGGAGCAGTATCATCCACAGTAAATGAGACTGTCCCTCCCTCTGAAGATAAGGCGAGTTTGATTGATAGCACAAAAAGGCATTGAGACAAGGTGTAAAAGAAACAAAGGCAATGTGAAAAGACAAATAAGATTTAAGAAGAATGACTAATCGTCAGTAACATTAAATCTATGTCCATTTCTGACTGCCAGTTCACCAAAGCTGGGCTGCCTCAGGGTCTGTTTATGGTCAATCAGAACTGGTGTGTAGGACTTGTAATCCAACCACATCGAAAATCAAGTGTTCATAGTCGTTCAGATTGGTCACATTCAAAGGTGGAGAAAGAGCTTTCTGTCATATAAGAAATGAGGGGGACAGGGGAAATGTGATATTGTGCAAATACAGGGATAATAGCGCATATTTTTATACAGTCTCTCCTGGAAAACAGAGTGCTGCACTCTGTTGTTCACATAGTAAGTAACGGAAATAGTTATGTCAAAAATGTTGAATACCTGACTCCTTTCTCACCTTCACACAGCTGGCCAATCACAATTAATGATAATGTGATCTGAGCCCTGAATGGGGGGTACAGAATTTAAAGTATTGCACTTACTTCAGGAAGATATGAATTATAGATCTGGGAGTTTTAAAGGTTCTATATGTAGGAATCAGAAATTCCTTCTCATTAGTGACATCTGTGGCCATTACAGCTGTAGTCAACATCCTGGTGCTTGTGACCCAACCTGCAAACCACTGACTTTCTTTTTTTTACCAACTATGTTTACTAAAGACCAGTAGGCTCAGTGAGCTGTGGGCGGGGAGTAGTGAACTGTGGCCGGGGAGCAACGGGCTGTGGCTGGGGAGCTACCCACTGTGGCTGGGCAGCAACGAGCTGTGGTCCAGGAACAACAAGCTGTGGTCCAGGAGCAACAAACTGTGGTCCAGGAACAACAAGCTGTGGTCCAGGAACAACAAGCTGTGGTCAGGGAGCAATGAGCTGTGGTTGGGGAGCAACGAGCTGTGGCTGGGCAGCAATGAGGTGTAGCCAGGAAGCAACGAGCTGTGGCCAGAGAGCAACGAGCTATGGTCGAGGGGCAACACGCCGTGACTGGGCAGCAACGAGCTGTGGTCCAGG
This sequence comes from Thunnus thynnus, assembly GCF_963924715.1. Taxonomy (NCBI): domain Eukaryota; kingdom Metazoa; phylum Chordata; class Actinopteri; order Scombriformes; family Scombridae; genus Thunnus; species Thunnus thynnus. Next base: position 3,154,292 of record NC_089528.1, read on the forward strand.
AGCAACGAGATGTGGTCGTGGAGTAACATGTTGTGGCCAGGCAGCAACAAGTTTTGTTGTGAAATGTGTGCTTATTACAGTCTTTGGACTACGTACAGGAGAAACAAAAGGGGTAAGCTATGTTCTGCTATCACTCTGGAGCTTGTTTTCTGCTCCTTTGTTGATGACATAATTTTGTTTTAGCTGTGTGTGCTAAGGAATGTGTGACTTGTCATTGCAAGGGTGTTTTGTTTTGAAATGTGTAGTGGTTGATGGAGACAGCTAGCTGTTTCATTAGCTGGAAAGCTAATATCTGCAGGGTATTTAGAGTCGGATAGCACTGTTTTTGTTGTGTTATTGTGTTGTTGTGTCATTATGCCGGTTGTTTGTTGATGTTAGCGGGAGAGAGGCAAGGCACTTAGGAGCATGCAAGAACGTCACCTCTGTTGGAAGTTCATGGAAAATCCTTCAGAGGGAGCACCATGGCTCAGTGCAACTGTTGCTGTGGTAATAGCAGGACCGGAGGTGGCTGAGGGAAGAAACATAAAAGAAGGAGCTGCTGGAGCGGGTGGAGTCGAAAGCGTAGAGGTAGCTGCAGCTGAAGGAAGGGAAGAGGAAAGGATGGGGGGATGTATGTGCGGACACAAGGATGAGAGAAAAGACGAAAAACACAAGACAGATCAGACAGGGGGGGAGCAGGCACAGGGGAAGATACGACCTGGCCCTGTGAGAGGGCTGAAGCAGTTGGCTGCGTCGTGACGTCATCGACGTGCGGCGTACAGGAGGAGCTGGGCGGGGAACCAGGAAGTGAGCAGCCGTCTGGAGCAGAGGTGGAGGTGGAGGCAGAGAGGAGCAGGAAGAACCTGGCTTTGGGTGCATCCCAAGTCTCTTAAATTGCATCCATGTTTCCCTCACTTGTGTCTTTTCCTTGCGTCTTAGTCCCTCCCACCGTGGATGCAAGGAGAGACGCAAGGAAACCAAGTGAGGAGAGAGGAAAAGAGGAAATTTGTATTAAGAACCATTTCTACTTTCTACTATTTATTGATTATTTGCACCTGTATTTTTTGATAACCCTGATGAACCCTGTGAATTCATCATTCAGAAACTTGGGACGCCTGTCAAAATGGCGCATCAGGAACAACTTCCAGTTCAGGCGAGTAGCAAGGAGACATAAATTAAGAGACTTGAGATGTACCCTTTGTTGTCCGTTCGGCAAAACGGCATGGTATCTGGAGTTCAGCCTGGCCTCCAGCCGGGGCTGAACAAGTCTGGGCTCTGTTGTAGTAGGCGGCGTTGTGACATCATCAGTGTGTGTTGGCCCGGCGGCGGACAATGAACCCAGAAGAGCAGGAGGATTTGAGCTGCTGGCGAGAGAGTTGATGGAAGTAGAGTCTGCATAGAGTTGGAAAGTTTGTCTTTATCATCGTTTCATAGGAGTGGGATGACCGTCTCCTTGAGAGCTCGCCGGAGGTGAGCAAACATCCGGTTGAAGATGTTAATCGCTTGGAAAAGAGCTGCGTCCGAGTGGGCCATTGCATGGGTGCGTGTGGAGTGTCTGGATCCCAGCTGATCAGAAGCGTGGCATCTGGAGGAGAAGGGTTCCATGTGGATGTGGTGGTGAAGGAGATATCACTTTGATACTGCTGGATCTAGTCGTGGGGGGTATGTTGCCGAGGAACGTGGATCATGGAGCATGGGTGGAAGGTAAGCGTCTGCGATGCAAGCATGTCGTAACTGTTAGTTCGTGTGAGAACTGAGACAAAAGGGGTTAGACACGCTTATATAGGTATGCACGGAAGTTTGAATTAGTGAGGCGTAGTCTTGCTCATGAACCTTTGTTATAATAATAACTCAATTTAAAGACATGAAAGTGTTTGTTTTGACCTCATAAGTCACATACTTGTCAAAAAGAGAAGTGCCTGCATAAACCAGTAGTGTGAGGGTGGTCTGTATGAAGTTTTATAGGATGTATCTGAAGTCTAAAGTGAGCTTTTTTGGAGTCAGATTTTTGAGAGTGTTGTAACCTAACTCCCATAGCTCTAGGACCTCAGGAAAGGTTAGTCCATCTAAACCATCACTGGGCATGTTTGGAGAAAAAGTCCCTCTAGTAGTACTTGTGTGTGTGTGTGTGTGTGTGTGTGTGCGCGCGCGCATCTGGCCTGTCTCCCCTCCTTATATTGTTTCTGTCTGGACGAAATCACCCAGAGAAATTCATCTGACATCAGGCTTTGCCATGCCTAATTTCTGTTAATCCACAGAGACACACACACAGTCTCTTTTTCCCACTCACACACATACACACACTCACAATCATAGCCACAAACACACAAATAGCACCCAAATGGAGTTGTATCAAGGAGCAGCATGCATCGCAGAGAGACGGAGCAGAACGAGTTAATTTGTACAGTGCTAGGAAACACTAATTCCTTGTAGCGTTTGTTAATTCCCATCATCGGGGCAGAGGCAGCTCCTCTGTGAATAACAGCTCAGAGCTCTGACAGGCTGCCAGCCGTGCATGTGCATGCCCCTGTTTATATTTGTGCACTTACTACTGCTGCACTGGGGATCAGCTTTGGAGTTTGAAAGATAATGAATAAATGCAATGAAAACTACTCAACTACGCCATATGAAGTTTAGAGGAGCATTGTGTGTGTGTGTGTGTGTGTGTGTGTGAGAGAGAGAGAGAGAGAGAGAGAGAGAGAGAGAGATCAAAATATTACTGTCACATTTGAAGTAATGCCTCTAATTAGGCAATTAAGTTGCTGTTGCCAATTATAAACAGACAGACAAAAAATGATGAAAAAATAAACAGATTGGAGCATGTCACTGATGTTAGTTTTGTTTTTATATTTGTCATTCTTAATTTTACTACTAGAGTAGGAATCACCTAAAAACTCCTACAGCACTTTTCACTGTTGCTAATGAAAAACTAAATGTTACAAACTGCAACTTACTGACACTGTATAATTTAAGGATAAATCCAGTTTATTACAACTTTTGTCTTAACCCTTTGCATCAAAATTCATACCCCTTAATCTTCAAATCATCATGTTAAACTAGAACACACAGACATCATACACACACTGTACACACAACTTTGACTATTTTAGCAATGTCCCATTCCTAGCACTCAGCTTTTATTTTGGAAACTGTCCTCCAAAGAAAAAGGACAGGGTTAGTCATTAATGCAAGTGCTCCAAAAGCATATACTGTATATATGACCTGCTGCATCATTTTGAGTCACTTTTACCCATAAACACATTTTGAGTTTTCTATATGTAAGAAAGAGGAAAGTCTCAGCTTTATGGCAATATTATCTCTCTACACCAAATATTCTATGAGACATGCTCTTCCAAAGTTTGACTGTCATCTAACATTATTTTTGAGAAAAAGGGCATTAAAGATAATAATTCATTTTCAGCCATTTTTCACATGGATTAAAACAAAATTATGAAGACTCAAGTCAAAATGAACACAATAGTTATAGGTCTAAAGTGATACACATACCTTCACATATCTGTGCACGTGGTCACATACACGAGCACATACAAGGTACAGGCCTAGAAGCCCATGTAGACAAGAATCCAAAACATATGGAATACAACTGATTGAATATTAACAAATATACTGTACATATGATGTAATATATAATTGTATATTTAAATATAATCATATAAAAATATATAACATAAAATATTAAATATGGAGCCACGTGCACACAGGTACATGCACAAACTTAACCAAATAATAAAAAAACTGTATTAGAAAATAGAATGTGAACAAATATTATGTACATATAATGTATATAATAATATTGTATTTAAATAATGTAATGTATAATGTATTTAAATCATTATAATGAAAATGTTAAATATACCCCCCCACCACCACCACCGCCACACACACACACACACAGGTAAATGCACAAACACACAAGCCTATATCCAAACAAAAAAAATATGAATAAATATTATGTACATATAATGCTATATAATATATAGTATTTTTAGATATAACAGGAAGACTAATGTGGGATACTTATATATATATATAATTAAATATAGCCACTTGCACAAAATTGAGCTAAATTATGTTCATATAATGTAATATAATCTAAGTTCATGTAATTTAATGTAATAATACAGAATATGTTTAATATTAATATACAGTACTGTGCAAAAGTTTCAGGCACTAAAAGTAAAGTGAGAATGCTTACAAAAATATTGCCATAAATTGTTTTAATTTATCAATTAACTTCTTTCAAATGAAATCAATATTTGCTGTGAGCAGCTTTGCCTTTAAAACAGCAGCAGTTCTCCTCGGTTCACTTTAATACAGTTTGGATTTATTATTTAGGCCATCTCAGGTGCTTCTTCATGTAATCCCAGACTGACTCCATGATGTTGAGATCAGGGCTCTGTGGGGGCCAAACCATCTGTTGCAGGACTCATCATTCTTCCTGATGCTGAAAATAGTTCTTTATGACTCTAGCTGTATGCTCGGGGTCATTGTCATGTCATTAATAAATTTGGGACCGGTCAGACACCTCCCTGATGGTATTGCATAATGGATAAGAATCTAAACATCTAGGGTGCCTAAAACTTTTGAACAGTTGTTCTTGTTCTGTCCAGAACAGTTATCACAGTGCAGCAGCCCTTGCTGATACAGTGACCCTCATTGATCAAGTAGTTGACCTGCTGAGAAACACACTCACAACAGACACCAAATACACCACACTTGCAGGGAACCAAAAAGTACACTGGCCCAGGCTGGAGACAGACCTTTAAAAACAAGACAAAGCAAGACAAGAAAGGAAAGAATGAGTAAAGAGTGATTCGCTAATTATACAATTATTTATTAATCATATGTGTATAAATTATGCATATATCTTGGTCAGTACCTTTTGTCACATGCACACACACATTGACATGGACTTATGTATCATTCTTGCATTTTTTATTCTTGCAATATTTATTTTGTGTTATATTTCCTCACAATCTGAGGAGGTGACACTAACAACAATTCACCCTATATGTTCATTGAAACATTATAGTTGTAATAAAGCTGTAGTGGATGGTGAGGTCTCGGCTACAGGGTGGATTTGGCCCAAGCTTGACACCCAGCATACCAACTGCTGCCCTGCAGCTTGTAACCATGTCCTGGTGTGCCTGACACTCCATGCCGACAATGCAGAGGTGTTGCTCCTGCTTCCTCAACTTTGCTGACTTCACACAGTCCTGTAGGTTGGAGCTGTGGTAGATGGCATTGTTATTTTTTTGGCAGACCCAGCACAAGTCTGTCATTGGTTTCCCAATGACAATTTTGGGGGTCAGCTGCCTCCACAGCACACAGGAGCGCACAGACAGTGGGTGTCTCTATGCGCACCTGCTATTTTGGTTCATGTACGTGCTGTAGCGCAAAGTGCAAAAGGGCTGAGTGAAGGTGAATATAGATCAGCGGGTGTGGTGATTATTAAATACTCTCTCAGCCAGTCACATCACTGCTCTCATAGCACGTGAGTAACCACCTTTTGGGAAATTGATATACCGTGCTGTACAGTATTGTGTATCTGCATTAAAGGGTGATGAAACACCAAGGGCTTTGTGGTCACTAGACAACAGTCAGTTCTGCAGGTCATGTGAATGGCTGGGGTCCAAAAAGACAGGGCCCCCAAGTATCATTCCTTTTTCCGTAGTGATCAAGAAAACTACTAGTGATTGGAACAGAGAAAAAGCAGCCAATTGTAAATTAGTTATCTGATTAAGGTTTGTTTTTTTTTTGTAGCTGTTTTTTTAAGATAATTTTAGTATTTTGCCTTAATTTGATAATGACAGCTGAGATACATACTGAGAGAGGGGTATGATGTGTTTTTCAGCTGGAGTTGAACCAGGGTTATGTGGCATACAACTTAACTAGCTGGTCACCAAGATGCCCCCCATTGGCTGACACTGTGGCACACTGTAACACTCTGTCAGGTTAAGCGATTGTGCATGTGAACTTCTTTCCAATATAATAACTTCTCTATACAATGTGATTTTGTGTGTGCAAAAAAAAAAAAAAAATCCTGCACAAAATGTCCCATCATGCACTCCAAATTGAGTCATTAATATGATGCCATATGAGAGCGGCACAGGTAAGTTATTGTTGTGCCATTCATGCAAGGAGTCAGCCAGCTCTGCCAGAGAAAGACTCTAATGCACATACTCTATGGTCCCAGAAACATGAAGGAACTTTCTTTTTATGTTTCACAATAGCCTTGGAACATGGTATCCAGTTATTTTAATACATACACCCATGGGACTCACTTGGATGGTGCAGTACAGCAGTGTGGCTGGAAGGATGATATCTGGTAGTGCTGCGGCTGATAGTCTTGTAACATTTTCTGTAACCTATGAGTTACCATAAAGGTCTTCCCTTTAGGCCGAAAATAATAATAATAATAATAAAAAACCCCTAAAAAGTCTTCTTGTAATTCTCTTCCATGAAGATAAGCCTTTCTGATTAATGTAACAATAATGTCTTTCCTCTGGCACCAGCCTCACTCCAAACTTTTTGCTCACCTATTTTTAAGGATCCATCACTAGAATCTAGTGTTATTTTTGATGTATAATATTTTGTGTTTAGCAGAGCTTCTTTAGTGGCGCTAAAAACTGGTTGAAACAACAACATATGCACATATTTGGAGCTCTTTGTTGAGTGGATCAGTTAGAAATAATGCAGGGAGTACAAGCAACCTGACTGTGTTTTCAAGGGCGGATGATGTCCCGTTTGAAATTTTCGGAAACATCAAATCCATGTTTAAAGCATATTTTAGAAGACGAATGGTATAATTTACCAATACTCTTACCTCAATTTGTTCTTATGCTATGAACAAGTTTAGAACTGCTTTAAACCATGCATTCACACAAATCATAAAGGTCCCACAGTCTTAAAAAATTATGTAGTCAATATTTATTCAATGTTAACACTATATTAGAAACACTATTTAAAAAATGATTGGGCCTAAATATACAACATTTAAAAGCGTGACAACTTATTTACTAATTATAAGATTAATAGTTAAAATGTAATCCAGAAATCATCATCACACATTTACCAACTTTTTCTTTTGTTACTGACATGCTGTGTGGTAGTGGCGTTACAGGTATGCAGGCTGTATACAGGATTCACCATCAGGCTCCAAATGGTGGTGCCAATGACATGTTTACCAGCCAAATCTGCCTTTTCTGGCTCCTACGTCTGAAACTATTATTTGTATTTCACTAACAGTTTCTACAGTTTTACCATCATGGCCCTCTTTTCAATGAGTGACAGATCTCTCCACTGCTGCACTGCTCCAACAGAGCTTTTCTTGTATAGAGAAATGGGGGTGTGGTAGTATGCTAATTACCTATAGTGGGCACGCACTTGTCAATTTAGAATGATTCTGATTCACTAACATATGCATGGTAGTAAGACCAAAGTTTGCTGGTGCGCACTTGTCACGAATCCATATCAAGTAATTATAATTTATTTGGATAATACAGAAACATGTGTTTGACAGAAGTTTACTTGAGCTAATCAGTTGCAAGCTAACGTTAAGCTTGAGAAGCTAGGTTTCCATTAGCCTAGCTAGCACATTGTACTCCAGCAGTGGAGTTAAACTGGATTTCTTAGGCTCCAGCTGGGTTTGTAGTGTGAAGTTGGTCTGTTTAAATGGAGCAAAGACAGACAGACGGGCAGGCTGTGCATCTTGTTTGTGGCTCCATTTTTAAAAGGCACTGGCGGGCTTGCACCATCCGACCCTTTTTGTTTGCCAACTCAGGAAGGTCTGCAGCAGCTGCTTATTCAGCCTCCGTTTACCGGAGAGACAGTCTCTCACAGTGAGCCGTGGCTTCCACTTTTTCTTCAGTATTTTTGGAGCATGTTTGCAGGGTGTGTCTACATCTCAGGGGAAAAGCTTTTCTTTCTTTTTTTGTAATGCAGACTTCTCTCTCCGTGTGTGTGTGTGTGTGGCCGGGCTGTGGAGGTGTGATGTGACAGTGCTAGTTATCCTCCCTTTGTGATCTGTCACCGGCTGGGCTTTCTTCTCCTAACTGGACCATCTTTGTGCTTTCTGAAATGTTAATTTCCGTCCAGTTGGATTTTGGATTAGATCTGGTAAAACTTTAATAGCACCCATGGGAGGAGTCGGTCTCTGCAGCAGCAGCAGCAGCAGCAGCAGGGAAGAATAGGATCCAGCCTTTAGATAATAACAGCAGCGAGCCACAGAGGTGCCGACCTCCAAAAGTTGTAATTATCAGTATTATTATCAGTTATATTTACCCATTTCATTTGTAATATTGCAGGTTTGCGTAGACATTACATGTTTGAGTTCTGATGCCACTGTTGACAGATATTAAAACTGACAGGTAAAATCTCACCTCCAGTTCTTGCTGAAGAACAGACGACCCGTGTTGACCATGTCTCCTCAGCCATTTTTTCATCCAGACTTGTTTGGCTTTTGTTTTTTTCTCACTGCAAAGCATTACTAAAGCAAGTTGTTGCACCATGTCACTTGTCATTTTGTTTACATCTGCTTTCCCATTAGATCACGTGAGGTGTTGCATTACTCCTTCTGGCACAAGAATCTTAATAAAATCCTGTAGTGTGTGATGCGCCATTTTTAAATATTTTTATATTTTTAAAATCATGTAGTGTATACATGTTTGAGATTAGAGAGAAGAACATCTGTGAAGTTTCTCCTTATGTGCACTAGGGGTGTGCCCGAATACAAATACATTATTCAGCAAAGCACAAATAGTGGGGGTTTTTTTTACGAATATTTGTTTCATACAAATATTTCAAAAATTATTTGTTTTCAGGAAGAAAAATAAACCATGTCAAATACCAGCGTGCAGGTCGGTTACATCGCTGTCTCAGTGTCTCTCCTCTGCTCCGCTGTGACGTCTATCAGCAGGTCTCAGTGAGGGGAGTCACATCCACCTGCTACATGATGCATATTTCTTAATTTGGACATCACTTCCAGAGTTGGGAATGTTCCCCAGAGATAAAGCTGAGCTACTGACACACGCTTCATGAACAAGCTTCATGAACACTTATTGTAACACTTTAATTTTCTAAAATTAAAAGCGTAATAAAAACAAAAACAGGATTTTTAAGCCTCTGTCCACTTTTATTCGAATACAAATACAAATATTTTTGCTGCCTCAATAAATACAGATACAAATACAAATACTGGGCTCTCTGCACATCCCTAATGTGCATGATGTAACTCGATTTCAAAATGGGTTAAGATTTTAAAACTCCTGTAGTCTGAGCCCAGCTTTAAGGCATGAGTTATAAGCTAAAAAGTATTTAGTTTATTATAGTGAGAGGAAATATTTTGAGGAAGCAATTGTAGTGTTTGGCCAACTTTGTGGCCACGGGGAGCTACACACAACATGTGGTCTTTGAACAATAAATGTAAAAGCCGATAGTTAGTTCAATGGATGAAGTTAGTTCACTGTGATAACATTTTTGCAAAGTGACTGAACAAGTCTGGCATTCAAGGGCTAGAAATGTCTGTTACAAATACTGTTTAGTGATACAATAGTGGAGATATTTACTCTTGTCACTTTGACAGTTCAGTAAAGTTAGAGTCAAGAACATCAGGGACTGCTCAACAAAGACCCCTCCCCAACCTCACCTCTTCTCCTCCCTCCTCATCTCTTTAAAAGCATGAGGAGTCATCTCTGATTAACTGCAGACACCTTGTAAGATAACCTCATGTGCTCATCTTTCAGGCTGATGACCAAAAGCCTCATGTCACAGTTCAACATGAAGGGCAACGGCTCAAAAAGGGCGTTTCAGCTAACAGTGCTGTACACAATGTTGATTGGTATATATCACTATAACTTAATGTGCATTTTTATGGAGGCCAAAGGGATACAAACAGACTTTTCACAATAGGCGGTGATTAGGAAATCATATTTAGACCTTAATACTTACTTGCGTGGGAAAACTGAACAGAATAGAATATAGTAATATTTCATAGTTGATCTGGCAACTTGGGTAACGTCAGACAAACATAAAAAAACGTATGGATCCACATGTATGATGATTATTCATAATAAAGGTTGAGAGCCATGTATTGTTAATAAACATTGTACATTATCTGACTATTAAATACTAGTTTTTGAATGATTAGCAGCGAGGGGAAAAAAAGATTATGGTAGGTTGTGATGCACTTGCACATTGTGCTCATAAATTATTTTTCCAGTTCACACATATCTATTTTAGGGGCAAATTCGAGTGAAATATTCACACTGTAGATCCCTGTGGAGGCTATACCTGCAACCCAAAATAATCAAGGAACACCCTATAATATTTATACAATTTAACTGTTTTGTTTTTTGTCTATTTTAAATATATTATGGAATATTGAGTTCTGAGAATAGATAGAAAAAGCAAAGTAGTTCCCACAGGTTCCATCTGACTCACCTCTTGTCTTCACAGACACGTTTTTTCGAATGTCTTATTTTGAGAGTAATTATGAATATATTAGGATATAATTATAATTAGGTTGAATTCAAGTCATTCAAACAGCCTGAAAAAAAAAAAAAACGTCTTTTCAATTTTGACTTTGCAACCAAATTTAGACGTAGAGGGACGTCTGGATACTTTACTCTGAAAATCAAAAGATGGCTCTCCTTAATTCAGATTTAACCAAAGCACTCACAGTGGACTCTGCACTACAAAGTAGTTATTAGTCCTCTCTGTTAAATTGAATTGCTGTACAGTGACTACAGTGTTCTGTCCTGACGTTATCTGTGATTCAGGCCTGCCTTCACAGTCCAAGATAAGCACATCAAAAGCTGTGTCCAAAGCAGCATAGATTCTGTAGAAATATCCAGAAGATTGGGTATCTCCTCTCTTTTGCCAACATAGAAAAAGTGATTCATCCTTCTGTCTTTCTCTGAACTGATTGCTGCAGTGAATTTCTCTCTGCCCAAACTCACCTTTTTCAAAACCCAGCAGCCTGAGTACAAGTGAGAGGAAGGAAGTCACTTTACTGGGAATTGCTCATACTGCACTTTTTTACTTGTCTTGTGGGATTGTTATTTAGAAAGAGGATTCTAATTTTGTAGTTTACCTTTACGTTACTATTTTAATGTACTGTAACCCAACAGACAAAACACATATAACACATACACTAAAGCACCTAAAGAGCATGTCTGCATTTTGCCTTGTGATTTCCACAGCTAATGCACTGACTATACAGATGTTAGCTTAAGCTAGCTACTGCAGAAACATACAAACTGTGTGTGTGGAGTGGGGAGACTCATTTGTTGTGACCTGCTAGGGGGTCAGTTGACAGGCGGAGGCATCCAAAGGTGTCAATAGGCTACTTTTTTGGTAGCTTTGCTAGTTTTGCTCACTTTTGAGGGTAATCAGTGAAGAAGCAAAGGCTATAGCACAACTGTCCTTTAAAGAATTAGTAAAAGGGCTAAAAACCTTTAAAAACTGCTATGTTTCTTTATTCATTCACCTCTATTTAGTTTAGAAAAGCTAGCTAAGCTACCTCCTTCATTAATATTCATTCAAACATAATTTCTAATTAATTACATTAAGGATCCCTCAATATAATTTACCTTTCAATTTCCGTATTACAGCTTTATTATCGCCTCAGATGATTAAATGTGTGGGTGTTCTGCCTAGCAAAAGGCTGTCAGATAATGAAGAGGACACTGCTCACTGTACTATAGAGATGGCAAACATCATTTTCATTAAACAGTTCGTACTGCGATGGATCAAATGTTTTTTAATAAAAACTCATAAAACAACATAGTGAAGCCCACAGTCAGACATCATGATATTAACTTGCACAGCCAGTAGTGGTCATCTGGCAGCAGGCTACACATGCAGGTCGTAGTGTGTGTCTGTAGCTGAGCTTGTGTGATGTGGTGGTCATGGTGAGAGGAGGCACAGGTCCTGTCTCTGTTTGGCAGCACTGGGAATTTGCTCAACGCCCTCCTGATCTCTTCATAGGTGTTTACAGTCTCTCAACAGTATAATTCTGTTGTCCTGTTTTTCTATACTGTCATTTTGTTATTGTGATCTATTCTGTTACACACATCTACTGCATGTTTGTCTGTCCTAGGAGAGGGATCCCTCCTCTGTTACTCTGCTTGATGTTTCTTCCATTTTTTCCCTGTTAAGGGGTTTTTTGGGGAGGTTTTCCTTATTGGAAGGTCTAAGGTTAGAGGGTGTCGTATGTTGTACAGATTGTAAAGCTTCTTGAGGCATATTTGTGACATGATGGCTTGATACCTCAGTTGACTGATCTGTTTCTGTTACTCTCTTCCTGCTTCCCTTTTTTTCCTCTATTCGCTGCACTTTTTTAAATTGTGGTATGTTTTAAAATTATATTACATTAAATCATAATTTTAATACCTGCACCCGCACCCACTTGTGCTTTATGAAGTTGTGCAACCTCTACACATGCACATTGCTTCGTGTTTAGTATGAATACACACATTCTCCAGCATGTTCTTTCATATTTGCATTTCTTGATTCAGACTTTGCCAGTTTTATGCTTGTGTATGTGTCTTGTCCTTGGGAGTCAGTATAGACTCATATTATTTTGTGCAAACACCAGTATGTGTCGTGAACCAATGCCATTTTCACAAATTAATTCAGTCACTTGAGAATTACAGACACATCAAGTAATTAAGCATTTATAGCAAATGGTTATACAGTTAGATTTGGTGGGAAAGGCTTTGCTGTTTGAAGGAGCTCTCAAAGAATCCAAGCAGAATGCTTGTCTGGGATTTAATGGACCCCTCTTAACAGACACATACTGTACATTCATTGAACATTAATCTTCAGTCAACACTATACGATACCACACAGATGGAGGTTGAGGTGCAGGAGAGAGCTGTGTTGGTATGAGCGTGAACATCAGAATAAACAGTGTTGATACTGTCAGCTAATAATATCTGTGCTGTACACCTGTGTGAGTGTGATTGGATGTTACTGATGTATTTGTGAAGCAGCTGCTGCTATGCAGCGTGTTTCTTGTTATGATTATCTCTCAGAGAATATGGTTTGCCTCTATTTTAAGATACAGGACTCATTTTATGGATCTTTTGGGAGACCAGGTAAAAAACCATCATGAGTCGGAGGTTATTGAGAATCTATACACTTCATCTGAATCACAGGGATTAAACCAGGGGAAAATCTGCATCTAATGTGATTTAAACCTGATCTGCATTGGATGATGGTAATGAGAGGTCAAGAGGTCATGGACAGTAATCATCTATGAGTACAATTTGCATCTGTGATGACTGGACAGAACTGTGCTGATGTCTGATGTGCACTGTCTGTGCTGCATGCACTCTCTCCTGTCCTTTTTCTGCTTTCATCATTTCTCTTCTCTGGTTTTGTAACATTCTTTTGTTCCTTCTTTGCCCTTTTCTGTCTTTGATTTTATCGCCTCTGTTTTCTGCTTGTCTCTGTTATTCTGTTCTGTTGCATTTTTCTAGGAAATGTCTTGTTCTGCTGTTTTGCCGTCTGCTCTACTGAGTAGTTTTCTAGTCCCATTGCTAAAGATGCAATAATAAGATTTCTCTGCTCAGTAGCACAAAATGACATTGATATTTTAGCTGAGGGGGCTGAAAGGCTTGATTATCAGCACTGTCAGAGGCCCCGTATATAAAATTGTATAGACTGTAAACCAGAGGTTTACTGACGGAGAGTTGTGAGCAACAATTTGCGTCAAAACTCGTAATTGTTCTTTGAGTCATAACTCAATCAAATCTGAATATACAGAAATAATACACATATTAAGTTTCTCCCCGAAGTTTCACAAATACACATCCATAAATCTGCTTAGAAATCAACAAAACAAAAAGCTTTTTTTTGCAACAAAAGCCTTTGGTAATAACTAACATTTGTCTTTGTTTTCGATCCCTAATCATTAGTTTATGTCACTTTAAAAGTAATCTGGCGCTCACAGTAACTGTATACGCTCAAAAAACTGCAGCCATTTATTTATTGTGACAGGAGCTGTACCTACAGTGCTTCTTTCCCCTAACCCTAACCCTGACCCTAACCCTGACCCTAAACCTAACCCTGACCCTAACCCTGACCCTAACCCTAAACCTAACCCTGACCCTAAACCTAACCCTGACCCTAACCCTGACCCTAACCCTGACCCTAAACCTAAACCTAACCCTGACCCTAAACCTAACCCTGACCCTGACCCTAACCCTAAACCTAACCCTGACCCTAACCCTGACCCTAACCCTAAACCTAACCCTGACCCTAACCCTAACCCTAACCCTAAACCTAACCCTGACCCTAACCCTAACCCTAACCCTAAACCTAACCCTGACCCTAAACCTAACCCTGACCCTAACCCTAAACCTAACCCTGACCCTGAACCTAACCTTAACCCTAACACTGACCCTTATCTTTTAGATTTTTCCCTTTTACAAAAGCATGTTTACCTGTTCTGCAAGGGAATGTGCATTAATGTTCCCATCTGAGAGTATATGTCCATAATTTATTTATGTCACATCCATAATGTACCCTCAGTGTACAAAATACTTCATTAAGGACATCCTGGAGATGTGTAATAGCTCCTTTTATACAACCTACATCTCAATTATCTCAGAGCACAAAATCTCTTTCCTGCTTTGAGTGCTTCCTCTTTATCTGCATCCCTGCCTTTGTGTTGGCTTTATATTTAGTAAATTTTAAAGGAGAAATGGCTTTTTACCTGGATTCACCTCTCACTGTACTTCATGAAAAGAGCATCATTAATATTTGTCTTTATACAGTGTATCTTCAGGTCACCACTACAGTGATGTCATGCCTAATTTAAATCACAAGGCCTCCTGAAGAATCTCAGAATGTGATGTATGGTTAACTCCACTAACAGTCCTAGGGAATCCTGTTTTTGTGTCACAAGAACACACCATTCATCTGTCACATAAAAGAGAGATTCCATCAATAAGTGACATGTATTACAGACAGACAGATAGATCTCCTCTTTACATTCTGCGCTGTCTTGGTCCTGCTTTTGAATTTGCCAGGCCAGTGTAAGCTTTTAAATGCCAAGAACAGACAGATGATCTGACTTATTCTCACATCAATCCAAAGATCTTAGCAGGTCCAGCTGATTGAGGCTGATACATAACACGTAATAGTTAAGGGACTGATAGGAGTTAAGGGACTACAGCTTTAGTCACATCTCAGAAACTCATTCATGAAAGGTGACGTAATTTTTAACTAGATACCTACATCTATAGGCCAATTTCAGTCAGCACAGCTTATTACAGATAAACTGTGCCGACTGACAGATCAGAAGAGATTTGGTGTTTGGGGGGTCTGTGTCTTCATGGTGAGGTGCTCATTTGCGAGTGAAATATATGACTTGAATAATAAACCATGCCGCTTAATTTCTCCTCTTTGTATAACCTAAATAGAGAGCCAAAGTCATCACATCACTTCCTGTCTGGCCACTGTTCCACTAGCTTCTGCAAATTGGTGAAATCTCTCGATCGACATGTATTGGACCTCAATCAACAAATGAAAAAATGAAGCGTGTTTACTTTTATTATTTGAAGAAGAACTGCTATCCACTGCAGCACTGGAAATTAGAAATTATTGTAACCTTTGTGATTTTTAGTTAAACAGCGGTTATTTGGTAAGCAAAGCAACTACAGCTCCTATAAAAATGTACATATGCAGCGGCGCTGATACTTGCGTCATAGTAACTTAGTTTCATTCGGATCCATAGCATTTGCCAACACAAGGCTGTAGTTTTAGTTAGCATTGTTATAAATGTCAGTGGAATTTTGAATGCAGACCTGCCAACCCAGGACAAATTTTCTGAGTACCACTTTGGTGACCTAGATGCGTCAGAGACAAATCACGGCTGTTTGCACAATGAATTATTGTACATAATTTGCATACATATGCATTACGATACATCATTTGCATACATGCAGCAGCCAAACAGACAAAAAAGTGGTTCTTGATAGCAATAACAGATTGCTTAAAAATCTGCAGATGCCAATACTGTTAGTTGGTCATTTATGACTGTTTGTCCATTTGTCTTTCACCTGCCTAAACACAGCTTACCAAGGAACACAGTTTCACTTATGCTACACATTAACCTCCCACTACTGCTGCATATTTGATTGGCTGAACTTTTGTAAACACCCCTGCAGGATGAGTCATCAAACATTTGAAACAGTTTTACAGGAAGAGAAAAGACAGGGATTCTGATGTAAAAATACTGATATTTTTTTACTTAAATTTGGCATATAACAAGAGATAAATGAACAATTAACACAGGGGCACAGAATTAAAAGCTAGGAAAATGAAATGTTTCATTTTATGGGGCCTTTAAGCTACTTACTATGGTCAGTCACCTCCTCTCATGCACTCAGTGGCACAGTAGTTGAGTGGCATATAGCCCATTGAAAAAAAAAATAGTTAAACAGTTATGAACGACTGCCCTAAAATTTTCTCTTTGTCAGTAAAACACTGACAGAAAATGAAACACATGCTTACAGTTTATCTGTTGCTAAATTAGTTCCCTAGTTAGCTACAATGCTAATGTCTTAGCTTGTCAGTAGTGTGGATAACTAATGAGTTGTTAACATATAGCGTGACTCTCATTCTGCCAAACCAATATAATGGTAAGTTAGGACTCCTCTTTTGTTTTATTTCTTTCTTTGATTTACCAACACCTGCAGTGTAGAAATATATCTGTCTGACTTGTAATCTGATATTGAACACAGTCCACCTCTGTGAAAGACATGTGTGCCCACTATGGTCTCATTCAGAAAAAAAATGATAGGTATATGTATTTAATTCACTTTTGGAGTGTCAGTGTAAGTGTCCGTACAAATATAATGATGTGCTCGCTCTGTATGCAGACAGGAAGCTGTGTGTGCGTGCGTGCACTGATTCAGTGCACGTGTCTGAGTGTGCGTAAGAACAGTCTGTCTCATTCACATTCGGACCATCAAGCTTGTGTGTGTGTGTGGATGTTTATCTGATTTCATTAACTTGAATTATACTGTGACTTCATTCAAATTAACTTAACAGGAAGCACACTGCCAGACGAACAAATTGTACAGAATGCCCGCTCATTGAATCTCATTGTACGTGGCGCAAGCATTTAGATAACACTTTTAATGTCTTGCATTACATTTGATTTGTTAATATAAACTAAGTAATAATAAGAGAATATCATAGAGGGCTATCATATCAGAGTTTTCTGTTTCCATGGAGTTCTGCAGAATTATTTTCTGGACCAGCACACACTTGAAATTTTAATCACTGTGTCATGGTTATGCATAAGCTCAGTATGTGACTGCACACCACAGACCAGACAGCCCAAGCATTTACATCAGTTTGCATCAGACGTGGCGTGTTCTTCATCCCTACTGGCTTCTGTCATTGTGGAACACAGGGTACTTTCATGGAATCTCCTTTCGAAAACTCAATTAACTCACCACTATAGACAGAACACATTTGTGGTTGCAACATTGACCCCAGCCAAGATACATTGTTGAATCTTAAAGGACGGGTTCCCAGTTTTTCAAGTCTGTCTTTAAAACAACAGTCAGGAGCCCAAATGAACATTGAAAGAGGTTTTTCTTACTGAAATCATTCCTCCTGTTCATACTGACCATTAGAAGATCCCTTCATGACGCACTTACAATGTAAATGATGGGGGACAAAATCCACAGTCCTCCTACTGTGCAAAAATGTATTTAAAAGTTTATCTGAAGCTAATATGAAGCTTCAGTTGTCCAAATGAGTCAAATCAAGTAGATATCTTTCAATGTTAGTCTTTTTAGTGCCAAATTCCCTCTTTTTGTTACTATACTTCCACCGCAGCTCAACAGGGAAACACTGTCCGAGGAAACACAAAGAGGGAATCTGATGCTAAAAAGTAAATGTGGCAGATATCCACTTGATATGACTGCTGAAATCTCATATAAGCTTCAGATCAACTTTTACATGCATTTTTACACTAAATGACCTTGGACACACTGTGTAGTTTTGCCTCCATTACTTACATTGAAAGTGCATTTGAAGGGAATCTTCTGATACCAGTATGAACCTCTTTCAGTGGTCATATGGACACCTGACTGTTGTTTTAAGACAAACTTGATAAATTGTGAACCTGTCCTTTATGCCCCATTGGAACTAGATTTATTTCTCTAGAGGAGGTAGGCTGGTCAGTGATTTTACGTCCCCAGTCTCCAGTCCGAAGGACATACATGGATACTTTTTCACGCCCACCCAGATAATAATTACAGCTGCAATGACCTACTGTTTATCATGTAATTTAAATCCCATACAAGCGCCATTCTTCAAAACATACATTTTACATGCTGTACCACTTTAAGAACCATGTTTGCCACCGGATGCATGATGTAGACAGAAGAAGTAGTCAAGGTGCAGTAACAACTGTGCAACGTCTGATAAATTGCCTCAAGTGATGTGACTTGAGTAAGTGTCAGTTGGGGCTGAAGACTACAAGTTTGAAAATTAAACAAATCTGTGGGTGTGAGGTTAGAAAGAAATGATGTTACCAGACCTGTGTAGCTGCTCCTCACCTCTGCTAGAGGCTAGCAGCTCCAGGCTACATTAGCCATTACTAGCATAACATACCTGAATCTATACAGTTGAGTGATAGTGGGTAATAATTTTTCTAAAATGTTTAAAACTTTTTTCAAACTGTTCAAGGTGAATCCGACAATGTTATAGGAGTGTGATGCTCTATTTAGTGAAGAAGGCCCTGCCTATGAACAGAGATGTTTTCAATCACTCCGGCTGATTACCAGCGGAGGAAAGTAACTAAGTACAGTTACTTAGGTATTGTACATAAGTACAGTTTACTTGAGTATTTCCATGTGATACTACTTTATACTTCCACTCCACTAAATTTCAGAGGGAAATATTGTACTTTCTACTCCACTACATTTATTTGACAGCTTTAGTTACTTTTCAGATCAATATTTTACATGCAAAACAGATGACATATTCTATATATTTTATATTTGTAATTATAGCACTTTGTAGAGATCTGTTTTCACCTTGACATTAAAGGGTCTCTTTCTGTTGGCAAAAAATCTACATTAAATCCTCTTTGATTAAATGTTTTAAGACAACAAAACATGACAAATTCCAAAAATGCTGAATACATTTTCCAGGCTCTGCATATCTGTATCCCGTATATATAATAATAAATATAATGCTGAGTAATATTTGTTATATATATTGGGCAGACACAAACATAAAATATATATGTACAGTACATTTTGCATAATGAGTACTTTTACTTTCAATACTTGAAGTAAATTTTGCAAATACTTAATACTTGTTTAATTAATGTTTTAATTAATGTTTTAATGCAGGACATTTACTTGTATCGGAGTACTTTTACGTTGTGGTATTGCTACTTCTACTTCATTAAAAGATCTAAATATTTTCACCTCTGCTGATTAGACTTAGGCCACATTCAGACAAAATCCAGCATTGCGGCACTAACATACAGGGTTCTGCGGAGGTGTGGGCATGTCACTACATGGCCCATTTGTTTGACGTATTTGATCGTAGTACAAGTAGAAATACTAACCAGAAATTATGGCTTGCAGCCTGATACACCAAGCAAGTGTACAGCGATTTACACCTTTGTACACTCTCATGGAAGGGTTGTACAGCTTTGGAAAGGTCATCACGGTGGCAATGAGTCTGTCTTCCACCTTCACAGTCCTGCGGTAAAAAGTGGAATGCTATAATGCTATATGGTAAACAAGATTCTCGGTCTGGAAAACATGTTAAGTCATTAAACTTTACTAATAAGAATAGTAATAAGAATGATAACCTCGTAAGTTGTTCCACTCTAACAGGAGAAACATAACAGGGGAGTGAAAGAGATGTCAGGCAGAGTGAGTGAAAGCAGTCTGCAAGATTGGAACTGCTGCATGATGATTTTTGCTGCTACATAAAATGACTTGTTTGACAGCAGACATTAGTGTACTTTAAGCATCATTTGACAGACAATTATTCCTTGAATAGCACCTTCTCAAATAGATGCACATCTTCATAATTTTCCACTTGCCAGTCACAGAGCAGCTCATGAAACAAAATCACACTTGTAGGGAAACAAGAAAGCATGGAAATCTGTTTAGCTTTTGATGTTTGACTACAATTAAAGTTTAGCAGAGGCTGTATGAGGCTTTTTTCCTGTCTTAATTTCACTTTTTTTAATTCTTTCCCTCAAAACCCTGTCCTCGCACTCACATAGCCCCTGCTTGTGCTTAGATTTGCTCTGCTTCTGCTCTAACTCAATGCTTGCACTCAATATATTGTTTGCGTGCACAGATTTCCTGCTCCAGCTTCAGCCCTTCTCCTCGCACTCAGGCAGCTTCTGTGTGCTCTTACAACATCTGCTCTCAGATTTCTGCTCTGCTCTCAGATTCTTTGTGCAATAACCCTGTCAAAATTCCCCAACCAATAGACTGTCAGATGTAGTGCTGACCAATGTAATGATCCCTGCCTTCTTGTGGGTGCGTTTGCTTTACTTTTTAGAGCGTCCTGTACAGGCGGTTATTCTTTAACCAGGTTCATCCACTCCTGTCCTCCAGGGCTTTATTAAATGTACTTCCCTTGCTTTCTTGTACGACTTTTGGAACAAAAGGACAGTCAGAGAGTCTGTACTTTTTACTAATAGCTACATAAAGTATAATAGTAGTTGTGCGTTACGTGAACACTGTTGCGAGGCAACTAACAACAAAATTGATGCCACAGTGTTTCGTTTTTAAATCTGTATTTCACTGTTTAGGAATGGGAAAAGTACCAACAGTACCAAAAATACCAACAGCAAAAGCTTACACATTAAGACAGTAGAAAACAAACTTCAATGAGCTACTACATTTTTAAAATGGGTGAGTTTATGTTTTCACAATTATCTCAAAAACAGCTTGGCCTAGCGTCAAAATTCTTTCATCATTTTAATCTCTCAAGTCATCTACATCTGGTCTTCTGCTCTAAAAATGTCAAATTTTGTGATTTTTCCCAATCTGCTTGTACCTGATTATTGCCTCTTGAGGCTATGTTTGAAAGTTACTTTTGTTTTCTACTGTCTTAATGTGTTAGCTAGTGTTAGTTACTTTTGCTGTTGGTACTTTTCTAATTCCTTAAAAATGAAATACAGGTAAAAAACTAGAAATACCACCTTGTGGTTGCATGCCTCTGCCAACCAGTCATGTTGCCATTTACATCCATGTCTGTCAAGACTCATATAATATTTGTAATGACTTGAAGGAATTTAATAAAAGGCATTAAGTGTATTTTTCTTGTATGTGTTCATATGCTAGGCCAATAAAGTTGATTTTGACAGAACTCAAAGTTGTAGCCATGACAGTATACAATGCTTCAGATATGGATGTTGCTGCAAAGAAGCTACAAATTCTTCAGCAGCACAGATGATCTATACAATCACCACAGTTTCAAAGTGGGCTAGCACAAGGGGGTTTATCCCCCCACTCACAGTCTCACCTTGAGTATGAATTGCATTAAGACCATACAATCAGCTCCCATTTTTCATCAGTTAACCTGCAAGCACCTAAGAGAAATCAATCCCACTACGACTTCCAAGAAAGTGGCGGACAGTGACCAGATCTGCCCAGCCTGCCTGTCCACTTGCATCAGGAGCTTCGACCTACACCGCCGCTGTGAGAACTGCCTGGGACCAGAGCATGCCGACCTGGCTCTCACTCCATTGTTGTCATGCCCTTACTGTGCTCTCCTACCCAAGGCTGAGAGGCAGTGAAGAGCAGACACTGTGGACACTGAGGATGTGTGGCCGCTGCAAGACTCATATGTGGTCGATGAAGCCTTGGAGATCCTGGACCCGTTTGATGGGCCGGATTCGGGCGACTCCAACCCCTCCGTCCATGAATCATGCGGCTCACCCCTTGCATTCCTTCCCCTGGCAGGTAAGCCGGAGCTCAGTGGTGGCACACCCAGGGGACCCTGGGGTCTCCTTTTCTGTTTCGACCTCCCTGGCGGCGGTAGGCGGCCTCCTCTGGGAACTCCTGGAGATTATTAAGAAGGCAGCCGCCTAAAAAGATCTTACCGCCAGCACAGGAAGCCACTCCCCGGATGAGATGTGTGGGGATTTTCCGCTAGTCTAGACGGCCAGATGAGAACCTGTGTGGCGGCATCAGGGAGTATCACGAAGGGGCGGCCACGGAACCAAAAAGCCTGGAAGCAAATGTTTCCATCTATGTTCCCATTACAAAGGTGGAGGGTCTTACTGACTGTGGCTTCCCTTCTGTTCCCCCTCTGGAGTCTTACCTCACAGCTTATTTCGGCATGGGATGAGCCAATACAGTGGCAGGACGACGGCCGGTACTACCGTCCTCCAAAGACCAGCTGACTGCCCATCTGGATGACCTGGCTCATCAGTGCATCTTCCAAACATCAGTGGCAGCCAACAATATCTCACTGCTGGCTTTCTCCATGACAAAGCTGGCCGCTCAGCCCACAGAGCTGCCCCCTGATGTGGCTGCCAGCGCCATCCTCACCTTGTGCTCTTTCATTGCTGTCTCCCAGGCTTGGATTGCAGCTTGGTAGACTATGATCCACAGAAAGCTCTGGCCTCAACAATCCTCCATTCCTGCAGCATCAAGGAGAGACCCCCTCGATGTACCCATCAGTCTGGACGGGCTGTTTGGCATTTCCACACCATGGTAAACGCTATGAAATCAGCATTGGAAAAGGCTGAAAATATCTGACGGCATGTTGCTAAAGGTGATGACTCAGAACAACTTTGTATTGATTTGCAGTGACTCTTCCCTCTAAGGGTAGAAGTCGACCCAAACCATGCCAGCAAAATGCCCCCCACAGCATAACAGAGCCACCAGATCCCCTCACTGTAGGGGTCAAGTATCTGTATATGTTCCACAACATTACTGAGTAAAACATGACATTCACTAAGTAAGCTGAAACTGTACTGTAAAAGGAAGCCATGTTCGTTTCCATGGCATTACCAAGCCCTTACCATATCCTTTGTAACTGGTTATTTCCTTTTCCATGCAATAAACACACTCAAACACTCAAAACTCAATTTCACAACCCTGTTGTCTAGGGATTTTTCTCATAATTTTATAGTATTTCACCAAAAATTAACTTCATCTGGTATCAGTAAAGTAAGGCATTACTCATATAAATGAAATACATTTCCCACATCTCTTCATATAACATAAAATTATAATCCTTTTAATATTTATTGTTATTTTCTCAGGCTCTCATTACACATTTATCATTTAGTCCATTATTCCTTGTATTGCCTCTATTATGAAAATGTCTGTTCCATTTGTATTCCATTATTTCTATTATGGTTATTTCTATTTCATAAAAAAAAATATGTAAAGATGTATAAAAACAACTATTAATTAGTCCAGACACATCCGCATATAAAACAAAGCTGATTGTGTAGCTGTGCCTATGACTCTCCTGGCATCCTTGATGGACATTACCATTGACCTGTTATCTCCATGTATTATGCTGCTTATGCGCTCTGCCTGTTTACCTGTTCATTCAGGTTTTCTCCCCCAGGATTTCACCACAAGGTGGTGCTGAGGCACCATTAACAGTATCAAATGATAGTCTTGACTGATGTGATCAATTGTAAGACTGAGTGGTTGGAAATTTGCAGGATGAAGGGGGCAGGCCTACAGCGTCACTGTTACACATGTTATTCATGTTTTATACCTTAACATTTCTATCTACTGTATCGTATCGTTTATTTTCCATTATTATTACAGTTGTGCTGCTTTAGGGAAACTTTATAAGATAACTTACATAGCCAGAGACAAACGCTAAGATAGCACAACACTTTTTCCTTTCTATCCTCCTCCTCTTCATCCTAGTTGTTCTCACTTGCAGTTGCCTCCTCAGCTCAGCAGCCTC
The DNA here is from genome assembly GCF_963924715.1 of Thunnus thynnus. Classification (NCBI taxonomy): domain Eukaryota; kingdom Metazoa; phylum Chordata; class Actinopteri; order Scombriformes; family Scombridae; genus Thunnus; species Thunnus thynnus. The sequence continues at coordinate 3,178,244 of NC_089528.1, forward strand.
CTCTTGTGCTTCTCTGTAAAGTATACTGACGGTAGTTGCTAACATTTCCTGGTCCATCTTTGATCTTAATAGTTATTTCACCTTAATTCTTTATTCTTGTTTAAATCAAACGTGAACCACAAGCAATAGCCTTTCCCGCCGTTGGCTCATCATGTACAGAAAATTTGTGGCTCGTGAAACTTAGAAGCCCTTTGGAAAAATGAATAAATAAATAAAACAAACAACAGAAGCAGTATGAAAGGGGACTGTCATTGCTTTATTACTATAAATAGACATTACATTGTTAGTGTACAGTTGTAGAGTAATCAGCTGAGCTTAGGGTATAGCGAAACACTAATTGTTTGTGGGTGAACGCAAGTCTGTTCTTTGCATTTGTGAGTTTAAGAAAGGCCTCTTTTTTATGGAAAAATGTGTGTCTTGCATTTAATATACAGTGAGTTATAGCATGTATTGTTTATTAACAGTGGTGAACCATAGCCCTGGACCCAAGACCTATAGGACCACATGTGGCAATAAAAAAATCAAACATAGCAATAAAAATAATAACCAGAGCTTGATCACAAGGAAGTTCGGCATATTAAAGGTTTATTTGTCCTAAGTGGCTTCACAACACACAAAAGTGATTCCTGAAAATTGGTCAAACCCTACCTGCCAATATTTAGATTTCCAAACACGGGAGGTTTTTTTGGCAGGTTGGTTGGTGGGTTATAAAGTGCAGTGAATGGATGGTACATGCCATTGAAAGCCATGTGTTCAGTGTTGACAATCTGCTGAATCTCTCATCTTATCTACTGACTGGTGGTAGAGGGCCACTGATAAACACCTCAGCTGAAAGAGCTGAATGTGTTCAACAGATCAATAAAGTCTCGTATTTCAGCTATTTTTTGACAACATCATGGGTCCCTATGTGCACCATGAAGTTTTTCACAGTTGGGTGTGCAGCCATCATATGCATGATTCTTTCTGTCATGTCAGAGACACACAGGACATACACCATTTTGTTGTTCTTACTGCACATGCTTTTTACATCTTTTACAGCAAAGTCACCCACAATCAGAGTAGAGGCCCAGTTGTTAGCCTTCTCTGTAACCTTTTACTTTCTGAGTTACTCTAAGTCCTTACCCTGCTTTGTGAAGATAAGAGGTTATCCAGGTCATCAGACGGAGATCCAGGGTCCTGCAACAGGTGGAGCAAATCTGTTCTCCAACTGGACAATTTGGGAGGTTTGTTGCTAGCTCTCCCTTTCGCAGCTGTCTATAATAATGTAGTCCAGCCGGTAGCATCACAAATCTCAGGGTGCTGGGCTCTGCCTGCTACTCCTCTTCCCATTTCCCAAGTAAATGATTTACTCTTAGGCTTTGCCCCAAAAGAGTTCCAAATAGGACTACCACTTTAGCCACTACCACAGATTTATTACCCAGTACACAGCCCTCCTGTTTCTTGGAAGCCTTGTTGGTCTTCATTAGCCAAGTGTTAGCATGATCTTGTCCACTGTTTTGAGGCCATGTTAAAGTGGTGTCATTCCCACACAGTCCATTCACCTCCATGTTCACTTCTGATGAGTTTTAGTTCACAGCACTGCAATTTTCTGTAGAAGTTTGTGGAAATTATCTGAGGAATAGGGGCTATTTTGCTGCTAATTAGCTTTAGCTAAGTACCACGTTTCCAGTCAGTTGCAGCACAAGCTTGTTCTGTTGGGCGGCCGCACTCATGAGGAGGTCATAAAAATGTTGAAATATGGCAATAACCTACTACATGTACAAAAACATTCAGTCTCAGTGATTTTTAAGTATCCAGGAGCTGCTGCTCATAGTTTGTCACAGAAGAAAAACAAGAATATCAGCAGAAAAATGCAAGTAGAGGCAAGAGCAAGCAGCAAAGCATCGGCACTGTAAGAAAGCAGGAAGCAAAGCCAGACACTGAGCTGAGCAAAGAAAGACACTACCTCCATTGTCTACATTTTCAATACACTACAAACTACTGCCAACTGTACAAGCACCACTGTAAAAGCAGTATTTCCGCACATTTGTAGAAAAATACGTTGAAAGAATCGAAAGCCTGTCATTACCTGCTATCATCCTTTTGTTGCGTGTAAAAATCATGCGCTGCCTACCTAATTATCATGAATTAACATAATGGCAGGGAGGATGTGAAGTGTCACATATTCACTGAAGAGGGAGGGGAACCTGTGTGTGTGTGTGTGATTTTTCAAATAGGCAAACTGTGAACATAACACAGTCATTAAAAAAGAAACACAGATAAACATGGAATTTTCTGTATTGTTAATAAATATACTGTAATTTGTATATTGAATGTATGTGAAAGAAAATGAAAAGACTGCATTAAATTAGGATTCAGCCTTTAGTTTCACTTTCACTAAACAATGTGAATTACAAGCTTAATTGTTGAATGTGCACGTTTTTCACATGTGGAATCAATAATTTCCTATGGCATCATGATAGCATGCAGGTGTTTAAATAGAAAAAGAGAAAACACATACCTCCCCCCCACGCTTTGTCTTAGATTGGCATATTTTTCACTTTTTTCCCCATGAGATTTACATCAACATGTCTGAGTATATAAAAATCCCCATTGATAATAATCTTATGATGTAATGACTAATAAACTGAGCACTAATTGACATACAAAAAAATTTCATCACTGCCATACCTTTAAATTAAATTAATTTCAGTTGCCAACATTGTAAAGTAAGAGCATTAAATCAAGGTGCTGTACTATGAAAGCAGACATCTCAAGGGATTAGGTGCCACATACACAGCTCTCTTGCATGTATGCCAACATATGAAGCAAATAAGATCGATCAACTGCTGTAAAAGCGATGTTACAGAATATTATTCTGTCTGAACTAAGAAAAAAGCATAGTAGAACGTGTTTCATGTTCTGACCATCAAGATCATAACCACTTATATTCAAGCAGACTGGAAATTAAAAAATATCACATTATAATGTATAGTGCATTGAGATATGTTTTAATATATAAATCTGTGGTGGAAACAATTGCAAAACTATTCCAGTGACACTGACTAAAGAAAGGTTCCAGTTTATTATACCTTGGGTCTTATTCACATAGTGTTGGCCAACATTCACATCACTTAAAATAATGTTGTACTCACCAAGTTACAGTAATCAGGGAACATTGTGACATCACTGTATGGGAGATGGGACACGGGAAACATGAGCAGTCAGACAATTAGACAGAGGTTAAAGAGCAGTTCTAAACAAACCCCATAGGATATCCATACTTATAGAAAACAAACTCCAAACATTAAAATTGCATAAGTTTACTGACCAACTTCATGGTTCAGATTTGACCCACCATTCTTGCAATAGTTATGCCCATACAGTTTCCTGTATTTCAGGTGCACTCACTTTCAGTTTTCCTCCAAATCAAGTGGTTTCGATAGTAATGTGTACCCCTGGTTTGAGCAGGTATAAATGGACTATCTGAAAGACTGTTATCATTATAAATATATTATAGATTATAAGCCTTTTAAAATTCAGCACCAATGTTTTTTAGGTGGTTATTCCAGCAATATCCTTCAAAGGCACCAAAGTATAGGAAAGGGTTATGGTGATCCAAGGACATTGGTGATGAAGCCAAATGCACTCACCGAGCACTTTCTTAAGAACACCTGTGAAATCTAATGCAATCCAATACATAAGCTATGCTATAAATTCTACTTTTATGAAACGTATACATTTTCATTACATTATATTGAAAAGTCTGCTTTCATGATCAGTGAGTGTATACAGTATACTGTATTCTTATCCACCAATAAACATTACAATAAAACTAGAAAACAAAGTAGATAGAAACAAAACAAAAAAAATCAGAGAGGCTCCAAAACCACAATAACTAAAAATAACATCTATGTAGGATTCATCAGATGTTGTTTTAGCGACTGTGTGAAAGAATCTCTACTTTTGATGTGTTGTATGTCTGTGGGGAGCAGATTCCAGACAGCAGAAGCTCTATAGAGAACAGTTCTCATCATACCGTTTGTGCACATAACACTGACAGATTCTCAGTGCTGATTGACATGTATTATATTAATGACAGAAACCAGTATATACCATTTTTTTGCAAAAGAAGTGTGGTATATTATTCCAAATGACATTTTGCAAGGATAACAGAAGACTGGGTTTTAATTTAGCCTCCACGGCCATGATAATCTCAATTATGTGATGGATATCCATGCAGTTTTGTACAGACATTCATGTTCCCCACAAGATGAATCCTACAGACTTCAGTGACCCCCTGAATTGGCTTGAAGTGTCACCATGAGGTTGACACTTGTTTTTGAGTGAAAACTCTTGACAACTATTGAATGGATTGCCATTAAATTTGGTACAGGCATGCATGTCCCTGTCAGGATGAATAATCACTTTGGTGATCGCTGACTTAACCTGGGGTCAAAATTTTAATTTGTCTAATACTTTGGTTTATGACCAAATACCTGTAAAAACTGATGACAGCAGCCTCACCTACACTTTGTGTTCAGTGCTAATTAGCATGTTAGCCAACACTCTAAGTTAAGATGATGAGGATAGTGAACGTCATACATCCACTAAACATTAGTATGGTTACATTGTTGTGGTGAGCATCTTAGCATTTAGGTCAAAGCACTGCTGAGTCTAAGTACAGCCTCACTGATTCTGACTCTTATGCTTGTTTATATAGCATAATATGCTGTATATAATAATATATATATATGCAACAGTCTTTGTATCCAGTTGATTTCTGATGATTTCTTTTAAATAGTGCTCACTGACGTGTGATGAGAAGAGTGAGTGATGTTACTCTGAAAGAAAAACACATACAGTAGTAGTAAGGATACTGAATAAAGTAGTTCATAACCTTTGAGAGAAAGCATGCCGATATACAGAAGAATGCACACTGGACCATAGCAGCAGAATGTGATTGTGGCAGAACATTTTAACAAAGTTAAAACTCTTTCCAGTCTTTCTGCAACATCTCTACACCAAAGTGCTCCTGTTTGACATCAGGTAAACTAGAACTGTCATCTGACTTGTAAGAGATCATTTTCAGCCGATTCTTTTTTACCCTTCAAAAATCAACATCTTGCAATTGTGCAATCTAAATTTAGTATGCTGATGTTAATGAAGCTAAGTTATATATTCTTATTGTACCTGTGTGTGTGTTTGTGACACAGAAAGAGAGAAGCATGCAAGCACGAACAAATCTGTTAAAAAGTGTTTTTTTTATCAATCAAGATTCAAGATTTAATTGTCATTTTCTTGTATACTTGCATACATAAAAAAAGAAAATGCTGTTCCTCAGTTCCACAGCAGTGCAACAACAGAAAGTATAAAGACGTATATCTAAAAATTCTCTTGAAAAACAATAAAAACATATAAATTCCAAGAGAAAAAAAAGAACAGTTAGCAGCACAGTGCATCAAAGTGCATTTAGAGAGAAAGTGCATGTTTCAGTTCAATGTTGACAACTTGTACAAGTCTCAGTTCGATGTTGACAGGTGGTGCATGTCAATGAGTGACCAGCACTGATGGGGAGTTATATAATCCATTTTGCTGTCCAGAGAACGAACATTAGTCAGAATGATAGTTAGAAATGCTGGTTTGTATGGATTAGTACTGGCTTGCACTCCTCTGCACTTGCCTCACTTCTGCGTCCTGTCACACACATTTCCTCTCTGGTGCAGCTCCAGGCAAGGCCGTGGTCTCCTTAAGGCCCACTAGGCGTAGCAGTCCAAGCTCGCTCAGCTGATTTAGCTCTTCCAGCCAGTATTTCTCATAGCAAAAGTCTTTGTTGCCAATGTCCAAAAGAAACTGATGATCATAGACATGGTTCTCTTGCACTCCACACGATGACACAGATGTAGACATAAACACGGACAAAGACACTGCATAGTCAGATCTAGGAGAAGCCACCGCAAACGTTGGTTGTGTTGCCATGACATTTGTCTTCCAGTCATATAAGGTACAATCACAGTGAAATGTAATGTAGACGGTGACCTCATTTAGGATCGTAGTGGCCTGAGGGTAGAAGCTCCTCCTGAGCTCGCAGCCTATCTGGTACCTTCTTCTTGATTTGCAGTAGGGAGAAAGCAGCAAGCAAGCAGGCTGTTATCCAGATGGTTGGGATCCTTAATGATTCTCCTAGCCAGCTGAATGAACCACTCTTTGCAGGGCCTTGCAGCCCTGTTTGGTGCTATTTCCATACCAGGCAATGACGTTCCCCGTCAGGACGCTCTCAATGGTGCAGGAGTAGAAATTCCTCAGTATTTTTAAGGGGATACCTGGAATTGCCTCAAGTGTCTGAGATGAAACAGTCTCTGCCTTGCCTTTCTCACCACTGAGTCAGTATGCAGTGCCCAGGTCTGACCCTCAGTGATGTGGACACCAAGGTACTTGAGGCTGTTCACCCTCTCCACTGAAGACCCGATATTAAGGGGGGCATAGTTCCTTCTCTGCTTCTTCCCAAAGTCTACTATCAGTTCCTTAGTCTTGCTGACATTCAGGAGTAGATTGCTACTTTCTTCAAGTAGGCCTTTTCATTGTTATCTGTGATCAGGCCCACCAAAGCTGTGTTGTCAGCAAACTTGATGATGGCATTGGAATCAAAAGTGGCTACACAGTCACGTGTGTACAGGTAGTACAGCAGTACTCTGTAATCTGTTATAGTTCTTAGACCCTGCCACATGCTTCTTGCCCTCCTGGAATTGAAGTTTCACTTTCTTCCTGTAGTCCCTTTTTTCCTCCTTTGTAGGCTGCCGCTTTATAATTGTCCATGTTTCCAGAATGCAGGTTGGCATGACATGGTTTTGGTAAGTGGAAGTCCATGGTTTCTGGTAGTGGAATGATTTAACTGTAATTTTGGGTACAGTTTCTTCTGTTGTTTCACAAATTGAATCCACCACAGACTCAGTGAATCCATTGATGTCATCGGTGCTTTCGATTGTGGTGTCCTGACTCCAGACTGTGTCATGTAGTGCAGACTGTAGGGTGGCCTCTGATTGGCATAATCTTCTTAAGGTTAGCCTGATTGAAGTCTCCA